>NC_059102.1:64616158-65816158 GCF_020740685.1 Jaculus jaculus
GGACACCCCTAAAGGCAGCCAGTTTGATGTGTGCTCACTTCTTATTATCTCCTTACTTTTATTCTTCCTCCGCAACATTTTCTTCCAAAATTATCTTCCTGAACTCCATCAATACACTTCTGGGGTCCTTTAGATAAGTTCCCCTCTCTGGGAGAAACACTCTAACTGCCACAATTCCATGCCTCCATTCAGCAGGAAATAGTTCATGATCTGATGTCATCACCCCCTTCCCTCTAATAGCACTTGGAATGTCTTCTCATCAGCGGGAAAAATTAGAGGGGGGTACAGTTAGGGTGACCAGACCTCTGAAGGTAAAAAAGGCAAGAAAGTTTGCACTTGCTAGAAATCAAAGATGATCTTACTTCTTATTTGTTGCCTAGTTCCCTAGACCTGTTTTTACATAAACAACCAGGACCCCTCCTGGGAGGGAGGTATTTTATAGGATTTAAATACATTTTTTTGTTGATCAAGTTCAGACCGTGAAACTTGGTATCAGGGCTAGCCTTTTCCTGAGGCAGCCCCTACCTCTAACCAACCAGCTGTTCCTCTGGTTCACCTGAGCCAGAAGACAGCCCACCACTATAAAGCTATAAATGCCTTTGCAAGGAGAGAGCAGGCTGTCTGACCACTTGGGAACTTCCAGCTGTGGGTGAGCTTTTCCCTTGGCTGGGTCTGGGCTGGCTCTGCTTGGGGCTACACTTAGGCCCAGCCGGGAAGGCTCCTAGCCCTTACTCTCCACATGGGCTCCTTTACCCCTCCAGCTCTCCACATGGCAGGAGCTTCTTGAATTTTCTTTACTTTCTTTTCTTTCCACAGTTCCTCTCCACCCAAGCCCTCCCTCCACATGGGAACTCTAGCCATGTGGGTAACTTTCCTTGGCTCTGTACTTCTCTCAATAAATAGTTTGATTTATAAAAATTGGCCTCAAGTCCTCATGCTTACCCATTGAACCCATCTTGCCAGCCTCTCTTACACTTCTTCTGTTGAATAAGCTAAACCATTTGGCCAGTAGCAACTCCCTATCTAGCTGGTACTTAGCGTGAGTACGTTCAACATGGCCCTTTTCAGCCCACAAACTGACATCTGAACCCAAATTCTTCCCAAAAGCTGCATCCCTTCCCACCAGACCAGGAGGCTAGCCATGAAAGCTGAGAAGAAGGTAGCAGGCCCCAGCTCACATAGGGGTCTAGAGGTCTTGTAACTGCAGATTCTCGGGCCTATGGCCATCTGTTTGTCCTTTGCCTTGAACAGGGCACATAGATGGAGGATCACCACACTAGGAGTTCTAGAACTCAGCTTCCCTTCAGCCTGGGGACAACACAGCATTTCGGGGTCAAGCATGATTTAAACTGGTCTGTCATTTTACTAACTAAAGCAGAAACACAGGGCCTGATATTTCCCAGTAATGTGGGAAGAAAAACGATTCTAAGAACTGAGCATAGTGGCACACACCTTTAATCCCGATACTCGGGGGGCTAGGTAGGAGGATTGTTGTGAGTTTGAGTCCAGTCTGGCCTACAGAGTGAGTTCCAGGTCACCCTAGGCAAGCATGAGAACCTGCCTTAAAAAATAAAATATATTATTAGGATTCTGAGATTAGCCTTAAGAAACTACTGGGGGCTGGAGAGATGGCCCAGCAGTTATAGGGTCTTGCTCACAAAGCATGCCCTCCCAGGTTCAATTTTCTACTATTCACATAAAGCCAGATGCACAAACTGGCACATTCAGCTGGAGTTCATTTGCAGCAGCAAGAAGCTCTGGAATAATGTCCATTCTCTCCCTCCACCACACACACACAAATACAAAATACATTCTTCTATTTAAAAGAAAAATGAAGCTTCTGGGAAAACACAGTGCTTAGTGTATCTAGGAGCATCTGTGGGTATGTTTGTAAAGTTACTAGATTAGGCTAATTGAGATATTGGTGGCACTATCCCATGGGCTGGGGTCCCAGACTAAATAAAGAGAAAGCAAACTGAGCACCAGCAGTCATCATTCTGCTCTGGGTGCAACGTGACCAGCCCGCCTCCTGCTGCCACGCCTTCATCGCATGATGGATAGCATCCTGCAATGCTAATGAACCATTCTTCCCTTCAGTTGCATCTTGCCAGGAATTTGGTCACAGCAATGAGGAAAGTAACTAATCCACCACCTCACCTGTCAGACCTGCCGTCAGATGTTCTCCTTCTCCCGCATTCTGGCTCTGGTGGACCAGTGTCTCTGAGATTTGCAGAAATATAACTTGATAAGAACTGACAGGAGTCCAGGATGGGGAAGCGTTACTTCTAAAAAGTGAAGGTAGCCAGGCGTGGTGGCACATGCCCTTAATCCCAGCACTCGGGAGGCGGAGGTAAGAGGATCGCCGTGAGTTCGAGGCCATGCTGAGACTCTATAGTGAATTCCAGGTCAGCCTGGGCTAGCGTGAGACCCTACCTTGAAAAAGAAAACAAAAAAAAAAACCTAAAAAATGAAGGCATGTGGCGCTATGACCTGGAACATATGCAAGAGCCCAAGTCTCAGCTGTAAGAGGCAAATGAGGTCAGAAGGTCAACAGCATTAGGGTCTTTCCAAGACCCCTAGTCTGGCACAGGAAGCCAGTGTCAGGGAAGATCTTCAAACCAAGACAGGGGAGAAGGAGAGGCTGTGAGCTGAGTTTGGGTGTAAGCTGGGAGGGGAACAAATTTTCACCTTTCACATGGGACAGTGCCAATACAAGGATGGAGGTGGTTCTGCCAAAACTTCCATCCTCTATGACCTCTGAACCCTTTATCTGCACAGGGGTGCAGGGGTATGAGATGACATAACGTAAGACATTAGGAGAGAAGACATGATACCACTTCCCCAAAGTTGGTACAAAGGTAAGAAATAGTTCCACCAGCAGGTGTGGCAGGACACACCACAGCATGGCTGTCAACCAGCGGATGCAGGCCAAGAGGATGTGCCCTTCATCCAGAGACCCTCCTAGGCCAGGATGGATCAGAACCTTTCTGTGCCAAAACAGGTCATACTTGCTGTGGGGTATCCTGGTTCAAATGTGCTCCCATGGTCAGGCCTGTGGTCTAGAGGCTGACAGACCCACCTGCCAGGCCCGGCCTCTCCTCGCCCTCACCTTACAATGGTGAGAAATCCCACTGCATGTTTCCAGAGGAGGTGGCCACCTGTTGGCTCCTTTGGGGTTCTCTGTCTGGTTCTTGGTTTATAGGAGTGCCTATTTCTTCCTTCTGTGCCTCCTATATAGATGACAGCAACTGCAGTCTATTATCGTGGGGGATTCCTCCATCCCTGCTTATATACTGAAGGTTTCTGACACTGACTGGTCACTTGGATGCTTCATGTTTGCAGAGCTTCTTCTGCCTGTGACTTAGAGTTTACATTCATTTCCAGAAAGTCCTAGACATTAATGCTGCTGTGGGGCTTATAGTCTTTTCTCACTTTTTCTGGTACTCCCAACTGCTTAGTTCCTGAATATTCTATTCTCTCTTTTTAAAAAAGATTTGTTTTATTTTATATATTTATTGACTTGACAGAGAGAAGGAGGGAGAGAGAGAATGGATGCACCAGGCTTCTAGAAACTGTAAACAGTCTCTAGACACATGTGTCACCTTGTGCATCTGGCTTTCTGTGGGCAGTGGGGAATTGAATCTGAGTCCTTAGGCTTTGCAGGCAAGGGCCTTAAGCACTGAGCCAGCTCCCCAACCCTGTTCTCTTTTTAAATTCTTTTTCCCTTTATGCTTCAGAGTTGGAAGAGTCTCCTTGAAAGAAACATTGATTTTTCAATTAAATAAATGTGTGTGTGTACAGACTCACGAATACCACTGGGCATGTGGACATCAGAAGTCAACTCTCAGGTCAGTCCTGGCCTTCCACCTTATTGGAGGTGAGGTTTGTCTCTCTGGACCTCGCTGTGCTGCTGATATTTTATTCTGTGGCTCTTTGCGGCAATCACCACAAGCTTCCAGGAAACTCTCCTATCACTCCCTCACATCGCTCAGTCAGCACGCTAGAATTACAAAACTCCATACCTTCTGGCTCTTTGGTGGGACCTGGGGAAGATCAGCCTCAGGTTAGCAAGTTTGAGAGTAAGCATTTTATCCACTGAGCTACCTCCTCAGCCTGACGTTCAAATTTTTTAGCTTTTTTTTTTTTTTAATGATAGTGGTGATGGTGAGATGTTAGGAATAAGGACTCCAAGTCTCCTTAATTGGTGGGCCAAACTTGTGTATCTGCCTAATTCTGTTGTTTACTTTCTGGGTTCTTTGATTTGCCTTCTGTCCCCATGTGGGGAGGACGGAAAAACACTGTTCACATAATACTTTTTATAAAGTTTTTTTGTGTTTTTGGGGTTTTTTGGAGGTAGGGCCTCACTCTAGCTCAGACTAACCTGAACTCATTCTGTAGTCCCAGGCTGGCTTCAAACTCACAGTGATCCTCCTACCTCTGGCTCCCTTGTGCAGGGTTTAAAGGTGTATACCACCACACCCAGATCTATAAAGTAATTCAGTGTTTCATACATTACTATTCATAGTTTGAAAAAATATAATCATTTAATAATTTATCATAAATTAATATTTACTTTAATAACTGAATCATAAATTAACAAGAAATAGATAGGAATTTATTTAGAAAAAGAAAAACATTACAAAAAGGCAATTTAGAGAAGAAACTGAAATATCAAGATTTCAAAACTTGTAACCTCATTTAAAACAATGAAATACCAATTTCATCCCTGACAACAAAAAGTTATAAAGCTGGTAATGCTAAGAGTTGGCAGCGTTACACTTTACATGCACTCTGTAGAATGGTTGGGAGGTGGGGCCCACAGACGCTACCAGGATACACCCTGGGATATAGCAATGCCCAAGTAATGTCTCACTGTAGATACACAAAGATGTGGTACAGAGATGCTTGTCATAGTTTGTAGTGCAAAGAGTTGGAAGGAATTGTTGGTTCTATTAATGGAAGTGCAGACAGATAAAAATGAGTGAATTCACCTATGAAGCTATTTATGCAGTGATTAGGATTAATAAATTTATAACATAATAATATGCATAATCTTCACTTTTTGCTAGTAAAAGGGTAAAAACCAAGTTAAGCTCAATAATGCATTACAGGGCTGGAGAGATGGCTTAGTGGTTAAGCACTTGCCTGTGAAGCCTAATGACCCTAGTTCAAGGTTCAAGTCCCCAGGACCCACGTTAGCCAGATACACAAGGGGGCACACGTGTCTGGAGTTCGTTTGCAGTGGCTGGAAGCCCTGGCACACCCATTCTCTCTCTATCTGTCTCTTTCTCTCCCTCTCTCTCTGTCACTCTCAAATAAATAAATAAAAATGAACAAAAAATATTTTTAAAAAATAATGCATTACATATTTGTGGTTTTAAAAAGAGGGCTGGAGGCTGGGCGTGCTTAGCATGCCTTTATCCCAGCACTTGAGAGGCAGAGATAGGAGGATCACAGTATGTTCAAGGCCACCCAGAGATTACATAGTGAATTCAAGGTCATCCTGGGCTACAACAAGATCACAGCTCGGGAAAAAAAAAATAGGGCTGGAGAACTGGCTGAGTGGTTAAGTTGCTTGCTTGCAAAGCCAAAGAACCTGAGTTCAATTCCCCAATACCCACGTGTGGCTGCATCCGTCTGGAGTTCGTTTGTAGTGGCTGAAGGCCCTGGCATGACCATTTTCTCCTTTTCTCTCTGCCTCTTTCTCTTTCTTTCCTCAATCTCTCTCTCTCTCTCTCTTTCCCTCCCCCCCCCCCGTCATAAGTAAAATAACAAAAACATGCTAAAAGAACCCCAAGAATTCAAGGCCTATAATTTGGATGGTGCCCCCTCCTCCCATGCATTAAGACTTTGCTCCAGGGTGGGTCCTACTGGTAGTGATGGAAGCCATAGGTGGTAGGATGCCATGAGGGATCCTTAGGCCACTGGAGACATCCCTCAAAGGGACTGTGGAGCCCCAGTCTATTTGTCTTCCTCTCCTTTTGCATCCTTACCATGAATTGAGCAATTTTGCCCCATCACTTGTTCCTGAAATTGTGTGCTGCTTTGCCATAGGCCTAACTGATCATAGGCCTCCAATGTATTTTTTGTAAGTTGACCATTTCAGGTGTTCTATTATAGTGACAGAAAGCTGACTGACAGACATCAGAATGGTTGCTGAAAGAGTAAAGGAAAATGACAGGACTAGGGACAGAAGAAATGCTCACACAATGCTCAATGAAAAACTTAATAGCACTCTGAGATCCCATCTTTACCTAGTCAGAATGGTGATCATCAAGGAAACTGAAAACAAATACTGGTGAAGGGCGGGGGGCAGGGGAGAAACTTATTCACTCTGGGTGGAAGTACAAACCAGCACAACCATAGTCTATCTTGATTTATGGAAATCAGTATGGAGGTATCTCAGAAAATTAGTACTAGAACTCCAATATGACCCAGCTATACTTTTCCTGTGCATATGTCCCACGGGTTCCACAGTCTACTACAAGATCCTTGCACACCCATGTTTACTGACACTCTATTTTCAATAGCTAAGAATTGGAATCAGCCTAGCTACCAATCAAAAGATGACTGGATGATGAAAATACACACAATGGAATTCTTTTCAGCATTACAGAAAAATGAAATTTATAGGAAAATGGATGGACCTGAAAAGAATTATATGAAGTGAAGTGACTCAAACTCAGAAATTTCAAAACCACATATACTCTCTGACTGGAAGATGCTCATATAGCAAATGTGCATAAAACCTATAAAGGTAAAATGGTAACTGTGGTGGTTTGATTCAGGCATCCCCCATAAACTTAGGTGTTCTGAATGCTAGGTTCTCAGCTGATGGGAATTAACACCTCCTGGAGGCAGTGTATTGTTGGGGGTGGGCTTATGGGTGTTATAGCCAGTGTCCCCTTGCCAGTGTTTGACACACGCTCCTGTTCCTGTTGTCCACCTGATGTTGGTGAGGGGGTGATGTCTACCCTCTGCTCATGTCATCGTTTTCCCCTGCCATGATGAAGCTTCCCCTCGAGTCTGTAAGCCAAAATAAATGCTTTTTTCCCCCACAAGCTGCTCTTGGTTGGGTGATTTCTGCCAGCCATGTGAACCTGACTGCAAACTAATATGCAGCTTGAGCTGCCCATTATGAGCTGGGTGTTATCTGACCCACCAGGCCATAAAGTTGGATGTGCCTAGCAGCAGTCCATCATCAAGTGGAAGTGGTATATACATGATCGGGCTGGAACAGGCCCTGAAGACACAAGTAAGTTACATGAGGAAGTTGCCCAAATGCCTATGGTTGCTACTCCTGTAACAATGCCTGCTGTCCCTAAGCATACACCTATGGCATCATGGGGTGTGCTCTATGACCAATTGACTAGGGAGGAGAGGACAAGGGCATGGTTTACAAAGGGTTCAGCACATTATGTGGGCACCTCCCCGCAGCATTACAGCCCCTTTCTGGGACAACTCTGAAGGACTGTGGTGAAGGGAAGTCTTCACAATGGGCAGAACTTTGGGCAGTGTACATGGTTGTTCATTTTGCTTCAGAAGAAAAATGGGCCAGGCATGGTGGCACATGCCTTTAATCCCAGCACCCAGGAGGTAGGTAGAGGTAGGAAGATTGCCATGATTTCAAGGCCATCCTAAGACTACATAGTGAATTCCAGGTCAGGCTGCGCTAGAGTGAGACCCTACCTTGAAAACCAAAAAATAAAATAAAATAAAATAAAAAAGAAAGAAAATTGGCCAGATGAGTGGTTATACATTGATTCATTGGCGGTGGCCAATGATTTGGCTGGATGGTCCGGGACTTGGAAGGAGTACAGTTGGAAAATTGGTGAAAAGGACATTTGGGGAAGGTGTGTGTGGATAGAGTTTTCTGAATGGGCAAATGATATAAAGATACTTGTGTCCTATGTTAATGCTCATCAGAAGTTGACCTCATCAGAGGATGACTTTAATAGTCAAGTAGATAAGCTGACCCGTTCTGTGGATAGTGGTCACCTCTTTCTGCAGCCACCCCTGTCATGGCCCGATGGGCCCATGAACAAAGCGGCCATGGTGGCAGGGATGCATGTTATGCATGGGCCCAACAACATGGACTTCCACTAACTAAAGCTGACCTGGCTACAGCTGCTGCTGAGTGCCAAATTTGCCAGCAGCAGAGACCAGCTCTTAGCTCCCATCTGCCAAAACTACCATCTGTGGGCTTACAGAATGCCTTACATGGGGAGGTAATATGATAGAGAATGGAATTTCAAAGGGGAAAGTGTGTGTGGGGGGGTATTACCATGGGATATTTTTTATAATCATGGAAAATGTTAATAAAAATTGTGAAAAGAAAAAAGTAAAAGAAAAATCAAATGGGGTCTGGGGATATGGTTTGTGGTAGAGCCCTTGCCTAGCATGCACAAGACCCTGAGTTTAATCCTCTGTACCACAAAAAATAAATAAATAAATAAAATCAAAAGAAAAAAGAAACAGCTACAGCGCCAACTAGGTGGCAATATCTTGGAGGGCTGGTAGAGTGTCTTCCAGAAAGTTGTATATGCTCTGAATCAGCGTCCTATGTATGGTGTTTTTTTCGCCCATAGCGCAGATTCACAGGTCCAGGAATCAAGAGGTAGAAATGAGAATGGGCCCATTTACCATAACTCTAAGTAACCCATCAACTAAATTTTTGCTTCCTGTTCCCACAACCTTACACTCTGCTAGCCCAGAGGTCTTGATGCCAGAGGGGGAAAATGCTTTTGCCAGGAGGCACAAAGAACATTCCACTGAACTGGAAGCTAAGTCTTCCTCTAGCCACTTTGGCTCCTGATGCCCTCCAGTCAACAGGCTGAGAAAGGAGTTACAGTGATAGCAGGAGTGATTGATCCAGACTACCAGGGAGAAATTAGACTGCTCCTCCACAATGGAGGAAAGGAAGAGTATGTCTGGAGTATAGGAGATCCTTTAGGGTATCTCTTAGTGTGACCATGCCCTGTTATCAAAGTCAATGGACAACTGTAATGACCCAATCAAGGTAATGTGATAAATGGCTCAGATCCTTCAGGAATGACTTACCCAGGCGTGGTGGCACACACCTTTAATCCCAGCCCTTGGGAGGCAGAGGTAGGAGGATCGCCATGAGTTTGAGGCCACCCTGAGATGACAGAGTTAATTCCAGGTCAGCCTGGACCAGAGTGAGACCCTACCTCGAAAAACCAACCCCCCCCCCAAAAAAAAGACCCAAGACCTGCTGAGGTGCTTGCTGAAGGTGGAGGATATACACAATAGGTAGTAGAAAAAGGCAGTTACAAATACCAGCTAAGGCCATGTGACCAGTTATAAAAACAAGGACTGTAATTGCAATGTTTCTGTCCTACCTTGATACACAGTGTATGTACATATCTAAACAATATTAAGATTATATCACTAGCTAACTGTTGTTGAATTTATATTAGACCTATTATATTAGAGACTAAGCATTCCTCAAGGAACCCTGCTTTGTGTTGGGGGGAAGATTTTGCATTTCTAGTTGTATGTGGGACAGTTATACCATGTTAGGTGGAATTATGGGCTTGTTACTATCTTCATTTGGAAATTAAGTATGATGTAAAGAGATATGGTTTGGTGTCAGGTTGACAAGGGGTGGACTTGTGATAGATAAGGTGTTGTCAACTTGATCTGTTTAGTAATCCACAGAAATCCCTTTCAGATGGGTCTCTGAGGTTGCTTCCAGGAAAGATTAACTGAAGGCGGAAGTCCTTTCCCTCAAAGTGAGCCTTTCCTCCATAGCAAGTGGCCCCTTTCAGAGGGGGACTTTATATAAGGAAGCTCTGTGTGAAAAGAGCCCCTTCCTTCCTTCCACTTGGCTTCTGGAGCTGCTTGCTGCCTTCCAGTATGGATTGAAAACCAATACAGACTGAAGACCCACATGGATTGAAAACCAGCAGCTCCCCAGGAAGCCTACGGGCCTTCAGTGCCGGATTGGGACTGCTGAGGCATCTGGCCACGTGGACTGAGCAGCTACTGGGTCCCTTGATTCTCAGGCCTACAACTTCTATTGGACTAGCATAAGCTACTCCAATAAATTTCCTTTTTAATATAATTCATTCTAGCAGTTCTGTTCCTCTAGAGAACCCTGACTAATACAGTAACCAAAAGTGATTATAAGGAAATGAGCAGGAAGAGGGATGAGGGAAGGACAAAAGGACAGGAGGATATTGGGGAAGGAAGGTAGGGGAAAGGGAGATCAGTGAGTGGAAGGGGATAAAACTAACAAGTCATTATTTTTTGTTTATTTATTTATTTATTTGAGAGCCACAGACAGAGAAATAGGCAGATAGAGAGAGAATGGGCGCGCCAGGGCCTCCAGCCACTGCAAACGAACTCCAGACGCATGCGCCCCCTTGTGCATCTGGCTAACGTGGGACCTGGGGAACCGAGCCTCGAACTGGGGTCCTTAGGCTTCACAGGCAAGCACTTAACCACTAAGCCATCTTTCCATCCCTACTTGTTTGTTTTTAAGATGAGCTTTCAGTAAGCCAGGCTGGCCTTGAATTCAAGAGCTTCTTGCTTCAGCTGTCTGAGCACTCTAATTACAGTTATATACTTCATTCCTGGCTTATTTTAAAAATGAAAAATAGAAAGTTAAGTGCAGAGAAGTGAGTTGGTCTACTCAGTTTAGAGCATTTCATCATCATTGATTGTGTTGTATAAGTCACCCTCATTTTTTTAAAAATAATATTTTTGGTTGGAATACAGAGAATTAGGTATCATTTATTCTGGCATTAAAAAATAATTTGTTGGGTTGGAAAGATGGCTTAGCAGTTAAGTGCTTGCCTGTGAAGCCGAAGGACCCCAGTTCGAGGCTCAATTCCCCAGGACCCACGTTAGCCAGATGCACAAGAGGGCGCACGCGTCTGGAGTTCGTTTGCAGTGGCTGGAGGCCCTGGCGTGCCCATTCTCTCTATATATATATATATCTGCCTCTTTCCCTCTCTGTCTCTCACTCTAAAATAAATAAATAAATATAAAATAAAAACAAAAATTAAAAGAAAAACAAGCAAAATTTTTGAAGATTAATTTGAATACCTTCCCTCACAATGTGAGTTTTCTTAAAGACTACTTGTAACCTTCAAGTACTATTTTTTCTGTCCTAGTAGCATTTCCTCTAACTGATGTCTGTTCTCTGACTACTTCTTTTACCAGAATTTCCATTTCAACCTCATAAGTTTTATTCATCTGACTCTAACATTCATCTGACAGTTACAGGTACTATTTTACCTTTCCTAGTAGCATTAACTCTATTGCCTGTTTTCTGGCTACTTCTCTTGACAGCATTTTCATTTCAGCTTCATACATTTTAGTCATCTGACTAACTTGCTTATACAATAAGTACTTAAGTGTCTACTCAAATATTATGTGCATATAAAGTATTAAAGATAAGAGGAAAACCCTTGTGATCTCTATTTCCTGGAACATACAACAGGATGGTGGATACAAACATTAACCCATGAAACAGCTCAAAAAGCCTGAGCAGAACTGACTGAGTAGCTGAAGGTAAGAAGCAGATGCTGGATACAGCTAATGGATTCCAAAGTTATAGATAGGGTCAGTGTGGACCAAAAGGTCTCTCAGGAAGGTCATAGTTTCACTGGGTCTTATATGATGAGTCATATAGATTAGAGGAAGAGGAGAGTGCAAGTCAAAGAGGGAACCCATATTTTTTAAAGGCTCAGGTCAATTAAAGCACAATCCTAAAGTATAAACCTATAGGGTGGTGGCTGGGAAAGTAAGTCAAGGAAGTAAGTTCAGTCAGCAGAAAACAAACTGTACAGGTCTTGAAGGTTATCTCTAAGAAGAAGTCTTAGATCCATTATCCTATTAGCAGCAGGAAGCTTTTGAAAGTTTGCAAGCCAGGAACTGAATACATTTTATATGGTAAGTTTCATACAGAATCTCCCATAGCTCAGGGTCACAGCCATCTTATTAATCAGCCCCAACCTCCAGTGTCATGTTCTGTCCCAGACAGGTCCACTTAGAACCCATTCCTCTATGCTGGCCTGTATGCAGCATAACCAGACTTCATTGCATGACAGGCTGAATAATGTTCATTCTCCTGGCTTCCAATGCTTACCTCTACTATACCATTCATCAATTCACTATTCAGTTCAAATACTTCATGAGCCCTTTCTGCCTATTGGGCACTCTGTCAGGGGATGATTCCTCAATGATAAGTGAAAGCAGAACCACATGTTCCCTTATGCAGCAGTAAAGAGAAAAAAGTATCCTGATTTCCGCTGTAGAGTTGATTGTGCCACATCCCAAGTGTCCTTTTTGATCTCACTAGGTATGAGCTCCTGGTGAGTAGCGTAGTATAGGTGCTCAAAAAGTGTTTTCTGACTTAATAAAAGTGTGGCAATTGGAAGAATTCTACATATACAACAATGAGAGTTGTAATCAACCTAGGTTAATGAAGGAATTTCATCCCCGCTTAGGACAGCAGAAAACATAAAAATGTACTCTCTCTCTAGGATTGGCAAGCTTTTCCTGTGAAGTTCTAGATAGTAAATATTTTAGTACTCAAAAGTCTTATGTAGGCTGTAGCCACTATTCCACCCTGCCACCATAGTGGAAAGTACCTGCGGACAAGAGGTCACGGTAGGTGGCTGTGTTATAGCAAAATTACATTTACAAAAACAAGCAGTAGCTGGGCTAATGTGCCACCCTGCTCTGGAGGATGCTACCTCTGTCAGTGAAGGAATGCCTTCATGCCTGATTCATGCTCTGTTCTTCAGTCAGGGAAACTTAATTTGATATAGTCAACATCTGAGTTTGCCTTTAAAATTATTTCTGCATTTAAACTTGTGGTGTGAAAGAACAGGTAATTTAAAACCTAACATATCTGTTTTACCCAGTGTTTTGATAGTTGGCATGTTACTTGGATATTCTGAACCCTCACTTATGAAGACTAACTTGAATGTGTGGTGAGAGCTAAGCATGCCAGGATATGCAACAAATAGCTTTCTTTTGCGTATCTGAAGTCATTATAGAGATAATATTTATTGAGATTCTACTATATCCAAGGCAATTTCAGTTGTTTTACAAATTTATACTAAGCTGTAAACCTCCTTCTTGCTGGCTAGTTTGCAAAGTGCCAGTAGGTGTGAAGCAGGCTTCTGGAGAGAAATGTAATCAATAGTCTTGTATAGCTGTGGATCCTGCATACCTCACAACTGAATTGTCAAGCAAGATATGCCAATTGATGTAATAGTGGAGCCATGGTTATGGGGGTAACCAACTGCTTTCTGATTGGATTTGAGGAGGGAATCCATGCCTGGTATTGCAAATTTAATCAAGAGTCCATGGCTGGGAAGGTAATAGGCTCTTTTTATTACTACAGGGGGAGAGCTACTGTTGCTTTTCGAAAGAGATGTGTTGTGCCCATTAAACTGCCTTCTAAATTCTTATGTCCATGCC
This sequence comes from Jaculus jaculus, assembly GCF_020740685.1. Taxonomy (NCBI): domain Eukaryota; kingdom Metazoa; phylum Chordata; class Mammalia; order Rodentia; family Dipodidae; genus Jaculus; species Jaculus jaculus. The sequence continues at coordinate 64,629,620 of NC_059102.1, forward strand.
AATATCTTAGTGCTACTCTCAGCTTTAGTCAGAGAAGCTTCTTTTTACAATGGGTAGTGGTTACTAAAGAGACTCATAATTGGCCAAAGGTCTGAGAATAAGCAACCATTGAGTGCTCAGCCATAAATGGTAGATTTACATAACCTCCTTAAAGGTTCAGGGAATATCATAGATGAGGAGGCAAAAAATAAAATGCAACAGCCAGAGGATGGGGAGAGGGGCTGTGGAACGCTGTCTCCTGGACACAACATGGCTGTTGCAGTCATGAGCTCATAGCAGTTCTGGTTACCTGCACCACACCTGCATAAGATTGGGCCAGTGAGTATTCTATCATGATGGCAGAGAGGTTCCTGAAGTCCTGCCCCTCCCTGAAGAGCTCTTGACAGTTGGTGGTTGTTAGGAAGGGGAGACATTTTTGTCAGTGCAACAGTTGCTGTAAACTGCCTATATTCTGCTATATACCCCCGCCATGCTTATGCAAACAACCTAATTAAACCCAGTTGTTACAAAAGGAAAATAAAACAGATATCAAAGTAGAAGGGGGACACTAGTTTAGAAGAAAAAGGGGTTCAGCACTCAGGGGGAAAGGGACAGGAGAAAGTAATTTGGGGAAAATGTGATCAAAATACATGATATGTGCATAAAATTTTCATAAATAATTTTTTAATCTCCTTAGAAATCTCTTCTTTTGTCTCTTTTGACTATTATCAGTTATAACTATACCATAACTGACTTGGGAGGATGAAGGTGCTGATATTTGGATCCCAATCCTAGTGATTCTTCTGCAGGTGTTATCAGCATGGCCTGGGAGTCAGAATTAACCCAGCACTTTGGAGAACTAGAGTTGTACAAAAGGACTCCTGCCTCAACTGAGGCACAGTGCTTGTTCGTGCCACTCCTCGCCTGCCTCCTTTCAACAGCTAGTATTTCTGGCACCTTCTCACAGAGCTAGAGTGATTGAATATGTTTATCCAAAACCAAGTGAGAAGAAAGATAAAATGTGCATCTTCCTTTGTGTTGGACATTTGGCTATGTTTCTGGCATCTCAGCCTGACATGAAACAGCCCTCCCTCTGCTTCTGGACCCACCTCTCCCCTGAGAGAGTCCACTGAGTTGGCCTGTGGCTCCACCCCTGGCCCATGAGGCTCAGGAAGTCAGTGCATAGACCATCTGGACAGAGGAGTTCACTCCCTCTGGGTGAGTGTTATGATTTTATTTCTAGCACTGCTTAGCCAAAGACTATCATTTTTGTTTCCTTGCTGGATCAGATGTGGAGAGTATGCAGTTCCTGGAGATTCTAGCGTCAATTTTACATCCCCAAGGAGGAAGTTTGTCTATGAACAGACTGAGAAGAGAAAGGAAGGGAGGGAAGAAGAGTACAGAGAATGAAAAGACCATTTTTGTGCCACGCTATATCTCAAGCCAAGAGCACCTTCACACTACTGCGTGAGCCAGTAGTCTCTTTTGTTTCTACTTCTAGTCTTATCAGTTTTAATTTCTTTACATTTTAATTATTTTTTTTAATATTTTATTTTTAGTTTTCATTTGAGAGAGAGAAAGAGGCAGGGGGAAAGAGAGAGAGAATGGGCACACCAGTCTCCAGATGCTGAAAATAAACTCCAGATGCGTTTGCCACCGTGTGATCTGGGAGGGAGGGGGTACAGGTAAGGTGACTGGACCTCTGAAGGTAAAAAAGGCAGGAAAGTTTGCACTTGTTAGATATCAAAGCTGGTCTGACTGACTTCTATCTCTTGCCTAATTCCCTAGACCTGTTTTTCCACAAACAACCAGGACCCTCCTGGGAAGAAGGTCTTTCATAGGGAAATATTGTGGTTTATCAGACAAGTTCAGTGCCCCACCACCACCACCACCACCCTGAACTTGATGCAGGGCTAGCCCCTTCCGGAGACAACTCCTAGCCCTAACCAGCCAGCTGTCCCTTTAGTTCAGCCCACCACTATAAGGTTACAAATACCTTTGCAAGGGGAGGGCAGCCTCTCTGAGCACATGGGAACTTCCAGCTGTGGGTGTGAGTTTTTCCCTAGGCTGGGATGAGCAGAGGGGAGGACCCCTAACCCTTACTCTCCACATGAGTTCCTTTATCCACTCCAGCTCCCCACAGGGCAGGAGCTCCTTGAATTTTCTTTTCTCCCTTTCTTTCTGAGCACCCCCCCCTCCCCAGGCCCTCCACGTGGGTGCTTTTCCTTGGCTCTGTACTTCCCTCAGTAAATATACTAATTTAATAATTATCCTTCTCAGTCTTCTTTTTTATTCAATTATTTGGTTAAAATTAGAAACAAAAATGAACCTAGGGTTTGGGGTTCAAGGACATTCCTGGACCCCCAACACTCCATTACAGTCTGACTTATGTGGGTTTCGGGAAATCAAACCTGGGTCCTTAGGCTTTTCAGGCAAGCACTGTAACCATTAAACCATCTCTCCAGCCCATATTTTAATTATTTTTATAAGCATACAAAGTAACTGGTTTCCTCATAACATTTTCATCCACGTATATCACTGTGCTTCGCTCTTATTTCCCCTCCGGCCACATTCCCTTGCCCATCCCTCCTGTTGGTCCTCTTTTGTCCCCACATAGTCTCCTTTCTGCTTTCATAGTGTAAATGTGTATATATTTAAATCTAAGTTCTGCATATGAGAAAGACCATGGGATATTTGTTTTTCATTGTTGCTAATTTTAGTCAGGTGTTCTGCCACTGGGCACCAAAATAATCCCAAACCAATACAGTCTCCTCTCTACCTTTCTCAGAACCAAACCTCACCAACCATAAAAACAGAGCCTGTGCACCAGAGGTAAAAACCACTCACTCATCCAGCAAACATGGATGGTGTGCTGGTTCCCTCATTGGGGCCAGGAGAGTCTATATCTTCCAAATCAAAGTCCTTCTGTTATGTTCACATGTAATTTACCTTTTCTGGCAATAATAATTAAAATATTGACATAGTCTGTTACATTCTACTATGCCTATTTTAAGTAAGTTTTAAGAAAAAAAAAAGTTATCTTGCTTATTAAAAACATTCCACCATAAATCAACATTTCTATTTGAACTAGAATTTTTGGTATATGAAACCTGCCATTAGATAACTTGTACTTTTCAGCGTGGTTATTTTAATAATCAAAATGTCTTACCTTTTTGTTTACACAAAATTATCTCCACTCTATTTACTGAAAAGTCCAACATTATTACAGTAATTCATAAGGACACTTGAGTAACAGTTGAATTCACTATGCACATTGTTTCATTAATAAAAACAATTTTTTCAGGAAAGTGAAACAATTTTGTCTGCCAAGCATGCTTCATTGTGCATTTTGATCTTTTATTAACCTAAATTCAGGTAAACATAACCATCCGTCTAATAGCATTCCATTCATATTTGTAACCACAGTTGCAAGATAATGCCTTCAACACTTTGTGATGAATAAAATCTCATGTAAGAGCCATGGGTGGTGGCACACATCTTTTATCCCAGGACTCAGGAGGCAGAGGTGGAAGAATCAACATGAGCTTAATGGAGGCCAGACTGGGACTACAGAGTGAGTTCCAGGTCAACCTGAGTTAGAGTGAGGCCTACCTCAAAAAAAAAAAAAGCCAGGCATGGTCATGTACACCTTTAATCCCAGCAGAGGCAAAGGTAGGAAGATCACTGTGAGCTGTGAGTTCGAGGCCACCCTGAGACTACATAGTTAATTCCAGGTCAGCCTGGACCAGAGTGAGACCCTACCTCGAAAAACCAAAAACAATAAAAAATAAAAAATAAAACACTCACATAAGAGATAAATAAGCATAGGGCACCAAGAATTCTCCTTCACTTACCCTCTTCATTACCACAGGCACTGTAAACTTGATTCAGTCTCCCGATGTTGACTGCTTTCCTCCAGTTTCCATCTACCTCACAATCAGATAAACCCCAGTTTGTAGGAATGCCGTCAAAAGAAATACCCAGCAAATGTCCATGAGCATAATCTGGAAGGGAGAAATGGAATGTGCACTGCATGAAAAGCATTTATCTGTACTTAAACCAGAGGGGCTGATTTCACTTTTAGCAGGAACTTGTGACTAGGGCTGCACAGTGAGGAAATGATTAACACTTCTGTGGACATCTGTTGGCACTCTCCAGCTGCAGAGGTCTGGCTCAAGAAACCTTATCAATTCTGGGAATGTGAGTTGTAAATTCCTTGTCCCAGTGAACCTGCATTAACAACCCTTAAGTATCAGGCTATTCTAAATAAAAATGAACTTAAAACTGCTGTCAACTTAATGAGTGGCCAGTTTTACTAAACTATTTTCACTTCGGTACCTGCTCCACATTAAAAGATAGGTTATTACTGTGACCTTTTTTCTTGAAATTCCAAAGGTTTATAAGTAACAGGATCTCTGTGTTCCTACAGCCTTGTTTGTCTTCCCAATGACACTTATTTCTAAAACTCGAGTGCTCTTTCGAACTGTCAGGTCTCACTCTTCTGGAACCCAAGATCATGGGGAAGGAGAGGGGTGGTTTCTAATAGGTGCACATGCCATGGAAGCACTAGAAAGTCTGCAAAGGATTCATGGTTTTTCTGTTTATGTGGCTTGTTATGACCCACAACTACTACATAGTCCTTCTAGAAGAACAGCAATCCACTTCCAGAGCTTTACAAGAGAGTCATTTATGAAGTACCTTGTGACCAGAAGTCTTTGATGATGGTGCAAATAGCAGGCCATCCTATGGAGTTCCACTCCACCAACAAGGCAAAGTGGATTGTGCAATTCTGTCCAATTGTCCAGTGACAGTAAAACCTGGGTCTCAAATTCAGTGCTGTTTAAGAGCTTAAGGAATAGTTCTCAGTTGTGTTTATTATGTTATAAACTTCACTTTCCTGATAGCCCATGAATTGCTGGTTTGGGAGAAGATCATGACTCAGAGTTCTTATTATTCTCCCTGCCTGGTTAGTTCTGAGAACTCAAAACATCCTCCTGGCCCCATGTTGCCCCACCCTACCAAATAAGTCAAGTTTTAATGATTCCAATGCTGTTAAGTTATTCTAAATGAATTCAGCTAATTCCTCTCTCTACCCATATATTGCTTCCCCCCTCCCCCGACTCCAGGAAGGATTAACCGAAAGAATAGGACCTTCACCCAGAGTGGGCAGCCTATATATATAAAGAGGTTCTAAGAATAAATGACCCTTTTGCCAACTGCCCCTGCTCCTTGCTGGTAAGTACATCTACCCCATTGCTGCCATTGTTAGCTGATGTCAGAAGATAGCTTCTTGACTTTCCAACATGGACTGAATTCCAAGACTCTCCAGGAATCTTCTAGGCTTTCAGCACCTTTGCTGAGGCATCTAGCCTGATGGTCTGAGTAGCTACTGGGATCTCAGCCTCCATAGCATTCAGACAAGGCAGACTACCCAGCCTGTACCATGCAAGGCAATCTAATAAATTGTCTATGTATTATGTATTTGTCCATTCTGTGCCTCTACAGAGCCCTGACTAATACAGATTATTGTGCCAGGAGCAGTTCTAGAGAAACAGAGTTGTAATGATGAATTTTTTTTAGTGCACCATAGAATTTTAAATTGCTGCAAAATTAATGAGTGGTCAATGTTGTGGTGTCTGGAGCTGGTTCTCTAATTCTAAGCCTACCAAAGATTCTTCTGGTAGCTAGAGCACTGTTAATCCATGGTGTGAACTATATAAAGAACTGTACAAGACAGATGCATTTGATGATTCCCAATAACCTCTTGTGAAGAGCAAGGAACTTAGGGACTCTGTAAAACTTTGGACTCTTTGTGGAAAAGGAATATTATGGTCCAGGCTGGTTCTAGCATCTCTGAAAAGAAACAAAGGAAAAGAATGAGCTTAGAGATGAAATTTTCCAGGTCTGCATGAACATTAATAATCAAAAGGTTTAGGGCTAGGGAGATGGCTCAGTGGTTAAAGGACCTTGCTTGCAAAGCCCATAAGCCTGGGTTCATCCACTTAAAGCCAGATGCACATGAACCAGCAAGAGACCCTGATGCCTAACAATACATATACCAACAAATAAATAAATATTTTTAAAAGAAATTTTTTAAGTGAACCTTGTAGCCACAAGGCTCAAGATGAGGAAACCAAATCCAAGCCTTCATCATATGATTGGCTTCTTTACAACACAAGTTCAAGTCCCAGCCTCAAAGGATTCAGCAGTTAAGATGAAGAAACTAATTGGAAAGGAATAGAATACTGCAACGTGGGATAAAGGTATAAAGGAAAATTCTGATTAAGCTAATTAATTTGAACTCTCAGATATGATGGATTTGTTTCTCCTGAGGTATTCATGGGCCTCCCACCCTTAGCAGCAGATAGATCCTGTATTCTGAATACTTGGTCCCCAGATGGTGGCCATTTAGAAAGTAGAATATTGAGGCCAGGCATGGTGGCACACCTTTAACCCCAGCACTCTGGAAACATAGGTGGGAGGATCACCATGAATTCGAGGCCACCCTGAGACTACGTAGTGAATTCCAGGTCAGCCTGGGTTAGAGTGAGACTCTACTTCCAAAAACCAAAAAAAAAAAAAAAAAAAAAAAAGAAAGAAAGAAAGGAAGGAAGTGGAACATTGTTGGAGGTATGTCATTGAGGGTGGTTTTATGAGTGTTATAGCCAGCTCTTCTTTCTAAAATACAATTCACTCTCTTGCTGCTGTTTTCTACCTGCTGTGGCAAAGGTGATGTCCAACTCTGCTCATGCCATGCTTTCCCTGCTGTCGGGGACAGTCTCGAGACTGTATACCAAAATGAAAATTTTCCTCCTGTCAGCTGCTTTTGTTCAGATGCTTTGTCCCCAGCAGCAGGAAGGTCACTACAACAAACCCTTACTCTAACTTCTGCAGTATTACCCTCTCCACCCTTGCCTGTGGGAACTAATCCTACATTGTCTATGGTACTAGCAGTGACCTTCCCTTGGAGGAGATGCTAACCCAGATGATACCAATGGCCCCCAGTGCATACCCAACTTTGCCTTTAGACCTATAACCAGGCTCAACACTAACCAGGTCCCTAGAGGTGAGGTGGAAAGGGTGACCCATGAAAATGTGTGATACACCCCTGAAGAATTTCATTGAGTTTTTCAAACTCATTAAAGCAGAAGTCTGGGCAACATATACAGAATGGATTTTAAGGATGTAGGATAATAGAAGGAGAATATAAAACATCAGGATGAGTTTACTGACAAGGGTCCATTGAGCAGTGATTTCAGGTTTAATGTTGCAGCTCGTGCAGTTAAAACAAGGTCTGTGGATTTATTTGATTAGTTAGCTAAAGTATAGGTCAAAAGATGGCCTACTGTGAATGAGCTGAAACTGCCAATATTCCTTTCTTAATTGATGAAGGGATTCAAAAGCTCAAAGAAACTGGTCTGCTGAAGTAGATTTGCTGTCTCCTGCCCTTAACTAAGAGTGTTAGCAACACATTTGTGAGAGGAACAGCAGCATTCTTGAAGCTCTCTCACTGCTCTCTTCTATACAGTAGATCTTACAGTGGTAACAACTGTTGCTCAACTTGATAATGTAAACACATTGGGTCTAATTCGATTCTAGAGTAACAAAGGCCAGTGGCCACACAAGTTGTCAAAGGTGAGGTGAGAGTACTTACCATAATGAAGAGCATAGGCAATGCAGTGTTCATAATGGTTTTACCTGTGTAGACTTTTGGCACTGACTAATTAAGGTGTCTGTAGGAGTGAAATACATAGGAAGCCAACTAACTTCTTTTTTAAAAAAGTTTTTTGTTTATTTTTATTTAGTTATTTGAGAGTGACAGACAGAGAGAGAGAAAGGCAGTTAGAGAGAAAGAGACAGAATGGATGCACCAGGGCCTCCAGCCACTTCAAAAGAACTCCAGACGCATGCGCGCCCTTGTGCACCTGGCTAACATGGGTCCTGAAGAACCGAGCCTCCAACTGGGGTCCTTAGGCTTCACAGGCAAGTGCTTAACTGCTAAGCCATCTCTCCAGCCCCCAACTAACTTCTTGATCTATTTGTATAAGCAGAAAAATTCCCAAGCAAATAACCACAGATTTCTTTGAATCATAACAACAGAGAATCACATAGTCCCTTAACCATTTTTTAATATTTATTTATTTAATTAATTTTTATTAACATTTTCCATGGTTATTAAAAAAATATCCCATGGTAATACCCTACCCAACACTTTCCCCTTTGAAATTCCATTCTCCATCATATTACCTCCCCATCTCAATTATTATATTTACATATATACAATAACAACCTATTAAGTACCCTCCTCCCTTCCTTTCTCTTCCCTTAATATCTACTTTTTAACTTACTGGCCTCTGCTACTAAGTATTTTCCTTCTCACGCAGAAGCCCAATCACCTGTAGCTAGTATCCACATATGAGAGAGAGCATGTGGCACTTGGCTTTCTGGGCCTGGGTTACCTCACTCAGTATAATCCTTTCCAGGTCCATCCATTTATCTGCAAATTACATAACTTCATTTTTCTTTACCACTGAGTAGAACTCCATTGTATAAATGTGCCACATCTTTATTATCCACTCATCAGTTGAGGGACATCTAGGCTGGTTCCATTCCCCAGCTATTATAAATTGAGCAGCAATAAACATGGCTGAGCACGTACTTCTAAGGAAATGAGATGAGTCCTTTGGATATATGCCTAGGAGTGCTATAGCTGGGTCATATGGTAGATCAATCTTTAGCTGTTTTAGGAACCTCCACACTGATTTCCACAGTGGCTGGACCAGATTGCATCCCCACAAGCAGTGTAGAAGGGTTCCTCTTTTTCCACATCCCCACCAACATTTATGATGATTTGTTTCCATGATGGTGGGCAATCTGACAGGAGTGAGAAGGAATCTCAAGGTAGTTTTAATCTGCATTTCCCTGATGACTAGTGACGTAGAACATTTTTCTAGATGCTTATATGCTATTTGTGCTTTTTTCTTTGAGAATGCTCTATTTAGCTCCATAGCCCATTTTTTGATTGGCTTGTTTGATTCCTTATTATTTAACTTTTTGAGTTCTTTGTATATCCTAGATATTAATCCTCTATCAGATATATAGCTGACGAAGATTTTTTCACATTCTGTAGGTTGCCTCTTTGCTTTTTTCACAGTGTCCTTTGCAGTGCAAAATCTTTGTAATTTCATGAGGTACCAGTGATTAATCAGTGGTTTTATTGCCTGAGCAATTGGGGTTGTATTCAGAAAGTCGTTGCCAAGACCAATATGTTGAAGGGTTTCCCCTACTTTTTCCTCTAGCAGTTTCAGACTTTCAGGTCTGATGTTAAGGTCTTTAACCCATTGGACTTAATGCTTGTGCATGGCGAGAGAGAAGAATCTATTTTCATCCTTCTGCAGAAATATATCCAGTTTTCCCAACACCATTTGCTGAAGAGGCTGTCTTTTCTCCAATGAGTATTTTGGGCATTTTTATCGAATATCAGGTGGCTATAGCTACATGGGCTAATATCTGGGTCCTCTATTCTGTTCCACTGATTTACATGTCTGTTTTTGTGCCAGTACCATGCTGTGTTTGTTACTGTGGCTCTGTAGTATAGGTTAAAATCAGGTATGGTGATACCACCAACGTTATTTTTGTTGCTCAGTATTATTTCAGGTATTCGAGGTTTTTTGTGATTCCAAATGAATTTTTGGATTGTTCTTTCTATTTCCATGAAGAATGCTTTTGGAATTTTGATAGGGACTGCATTAAATGTGTAGATTGCTTTAGGTAAGATTGCATTTTCACAATATTGATTCTTCCAATCCAGGAACAAGGGATGTTTCTCTACTTTCTCATGTCTTCTGCAATTTCTCGCTTGAGTGTTTTAAAGTTCTCATTGTAGAGATTCTTTACTTCCTTGGTTAGGTTTATTCTAAGGTACTTTATTTTTTTTGATGCAATTGTGAATGGGAGTGATTCTCTGATTTCATCCTCTGTGTGTTTGTTGTTAGCATATATGAAGGCTACTAATTTCTGTGTATTTATTTTGTATCCTTCTACATGGCTATAGGTTTTGATCAGCTCTAACAGCTTGCTAGTAGAGTCTTTAGGGTCCTTTATGTATAGAATCATGTCATCTGCAAATAATGATAACTTGATTTTTTCCTTTCCAATTTGGATCCCTTTTATGTGTGCCTCTTGCCTTATTGCTATGGATAAGACTTCCAAAACTATGTTAAATAAAAGTGGGGACAGTGGACACCCTTGTCTTGTTCCTGATTTTAGTGGAAAAGCTTCCAGTTTTTCCCCATTTAGTAATATGTTGCCTGTAGGATTGTCATAAATAGCTTTTATTATATTGAGATATGTTCCTTCTATTCCCAGTCTCTGTAGGACTTTTATCATGAAGGGATATTGGATTTTGTCAAATGCTTTCTCTGCGTCTAATGAGATGATCATGTGATTTTTGTCCTTCAACCCATTTATATAATGTATTACATTTATAGATTTGTGTATATTGGACCATCCCTCCATCTCTGGGATAAAGCCTACTTGGTCAGGGTGAATGATCTTTTTGATATACTCTTGTATTCTGTTTGCCAATATTTTCTTGAGAATTTTTGCATCTATGTTCATGAGGGAGATTGGTCTGTAATTTTCTTTTTTTGTTCTATCTTTGCCTGGTTTTGGTATCAGGGTGATGCTGGCCTCATAGAAGGAGTTTGGTAGAATTCCTTCTTTTTCTATTTCCTGGAAAATCTAAGAAGCAATGGTGTTAGCTCTTCCTTAAAGGTCTGGTAAAATTCAGCAGTGAATCCATTTGGGCTTGGGCTTTTTTTAGTTGGGAGATTATTAATAAATGTTTGTATCTCCATGTTTGTTATAGGTCTATTTAAGTGATTAATCTCATTTTGATTTAATTTAGGTAGGTCATATAAATCAAGGAAATCATCCATTTTTTTCAGATTTTCATACTTTGTGTAATATATGCTTTTATAGTATGTCCCTATGATTTTTTTAATTTCTTTGGAATTCGTTGTAATGTTACCTTTTCATCTCTGATTTTATTAATTTGTGCCTCTTCTGTCTTTCTTTTGGTCAGATTTGCTAATGGTTTATCAATCTTGTTTATCCTTTCAAAGAACCAGCTCTTTGTTTCATTAATTCTTTAGATTTTTGTTGTTTTTGTTGTTGTTTCTATTTCATTAATTTCTGCCCTAATCTTTATTATTTTTACCCATCTACTGATTTTTGGTTTGCCTTGTTCTTCTTTTCAAGGCTTTAAGGTGAAGCATTAGGTCATTTACTTGTGACCATCCTAATTTCTTAATATAGGCACTTAAGGCTATAAATTTACCTCTTAGAACTGCCTTCATTGTGTCCCAGAGATTCTGATATGCTGTGTTCTCATTATCATTTGACTCTAAATTTTTTGATTTCCTTCTTGATTTCTTCATTGACCCATTCATCATTTGGTAGTGTATTGTTTAGTTTCCATGATCTTGTGTATGCTCTATAGCCCTTCTTGCTACTGATTTGTAGTTTAACTCCATTGTGGTCAGATAGAATGCAAGGAATTATTTCAATTTTCCTGAATTTGTTGAGATTTGCTTTGTGTCCTAATATATGGTCCATTTTAGAGAATGTTCCATGTGCTGCTGAACAGAATATATATTCTGCAGCATTTGGATAAAATGTCCTGTATATATCTGTTAGGTCCATTCCTTCTATGACCTCATTTAGTCCAGATGCCTCTCTGTTTATTTTTTCCCGGGATGACCTGTCAATTGATGAGAGTGGGGTGTTAAAGTCATCCACCTTTACTGTGTTTGGTGTTATCTATGACCTTAGTTCTAATAGTGTTTGCTTGATGAATTTGGGAGCCCCCATGTTAGGTGCATATATGTTTAGGACTGTAATGTCCTCCTGTTGGAGTGTGCCTTTAATCAATATAAAGTGACCTTCCTTATCTTTCTTGACCAATGTTGGACTGAAGTCCACCTTGTCAAATATTAGGATAGCAACTCCTGCTTGTTTTCTAGGCCCATTTGCTTGAAACACCATCTTCCAACCTTTCACCCTAAGATAAGGGCTATCCTTTGTAGAAAGGTGAGTTTCTTGGAGACAACAAATTGTAGGATCCTGCTTTTTAACCCAGTCTGAAAACCTATGTCTTTTGGTTGGGGCATTGAGGCCATTGATATTACGAGGTATTATTGAAAGGTATGTATTTATGTTTGTCATTTTTTTTTTTTTTTTTTTTTGTGGTTCCAGTTCTACCTTTGCTTTCTTGTGTTAACTAGTATTTGAGTATTGCTTGTTTTTTCCAGGCTCCTTATATGTGTGCTTTTCCTTTTCTTCAGCATGGAGGATTCTATCAAGTATTTTCTGTAGAGCTGGTTTTGTCTTTAAATACTCCTTTAACCTGCTTTTGTCATGGAAAGTCCTTATTTCTCCGTCTATTTGAATGGATAGCTTTGCAGGATAAAGTAACCTTGGTTGACAGTTGTTATCTTTCAGAACTTGGAATATATCACTCCAAGCCCTTCTGGCTTTTAAAGTTTGTGTTGAATAATCTGCTGTAATCCTGATGGGCTTGCCTTTGTAGGTAACTTGATTTTTCTCTCTAACTGCTTTCAATATTTTTTCCTTGGTTTGTGTGTTTGGTAGTTTGATTCTAATATGACAAGGAGAGGTTCTTTCCAGGTTTTGTCTGGCTGGGGTTCTAAAAGCTTCCTGTATCTGCATTGGCACCTCTTTCCCAATTTGGGGGAAGTTTTCTTCTATGATTTTGTTGAAGACACCTACTATGCCTTTGGAGTGGAATTCTTCTCCTTCTACTATGCCCTGAATTCTTATATTGGATCTTTTCATAATGTCCCGAATATCTTGAAATTCCCACTCATACTTTTCTATAAGTTTGACTTTCTCTTTGTTGGACTGTATTAGATCTGCCACCTGATCTTCTAGCTTAGATATTCTGTCCTCTCCTTCATCCATCCTACTGGTGATATTTCTACAGAGTTTTTTATTTCATTAACTGTGTTCTTCATTGCTAATAATTCTGACTGGTTTTTCTTTATTATTTCTATTTCCTTATTTATGTCTTGTATTGCCTTCTTTATTTCATGAAATTGGTGTCCTGTGTCTTCTTTGATTCCTTTGATTTCCTCTTGGAGTTCCTCTTTGACTCCTTTGATTTGTTCTCTGACTTCTTTGAACATATTTACAATCATTCTTTTGAAATCTTTCTCAGGCATTTCCTCTAACTCATTCTCACTGGAGGTCATTTCTGATGCATTAATACTGTTAGGTGGATTTATATTGTCTTGCTTTTTAGTGTTTCTTGTGTTATAATGTATATATTTTTGCATCTTGGATTAAGTTAATGCTTAGATTTTCTAGCTAGCTAGGTATTCTTAGCTGTATCAATTGATTTGATGTTATATATCTTCAGGATAGGAGCTTAAGGTGTTATGTGTGGCTCTTAAGGCTCTCAGAGTATCTACAAAGGTGTTCCTAGGGGTAGAGTTTCCCTGATATGGGAGTATTCAAGTAGGCTGAGTGGAATAAAATACAGGTAGATTCCAAAACTTAACTAAACACTGTACACATTCAATCAAAAACAGCCCCAAGTATGTATGCCGGAGTAGTTATTATAACGACCAGATCTTCTATCAACGTAGAGGTTAAGATTTCTGGTCTGTTGAGGGATCCAAGTAAGCTTGTGACCAAGTGAGAGCCTTCCCTTGTGCAGTGAATCCCAGTTACCTTTTTGGATGATTTTGGTCTCAGTCAAGTTGCTGCCTGAGTCACTGGTCTGCTGTTCTGATTTCTGTAGCTGGGCACTGGCTTTTCCTGCAGGGCAAACCAAGCCTGGTAACTGTGGCCCTGCAGAACGGCACCCCTGTGGCTGGAACTGCCAGTGCTGCTCCTTAAGCTGCCACTGCTGGATCTGTCGCCACTGCTGCTAAAACTGTCACTGCTGGGTCTGTTGCCTCTGCTGGGTCCTCCACTGCTGCTGCCACTGCTGCTGCTGCTTTAGCTGCCACTGCTGGATCCTCCACTGCTGCTGCTGGATCTGTGACTGCTGCCTCTGAAGCTGCTGCTGCTGGATCTGCCACTGCTGGGGGTGCTGCTGCTGTTGCCGGAGCCACTGATGTTGCTGCAGGACCCTGCTCCTGCTTGGGTCCTGCTGTTGGCTCAAGTTGGCATGGCTGGGTCCCAGGACCACTGCTCTGTTCGCTGGAGCTGGGCACAGGCAGTTGGGGAGGGGAGGGAGCCGCAGCGGCTCTGGTTCTCTCGCTGTTCCACATGTCCTTCTACCTTGTGATCTGCTCCTCCATTGCTCACTACCACTCTCCCTTCATGTTTCTTGAGTTGCAGAGAGCTCCGGTGTGAGTGGAAGCTCCCCTATCCTGGCTTTTCCTGCAGCTGGAGCTGAGCCTGGCTGCTTTCTGGTGCGCTGCCGCTGCCGCGGTCGGTGGACCTACCAGGGCAGCTTTAGCCAGCCTGTGCAGGCTCTGGGTCTCTTCTACTTCTCCATTGCCATTTCGATTTCCTATACACCTCACTTTGTAGTAAAAGTGTATATTTTGCTGAGCTTTTTTCAGTCTTTTTCCCCCCTAGGCTGCTTTGGCATGGTACCTAAGCTGCCATCTTAACCAGAAGTCCCCCCCCCCCTTAACCATTTTAAAGGCTTGAGCCATTTTACAGACTTCTACAGAAGTAGAGGCCAGTTCCCTTTGAGTAAGGACCTTGCTATAATTCTGAAAAAAAATAATTTTAATTTTTCCCCATCTTTCCCCAAAGGGACCTATGGCCTTTTATTAATGCACCTATATGTGGGTGAAAAGGAAATAATCAAATCTTTCCAGGCCTACTGGGCAGTAGCTCTGAATCTACATTGATTCTGAGCCACCTCAAACAACATCATGGCTCTCCAACTAAAGTAGTGTCTTATAGAAGTCAAGTGATCAAGAGAGTTTTAGCCAAGCCTGACTCACAGCAAATTCAGTGAACCACTGAATTCATCTGTGGTTATTTCTTCAGTCCCAGAATGAGTGCATATTCATGATAGATACACTTAAAAGTTGGCAGAATCTCTCCATTAGTCCTCTGATCTATAGAGTGAGGGCTATTAAAGTTAGAAAGGCTAAATGGAAAGCACTAGAATACTAGAGCCGTCTTCTTCCAAGGAAAACAGTAAACCCAAAACAGTATCACATGCCTGGAAGGGTTACAATGATTAGTGCCACCATCAATGATTTAAAAGAGATAGGCATGAGCCGGGCATGGTGGTGCACGCCTTTAATCCCAGCACCCGGGAGGCAGAGGTGGGAGGATCTCCAAGAGTTCGAGGCCACCTGAGACTACATAGTGAATTCCAGGTCAGCCTGAGCCAGAGTGAGACCCTACCTCAAAAAACAAAACAAAACAAAAAGATATAGGCATATGGTGGTTCCCACAACATCTCCCTTTAAGTTTCCTTGATTATTAGAAAGTTAATCAAGTGGTGACTCAGCTGTTATACCAGATGCACCTTCCTTACTTGAGCAGATTAACACACCTGGTACCTGCTATACAGCTAATGATCTTGCAAGTGTTTTTATCTCCATACCTGTCCTCAATGACAGCCAGAGGCAATTTGATTTCAGCTGGTAAGGACAGCGGTGCACCTTTACTGTCTTACATCAAGTTTGTAGGAATTCTTCAGCCTTGTAGCGTACCTTCCTTCACAGGGACTTTGATCATCTTTCTCACCTACAGGTATCATGTTAGTAAATTATATTGAATTATATTAAGTTATATTGAATATATAAGTTATACTGATGACATTGTGACAATTGGACTAGCTGATCAGGAGCTACTGGTACAGCACATACACATGATAAGATGTCTTCTATCTCAGCAAATTTTTTCTGAGCTCAGCAGCGTGGGTCATGAAGAGATGTTCCTTCTAAGGTGAAGGATATGTTGTTGCATTGGAGCTCTCTACCACCAAGAAAAAAGCACAACATCTGGTGGGCCAATAGGATTTTGGAGGCCAAATATTCCTTGAATACTTAGGGACTAGCCATTAAAATAATAAAGTAGGAAGAGAAAGGAAGGGAGGAGGGTACTTAATAGGTTGATATTGTATATATGTACGTACAATGATTGTTATAGGGAGGTAATATGATGGAGAATGGAATTTCAAAGGAGAAAGTGTGGGGGGGAGGGAGGGAATTAACATGGGATTTTTTATAATCATAGAAAATGCTAATAAAAATTAAAACAAAATTCAAAAATAATAATAATAAAGTAAGGTCCACATCAAAATTGTGTACAGGTCAGAAAAATACACAACAAAGGAATTTCTTATAAGGGCTTGAAAAAAGATCACATAAGAGTAGACCTTCCCTTGTCTCATGCTTGCCTTTCACCTTGTGATTTACAAATCCTGGAGCCATGCATGTATCTTCATCACGTGTTGATGGATTGCAAAATGAATATGAAACATTTCTGTAAGTGAGGAGCTGTCAGGGTATGTGCTCTTAGTGACCTGCTAGAGGTGGCCATGCCTACCTGGCTGGTGGCTTGAGGCATCTCTAAAGACAAATATTCTGTTTCCTGACTAGCCACTCTGTCTCTATGCCTCTGGCTTTTATCAAAGAAAACTCATCCTTAAAATGTGATAGTTTGATCTTACTTTTGCTAGGGTCCATTTTTTTTAAATTATTTATTTATTTGAGAGGGACAGACACAGAGAGAAAGACAGATAGAGGGAGAGAGAGAATGGGCGCGCCAGGGCTTCCAGCCTCTGCAAACGAACTCCAGACGCGTGCGCCCCCTTGTGCATCTGGCTAACGTGGGACCTGGGGAACCGAGCCTCGAACCGGGGTCCTTAGGCTTCACAGGCAAGCGCTTAACCGCTATGCCATCTCTCCAGCCCCTAGGGTCCATTTTTGATTTCTCTTGACTAAGTAAAATCCTCCCCCTCCTTGTTTGTGCTGTATGCACTCATCTTCCTCCCCTGACTGCCCTTCTTCCTCCTTCCTTTCCATGCTACATTGAAGTCGTGGTTTAAGACACCACAAGCTGTCATCACAAGACACTGAGAAACTGTGGCATGGGAGCTAATGTGTGATAATGTCACCAACAGCACGAATAAGCAGAAGATACAATATATCAGATGGACAAGAAGCGTACACTTGTAAAATAGTGGCATACAGCCCATGTGGGTAGCCAACTACCCTCTGATTGGGCAGGAGGTCCGCTCAGTGGGAGAGAGCTCATAACTGGTGCTGGGAACCAAGTCAGTGCCCCAGAGGCAGGAATTGGAGAGAAGTTTCCATTGTTCTCTGTCAAGTTGAATGGGTATCTTCATCAAAATGTCTTTCAAAACTATATGCATACCCCCTTAATCAAAGCTATTTTCACCCCTGGTCAGAGAATCTGTTTTATTTTATAGGTGGCAGAGAACACTAGGGAGATCCAAGATCCACAAATTTAATAAGAAAAGACAGCCAAATGACCTGTAAAGCCCACATGACCTCCCCATCCATCTGTAGCCCTGAAGTCCTTGTTCCAGAAAAATACCTGTTCTTATACTTCAAATGCTCTCCTCCAAGGTGAGCACATGGTTGGCTTACTTCCTCACTCCCTTTAAACTTTAGTTTAGGGCTGGAGAAATTGCTTAGTGGTTAAGGCACTTGTCTGAAAAGCCAAAGGACTCAGGTTTGATTCCCCAGGACCCACGTAAGCCAGATGCACAATGTAGTGCATGTGTCCAGAGTTCATTTGTAGCAGCTGAAGGTGCCCTGGTGCACCCATTTTCCCTCTCTCTCTCTCTCTCTCTCTCTCTCTCTCAGATAAATAAAATAAAATATTTAAACTTTGGTTTTTAATGGCCATTTTCTCAATGATCTCTTTCCTCACTGTGTCCTCTAAAACCACAGGCACTACTTGTCCATCAAGCTCCTCACATCTTCTTAGCTTGCATTTTCTCAGGCACATTTATTCATATCTAAGAAAGTGTATATTTTGCTTATGGGAAGTAGGCTCCAGGATGGCATAGGTTCTTGTCTGTTTCACTTAACTATTAAAAGACTTCTGTTTGTACAATGATTGTAATGGGGAGGTAATATGATGGAGAATGGAATTTCAAAGGGGAAAGTGTGGGGGTGGGGAGGGAGGGAATTAACATGGGATATTTTATTATAATCATGGAAAATGTTAACAAAAGCCAACATATTACTAAATGGGGAAAAACTGGAAGCTTTTCCACTAAAATCAGGAACAAGACAAGGGTGTCCACTGTCCCCACTTTTATTTAATATAGTTTTGGAAGTCTTAGCCATAGCAATAAGGCAAGAGACACACATAAAAGGGATACAAATTGGAAAGGAAGAAATCAAGTTATCATTATTTGCAGATGACATGATTCTATACATAAAGGACCCTAAAGACTCTACTAGCAAGCTGTTAGAGCTGATCAAAACCTACAGCAAGGTAACAGGATACAAAATAAATACACAGAAATTAGTAGCCTTCATATATGCTAACAACAAACACACAGAGGATGAAATCAGAGAATCACTCCCATTCACAATTGCATCAAAAAAAATAAAGTACCTTAGAATAAACCTAACCAAGGAAGTAAAGAATCTCTACAATGAGAACTTTAAAACACTCAAGTGAGAAATTGCAGAAGACACTAGAAAGTGGAGAAACATCCCTTGTTCCTGGATTGGAAGAATCAATATTGTGAAAATGCAATCTTACCTAAAGCAATCTACACATTTAATTCAGTCCCTATCAAAATTCCAAAGGCTTTCATGGAAATAGAAAAAACAATCCAAAAATTCATTTGGAATCACAAAAAACCTCGAATATCTAAAATAATACTGAGCAACAAAAAAGAGGCTGGTGGTATCACCATACCTGATTTTAACCTATACTACAGAGCCATAGTAACAAACACAGCATGGTACTGGCACAAAAACAGACATGTAGATCAGTGGAACAGAATAGAGGACCCAGATGTAAGCCCAAGTAGCTATAGCCACCTGATATTCGATAAAAATGCCCAAAATACTCATTGGAGAAGAGACAGCCTCTTCAGCAAATGGTGTTTTGAAAACTGGATATATATCTGCAGCAAGATGAAAATAGATTCTTCTCTCTCGTCATGCACAAGCATTAAGTCCAAATGGATTAAAGACCTTAACATCAGACCGGAAACTCTGAAACTGCTAGAGGAAAAAGTAGGGGAAACCCTTCAACATATTGGTCTTGGCAAAGACTTTCTGAATACAACCCCAATTGCTCAGGCAATAAAACCACAGATTAACCACTGGGACCTAATGAAATTACAAAGATTTTGCACCGCAAAGGACACAGTGAAAAAAGCAAAGAGGCAACCTACAGAATGGGAAAAAATCTTCGCCAGCTATGTATCTGATAGAGGATTAATATCTAGGATATACAAAGAACTCAAAAAGTTAAATAATAAGGAATCAAACAAGCCAATCAAAAAATGGGCTATGGAGCTAAATAGAGAGTTCTCAAAGGAAGAAATACGAATGGCATATAAGCATCTAAAAAAATGTTCTACGTCACTAGTCATCAGGGAAATGCAGATTAAAACTACATTGAGATTCCATCTCACTCCTGTCAGATTGGCCACCATCATGAAAACAAATGATCATAAATGTTGGCGGGAATGTGGAAAAAGAGGAACCCTTCTGCACTGCTGGTGGGAATGCAATCTGGTCCAGCCATTGTGGAAAACAGTGTGGAGGTTCCTAAAACAGCTAAAGATTGATCTACCATATGACCCAGCTATAGCACTCCTAGGCATATATCCAAAGGACTCATCTCATTTCCTTAGAAGTACGTGCTCAGCCATGTTTATTGCTGCTCAATTTATAATAGCTGGGAAATGGAACCAGCCTAGATGTCCCTCAACAGATGAGTGGATAATGAAGATGTGGCACATTTATACAATGGAGTTCTACTCAGCGGTAAAGAAAAATGAAGTTATGAAACTTGCAGAAAAATGGATGGACCTGGAAAGTATTATACTAAGTGAGGTAACCCAGGCCCAGAAAGCCAAGCGCCACATGTTCTCTCTCATATGTGGATCCTAGCTACAGATGATTGGGCTTCTGCGTGAGAATGAAAATACTTAGTAGCAGAGGCCAGTAAGTTGAAAAGGAGACATAAAGGGAAGAGAAAGGAAGGGAGGAGGATACTTAATAGGTTGATATTGTATATATATAATTACAATGATTGTAATGGGGAGGTAATATGATGGAGAATGGAATTTCTAATGGGAAAGTGTGGGGGTGGGGAGGGAGGGAATTACCATGGGATATATTTTATAATCATGGAAAATGTTAATAAAAATTTAAAAAAAAACAATAACAATTCAAACAAAAAAAAGAAAAGAAAATGTTAATAAAAATTAAAAAATTTAAAAAAAGACTTCTGTTTGTTTCACCTAATTAAATCCTACCAATACTAATATAAGTGACTACTACATAAAGTATACAAATAAACATTTGGTAATAAATTGAGGGATTAATGAACAATAATATACACTCGGGATTATTATGAAAATAAATAAAATAATACATAAGGTATGCAAAACAGAGCTTAATATGTGTAATGCTTCTAACTCAATTTTCTTCCTTCCTTTCTTTCTTTCTTCCTTCCTTCCTTCCTTCTTTTCTTTCTTTCTTTCTTTCTTTCTTTCTTTCTTTCTTTCTTTCTTTCTTTCTTTCTTTCGAGATAGATTCTCACTCTAGCCTTGGCTGACCTTGAATTCACTATGTAGTCTCAGGGTGGCCTCAAACTCATGACAGTCCTCCTGCTTCTGCCTCCTGAATGCTAGGATTAAAGTCATCCACCACTATGTCTGGCCCTCAATTATCTTTCTTTTTTTCATTTCTTTTTAAATATTTTATTTATTTATTTATTTAAGGCGAGGGAGAGAGGAGAGAGGAGAGAGAGAGAGAAAGAATGAATATGGGCATGCCAGGGCTTCCAGCCACTGCAAACAAATTCCAGACACATGTGCCCCCTTGTGCATCTGGCTTACATGGGTCCTGGGGAATCGAACCTAGGTCCTTTGGCTTTGCAGGCAAGTGCCTTAACCACTAAGCCATCTCTCTAGCCCTCACTTACCTTTCAATAGTAAATAAATATATTGTAATAAATTCACACAGTAGACTTCTATAAACTCATGAAAATAATATGGACAAAGCTCAGTAAACATAATGCAAAGTAAAAGTAAGCCAATCAAAAAGCAATTATGGGCTGGAGAGATGGCTCAGTAGTTAAAGTGCATATGGGCAAAGCCAAAGGACCCAGGTTTGATTCCCCAGTACCCACGTAAGCCAGATGCACAAAGTGGAACATGTGTCTAGAGTTTGCTTGCAGTGGCTAGAGGCCCTGGCCTGCCCATTCTCTCTATCTGCCTCTTTCTCTCTCTCAAATAAATAAACATTTTTTTTAAAAGAATCTCAAAAACAATCATGCATACATTGTATATGTGCATGTGTGTGTAGTGAGTGGGAGTGTATGTGTGCTTGTGAGTTTAGAATACAAAAATTAATCTAGATTTCTGGACATCACTATTAGTTACATTTGTTAATTGAAGCGAAATGGATGGGATAACTCACAAAATGGGTATTTAGAGGGCTGATTATCTTCTGTGTCTTGATCCTATGGTGCTAAGAAGTGTGTTCACTGTGAAAGAATCCACTGACTTATACACTCATGATTTGTACCCAGCTTTTCAAAGATTTTATTTATCTGCAGGTGTGTGTGGGTTTTGTTTTATTTCTATTTTACTAAAAGGGTGCAAGAGAGAGTGAGACCTAGAATATTCTGCCCAGCCAGGCTTTGTTGGAAGATCAAGGCACTAGGCCAGTAAAGTGTACCATATAAAAACTGAGGAAGTAGAGTAATTGAGTACTCTTCTTGAAAAAAAAAGTCACCAATGTATTCAAGACATCAACAATCTAAGAAGTTGTTGGTTGGTGAAGCAGTGCAGTAACAATAAAGGCAAAAGTGAAGCAACAGCAAATGCTCTCAGACAGTGTACGGTAGTATGATGCTAGCCGTAGTGTAACACATGGACAAAAGGAAGGCACACTTTTCTTTATTAATTAGTTTTGTAAACTAAATGTGCATGTATATGCCATATAACCAGCAAAGGAGAGTATGGTGTTTAAATATGAACTGATAAATTGCTATGCATAGGTGGAAAGTTCAGCACAAGCTCAACACTTGGCCTGCTACACTCACAGCTGCTGGTCTGACCCTGTTTGCTGTGACCAGATGATGCTAGAAATTCGGGTTGGGATGCTACTGGGCCCTGCCCAACACTCCCACAAGTATGCACCTGCAGTTTTACAAGCTCAAGGTAGAAACCCTATCTTCTTAATAAAAATATTGCCTTTAAATTTTAATAAGTGTTATGTAACAGCTCCCTTGTTAAGTCTGGGAATTAACAGCTTCCACCTAAAGGGTAAGACAAAATATTTTGGAGTTGGTTAAAATGTTGAGCTATTTATACAGAAAACCACATCATTTCAATAATTCCAGCTTTTTGCTTTTTAATTTAATTTATTTATTATAGAGAGAGAGGAAAATGGGTGTGCCAAGTTCTCCAGCCATTGCAAATGAACTCCCGACACATGTGCCACCCTCTGCCTCTGACCTACATGGGTACTGAGGAATCAAACCTTAGTCCTTAGGCTTTGCAGGCAAGTGTTTTAACTGCAAAACCATCTCTCTAGGCCAATTCCAATTAGTTAAAAGACTCACTAGTTAAGAATATTCAAATAAAATGTTTAAGAATAATAATGACTTCAACAATATATGAACAAAAGGGAAAATTAAATAGATGAGAAATAAAAACAGAAAGATTGAAGAATAATATTAATAATTCATCTTACTTTAATAGGTTAGGGAGGAATGAATATTATCTGTATTACTGATATGTAAGTAAATTTTGATTTCCCAATCCTTTGCAGAAGACTTTTATTATTTATTTATTTGAGAGACAGAGAGAGAGGGAGAGAGAATGGGTGCATCAGGGCCTCTAGCCATAACAAATGAACTTCAGACACAAGTGCCACCTTGTGCTTCTGGGTTTACATAGGTACTGGGGAATCAAACCTTGGTTCTTTGGCTTTGCTGGCAAGCACCTTAACCACTAAGCCATGTCTCTTGCCCATCCTCTATGTTTATGTTTCTTTAATATTTATCAGAATTTTAAGGTTATTTGTTTTTGAATATGCCTTAATAGTTTCTAGAAATTTTATCCACTGGATGTAATTTCTCAAACTTAACAGCAATAAAGTTGCATGTAAAATCTAGACTTTATTCTCTTTGCTTTTCTAATACTAAGGATTTAATCTAGGAGCTCATCAATGCTTTACCACTGAGCTACATCCCAGCCCAACACTATTAGAACTTCAATGGCATATCATAAATTTTAGTGTTCTTTCATGGGTTGCTAAGACTCTGCTCACTGTATTAATGTTTTCACTTTGGTTCTTCTTTTTTGTTGACAATTTTCACACACGTACATAATTTATTTTTATAATCCCTACCCACTACCTTCTTTTATCCCCTCATTTCCCTTTCCACCGAACCCCTCTTCTTTCCAACCAGTCCCTCTTCTATTTCCATGTCTTCTTTTCCCCTCCTCTATCATCCATGACAAAATGTTGGTGAGCCAATACTATGTGGACCTCATGCCAGTAACAACAGCTACTATGAGGTCACAAATGCAAAGAACATTTCGTGTCCAAAAGACAGCATTCTAAAGCACTCCTCCCCATCCTATTTCTCTGGTTTTTACATTCTTTTAAAATTATTTATTTATTTATTTAAGAGAGAAAGAGAATGAGGTGAGTATGGGCATATCAGGGCCTCCTGCTACCACAGATATACTCCAGATGCATGTGCCACTTTGTGCATCACCCTTTATTTGGGTACTTGGGAATCAACCTCAGGCCATTAGGCCTGGTAAGCAAGCACATTTAACATTGGAGCCATTTTGCAGGTCCTGCCTTTTTTTTTTTTTTTTTTTTTTTTTTTTTTGGTTTTTTGACGTAGGGTTTCACTCTAGCCCAGGCTGACCTGGAACTCACTATAGTCTCAGGGTGGCCTCAAACTCATGGGGATCCTCCTACCTCTGCCTCCCAAGTGCTGGAATTAAAAGCGTGAGCCACAACACCCTGCAGGTCCTGGCTTTTACATTCTTAACACCCTCTCTTCTGCAACAGGATATGATAGAATGGTCATATTTAGTGTTGAGCTTTCAACAGTAACTTTTTAGCAATTTGATGAATTTTGAGTGTCCCAGCAGTCACTGTCATCTGCAAAAAGCTTCCTACCTCCACCTCCTCAGAAATTTCCTACATGTGTGCACCACCACAACTGGCAACTATGTGGCTCTTACAATCTTTCCACCAAGCTCCCTGAGCTATGGCAAGCCTGCTGGCAGACTTAGTGTTAAGTTCTCTGTAGCCTCTGTATTTCTGCTTTGATAGATTTGATTGATAAATGTGTTACCAGTGCCCTGGAGCTGGTTGTCAAGCTAGCAGTAAGAGCAGTGGAATAATCTTTTAAATTCACTGATTCTTTCTTGTTATTTCCCTTCCATAACGTAGCAAATCTATGAAAGCTTTTATCTTATATGCTGTGTTTTTTCCTCCTAAAATTCCCATTTGTGGGTTGGGAATGTAGTTCATTTAGTAGAGTGCTTACCTCAGAAGCATGAACCCTTGGGTTTGATTCTCAGCACTGTATAAATTGAGCATGGTGGTACAAACCTGTAATCCCAGGACTAGGTGTGTGGAAGCAAGAGGATCAGAAGTTCAAGGACATCCTCAGGTACATAGGAAGTTCAAAGCCAGCTTGGGTTAGAGACACTGTCTCAAGACTTTTTTTTTTCTCATAGTTTATATTTCTGAGAAGTCCTACCTTTTCACTGATCTTGTTTTCATGGTGGAGCTTAATTACAATGACTGCTTTACATTGTGAGGTCAGGCGCTTTCAGAGTAGAATGGCCGTAGACGCTGCAACTGCTTTACATTCTGATGATTCTGACATTTGCATCACCTTGGGGTCCATATCTGATGATGCCTTTTCCTTTGAAACTACAGTGCTGTTAAAATTCTCCAGAGCATATTGTCTTTTTCAGACCACCAGCTCTTCCAAAGGCATGTCTGTCTAGTCAGTTCACTGCTCAGTTTTCCAGCTGTGTTAACCATGAACTTGTCCTATATGTGAGGCATGCAGGCATTAGAAGTTAAACTTCTGGTTGGGTTCCCAAAGCTCATGGATTTGTACCTCAGGATGAACCCAGGACTAGTGTCACCCCCAATGATGCCAGAATTATGAGGTCCACTAGTCAGCTCTTTTCAGCAGACTTTCTCCCTATGTCCTGTTGAAAGCAGCTTCCTTTCCCAGTCTTCTGGCGTGAGTGAGGCATCTCTGTCTTTGCTGCCCCCTGCAGCTCCACTGGGTTTTGACACCCAACATGAGCACTCAATGTTCAGAGCTGTGACATACAGCAAGAAATACAAGCAAAAACATGCAGTATTTGTCTTCTTTTCCAGCTACCCACTAGACACTGTAACATGTTGATTTGTATCTACATTTTTCCAATTATTTTTCTATCTTATATTATAGATAATAGGTTATGCTCTTCTATCCCTTCACCCCTGATCCCTGTTGGCTGGAGCCTTCATTGGTGGGGTTATGGTATTTACTCTGGGGTCATGAAAGCCTGTCAGTCCCTGTGGGGTGGCAGGGAACCATGCCTCAGGGTATTACTATCCACTTTGTGGCTCTTACAATCTTTCTGCCCCATCTTCCTCAATGTTCCCTGAGCCATGGCAGACCTGATGGCAGCCTGATTTAAGATTGAATTTCTGTGACCTCGGGATATATCTACTTTCCTGGACTTTTTTTTTTTTCACTACTAGGAGTCAAACCTGGGGCCTTCAACAAGGTATGTAGGTGCTCTACTACTTCCCCTAAGAATTTTTAAAATTTTTTTATAGACAACTTCCATAATTATAGAAAATAACCAATAGTAATTCCCTCCCTGCCCACACTCCCCTTTGCAACTCCACTTTCCATCATATCCCTTCCCCCTCTCAATCAGTCTTTTTTATTTTGATGTCATCATCTTTTCCTCCTATTATGATGGTCTTGTGTAGGTAGTGTCAGGCACTGTGAGGTCATGAATACCTAGGCCATTTTGTGTCTAGAGGAGCATGTTTAAGGAGTCCTACCCTTCCTTTGGCTCTTACATTCTTTCTGCCACCTCTTCTGCAATGGGCCCTGAGCCTTGGAAGGTGTGATAGAGATGTGTCAGTGCTAGATACTCCTCTGTCATATCTTCTCAGCACCATGGTGCCTTCTGAGTCATCCCAAGGTCACTGCCATCTGAAAAGAGAAGCTTCTCTAACCAAAAATGAGAGTAGCATTAATATATGGGTATGAACATTAAGAGAAGTGCTTATGGAGTAGTTTGGTGAGCATAGTATATACATTTTGCCAGGCACCAGCAGATGTTAGAACCCTGGGGCTCATGACTTCCCCTGTTGTAGGTTTTCAGTATCAGGCACAGTATTCCCTCCCATGGAGGGAGCCTCCAGTACAATTAGAGTGGTTGGTTTCCCCCATAACAGGCATACCACTATTGCACCTTTTGGCTCATTTGGCCTGGCTAGTCAAATTTAAGGCTTGCAGTGTCCACTGTTGAGTATATTTGCTGGTGATTTTTCTCTCCCCCATTGAGCTGCATGCAATGTAGCTTTTTCTAGCTTTCTGTCAGCTGGTCATAATATTGATTCTAGCCAGGCATGGTGGCGGACACCTTTAATCCCAGCAGAGGTAGGAGGATTGCTGTGAGTTCGAGGCCACCCTGAGACTACATAGTTAATTCCAGGTCAGCCTGGGCCAGAGTGAAACCCTACTTTGGAAAACAAAAAAAACAAAACAAAACCAAAAAACCCATAATATTGATTCTTCCAATCCAAGAACAAGAGATGTCTTTCCACTTCCTAGTGTCTTTGCAATTTCTGTCTTGAGTGTTTTAAAGTTTTCATTGTAGAGATTCTTCCCCTCCTTGGTTAGGTTTATTCTTAGGTACCTTTTTTCTTTTTTTTTTGAGGCAATTGTGAATGGGAGTGATTCTCTGATTTCATCTTCTGCATGTTAGCATATAGGAAGGCTACCAATTTCTGTATGTTTATTTTGTATCCTGCTACATTGCCACAGATGTTTACCAGATCTAAGTTTGCTGGTAAAGTCTTTAGGGTCCTTTATGTATAGAATCATATCATCTGCAAATGATGTTAACCTGATCTCTTCCTTTCCAATTTGTATCCCTTTTATGTGTGTCTCTTGCCGTATTGCTATGGCTAAGACTTCCAGTACTGTACTAAATAAAAGTGGGGAGAGTGAACACCCTTGTCTCACTCCTGATTTTAGTAAAAAAGCTTCAAGCTTTCCTCCATTCAGTATTATGTTGGCTGTAGGTTTGTTATAGCCTTTATTCTGTTGAGATATGTTCCTTCTATTCCTAGTCCCTGTTGGACTTTTATCATGAAGGTTTGTTGGATTTTATCAAATGCTTTTTCTGCATCTAATGAGATGATCATGTGATATATATATTTTTTGTTGCTCTTCAGTCCATTTATATAATGTATTACATTTATTGATTTGTCTATGTTGAATCACCCCTGTATTTCTGGGATAAAGCCTACTTGGTCAGGGTGAGTGATCTTTCTGATTTATTCTTGTATTCTATTTCCCAATATTTTGTTGAGAATTTTTAAATCTAGGTTCATGACGGAGATTGGTCTGAAATTTTCTTTCCTTTTTTTTTTTTTTTTTGGTTCTATCTTTGTCTGGTTTTGGTGGCTTTGTAGGAGTTTGGTAGGATTCCTTTTTCTATTTTATGGAAAAGTTTGAGAAGCATTGGTGTTAGTTCTTCCATGAAAGCCTGGTAAAATTCACCAGTGAATCCATCTGGGCCTGGATTTTTCGATCTCCATATTTGTTATAATCTATTTAAGTGCTTAATCTCATCTTGGTTTAATTTTGATAGATCATTTAAATCAAGGAAATCGTCCATTTCTTGCTGGGCTCCCCTGGCGGGTAGTGCTGAGGAAGGACCAGGCCCACTGGTTCCTCCCAAGGGGGCAAGGAAGAGGGTGAACGTCGGACGACTCAGAACCTCTCCTAGTCACTGGAGAAAAACCACACTGGTCGGGAGTCTTGTCGAAGCAGGAACTCACTTTATTGCTACAGGTGGTTGCCTATATAATATTGAGAATGAAGGTGGGGATTCTAGAATTGAGGGAGAGGTAAGGACCAATAGTAAACTGTGACTATTGAAATGATAATTCCAACTCCTGCACAGAAGTAGCAGGCAAGAAGCCATTAGGCATCTTGCTGAGTCCTAGCCGGCCAGAGACAGGTCGCCAAACTTTAGCTAGGCTCAGGAAGTTCCACTAGGCCCGTGTCTGGGCCCCTCAAGACCCAACAATTTCTTTCAGATTTTTTAAATTAATTAATTTATTTGAGACTGACAGACAGAGAAAGGGAGAGGAAGAGAGAGAGAGAGATTGGGCACACCAGGGCCTCTGACCACTGCAAACCAACTCCAGATGAATGCACCAGCTTGTGCATCTGGCTTATGTGGGTACTTGGGAATTGAGCCTTGAACCAGGGTCCTTAGGCTTCACAGGCAAGAGAATAACCTCTAAGCCATCTCTCTCGCCCTTCTTTCAGATTTTCAAATTTGGTGGAGTATATGTTCTTAAAGAATGTCCCTATGATTTTCTGAATTTCTTTAGTATCTGTTGTAATGGTGCTTTTTCATCACCAATTTTATTAATTTGTGTCTCTTCTTGTCAGATTTGCTAAGGGCTCATCAATCTTGTTTATCCTTTCAAAGAACCAACTCTTTGTTTCATTGATTATTTGGATTGTTTTTGTTTGGTTTTATTTCATTAATTTCTTCCCTAATCTTTATTATTTCTTCCCATCTACGGTTTTTTGGTTTGCCCTGTTATTCTTTTTCCAAGGCTTAAGGTGAACCATTAAGTTGTTACTTGTGATCTTTCTAATTTCCTGGGCTTTTTTGTTTTGTTTTGTTTTTGTTTTTGGGGTAGGGTCTCACTCTAGCTCAGGCTGACCTGGAATTCATTATGGAGTCTCAGGGTGGCCTCAAACTCATGGGGATCCTCCTGCCTCTGCCTCCCAAGTGCTGGGATTAAAGGCATGCATGTGCCACCACGTCCGGCCTTCTAATTTCTTAATATAGGCACTTAAAGCTGTAACTTTCCCTCTTAGGACTGCATTGTGTCCCAAAGGTTTTGGTATGATGTGTTCTCATTATCATTTGATTCTATGATTTTTTAAAATTTCCTTCTTGATTTCTTCATTGACCCATTCATCATTTAGTAGCTTGTTTTTTACCCAGTGTTCAAATCTGTCTTTTGGTTGGGGTATTGAGGCCATTGATATTAAGAGTTATTATTGAAAGGTATGTATTTATTTTGCTATTTTTCTTGGTTTGTAGTTCTTCCTGTTTTACCTTTGCTCTCTTAACTAGTATTTGAGTATGGTTTGTTCCAGGTTCCTCATGTGTATACTATTCTTTCTTTTCAGCATGGAGGACCCTTTCAAATATTTTCTGTAGAGCTGGTTTGGTCTTCATATATCGCTTTAGCTTGCTTTTGTTGTGGAATGTCCTTGTTTCTCTATTTGATTGGATACCTTCACAAGATAAAGTATCTTGGTTGACAGTGGTTAGCTTTCAGAATGTTTCTCTCTAACTGCTTTCAATAAATTTTCTTTGGTTTGTGTGTTTTGAGGTTTAATTATTATATGACAGTGAGAGATTCTTTCCTGATTCTGTTTGGCATTTTATAGGCTTCCTGTGTCTGTATTAGCATCACTTTCCCTACTTGAGGGAAGTTTTCTTCTATTTTGTTGAAAATACCTGTTATGCCTTTGAATTCCTTCTCCTTCTACTATGCCCTGAATTCTTATATTTGATCTCTTCATAGTGTCCTGTGGCTTTGCAACCTAGTGCCTTAGCTACTAAGCCATCTTCACAGCCCAAGATTTTTTTAATTTTTATTTATTTGAGAGCGACAGACACAGAGAGTAAGACAGATAGAGGGAGAGGGAGAGAATGGGTGAGCCAGGGCTTCCAGCCTCTGCAAACGAACTCCAGACGCGTGTGCCCCCTTGTGCATCTGGCTAACATGGGACCTGGGTAACTGAGCCTCGAACCAGGGTCCTTAGGCTTCACAGGCAAGCGCTTAACCACTAAGCCATCTCTCCAGCCCAAGATTACATTTTTAATCTCAGTTGATCCACAACCAATTTCATACCCAGGGTTTATTTACTCAATTATAAAACATTGATGAAACTAGTGAAGGCAAAATAGAAGAAAGTTAGGTTCTTTCAGACAGTTTCAGTTAGGAACAGAAGTCCCAAAGAGAGAACCAGGGAATACCACCCCACATGCCAACCCACCCTGGCATGAATTAAAGTCAGGAATGGAAATGGTGTCTGATGAGACTTACCTACAAAGGCTGCAGTGCCCCCTGCTGCTCACAGTCCAACAGCTACCTTGACTCCCTAGGGGGGCTGGCCAGGGAGCCTGGGCCTGTTTATCTACAAATCAACCAGATCTTCCCTTTGCTTACCTGAATTTGATGAAAGAATACATTTTATTTATTTATTTTTACTTTTGGTTTTTCGAGGCAAGGTCTCACTCCAGCTCAGGCTGACCTGGAATTCAGTATGTAGTCTCAGGGTGACCTCGAACTATCAGCAATCCTCCTACCTCTGCCTCCCGAGTACTGGGATTAAAGGCATGCGCCACCACGCCCGGTGAAAGAAGTTTGAATTGACTATACAGGCTGCTGTTTCCACCTTATTCTCTCTCTGCCTCTCCTTGCTGTGGTCACAGGGATACATATAAGTCTGACTTTCCCTGCCACCCAGCTGGGTTGAGGGGAGAGCGGACTACTGCTTCTTAGTCTGGGCTGTTTTTCTGCTTCCCTCTATTTTATATTGAGATGGCTTAGCGGTTAAGCGCTTGCCTGTGAAGCCTAAGGACCCCGGTTTGAGGCTCGGTTCCCCAGGACCCACGTTAGCCAGATGCACAAGGGGGTGCACGTGTCTGGAGTTCGTTTGCAGTGGCTGGAAGCCCTGGCGTGCCATTTCTCAATCATTCTCTCTGTCTCTTTCTCTCTCTCTGTCACTCTCAAATAAATAAAAAATGAACAAAAAAAATTAAAAAAAAATAAACAATTACATGTTGACATGATTTCCCTCTCATCCCTGAATCTCTGACATGCGTATTTCCTTTATACTCCAGATCTACCACATGGGTGCTTTCTCTAACTCTAAGCCAACTACCTGTGTAATTTCTCTAAATTCAGGGTTATAATGGGTATAACTCTCTTAACTATTCATTTCTCATCTAAATTTCTTAGTTTCTGCTTCGGTATTTTTCCTCCACCACCATTTGCCCTCTTAACGTTCTCCCATGGGAAAGCTCAGGGTGGATGCTGAGTGTTCCTTCTACATCTCCCTACAGGCTCTGCTCCAGCCACTTCTCCTAAATGCACTTCATGGACTATGCAGCATTCCCCCCATGAGTGCATGTTTCCTACTTTCCATGTGCTTATGACTTAGCTCTAGTCTTCCTCCTAGTTCCCAATTTCCCTTTCAACAAACCCCACAATTTGCGATTTCTCCCTAAGTTCAGTAATTCATAATTTGTCCTTCTTGAGTTTTTTTTTTAATCAATTATTTGTTAAAAATGGGACAGGACCACAAATGTGTAGACTTGTGTGTGAGCTGGAACCAAAAATTGGTAGCAGAGGCCAGTAAACTAGAAAAAGGCTATAAGGGAAGCAGAGGGAAGACTTTAGGGGAAGGTATTGTGTATATGTAAGCAGAACAGATTATAGGGAGGGGAATTGCCTGAGGCCAGAGGAAAAGATTGAGAAAGAGAAGTGTGGGAAGAGGGTCAATCAAAATTCAAGATATTCTGAGCCAGGTGTGGTGGCACAGCACTCGGGAGGCAGAGGTAGAAGGATCACTGTGAGTTCAAGGCCTCCCTGAGACCACATAGTTAATTCCAGGTTAACCTGGACCAGAGTGAGACCCTACCTTGAAAAAAAAAGATATTCTGAATAAGACATATGAAAACCTACTTTTTTGAATAATGGCTCATCCAGAAGCCACAGATTGCTACTAGAAAATTTTCAGTGCCAGGGATGGGATACCTTCCAGTGAGTTAGTGGCCAGGGAGAACACTGTTGCCTCCGTAACATTACAGGCTATTGCCAAGGCCCTTGGTTTCCCTTGAGAAACAGATGGTAAGACCCTATTGCTGAGGACGTCACATGCCTGGGCAGCACGGTCACTGAGAAATCAAGCTAATGCTGAGCAGAAAACCTTCTCCTCATATCCAAGCCCACTGAAAGCTGGAAAAAGCTGCATTGCATGCAACCCTATGGGAGACAAAAGTCACCACTGGTGAAAACAGTGGACACGTGAAGCCTTAAGTTTGGCTAGTCAGGCCAAATGATCCAACAGGTGCAATAGTGTCATGTCTTCTCTGGGGGAAACCAACTGCTCTCTAATTAGACTGGAGGCCCACTCTATGAGGAGTACATGCCTAGTACTGAAAACTTAAATCAAAAGCCTATCGCAGGGGAGGTCATGAGCTTTAGGGGTATAAAGCCTGCTCTTTTCTGGGTAAATGCATATATTATGCTCACCAAATTGACCTGAAAACACAACACTTCATGTTCATATTCATATATTAATGCTACTCTCACTTTTGGTTAGAGAAGCTTCTCTTTTCAGATGGTAATAACCACGGGGATGACCCAAAAGACAACATAATGCTGGGAAGTGACGGAGGAGTGTCCAGCACTGAAACATCTCTATCATGCCCCGCAAGCCTCAGGGTCCATTGCAGAAGAGGTGATGGAAAGAATGTAACAGCCAGAGGAAGGGTACCACTCTTTACAATGTAACTGTCCAGACAGAAATTGGCCTGGATATCCAAGACCTCGCAGTGCCTAGCAATACCTTCACAAGACCCTCATAATAGGAGAAAAAGATGATGACATCAAAATAAAGGAGAGACTAGTGGAGGGAGGGGATATGACAGAAAGTGGAGTTGTAAAGGGGAAAGCAGGGAAGGGGAGAAAATTTTCATGGTTTATTATGAGTACAGAGTTGTCAATTAAAAAAAAAAAATAGGACAGGACCCAAAATTGGTATTCACAAACTTGGAGGATTCTTCCTGAATGCCCAAACCTTGTATCATATTTTCACCAAAAAATAGAGTCATCCCATGTTCATGGAAATATTAAAATTATCCATACTTCCCAAAGCAATCTATAGATTTAAAATCTGAAGGGGTGTAGTGGTGCATGCCTTTAATCCCAGTGCTCAGGAGGCAGAGTTTAGAGGATAGATGTGAGTTGGAGGACACCCTGAGACTACATAGTGAATCCCCAGTCACACTGGGCTAGAGAAAGACCATACCTCAAAAACTGAAAAAAAAAAAAAAATTCTGTAGGAAAACAATTAAAACTCATATGGGACACCAAGACACTGAATACCTAAAGCAATTTTGAGGGAGAAAAACAACTGGAGGTATCACACTACATGACTCCAAAATTATATATAAAAAGCTATAGTCACCAAAATAGCACAATGCTGGAGTAACACACACACTCCAATGGAACATCAACAACAAAAAGATTAAAAACAAAGGTGGAATTAGATGTTTATTTCTCACTGTATACAAAATAACTCAAAAATTAACTAAAAACGTAACTATGGGCTGAAGAGATGACTTGGGGTTAAGGCACTTGCCTGTGAAGTCTAAGGGGCCCACATTCAATTCCCCAGCACCCACATAACCCAGGTGCACCAGGTGGCACATCATCTGGAGTTTGTTTGCAGTAGCTAAAGGCCCTGTTGCACCCATTCTCTCTAATAAATTAAAATATTTAAAAAAACTGTAAATACCCAAAGTATGAAACTTCTAGGAGAAAACAACAGAACATAATTCATGCATTTGTGTGACCTTAGTGTGGGAAGTGACAGATGGATTTAAGGCAAATAACACCTCCACAACAAAAGAAACAAAGTGAAGTGACAATTTATAGACTGGGAGAAAGTAGTTTCAAACTATGCATCTGAGCCAGGAGCACTATGGAGGCTGAGGAAGAAGTATAGAGTTTTAAGCTAGCCTGGGCTACAGTGAGACCCTGCCTTGAAAAAAATAAAATATATCTTTTAAGTTAACATCTAAATTTTATAAGGAACTCAAACAACTCAGTAGCCATGTGACCCTATTTCAAGTGCAGAAAATAGGGAACACGGCTGGTGGGGAAGAAATGAATAGAACACTTTGCATAACAGAATACAAGATCCTCTGCCTATTAAGACCAGAAATACCCTATGGTTTAGCAATGCCAGATGGTGGCTACATCTTCAAAGAAAATGAACCCAATATGTCAGAGTAGCATCCCTCCTATGTTTATTGTAGTACTGTTTATGAAAGCCAAGATATGAAATCAATCTGTCCATCAAAGGGTTAAATAAAGAAAATGTGATGTCTCTCTCTCGCACACACAAGAGCAATGGAGTACCATTTAACAGTACCATTTTATTTTCATTTTTGGTTTTTCAAGGTAGGGTCTCACTCTAGCCCAGCTGACCTGGAACTCACTATGTAGTCTCAGGGTGGCCTCAAACTCAGAGATCCTCCTACCTCTTCCTCCCGAATGCTGGGATTAAAGGCAGGCATGCGCCACCATGCCCAGCAAGAGTACCATTTGAAAACAAAATTCTACCATTTAAGATGGATGAATCTGGAAAAATATTACATAAGGCAGATCCACAGAGGGAAATACTGAATAATCTCACTAAGGGAGAATCTAAAAATGTTGACGTCACAAGAATAGGAGTCAGCACGCGTTTGGACTGTTAAAGAGGACAGTGACAGATGGGCACATGTTGGGACACATGTAGTTAAGACAGGATAAGTGTATTTAAAACTGTCAGAAATAGTCTATGACCATATCATCCCAAATGCTCCCATTCTCATCTAAAAATGCAAGGCAAATGAGACAGAAAGTAGACTGCTTGGGGCCACAGGGTGAAGCTGGGGGATTATGAGAAATGGCTAATGGCTATGAAAATATTTGTGATGAAAGTTGTGTAACATCGTGACAGTTACACAACTTTAAAAAAAAATTTTTTTTAATTTATTTGAGAGAAGAGGAAGAGAGAGAGAATGGGCACACCAGGGCCTCCAACCACTGCGAATGAACTCCAGACACGTGCGCACCCTTGCGCATCTGGATAATGTGGGTCCTAGGGAATGGAACTTGGGTCCTTTGGCTTTGCAGGCAAACACCTTAACCACTAACCCATCCCTCCCGCCCATGTTACACAACTTTTTGAAAATACTAAAACCAGGGCTGGAGAGACGGCTTAACAGTTAAGGAAGGCATTTTCCTCCAAAGCCTAGAGACCCAGATTCAAGTCCCCAGGACCCATGTAAGCCAGATGCACAAGATGGCCCTGGCATGCCCATTCTCTCGCTCAAATAAATACAATACAATAAAATAAATTACAAAAAATCCCCTAAAAACAGCTAGATTGTACACTTGAAGTGGGCAAATTGTGTATATGAATAAAGCTGTTGAAACATAATGGCGGGGGGAAGTCAACTAAAAATATAGATACAAAAGCCAAATGGAAACTTATTAAAAGGTCATTAAAAGCTAGAGAGCCAGGCATGGTGATGCACACTTTTTTTTGTTGTTGTTTCATTTTTATTCATTTATTTATTTATTTGAGAGTGACAGACACAGAAAGACAGATAGAGGGAGAGAAAGAGAATGGGCGCGCCAGGGCTTCCAGCCTCTGCAAATGAACTCCAGATGCGTGCGCCCCCTTGTGCATCTGGCTAACGTGGGACCTGGGGAACCAAGCCTCAAACCGGGGTCCATAGGCTTCACAGGTGAGCACTTAACCGCTAAGCCATCTCTCCAGCCCGGTGATGCACACTTTTAATCCCTGCACTCAAGAGGCAGAGGTAGGAGGATCACGGTGAATTCAAGGCCACTCTGAGGCTATATAGTGAATTCCAGGTCAGCCTGGCTAGAATGAGACCCTACCTTGAAAAAAATAAAATAAAATACATTTAGGGCTGGGAGATGGATCAGTGGTTAAAGGCATTTGTTTGCAAAACCCTGACAGCCTGGGTTGGGCTCCCTAGTACCCATGAAAAGCCAGATGCACAAAATGGCACCTTTGGAGTTCATTTACAGTGGTAAGAGGCTCCAGGGCACCTATTTTCTATCTCTCTAGTCTCAAAAAAAAAAAAAAAAAAAAAAATTCAAAGACCAGTATAGTGGCACACAAAGTCAGGAAGCTGAGGTAGGAGGATTGCTGTGAGTTCAAGGCCAGCCTGTAACTACATAATGAATTCTACATTAGCCTGGGCTAGAATGTGACCCTATCTCAAAAAAATTAAATAAATAATTAAAAATACAACATAATGGCATAAGATTTGGAGAAGCATTCAAGTGGTTTTTGGGGTGGGGCTTTTCAAGAGGGCATATTTATTCCCCCAGCTGATTATCCTTCTCAGACATTTCAGTTCCTTTACCAGAGCTAAATTCACACTTGTCTTCAATCAGGTATTCATACATTTGTATGAACAGCTTTAATGTTTAAAACCGTTTTACTCTGAAATTACTATTTACAGAATATTTCTGTTTCTACACAATCAATCCACACAGACTTACCTTTTATTTCACACTATACAGAATCCTATAACAGGCTTTTTTCTGCCATCCATCACCCATAATTTATATTACTTAACTAACCTCTTGGCAATCAACTTTTTGCCCTACCATCTTTGGGTAAGTGACCTAACTTTGTAATTTCCATTCACAGAAGTAAAACTATTGGCATTACCTCCCCATTAATAGCAAGAATGCAGACTGAGCATGCCCTAGCCTCTAGGCTCAATGTCCATAGAGGGATGTGGGATAGTCCATTTGCTATTGGTCTGGGAAAATGCAGTAGAGAACAAGGCATTTTCCTACCTTCAAATTAAACAGAAGAGAAGAAAGTTTTCCATTATTTTATATTTATCCTGAAACTTCTAGTCACAGTTACAGCAGAAAAAAACAGTAAGAAGCCGGTTTATACTCTAATGACTTGCTGGCTCTACTTTAAACAAGAGGTGCATATAAAGTACTTAGAGCCCTAGACAACAAATGTTGTCACTCTGAGGTAGACACTATTTATCACTTCTCCACATTTTA
Source organism: Jaculus jaculus (assembly GCF_020740685.1). Lineage (NCBI taxonomy): Eukaryota > Metazoa > Chordata > Mammalia > Rodentia > Dipodidae > Jaculus > Jaculus jaculus. The sequence goes on from NC_059102.1 coordinate 64,667,008, forward strand.
CATTTAATATCAACAAAATATAATATAGTGACAAGCTATTCAGTAACAAAGCCAACATTCTGGATGCAGTACAAAAATTAAATTAGTCATTGATACATAACTCAAACACAAATTGTTAATTTATTTTTAACAACAAAATAGTAGCAGTAACAAAGTAACTTAGCCATCAGCAGAGCAAAACAAGGACAAAACTAATGAACAGGCGTATATCAGCTCAAATTAGTCATCACCTTTAACTAGGAAAAACTATCATTGGTCTAGTGGCTCCCAGCCCTGTCTGCACATTAGAGAAAGGAAGGAGAGGACTGGTGTGTGAAGTGTCAACATGTAAGGCCCACTTCCAGAAGATTAAATGAAATGTCTTGAATGGGGCTCATGTAAAGGCTTTTAAAGTGTTGAGAACTACAGGTCTAAAGTAGTAACAAAAATGCCCTCAAAGTAATTAAAGTCAATAAACTGATCATAGAATAAATTCTTTTCTTTTTATCTTAGAAGGGGGAGGGGCAGGCACCCACTTCCCATTGTTTTGATTGCCATAGCAGTTTAACAGACATCAAATATCGAAAGTTAAAATGCTTCCCAAATTGAAATTCTCAAAAGTTCAATTTACAAAGTTCTTTTAGAACATTATCAGCTTTCAGAAAGTATCTCCCACATGGTAATTTTGCATAGATATTCAAGTCACCGATTTGTTCAGCTGAGTCAGTAGATGTACTAGAAAATATTTTAATACTAGTTCTATAAAATTATATTCACTGCATATTCCACAAACTTTTTATCAGTGCAAAGATTTGACAGAGGAAGACAGGTAGGTGTGCTTCCCATCTATTTCTACAACTGCCAGACTCCTTTCTGTAAGACTAGTGTATCTTCACAGTTAGATCCCAAACAAAACTATCTACATTAAAAAACATGTACAGAAAATATTTCACCTATAACTCTACCATATCCTTGATAAATCCCTACTGGGAGTTCCGTAGTAACTATAGTTAATTATTGTCAAAATAGTTTTTACTTATTTTTCAGGTCTAGAAACAATGTCAAGTATGGAAAGTTACTTTTTCCTTAGGTCTCTGCAAATTTAGTAAATTCTATTTTGTCAGCAGTTCTTGTCAAGACTCCATGTCAATCTCAGCCACTCCATTCTTGTCCTGAAGTGTTGTCTCGGTCAGGCTGTCTTCACTCACTCCTTGGATATCTGCCAGGTCGATAGGTGGTAAAGGATTCCTCCAGTACTGGAATGTATTATACTGCCAAAACTCTTCATTGTACTATAAAGATAAAAATAAATAAATCCCTGGCTTAGAAGGTGTTTTCCCCCCCCTCCCCAGGACATACCTTTCATTTAGCCAATCAGGGTGACACACATCTGTAATCACAGAACTCAGAACCAAGACAGGAGACTGTAAGTTCAAGGTTGGCCTGGGCCACTAGTGAGACCCTGTCTCACAAACATAAAAACTGGGACTGGGGAGATATTTGTAGTACAAGCATGACGACTTGAGTTTGAATCAGCAGCATCCAGGTCAAAGCAGGCATGGTAGCGCATACTTACAATCTCACTTCTGTGGAGGCAGAGACAGAAGGGTCCCTAGGGTCAGTTGGCTAGCTAGTCCAGCCAAATCAATGAGCTCTAGGTTCAGGGAGTGACCCTGCCTCGAGAAATAAGGTGGACTATCATAAGAGGAGGAAAAGATCAAGACATCAAAAGGAAAAGAGAGACTGATTGAGATGGGGAGGGGGTATGATGGAGAATGGAGTTTCAAAGGGGCAAGTGGGGGGAGGGAGGGTATTACCATGGGGTATTTTTTATAATCATGGAAGTTGTTAATAAAAAGATAATAAATAAATAAATAAAATTAAAAGAAATAAGGTGGACTGTGGGTAAGGAAGACAGCTGACGTATACTTCCTGCCTCCAAAGGTTCACATACCACAAATACACAAATTAGAAAAGAAAAAGAGAGAAAGAAAGAAATTTGAGCTGAGGAGATGGCTGAGCAGTTAAGGCACTTGCTTGCAAAATATAAGGACCAGGTTCAATTCCCCAGTACCCACGTCAGCCAGATGCATAAAGGTAGCACGTGTGTCTGGAGTTCCTGGAGGCCCTGGCATTCCCATTCTCTCTCAGCCTCTTTCTCTCAAAACAAAACAACAACAACAAAAAAAAACTATACATACAAAGACTTGTTTTTAATTCCTAGTTTGAAAACTAAACTCACATATATTTGCAGTCTTATTTTTCAGTTTCAACAAATACACATTTTAAATTTTGCTTAATCAGAGTACTTCATTGGCTAAATAATATTTATGTGTTTTAATGCTGTGGATCTGTAAAAGTACTAAATTTAGAAGAAATTCCTTTAAGAGCATCTTTTCAGAATTTTCTAATTTTTCACCTAAAGAAAAATAATCTTAAACCGGGCGTGGTGGCGCACACCTTTAATCCCAGCACTCGGGAGGCAGAGGTAGGAGGATTGCCGTGAGTTCGAGATCACCCTGAGACTCCACAGTGAATTCCAGGTCAACCTGGGCTGGAGTAAGACCCTACCTTGAAAAACAAACAAAAAAAAATCTTAATTTTTTAACTTTCAATAAGGAAAATAAGACTTTAAAAATATACATACTTTCATAACATTTTTGGTTCTCTCCCTAAGGTACAGCACTATGAGATCAACTTTACATAAGTTAAATATTCTGATGACTTTCTAGATAGTTTGACATAAATATGGAGAATAGGAAAACTGAATTGATAACTTGACTGGTTCAAGGCATAACTAAGTTATCAAAGGTTATCAAGCCAAATGAGGGCCAGCCCCTTTAAAACTAAGCTGCCTTTTCTGGTTACACAATTATTGCAAGTAATGAAGTAAGAACTGGCACAATTTCAAGCATATTTAAAATATTTTATGCAAAGAATGCAGCACTGGAATTACACATGGGCTTCCACAGTGAGGCAGGTCACCATACCTCTGTATGTCTCTGTCATGTTATTACCTCCAATTATACTTGACAGAGCAATGCTAGCCACTAGAAATACACATGTGCACTTGCTAGCATCCACAGTTAGGAAGAAAGAAAGAGACAGAGATGGGGGGGGTGGAGGGGTGGGGGGGGAGGGAAGAAGGGAGGGAGGAGGGAGGGAGAGAGACAGTAAGAACCTGGAGATCTTACTTGAACTAATATACAGTTTTAACATGTGGTCAATATTTTAAAAATTAATGGTAGAATACATTCTTCCTGTCATAACAGGCTTTCAAAAACTGACATATTTAACAGTTCTAACACTATTCATACCACCTACAGTTCAACACTCAACGGCTATGTGGCCGGTGGAGAGTACAGACCTATAAGAAGTCTTATTAGGGAACTCATTCGCTGTATTTTGAACTTTAAGGCTTTCAGAAACAGCCTTCTGAGAACTTAATACCAGGATAAAAATATAAGTCAAATGGGCTGGAGAGATGCCTTAGCAGTTAAGCACTTGCCTGTGAAGCCTAAGGATCCTGGTTCGAGGCTTGATTCTCCAAAACCCGTGTAAGCCAGATGCACAAGGTGGTGCATGCATCTGGAGTTATTTTGCAATGGCTGGAGGCCCTGGTGCGCCCATTCTCTCTATCTCTCGGCCTTCCTCTCTCTCTCTGTCACTCTCAAGTAAATAAATGAAAAAAAAAAAGTGTGTGTGTGTGTGTAAGGATATAAAAATTTTGCTTTAATAAGCAAATGAGGCCAAAATGAGGATTGAGTTCTCTCTCCCTTTTAAATTATCCATTTATGAATACATACCAAAAAAGTTACTTTAATGGTGTTAGTATAACCTTGTGACTAAAATCACACGCTATGCCACCCAACAGAATTGGGTCTGCATGGTAGCTCTATTACCCAGACTCGTATCTTCACCTCACTGGTTACATGAAGTAGTACTGGGAGAATTAAGGATTTAATTAAGGAGGATTTTTTTTCCTTCCTCACCTTCCCCCTTCTGAAAAAGCCCACTCACTACCTGAAGACTCAGGACGACTGTGCTCCTGTCTTGTGAGTCAGCCCTGGCAGCTTGTGCTTTTCCCAAATAAAAGCTTTCATCTTTGCCTCAGAGTGGTTTGTGTGGTCTCGGTCACTCCCAAACCTTACATCTGGTGCCGTGACTCTAACAGGAGGCTCCCAGTTGCCCTCTCCAGAGGCCAGACCTCCTTTCCCCACTGACCAGACCACTGCACTGCCACTGACTCTCTGACAGCCCCAGACCATCTGCTAGGAACAGGCTCCTCCACACACCACAACTTGACCACTCTTCTCCCTTCCTTCATCTCCTCCTCCCTCCTCGGTAAGTGTCCCTCTTGGGTTGACCTGCTATCAGGTTCAATCCCTCCTCATGGAAGCCTTGCCGGTACACCAGGCTACATCTCTCACCCACTTTTGGGCACCAGCCCCAGGTATCGAGAAAAACACACGCTTGACACCTCAGGTCTCTTGGTCTCTGGTCTACCACACCCTAAGGGGTGCCTTTTGGTTCAATTGCACTGGTCTCGGGATAATTTCACTCCCTCCCTCCACCTCCTGAGGTCTTATCTTTCACTGCCAGCCGCCTATTGCATTGGGAGCACAGGCGCCTGCCTTGCCCACTAACAGGCTAAACAGCTGACACTTGCGACCTGTATGGCCTCTGCCCACGTGGGAGGTGCAGGCTCTGTTCACCCTAAGGGGCCTGGGGGTCATACTGATGTTCTGTGTGTGAATGAGCTTAAGCCCTGGTTCCTTTCTCTCACCCTTGTTTTGCTCCTTCTCTGCCTCCTCTCACTGGCCCTCTTACTATACTCTCACACTTCCATGGGAAATAAAACCTCTAAACCAATTTCTATTACCCCCTCCTTGCCTGACTCTCTAAGAACTTAAAGCCTCTATGACTCTTAGATGACATCAAACCTTGCTGTCTGATCTTTCTCTACAACACTGCCTGGCTACAATATAAGCTGAACAATGGGTCCAAATGGCCAGAAAATGGTACTTTTGATTTCCAAATTCTTACTGATTTAGAAAACTTCTGGAAACGTACAGGAAGGTGGTCAGAAATACCCTATATTCAGGCACTTTTCACTCTGCATGCACAGCCTTCTCTCTCTCCAATCTACCTGCACTTCTAACCAGGTCATTCTACACAAGGTCTCAGGAAAGTACTCTAATTCCACCCCTTCCCCTATACTTGTCCTTACCCTCTGCTTTTGACCCAGACCCCATAAATTACTTGGTCCCAACAGCTCCCTCAGCCCCTCCTGATCCCCTGCCTGGTACCCACACTCCTCTTCATTCCCTTCATCTGCCTCCTATTCCACCTCTGTGGCCCCTGCCACCACCATCTCCCATCTCTTCTCCTCCTCTTTCCCCTCCTGTCCAACATACTCTTTCTTGCAGGGACAAAATGTACCCTTTGCATGAGGTCCCCAGGCACTGAAGGAATCGTTTGTGCTCATGTTCCTTATACCATGACTGATTTATCCCAGATTGAAACATATCTATGGTCTTTCTCCACTGCTCCAACGTGTTATACCAAGAAATTTTGCTACCTCATCCAGGCCCATGACCTAACCTGGCATGATCTCCTTGTAGTTCTTTCCTCCACTCTCACTCCTGATAAACAGCAATGTGTCTGGGTGGCCACTGAGGCCCATGCTGATGAGGCTCACCTAACTGATTAACACTTTCCCAGTGGGGACGCTTGCTGTTCCCAGGGAGGACTGTGACTGAAAATACTATGCTCCCACTAACTCCCCCAGATGGGTGGCCCGTGACAGGACAGTTCTTTGCCTCTGCCTGGCCTCCAAAAGGAAACCCATAAATTTGTCTATTTTGACAAACTCCAGATGCTTACCCAGATGCCTATTGAAAATCCAGCTAAGTTTATGGGATGCCTAACTGAGGAACTCACACAATTAACTCACCTCAACCCTGCTTCCCAAGAGGGCATGGTAGTTCTCAATAGCCATTTCCTGTCCCAATCTGCCCAACAGCAGGAAAAAACTACAATGCCTAGCAAAAGGCCCTCAAACCCCTCAGAGAGATCTGCTTGACCTCGCATTTAAAGTTTTTAATAACAGGGAGGACCAGGAACGGATTTAGAGGGTAGCCAGAGACAGACTATAGTCCTAGTTCCTGGCTGCAGCCCTGAGAACTCCTCCAAAGAAGAAGATGGGGCTGCAATGCAATGCTCACCAGAACCCTGCTTCAAGTGTGGCCATACTGCTCACTGGGCAAAATCCTGCTGCAACCCGTGCCTGTAGCCAGGACTGTGTTCCCACTGCAGACGTGCTGGACACTGGAAGGTCAACTGTCCTTCTTTGCCTTGACAAAGTAGGCCAGCCCCTTCCCCTCATCCCCTACAAAAGCCAATCACTGATCTTCTGGGCCTGATGGCTGAAGACTGACAGTATCACCATGGAGGAGGCCAGGGTCACAGACCAGCTGACAGGAAGGACTGTCTCATTGTTATGGGGGACAGTTGGTCAGTCCTGCCATCATCCTACTCTGGTAAGACTTCTCCCTCACTGATCTCTGTGTCAGGTACTGACATCCCATTCCACTCACCCCGCTTCACCCCTCCCTTACCCTGTGTCTTCTGGGACACTCCCCTTTCCCACTCATTTCCTGTAATACTCTCTTGTCCTGTTCTCCTCCTAGGTCGAGATCTTATGCAAAAACTCACTCTCTCTCTCTTACCACTCATACTCTGTCTTCCTCCTCACGTCATCCCCCTCCCTTATAAAGAATCCAAATTTCCGCCTTCCAGTCTCAGAGGTTGATCCCAGGGTTGGGACACTTCCTTGCCTGCACTAGCCTCTCACCACACCTGTCCTCATCAGACTCAAAGACCCCACAACTTTTCCCTGCCATCCTCAATACCCAGTTGTACCTATACATAGCCAAGGACTCAAACCTGTTATTTCTCGCTTCCTGAAAGCCGGCCTTCTTCATCCCACTCATTCCCCTTGTAATACTGATCTTGCCTGTTATCAAACCTGACGGGGACCTACCACTTAGTCCAAGACTTGCGCCTGGTCAAGGCTGCTATTATGTCGATTCATGCAGTAGTTCCCAACCCCTATACTCTCCTCTCTCACACCCCCTCCTCCACTACTCATTTTTCAGTTCTTGACCTCAAAGATGCCGCCTTCTCCATCCCCCTCCACCCTGATTCCGGTGATCTCTTTGCTTTCACCAAGGAGGACCCTGATAATCTCAGGTCACCTTGACTGTCCTTCCCTGGGTTTTAGAAACAGCCCCCACCTATTTGGTCAAGCTCTCTCTGCTGACCTTTTGTCCCTGGCTCTGTTGCCCAGCATACTTTTACAGGATGTAGATGACCTTTTGCTCTGCTCACTCTCTTTCTCTCTCTTTTTTTAAAAATTTATTTATTTGAGAGAGAGAAAGAGACAGACAGACAGAGAAAACAGGAGTGTTGGGGTCTTCAACAAACGAACTCCAGATGCATGCAACCCCTGTGCATCTGGCTTACATGGGTCCTGGAGAATCAAACAGGGATCTTTTGGCTTTGCAGGCAAAGGCCTTAATGGCTGTGGCAGACAGCTTCAGGTTCACTGAGATGAACTTTCAGACCAGGCACAGTTGTGCAGGAAGGGATTTATTGAAGCTTACAGATCCAGGGGAAGTTCCATAATGGCAGAAGAAGCTGGCCTGCCTTCACAGGTCCAAGCAGAGAGAGAGAGAGAGAAGCACACAAGCCTAAAGGTCAAAAGCCACAGCACACTTCAGGAACTCCAGCTAGGCACACTTTGCCTATCTTTAGATTGTAATCAGAAACCCACCACCACACCTCAAGATCACCCACTAACATTGCCTCCAGCCAGGTAGCCAGCAGATGCAAACTACAAACAAATAAACAACTGAATATATTGGGGGCAATCTATTCTATTCAAACCACCACAAAGGCTAAGCCATTTCTCCAGACCTTCCTCTCCCTATGTATCTAAACTACATACTAACAAACTTCTTAAAAATTTCTGGGATATAAGGGATATCAAGTTTCCCCCCAAAACGCTCAACTTTCTTTAACCCAAATGAGGTACCTGAGCTTTCTCCTTATCCTCACCTCATGGCAAGTCACCCTAGACTGCAAACATCTCGTTCTCACCCCTGCCTACCTCTAGGAAAGAAATTCTCTCTTTTCTTGGCTTTGCTGGGTTCCTTAGAATGTGGATTCCAAACTTTGCCCTACTGGCAAAGCCCCTTTACGACAAGGCTAAGGGAAGCCCTCATGAACCTCTAGACCCTAAGTCAGAGACAAATGCTGCCTTCTCCCGCCTGTGCGATGCCCTCTTGGAAGCTCTAGCCCATGCACTTCCAGACCTGCTGCAGTTTTTCTTCTTTATTCCACAAGAAAAGGAGGTATGGCATTGGGAGTTCTGGGTCAAATGAAGGGTCCATCCTTTGCACAGTAGTTTATCTTACTAGAAACCTCTGTCTGGGTCTGGCAACCATGCCTACTTGCTCTTGCTGTAGCTCCTCAAGAGGCACCGAAATTCACTTTTGGGCAACAATTCACTGTCCTCTCCCCTCACAGGGGAGCTCTTGCTTTTCCCAAATAAAAGTTTTCATCTTTGCCTCAGGGTGGTTTGCTCGGTCATGGTCATTCCCAAACCTTACAGTCATGGGTTCAAGGGCACCCTCAGACATAGTGAATTCTAGGTCAGCCTGAGACGCACAAGAATTAAGTCCAAATGGATCAAACACTTTAATATCAGACCTGAAACTGCTAGAGAAAAAAAGTAGGAGAAACCCTTTAACATACTGGTCTTGGCAAAGATTTTCTGAATATAACCCCAGTTGTTCAGGAAATAAAACCACAGATCAACCACTGGGACCTCATAAAATTACGAAGCTTTTGCATGGCAAAGGACACTGTGAATAGAGCAAAGAGGCAACCTACAGAATGGGAGAAAATCTTTGCCAGCTATACATCTGACAGAGGATTAATAATCAGGTATACAAAGAACTCAAAAAACTAAAAATGGGCTACGGAACTAAATAGAGAGTTCTCCAAAGAAGAAATAGAAATGGCAGATAAACATCTAAAAAATGTTCTCCATCCCTAGTCATCAGGGAAATGCAGAATGAAACTATGTTGAGATTCCATCTCACTCCTGTCAGATGGCTACCATCCTGAAAACAAATGACCATAAATGCTGGTGAGTATGCAGAAAAAGAGGAACCCTTCGACACTGTTGGTGGGTCCAGCCATAGTGGAAATCAGTGTGGAGTTTCCTGCAACAGCTAAAAATAAATTTACCATATGACCCAGCGATAGTACTCATAGGTAGGCATATATCCTAAGGACTCATCACACTACCTTAGAGATACTTGCTCAACCATGTTTATTGCTGCTCTATTCACAATAGCTAGGAAATGGAACCAGCCTAGATATCCCTCAATTGATGAGTGGATAATGAAGATGTGGCACATTTACACAATGGAGTTCTACTCAGTGGTAAAGAAAAATGAAATTATGAAATTTGCAGGAAAATGGATGGATCTGAAAAGGATTATACTTATTGAGGTAACCCAGGCCCAGAAAGCCAAATGTCACATGTTCTCTCTCATATGCAGATCCTAGCTACAAATGACTGGACTTCTATGTGAGTAGGAATAAAACTCAGTAGCAGAGGCCAGTAAGCTAGAAAGGGAAGGGGGGGGGTGCACAATAGGATGGTATGATATATATGTAAGGAGAACAGATTAATGGGGGTGGAAAGGCCTAAGTGAGGTCTGGGGAAGAGGCTGAGTAAAGGAAAGGTGGAGGGAGGGCTAATCAAAATCTAAGAGGATATAAATATGTCATATGGAAACCTACTTTTTTGGACAATGAAACACTCAGAAGCTATAGATTGTTACTACAAAATTTTCAGTTCCAGGGACGGGATACCTTCCAGTGACTTGTTGGCCAGGGAGGTCCCTGATGCCCCCAAAACATTACAGGTCATTGCTGAGGCTCTTGGTTTCCCACCAGGAATAGATGGTGTAGCAGACAGCTGCAGGTTCACTGAGATGAACTTCCAGACCAAGCACAGTTATGGAGGAAAGGATATTTATTGAAGCTTACAGATCCAGGGGAAGTTCCATAATGGCAGAAGAAACTGCCTGCCTCACAGGACCAAGCAGAGACAGAAGCACAAGCCTAAAAGCCAAAAAGCCACACAGCACAACACACTTCAGCAACTCCAGCTAGGTACACTTTGCATATCTTTAGATTGAAACCTAAAACCCACCACCATGTCTTAAGATCCACCCAGTGGTACTACCTCCAGCCAGGTGTCTGCAGATGCAAACTACAAACAAACAATTGAATATATTGGGGGGCATCTATTTTATTCAAACTACCACAGATGGTAAGACCCTACTGCTGAAGACTCCACACACTTGGGTTGCAAGCTCACTGAAAAATCCTGCTGTAGCTGAGCTGAAACCTCCTCCATGTAGAACATCTGACAGAAAGCTGGAAAAAGCTGCACTGCATGCAGTTCAATGGGAGAGACAGAAATCACCAGTGGAGATACACAACAGTGAACACTGCAAGCCTTAAATTTGGCCAGCCAAGCCAAATGAGCCAACAGGTGCAATAATGGCATGTCTGTTATGGGGGAAACCAACCGCTCTCTAACTGGACTGGAGGTCTGCTCCACAGGAGGGAATACATAGCTGATACTGAAAACCTACAACAGGGGTAGTCATGAGCCCTACGGATGTAACATCTGCTGGTATCTGGCTAAATGTATATACTATGCTCACCAAACTATCCAGTGAGCAGTTCTCTTAATGTTCACATTCATATATTAATGCTACTCTCTTTTCAGATGGCAGTGACCTTGGGATGACTCAGAAAGCACCATGGTGCTGAAAAGAAGTGACAGAAGAGTGCCAGCACTGAAATATCTCTATCACATTGTCCAAGGCTCAGGGTCCATTGTGGAAGAGGTGATAGAAAGAATGTAAGAGCTAAAAGAGTGTATGAGTCCTTACAATGTACTCTTCCGACACAAAATGGCCTGGCCTGGATATCCATGACCTTACAGTGCCTGACACTACCTACGCAAGACCATCATAATAGGAGGAAGAGATCATGACATCAAAATAAAAAAGAGACTGATTGAGGCGTGTGGGGGGAGGGGCGGCAGGGGATATGATGAAGAGTGGAGATCCAAAGAGGAAAGTGTGGGGGTGGGATTATCATGGACTACTGTCTACATTTATGGAAGTTGTCAATAAAAATAATAAAAAAATTCACATATGGGTGGGATGCTAAAATGGCCAAAAATTTCATACTATATAGGACATACCTCTGCACACAACATTCTGCTTTAAGGAAGCTGGTTTTGAATACCTATGAGCAACCTGAAGAAGTGTAGGTAAAGATCATGTTTTCTAACTTCCAAAAAATATTTAATGTACACTTATACACAGAAAAGGTCCTCATAGTATTGAATGATAATATCACATAACTCCAGGAAAAAGTATCTTTCCCAAACATAAAATTTTTACTACCTTACTAGATTTTTTATGAAGAAATATTTAACATAGGCCATAAACTAAGTTAAAAGCTTCTAACAGTCACAGTTCAATCTGATATTCAATCCTTTAAAAAACTTATTTATTTTAAAAAACTTATTTGAGAAGGATCGTGTGTACGGCTGTGCAGGTGAGAGGGGCCCCAGGGCCTCGCTGCTAATGCAAACTCCAGACACATGCACCTTTACTGACTACATGGGTATTGGGAAATCCTACCAGGGCTGGGAAGGATTTGCAAGCAAGTGCCTTTCACCTCTGAACCATCTCTCCAGCCCCAATTATCCTTTCTCCTAGGACTAGTTTATTTATTTATCTTTTTTAATTTTTATTTATTTGAGAGTGACAGAGAGAGAAAGAGGCAGAGAGAGAAAGAATGGGCACGCCAGGGCTTCCAGCCACTGCAAACGAACTCCAGACCCGTGCGCCCCCTTGTGTATCTGGCTAACGTGGGTCCTGGGGGATCGAGCCTCAAACTGGGGTGCTTAGGCTTCACAGGCAAGCGCTTAACTGCTAAGCCATCTCTCCAGCCCTCTCCTAAGACTAGTTTTAAGGCTGGGTTTTAAGAAGTCTTTTCCAAAGACACGACCTCTCTGCTAAAAGAGCTCTTCATGCCCGCAGAATGTCCAATTAACTGATAGATACCGCTTAAGTCATTCTCTTGGAATTCTGCCACAAAATTAAGAAAGGCGGGCGTGCTACACGGTTCTTGGCAGCCGAACCTCTGCGTTCACGGCCGGTATGTTTACGACGCAGCCAGCGGGGTCAGGACGGCCGCTCCAGCAGGCCTCCTACTAAGTGCCCCGGCGGCAGCGCCCAGGCCCAGAGCCCGCCTCCCCGAGGTCCACCCACCGGCTTCCAGCCGGTCACTCTTCCAAAACACTGCCAGGGCTCGACGGAGGTCCTCCGCGGTCCCCGGGGCCAGCGTCCCTCCCCACTAGCCCCCGTCCCGCTTCCCCGTACCTGGCGCGCCGCGGACCCCCAGGCGCCCGGCGGGGGCCCCTGCGCCCCGTCGTGGGCCCCGCCCGTGAGCGGCCGGGCGTCACGGGGCTCCTCCCCCGGCCCGCGGGGCTGCGCGGGCGGCGGCGGCAGCGGCGGCGGCGGCGTCCCGCCGGGGTCCCGGCCACGGCTCTCGGGCTCCTCGCCGTCCGCGGTGCCGCGGCGCTTGCTGGGCGACGCCGCTGGCTCGGCCATGGCGCCCGCGTCGATTCTGCGCTTCCGGGGCCGCGCAGCCCCCGACGGCGGAGTCCAGAGCGGCGGCGGCTCCTCGGGGAAGCCGCAGAGCAGCAGCCGCTTGCAGGGCACGTGCAGCGCCAGCGGCTCGGCTGCGCGCCGCTTGGCCATGGGCCTGGAGCTCGGGCGGGGCGGGGCGGGGCGGGGCGCGCGGCGCGGCCCGAACGCGCTGCCGCAACCGCGAAGCGAGGCGGCGGAGATTCGAACCTGCGCAGAGCGCGAGCGCCGTGCCGGCGTCCCCGCTGGTTGGCGGAGACTCCCGAGCGCCCTCGCGGCCGGAAGTGCGCGCCGCGGCGGGCGGGCGGGCGGAGCGCGGCGGGCGCCGTCCTCCGGAGCCGCGCAGTGCCCGGGCACGGGGCAGCGCGTCCCGCCTCGCTCCTTGCAGGAGGTGCCAGGGGTTGGGACGTCCTTTCGCTGTCGTTGACCGTGCACGGCTCCGCGCGAGTACACGGGATTATTCCGAGTTTAAAGCCCGGGAGCGGGCGGCTTTAAGGGAGGCTGCTTTGCGGGGGGAGCCGGGCGAAGGGCTTAGCGGAGCATGCAAAAACGCGGGGAAGCGCTCCGCCGCGCCGCGCCCTCTCTCGACTGACGCCGCACCTCCAGGTGCGCTCTTCCGCTTCAGCTCTTCTGTTTCTAACCGAAACGAGATTGTTGGGAGTTAAAGTTACGTCAACCCCGGGGTCCCTGCTCACGCTGCAGTGGTGTCGGAGATACCAGGAACCTCCCTGTCTACTGCCAAGCGAAATGAGACGGACCCGACCGCGGAGGTTACCATAGCTTGTTTCAGTTGCCTGATCACAGCAGTGGCCCAGTGCACACAGCCATCACTCTAAAGTTTACCTTGTCATCGCCTCATGTCCCCTATCCTCAGGTAATTACAGATTTACCTTCCTATGAGGAGTGATGCAGAATACAGTTTTTATTTGGTTTCGTTCCCTCCACATAAATATTTTGAGGTTCATCAAGGCTTTGTTCTTTTTACTACCTACGTAGTGTTTCTTCGAATGGGTGTGACAACTTATTTTGTGTCGGTGGGTATGTGGGTTACTGAGAGCATTTTTGTAAAGGCTATGTATGGACATTTTGCTGTTTCTCCCAGAATAACACTGTTTTACTATTTGTCACATTCTCATTTGGTGATCACTGTGAAATAGTATCATGGCCTCAATTTGCATTTTCCTCAATAAAGTTGGACATCTTTTTATATATTTAGACCATTCCTGCTATAGAAATACTAGCTTTTTACCTTTCATGATGTCTTTTGCTAAACAATTCTAAATTTAAATGTGGTTTCAAAATCTGTCCTTTGCTTAGTTTGTATATGGTTTTGGTCTCCTTTAGGTCCTGACGGCTCAGTTTTTATGTAGCAAAGTACATAAGTGTATCTGTTTTGGTTTGCACATGGTATGTAAGAAACCCTAACCTGAGCTGGGGACATAACTCAGTAGTTAAGAGGTTCTTGCTTTCAGAGCCTCTCAGCCTGGGATTTCCCAGTATCCATGTGAAGCTGGATGCGAAGTGTTGTGTGCCCCATGTACTTACACACACAAATAAATGAAGTTTGGAAAACCCTGGCCCAAATCCAAAACATTTTATAGTTTTACTTTTTGCTTCCATATTTAAATCGATTTCATCCACTTGGAATTGATTTGCATGCCCATGAGTAAGGAGTTCACTGCTACTCCTCCAAGAAACTTTTTTTTTTTAAGAGAGGAAGAGAACTGGCGTACCACGTAGTGGGCATGTGTGACCTTGCATTCACCTCACATAGTCTTCTCAGGCAATCATCCTATCCACTAAGCAACCTCTCCAGCCCTTTTGTTTTTTGAGGTAGGGTCTTGCTGTAGGCCAGCCTGACCTGGAATTCATTATGTACTCACGTTGGCCTTGAACTCACAGGATCCTCCTACCTCAGCCTCCCAAGTGATGGGTTGTCTCCCTGTTTTGCTGTGCCTGCTCTGTGATAACTCCAGGTCTCGTTAGTACATGGAACTGGGAGCTCTCTCATCAGCTTCACCAGTCTGCTTGCTGCAGTACAACAGTGCCTAAATTATTATAGCTTTATGAAAAGGTTTTAGTAGCTGTAGAACAATTCTAGACATTCTGCTCTTCAAGTACACTAGCCCTTTTTCTTCTTTGTGGAGTCATTTCCTTTTGGAATTTTGAACATTAAAATTGCATTGAAACTACAGATCAGTTTCAGAATTATTTTCATCTTCACAATACCAAATACACTCCTTATTCAAGACTGCAGTTTCAAAGTTACTTAACATTGTACCATTTCACATAAAACATCATCTTTAACCCATTATTTACATTTTAGTGTGTGTGTGTGTGTGTGTGTGCGCGCGCGCACGCGCGCGCGCTCTGCAAACTCCAGATGGAAGTACTACTTGTACATTCTGGCTTTGCATGGGTACTGGGGAATTGAACCAAGGCTGGTTGGCTTTGGAAGAGCCTTTAAGTGCTGAATCACGTCCAAGTCCCTCAACCTGTTTTTATATTGACCCAGTAAGATCTGCTTACTCTACTAATCCAATATTTTTATTTTTATTTGGGGTGCGTATAGTGACCCAGAAGTTACTGTTAGTGTTTTTAAACAAAACAACAAAAAAAGGAAACTTTTATTCTGCTCCCCCCCACCCAATGTCTTCTTGGTAAAGAGAGGATACACACTTTGTTTTTTTTAGGGTCTCATTCTAGGCCAGGCTGACCTGGAACTCATTCTGTAGTCACAATCTGGCCTTCCAGTGATCTGCCTACTTCTGCCCCCTAGTGCTGGGATTAACAGCATGCACCACCATGACCCACCAAATTTACTAAGGCTCACTGTGTTGTTTAGGCCGGTCTCAAACTAGTGGACTCAGGCAATCCTTCCTCGTTTCCACAACAGTGCACACCAGTGGTCTGTGATACACCAGGCTTTATCATGTTTATATTTGGGCTTGTCCTCTTGCCCACTGAAGCCTCACAGCAGTTTAGGGTGGAGAAGTGGTCTTAAGATCTTTCAGCAATATTTTTTTTTTTCCTCAGTCCTGTACAAAGCTCATTTACTATCTGGAACAGGTAGTACAGGTACCATTGCCAATTAAATAAACCTCCCTACTGGGCATCGGCTCCAGGTCAGCTTCTCAGTGAGTCCCACGCTGACCACTGTTTTAAAAACTCTTAACTCACATTTCTAATTATTGCCTCTAGAGATAGAGTAGGGTTTTGTTTCTGTTTTCTCACTGATGTACTCAAGTATCTAGAGTGTACCTGGCATGGATTAGGTTATCTGGTGGAGGACAATCATTCAGGCTTGGGTGTTTCACAGGCACCTATCTCATCACTGCCCACAGTGCCTCCTTTCTACTACTGGATTCATTACTTCACTCCCTGCTGTAACAAAATAACCTGATAAGCAGCAGTGTAAGGAAGTTAAGGCTTATTTTGGCTTACAGTAACAAGTATAGTCTATCATCATGAGGCATGGCAGCAGTAGGAAGTTGGCTGGTCACATTGTATCCTGGGTTAGGAAGCTAAGAACAAACAGGAATGAAGCTAACACTTGAAAGCCCACCCCCCAGTGACTCACTTCCTCCAGCAAGACCCTACCTCCTAACTAGTCTGTAACATTCCCTAAACAGTCAGACCAGCTTAGAATCAAGTGATAAAACAAGGACCTGGAGGGGCTTTTCACATTGTGACCACAACTATTACTCATCCAGGTAATACCAGAAGCACTTTCACCTTACATTGGCTAAAGGGTCATTATTCTCTGAGTAAATATTTTGAAAATCTGCAAAAGACCAGGCAAAACATCAGTTCCTGCCCTCCAGCTCTCTCAAGTGAGGTTTATGCTGGGGAGGTAAATAAGTAAATAAGCACAAGTATCAGACAGTGAAGTAGGGGCAGGCCAAGAGGAGTTGTGAGTGAGGCCTTCTACCTGGAGTCAAGAAGGACCTCCTGTTGAGACTGCCCCGTGAAAACCCAAGGAAAATGTCACAGGGAGAGTGAATCTGGGCAGAACAGTGAGTGTGGAATGTCCAAAAGTACAAAAATAACAAAAGCATGCCTTGCCTGAGCAAGAGTGTGGCTTTTTAGACAGAAAACAAACCCAACATGGCTCAGGGAAATTTGCAGAAGGGACAGAAAGATTGTTAGAGCCAAAAGTTGGGTCATTATGCACAGAGACATTGCCTCCTACTCATAACTGATGGCTAACCCCACAATGCACAACCCACATTCCCCAAGGAGGGTCCTGCGGAGGGGGAACGACAGGGAGGAGGCTAATGATGGTACCAACATGACTGTATACACACTATGTTCGTAACTAATAAAAAATTTTTTTAAAGAGTGTGGCTTTTTTCATTTTGGTGGTTTTGTGTTTTCAAGTTCACTTTTTTCCCTCAAAATGTCTAATCTGTTAACTCTATAATGGTCTGTTTATTTCACACAATGTACTTTTCACCTCCAGTTCCAAGTTGGATCATTGTTACACCTCACATTTTTCTAGATGTTTTGAACATATGGATTACCTTACATGGTGTTAATAAAGTCCTCTACTAATCTTAACATTAATGGTCAGATCTCCTTTTTTTGGTGCTTTCTAACACACATGGAAACTTCTAACTGGCCACAAAATATGTACATTTTACTTTGTTGAGTATTAGGTATTTTTTTTTTACTCCTGTATCCTTGTTCTAAGGGATGAAATATATAGAATATATATAGTTTAACCCTTGGGATTCTGTTTATAAGATGTCAAGAGGAACCTAAATGTTGTCTAGGGTTAATCTCTATTGTTAAAGTGTGTCAGCAACTTCCATCACTGCATCAAAATACCTAAGGAACTCTTAAGAGGAGAGGCTTATTTTGGCTCACGGTTTCAGCCCACAGATGGGTGGCACTGTTGCTTTGTACCTATTGAGCCACAGTCCATCACAGGAGTGTGGTGGAAAAGGCTTATTCATTTCACGGAGACCAGGAAGCAAAGAAACCAGAAGGGGCTGGAGGTCTCAATGTTCCTTCCTTTCAAAGGTATGTCCACAATAACCAAACTTCTTTCCACTTCTTCCTATCTCCTAAAAGTTCCCCCACCTTCCAATTGTACCACAGGCTAGATAGGGGTCCAAGTCTTTTAACACAGGGCCTTTGGGTGACATATCCAAACTGTAGCATGAGGAAATTTTCCTCTGTACCAAACCAAATAATCTACAGTTTAGTTGTGAGGGTTTCTAATTTGCATATGAGCATAAACACTGCAAAGGATGATGATAACTGTGTTGACTGGAAAACAGCACAGTACAGTATGATGTCCGACAACAAAAGTCAAGATATATTTATTGCTTTCTTATTATAAGATTAAGGTTTCCAAAAATCACATAAGATTATAAGTAAGTTTGGGGAACCTCTCATGCAATACAACCCAAATGCTAGTGTGCTTTTTAAGGCACTGAGGTTTGTGCCTGAGGGAACTGGTGCAAAATCAATGTATTTGCTGATACAATAAACTCTGCCCCCCACCCTTTTTTTGACATGGTAGCCTTCTGTGTTCACTCGTAATCTCTGGCAGACTAACTTCCTGGATTCCTTCCTAGGCAGGGCTAAGAGTGGAAAATTACCAAGTCCGAGTAAAATGTCAGGTCCTTCTTCCCTGGCAAGTCTCAGCAGTCACATGGAAAGCCCCTGCCAAAGGTCCTCATGGACCTACCAGTGGTAAACAGTATGAAATGAATCTCGATGATTTAAGTGCTTTTCCTATAACGGCTGCTCCAGAAACCTTTTCTAATGTAGTTCCCCCCCTTATTTTTTTAAAAAAGTTTTTTTTTAACTTTTATTTATTTGAGAGTGACAGAGAAAGAAAGAGACAGACAGAATGTGTGCGCCACGGCCTCCAGCCACTGCAAACGAACTCCACACAAGTGCGCCCCCTTGTGCATCTGGCTAATATGGGTCCTGGGGAACTGAACCTCAAACTGGGGTCCTTAGGCTTCACAGGCAAGCACTTAACCGCTAAGCCATCTCTCTAGACCTCCCCCCTCTTATTTAACCAACCTAAAGATCAAGAATTTTTCCTTGGTAGACTACAGTGAACTTTAATGAAACTAAGTGAAAATGATTAGGAAATACCTTTGCAAACTCAAAGGAAATATTTGTATCTGGTATCCATTGATATAATTACTTAGATGGAAACAACCAAGCAAATATTGTTTAATAGCAATTGGCAGGCTTTAATATCCAAGAAAAATTAAGTCCATCACACACATTAAAAATATAGGAAATTTCATGCAGGCATGAAGCTTCCAATTCAGCTTTTCTGGTAACTGTTAGAATAAGCATTACATATACAGTAGGCTTTACAGTCCCCAAACTTGATAATTTTATATTGGGATTTATACCGTTCCCTGTAGATTTACTGTGGCCCACCTTACTCATTGATTAGCATTTCTGAAATCTGCACGATGTCAGAAGGTGAAAATTAAAAAAGTGAAAAGCAAGCACAAGGATCACATATATGAAAAGAACATTAAAGATTTACATGCATGTGGGTACACCAGAACCTTTTGCCCCTGCAAACAAATGCCAGGTGCTTGCACCACTCATTGCATCCAGCATTACGTGAGTAGTGAGGAAGTGAACCCAGGCTAACAAGCTTTGCAAGCAAGCACCTTTAACCACTGAGCCACCTTCTCAGCACAGAATATATCTATAGCTAATAATGAAAAAAATTAACAACTTTACAGCTTATGCACTTTAGTAGCTGAACAAAAGAAATACAAAATTAAATAAATCCTCCAGTGACTATACTTTCCAGTTTAGAAAATATTAACTGCAAAGGCTACAAGAGAAAAAGTGATGCAAATTTGTATTGAATATCTTAAAGATATTGATTATATGAGGGAAAAATTAAAAATGAATAGCTGATTTCAAAGTCAAATAAAATGTATGCTATAACCCAGAAATGCTACTATTATCAACCTGATAGCAAAGGGGGAGGGAATCAAGCAAAACCCATCAGTGTCAATGTATATTACCTTTGTAAGAAAAAAAAAAAATCAGGGGTGGCACACAGCTTTAATCCCAGCACTGGAGAGGCAGAAGTAGGAGGATCACTGTGAGTTCCAAGGCCAGCCTGGGACTACAGTGTGTTCCAGGTCAGCCTGGGCTAGAGTGAGTCCCTGCCTCAAAAAAAAAAGTACTAGTAAATGAATAAAAAGCATTTCTGAATTACTCAAAAATAGCCTTCATTCCATGCTGTTCAATTGAGTTTTTTAATACTTAAGACTTTGTGTTTTTCTTTAAAAATAATTGAGGGAGATTATCTCCCTCTTTGCAATTAGTAGGTAATAACAAAGTCTACCAAATGAACATATAACAAGTATTAGGTGACATAAGAACAAGAATTCAAAAGAAGAAAGGGAGTACACAGACTTTCCCTGGAACTCTTCACTATGTCAGTGGGGATGGAAATCACAAAGGCTCCTTCACCTTCACTAGGTGCAGAAACCTCAGTGAAAAAGAGGCCAGCTCCTACAGTGACTCCCACTGCCTAAGTACCAACAAAGGTCTATCTCAAAATCGGCAAGTTTTCCTATTAAAACATGGCATATACGATACAGCACGTTAAGTCCATCTAATTCAAATTGCCACAGGTCTTAAAGCAGTCACAGTCATCTGAAAATCTTCAGCAAAAGCTCTTTCTTCAAGAAAAAGTTAAAATAGTCATCTTTGCTTTCTAAGCAAGTGGAACAGACCATTAAAAATAAAGATAGAACTTCCTCAAATGAAGATCTCCTAGAGGTAGAAATTTAAAGCAGCAAGCATACTGTTTTAAACTCCATCTACACTAAGGAGCAAAACTGATATCAATCTAATATTACATGAATGGCTGCTGCTTAGGGTATTGAAGACATAGACCATAGGCATTACTTTATCCCTGAATTTCATACCCCAAATTGTACATTAATACTATCATGAAAGTTTTTCCTAGAATATAATTGTTTTAACTTAAAAAGTGCTTGCTTTCATAATCCACACACTCTGAAGACATTATTGTAAACATTACACTGACAAGCTTCACAATTCAGTTCTAATTTGAAGTCGGCTGTTTCTGGTGAACAGATTTTATTATTTTCCTAGTACTAGTTTTAAAAAAGGCTTTTTGTGCTAGCCTCAATTCCAATGTTGAAATTTCATACATTTCAAAGGGATCCAGGTTGAGTATTCCTTCATAATAGTGTTCAATTTAGTGTGGCCAAGACTTAATTTCTGAACATTCCACTGACCTGTGATTCAGCTGAATTTAGCATTTCATAAAAATGAAATGTTTAATACTTCTCCAAATTCAGCTGAGTTAGAAAAAAAAATCAACTAATCTGAACGATAAAAGAATAGAAACATTTTCAATACAGATCATTCAGGTCCCAATTTCAGGTGTTGAACAAGTCAGGATCCTTAGACTCTAAAAATAATTTGTACAGTGCAACACAAAGGAAGTCATTATGACTTCGATACAGTCAGTCATTCACATGGCAGACTCCTAACAGCTTCATGAAGATGGGAGTTTAGGTTTTCTCTACTGAAAGACATGTGAGCCTCAAGGAAAAATGTATACTTGCTATTTCCTCCATTTTGTACTTCTGTAATACAAATCTGCATGGCATATTATATTTTTGAAAAAAAAGCAATAGACATTATTAAGAAAATAGACACTATGTTTGTAGGAATAAGAAGGCACCACTGTTTTGAGGTTGTATCCTGTTGTCACTGATAGCTGATTTTCAGTTGTTTATTTCACCATTTGTTCTTAGTAAAACGTCTATTCTGGGTAACATCACGTAAACCATTACTGTGGCTTACGGACCACAAACAAAACACATTCATAGTAGTATTTCATCATAGAGAGATCATTCACAGTATATGTTGATAATACAGACTCTTTTTCCACCTGCAACACAAACAGAAGTTATGATGTTATGAAAACCTGGATGGCAATTCCAGCAGCAGATGGTAAGCACTTCTGAGTGATAGGGAAATCCAAACAGCAGCCCAATAAAACCACGATCATAATCCCACCACTAATAAGTGGTAGAGTTGGGATTCAAACACAGTCTTAATTCCAGTTTGAACTTCAACCTACTATAATACATTGCTTCTCTTTACTCTTCAGAAAAGTTATAAAAGAATGTAAAGTTTCTAAGTAAGTCAACAACTAAAACACAATAGCCAAAGTATAACACATTAACATCAAAACAAGATTTATTATAAAATCAGTGGAAAAATGTATACAAATCGTTATCTCTGTATTTATTATATTCCTAGCTTCTAACCTCATCTTTTCTTCCTCCAGAGCCTAGTCTGCTTGTTACCTGTTGCTAAAAGACTAACCAAGGCCATTATTACAAAGATCATCTAACATGTGTTTAAAAAACCTATTACAGAAACACACACACAGCCAAGAAAACTGGATGTGTTGGGCTGGAGAGAAGTCTTAGCAGTTAAGCACATGTCCTAAATAAAAATAAATCTTAAAAAAAAAAAAAAAAAAACTGGGTGTGGCATGCCTTTAATCCCTATACTCATGAGATAGAAGGATCGCTGTGAGTTCAAAGCCTGGAACTTCAGAGTAAGTTCCAGGTCATCCTGGGCTAGAGATAGACAAAATGTGTGTAAGGGTAAGTGGATATTGTACCAGGACTTATAGTTCTCCTTTCACATCTACATTATCCCAAACTGTTATTTCATAATCCTAACGTCTCTGCAGTACTAATCTACACTGTATGTATGAAAAAACAGAGTTATTTAAAAAGTAAGCCAGGAGCTGGAGAGATGGCTTAGCGGCTAAGCGCTTGCCTATGAAGCCTAAGGACCCGGGGTTCAAAGCTCAATTCCCAAGGACCCATGTTAGCCAGATGCACAAGGGGGCGCACGCATCTGGAGTTCGTTTGCAATGGCTGGAGGCCCTGGCGCACCCATTTTCTCTCTATCTGCCTCTTTCTCTCTCTGTCACTCTCAAATCAATAAATAAAAAAAAAGTAAGTCAGGCTGGGTGTGGTGGTGCACACCTTTAATCCCAGCACTGGGAGGCAGAGGTAAGAGGATCATCATGAGTTTGAGGCCATCCTGAAACTACAGTGAATTTCCAGGTCAGCCTTGGCTAATCGAGACCCTACCTCAAATCAAAAATAATAAATTAATTAATTAATAAGCCAATAACTGCCTTTGTGTCTACATTTCTTTAAAAGCTGTGGAAGTTAAACTTTGGCACTATTTCAAATTCCAACCTTACCTCTAACTGAAATCCGTATTGCAGAACAACATTTTTAATATCTTCATAGCTCAATTCTATGGAAAGTTCATTTGCCAAATTCTCAAAGTGGTACAGTAGAGGACCTATGGAGAAAGACGCTATGAGTGAGTTGCTTGCATATAAACATACACTACCAGCTTTACAGTCTTGAGCAGTGGATACAATGGAAATAAAGACACTAAATTGAGTAAGTACAATTCTCCAAACCTCTGAAACTGGCCCAGTAACCACTATCAGAGAGCTGGGCTAGACTCATGGGGAATGAGTCCCTCTGTGTATACCTGCCCGGCAGTGTGACTATCCACATCATGGGCCTTCATCTGTAACTCTTCAGTTACTGAAGGAGTAGCTGAATCAGAATGTTAAGTCCCCAAATTCCAAAGGCATACTGTAATTATAGTTCTGTAAGTAAATGCAAAACTGCAGTTACAAACTTATTACAAGCAAACAGAAGAACCAAGCTAGCCCGGGTAACAGTGTGTAGATGTAGCAAGGTAATAGGGAAGGCTTCCTAGGAGGAAATGACAAAGGCTTCCCTTTAAATGTGCTGTTCATAATCAAGGTCCTAATGCCTACTGTGTATCCAGAGATAAATCACTGTTCATCTACATATGACTTCAGTCATATGCTATATACTTCAAATAACATGCTATATGCTTGCAAGAAACATAGCACTAGAGTGACAACTATTAGCTACTTATGACTTTCTCTGTTCTTTAGTTCCATATATTCAAGGAACCAACATCTCGTTTAAACTAGGAGTTTCCTATCTTTCATATTTGGCCCAATCCATTAGCCGCATTCAAGGAAACATTATTTAAACTAATCAAGATAGTCTTGGCTTTACCTCTCAGTGGGTAGGTATAAATCCTACATCCAGCTCTCTACCCATACTATCATCTAGCATGCTGATCATAGGGCATTAAAAGTAATAAGTGGCCGGACGTGGTGGCGCATGCCTTTAATCCCAGCACTTGGGAGGCAGAGGTAGGAGGATTACCATGAGTTCGAGGCCACCCTGAGACTACACAGTGAATTCCAGGTCAGCCTGGGCGACAGTGAAACCCTACCTTGAAAAACCAAAAAAAAAAAAAAAAAAAGTAATAAGTGGGCCAGACTCGGTGGTACACTCCTTTAATCCCAGCACTAGCAAGGCAGAGGTAGGAGGATTGCTGTAAATTCAAGACCACCCTACATAGTGAATTCCAAGTCACCCTGGGCTACCGCAAGACCCTACCTCGAAAAACTAAAATAAATAAATAAATGTATGTAACAAATGGGGGCTGGAAATATGGCTCAGTGGCTACAGTGTTTGCCTGCAAAGCCTAACGACCAGAATTTGATTCCCCAGTACCCATGTAAGATGCACAGCATCTGGAGTTTGTTTGCAGCAGCTGGAGACCCTGGCCTATTCTCTGTCTCTCTGCTTGCCAAAAAAAAAAAAAGTAACAAGTGAGACAGAGTTTCTGCTCCCAAGAGGCTAGCCATCTTGTGGTAATGCTTGGGGAAAAGTTTTCTTCCCCTCTTAGAGACAGGGTCTCACTCAAGCCAAGGGTGACCTGGAATTCACTCTACAGCCCAGGCTGACCTCAAACTTATAACAATCCTCCTACCTCTGCCTCTAGTGCTGGGATTAAAAGTATGTCCCACCACACTAGGCTTATCTTTATTTCAGACAGGGTCTCTCAACATAGCCCAACTGGCTTGGAGCACACTACATAACCCAGGCTTTCCTCAAACTAGAGATCCTCCTGCCTCAGCTTCCTAAGTGTTAGTATTCCAGGCATGCATGCCTGGCTCATTCCTGTTTTTATTCTATATAAACCACTATAAAAAAGTTACTATGATAATTTATGCAATGTTAACATTCTCTTTTTGAAGAAATAGTTGTTTTTTTAAAAAAAAATTTTTTTGAGACAGAAAGAGGGAGAAGGAGGGAGAATGTGTGAGGCGAACGCCTTTAATCCTAGCACTTGGGAGGCAGATGTAGAAGGACTGCCATGAGTTTGAGACCACCCTGAGACTACATAGTGAATTCTAGGTCAGCCTGGGCTAGAGCAAGACCCTACCTCCAAAAACCAGAAAGGGGGTGGGGGCTCATAGTGTCCCAGTTACTTCAATTTTAAGATCATCATAAAGGCTTTTTATGTTTTCTCTCTCTCCAATGAGTCTTACATTCTCAGACCATGTTTTCCCTCCACTCATATTTATTTGCACGTGTACGTGCCTATGTCTGTATGTGTCCACCAGGGTCTCATACTGCTATACATTAATGCCAGATGTTTGTGGCACATTCCACACCTGGCTTTATATGGATGCTGGGAAACAGAACCAAGGCCAGCAGGCTTTCAAGCAAGCACCTTTCACCTATGAGCCATCTCCCCAGCCCTATACAAGTGTTCATCCCCTCCTGCAATTCAAACTTTAACCATATTTCAAAACCTTGCTAAAATCTGTCTAGTCTTCAGCTGAGATGTTCATATAGCACACTTTGAAATTCATTTAATACAGTGTAGCATTAGTTACTGGGGATTTAAATAACAATGTTTTCTCATCTCATTGTCACAAAATGTCAAGGAGCATGTCCTAAATTTCCTAGCACAGTGCTGGCTGTACAGTTTATAAGTTTGCTGCTAAAAAGTAGCAATGCTATACATTTTCTATAATTTTGCAAATAACAAACATCAAAATATATTTCAGATTTTCCCTCACAAAGAGAAGCACATATCTAGTGGCTTCGTTCAAACTGCCAAAATCTTTCCAAGAGTTAAAGATTCAGGGCCCGTCATCTGAAGTGCCTGGGACTGAGGTACTTGTTTTGGATTTCAGAAAGTTTGCACAATCAAAAGAAGGTCTTGAAGCGGGGACACAAGTCTAAGCACAAAACCATGTATTTCATACACAGCCTGAAGTGTTTTGTTTACTTTTGGCAGAGTTGGTCACCAAACCCAGGGCCTTGCATATACTAGGCAAGGGTTCTACAGAAATACATGGAAACCCCTAGAAGTAATTCTGTACTATTTCTGGTGCACATATATTCCAACTGTGGTCTCCCATGTAAGGCCAGCTATGAAATTTCCCATTTGTGGTATCATCTTAGTGTTCCCAAGATTTTAGATTTTGGAGCATTTTGTATTCAAGAACAATGTACAGATTTTCACTTGTGACTGCAATGAGAAGTACTATCAACACCAAGTGGTGGGATGCAATGGCACTGCAATTTTGGAAAGCTGCTTACTAGTATACAATTGAGAAGAGAAGTCTTATACTAGGTTTTCATCCAAAAGAAACAAAAATGTTTTGCTGCACAAAGATCTGTAGCCAAGTGCTTATAGCAACCCTATTTATAATCATCATAATTTGGTAACAACTCAAATGCCAATCAACTGCAAATGGATAAACAAATTATCACATATCCAGTGGAATATTAGTAAGGAAAGAGAACAAATCACTGGTTCACACAGCAACACAGGTGACTCTCAAAAGCAGGCTAGGTAAAGACAGCCAGAAGTCACAAAGCACCATATTGTCTCATTCTATTCACAGAATATTCTGGAAAAGGGAAAACTGTAATAGAAACCAAGAGTTGGCTGCCAGATGTTACTGGTAAGAGACTGCTGATTTCAAAATATCCCCCTAGTTGGGAAGGAATTAGTGGACAGGATTAGAGAGTGGGGACAAAACAAGGTCATAGGGCATTATTATAATCAAAATACATTATATGCATTTATAAAACTGTCAACAAGAGGACATATTAAGAAAGAAGATGATCAGCTAAGAAGGCACAATTTAATGGGTAATGGGTGGGTGAGTATAAAATTGTAAAAAATTAAAAGTCAGGGGCTGAAGAGATGGCTTAGCAGTTAAGGCATTTGCCTATTAAGCCAAAGGACCCAGGTTCAATTCCCCAGGACCCATGTAAACCAGATTCACAAGGTGGCACATCTGTCTAGAATTGTTTGCAGCAGCCGAAGGCCCTGACATTCCCATTCTCTCTCTCAAATAAATAAATAAATAATTTTTTAAGAAGTCAAAAACCGCCAGGCGTGGTGGTGCATGCCTTTAATACCAGCACTCGGGAGGCAGAGGTAGGAGGATCGCTGAGAGTTCGAGGCCACCCTGAGACTACATAGTGAATTCCATGTCAGCCTGAGCCAGAGTGAGACCCTACCTCAAAAAAAAAAAAAAAAAAAAAAAAAAAAAAGTCAAAAACCAAGTGTCTTTAATTAACCAAATATTTTCTCAGTTAAAATATTTTCTCAGTTATAGGCAATATATATTTAAGTGATTTGAACTAGTGCCCCCTTGAAGTTGAGTTTTTCATATCTATTACCTAGTTCCCATTACAGAAAACTGAAAAAGGCAGGAAGACCCCAGGAAACGATGACAGCAATCCTATTCCAGGCAGGCAATGATGATGCAGCAGATACAGCAAGATTCTCAACTGGAAGCAGTTTTGCCCTTCCAAGAAACATTTTCCAATATTGAAAGATAATTTTTGGTTGGGACACTGAGAGATACTATTATAATCTAATAGATAGAGACCAGGGGTGCCATCAAGCAGTCAGTAATGTACAGAATAAACCCATTATCGCTCTCATTGAAGAATAACCTTGCCCCTAATGGCAGTAGTGCCACAGGTGAGAAATTCTAGGGTAGGAAGATATTTGGAAATAACTGAAGACCTTTCAGATTGATTCTGAGATGGTGAGGAGAACACGGATGATACAGACCCAACATCCAGGCAAATGCATTCTCTTGCCAGTTCCTAAGTGGAAGCTTTATTCTTAGGGATAGCTGTACTTGGAGTTAGGACCTTTTTTCTAGTTACTTAATTTCTTTATCAACTATTAAGTATGATCCTTTGATTCAGGGTGCTTTGAGGGATCTGGGGTATAACTTAGCAGCAAAGTGCTTGCTAGCATGTACAAGGCCTTACTTTGATTCACAGCACCTCAAAACACATGCTAGTGTTGCTCTCTACTTAAAATATTTATACAGGAATAATCCACAGGGAACAAATACACAGTAAGGTAAATAGTTTTCAGTCATTCCTTGGGCAAAGTTACTAGAAGTAAATATTTTTAAAGACCTAGTGGTTCAAACATTTGGTTTCTATTTTACAGCTGAAAATCTGAAAAGAAATTGGGAAGACTTGGGTTGGAGAGATGGCTCAGCGATTAACACACTGTCTACAAGGCCTAAAGACCCAATTCTCCAGTACCCATGTAAAGCCAGATGCCCAATGTGACATATGCATTTGGAGTTCATTTGCAGCGGTTAGAGGATCTGGCACGTTCATTATCTCTTGCTGTGTCTCTCTCTGCTTGAAAATCAATAAAAATATATATTGTTTTAATTAGGAAGACTTACTACTACTTCTAGTCCTTGTCCTAGAAGAAAAACATCTTTAGTAAATAAAATCATTAAATAATGTAGGTGACAGACCTTAGCAAAAAAAAAAGTGTGTCTTTTTTTGGGTGTGTGGGTATGTCCTTTTCTGTAACATAGCTCACATATTCAAAATCTTTATATTCTAGATTTGTTAAGTTTTTGAACACAGCTTACGTATTTCATTTAAGACAGTTCTTTAGATTCTAAATGGGAAGGGACAATTTATTATATTCATCATTTGATTTCTACTGTCAAGCAGTAGGATCCAGTACAAGTTTGTTTTGTTTTGTTTTTGCTTCAACTAAATTGCATTTCTATTATTTTTAAGCCCAAGGTAGTCGGAAAAGCTATCACACCTATCTTTCCCAATATAAGTATGCACTGGGGAGGAGGATTACATGGGAGGGGCAAACTCTCCCCTAAATGCATAGCTAGCAACAAAAACACTCTTTCCAACAGAATGAATTTAATCTTCATGAAGTGGGGATAGAGATGACTACGATCACCTAGTTTTTAGTATGATCTGAAAAGGCATCTCATTAGATGGACAGAAATTTCAACACAGCAGTATTTGGACTTCCAAAGCTCTTGAAGACATCACCACTAGGATGTGGTTTAAAGTACAATGGACACACTTAAAACATGTACAACATAATTATAACATTTATGAACATTTGGTACTATGAAGATATCAAATGTAAAAGCAGAAGTTAGTACTCAGATTAATGTATAAATTAATTAGTATTGAAGCACTTACCAAGATTTATCCAAATTCCACCTGGCTTAAGTATTTTCCATATAGTATCAATATAATCAATTACATTGTGAGCTGTGTCTATGAAGAAACAGGTGGCAATGCAGTCCCAGGTATCTAATCAAGAAAAACCAAATCACTGCATCTGTTATTTTGCTTTACTTTTCATTGCTCCTTTAAACTTGTCAGTTACCACCTACAGTGTACTAATATTTAACTTCAGAGATAAACACTACACTCTTATCAACACAATAATTAAAGTAACCAAATTATCACCATGTGACAGGTATGACAGTTACAAAGGTTCTATTAACAGTAATCAGATTGGAAATCATCTGTGGTAACATATCACTAGATATTACCAAATGACATGCTCAGGAGTTTTGCTTACTATTTATTCAACTTCAGGAATCTACTTTAAGTAATTTATTATTTTATTTTTATAGTTCTAGAAAATAAAACTCACACCATGTACATGCTAGGTAAGTGTTTTACTACTTAGCAACCCTGCCTTCATATAAAATAATCATTTGCATCTTAAAATTCTGATTTAAAGCAGTGCTAGCCACTGATTCTGGCAGGCTTAAGAACTTTCCAATATTGAGAACTGAATGGCATTGGGACACCTAAATGCCCACCATGACATGGGATAATCATCACAGGGACGGTGACTGTGACCATCACAGGCGAAGGTGGGCCTCAGGTAGAGAATACTGATTAGCTTTTGAGACTGTCCTGGAACAGAAATACAGACTACACTCAGGGTGAAGTTCTACACCAATAGTGCTATAGTAAAGGCACCTGGTTCCACTGAGAATCACTTGCACCCTTTGCTCTAGAAGAAAGTGATTCTTAGTTATACAAGTGACCCTTTTTACTACTTCATTCCATTTGAGACCTTGTAATGTCTAACCAATACCTAACACCTGTCATATGTTCCATTCTAACCTCAGATTCCCAATCTCAGAGTTTACAAATACTTCCTATGTTTTAAAAACAAATTAAATGGCTGAAGAGATGGCTTAGCAGTTAAGGCACTTGCCTGCAAAGCCAAAGGACCCAGGTTCGATTCATGTTAGCCAGATGCACAAGGTGGCCCCTGTGTTTGCAGCGGCTAAAGGCCCTGACATGCCCATGCATGCAAGTGCACACACTCTCTCTCAAATAAAATAAAATTAAAAGAAACTAAATACACTAAGATTTTCTATAGTCACTTCCCTTGTAGCACTCCCCCATTTTTCTCATAGCCCAATTCAAGTACTGGTTGTGGCCTTTGCGTCTGCCAAACCCCAGGTTTATTTCCCCTGCCCAGCCCCATTATACCCCAGCTCCTACTGCAGCACAGCAAATACTCTCCCATTCACCTCCTTCTCTTGCCATGCCCTATGTTGGCAGCATTTCTCTTAAATTTGTCTATCTATTTCTGGAAATTTCTACATGCCATTCTTCATCTCAGTTTTTCTTTTAGAAAGACTTGTTACCTTACAATAGTCTGTTTATTGATTACCTCTCTATCCCTACTAGAGTAAAGTCCCCTATGGATAGGGACTATGTCTTGTTCATTGTTTTCAATAGCTAGAACATTACTCAACAGTGTCCAACAAAATATTCACTTCAAGAATGATCTTGCTAAAAAAAAAAAAAAGAAAGAAAAGAATGATCTTGCTTACCCTCAGCATTCTATTACTGCCAATCTTCACTTTCATTTCCCACACCTCCCGTTCTCTAATGCCTAGCTCAGTGTCATAGTAGTCGACTTTTCCAGCCTACCTCCCATTAAGCTGCTTTCCTTGTCAGCCTGAGGCTCTGCTGCCCCTGATTACTCATTTACATCTTTGTATTTCTGCCTGGCTCAAATACTATGCCCCCATATCTATTAAGTATAGCCTCTTGTAAGCTCTGTTCTCAGTTACTACCTTATATTCATCCTGACTGATTCATTACACATTTGAATTTTGTTTACATGTTGTCTCTCATATGAACACTCAACAGATTCTGAATCTCTTGATTGTATAATATTTCTTTATACTTTCTATCACTGCCTTGTACATATGCTGGAAAATATTCTATATTGTCATGGAAGTACACTCATTTTCTATCATTAAAATGAATGAATGGGGCTGGAGAGATGGTTTAGCAGTTAAGGCTAAGTTAGGCAAAGCCTAAGGACCCAGGTGTGATTCCCCAGTACCCACATAAGCCAGATGCACAAAGTGGCATATGCATCTGCAGTTCATTTTTAGTAGCTGGAGGCCCTGGCATGCCCATTCTCTCTCTCAAATTAAAAAAAAAAAAAAAAACTTAGTAAAACGAATGAATGAACACTAGGTCACTCTTTAGACAAGATTTCTGGCTTGTTTGCTTTTAACTTACTGCATTCTGAATAAATCTCCTGAAAATCTCCTGCTGTCATAGAAAAGTTAGAAGCAGGAGGAAGACTGTGGGGGTCAACATCAGGGAAAAAGATGGGTCGAATCTGATCAGCTGATCTCCGATTATTGCTAAATTGATGGATCCAAGGATAAAGTTTATATTTATTTATTTCAGAACATCTGTAAAATACAAGTGTAAGATTCAGTGTTAACTAAACATTTTGCTAAGAAAGTGTACTTTAAATACAAAAATATCTACATGATTGAAGATTTGCAACAGAACTTTACATCTCAATACTACATACCCAATTATCTGAAATTGCACAAGTATATATAGAACCAACCACAGATTAAAAGAAAAAGGTTAAATTCAGATATAAATGCGCTGTTCATTTAAATTTATAAAAATATATTTTTAACACTTAAACATTAGATTATTTTTTTCTACCTACTTTAACCGTTTTGTACAACTCTCCCCCACTCCCAAAACTAGCACTATCATCTGAGATAACATATTGCTACTGTCTGTCTCTAACACACCTTCTAGCTTTAATTTCCATTACTTGCTGATAAAGGACACAGATGTTCTTAGAAATCTTTCCAACAATCATGTGAGCATACTTAGCCCTTTAATACAAACTTGGTTATGATTGCTTCCCCAAAACTTGTATGCCACTAAAGAAACAAAGGATGTGGAAGTTTGAGAAATAATGAGAAGACACTCCTTCCTACATCATACTTAATTCTGAAGAGTCTATACAGAAGTCATTTTGGTTTCATGGAATGCCCTACCACTTTTCTCAACCTGCTTCAACATTCTCTAAAGTAGTAACTGGTGTAAGCATTTTGAATTTAATGTAAATATGTATGATGTATTTCAAACAAGTACTATATACTTTTTTTCAAATTCAGAATTGTTCAAAAAGAGGAAAGGCAATCCAATTTTGAGAAATTACTATTTCCAGCAAAAAATAAATGAAATACCTGTTGAGTACAAAGTTGGAAGAAAAGAGCATAAAAAAACTCCATTCATTTCCTTGACAAGCATAACCTAGCATAGCTATTTCCCAGGCCAGTCTTCCTAGTCCAGCACCAGGTACCAGAATATTTACTTTAGAAGGATCCCTGAAATGAAATAAGGCAATTATGTCCAATCCCTCAAAGGAAAAACAAAATCCACATTAACTGAAAACTTAATTATTCAATAAAAATAAGCCAAACTCTTGATGGTTAAGAAATATTTCCAAATATCAATCAATAAAAATAGATATAAGGAATTGCCATGTGCTCAGATAATGGTTTTATTCCCCTCAAAATATATATTTAGGAAAAAAATGGCCACCTTCTTTCTGAACACTTACAGTATCTCATCTTCCTCATACTTCCCAAGAACTGTCTCAAGAAGACAAATTATCCCATGAGACAGTAAAACAAAACTTTACTTCTAAATTCTGCATGAATCACAATGACTTATATAACCAAATAGATTAAATAGATTTAATGTATTAGGTACATCTCTGAAACTTTATATATCTTAGGTACAAAGAAGGAAAAGTAGGGGGATTACATAGTAATCCCAGCACCTGGGAGACTGAGACAGATAGACATAATTCCAAAGTAAATCCCAAACAAGTCTGGGCTACAGATTAAGACCCTGTCTCTGCCTCCCCCCACTCCAAAAAAAAGACAAATGATGTATGTGGAAATCTTTGGGAAAATGGGCAGCTGCCTAACTGCCTTCTTTTTATTAAGAATGATTTCCCAAAAAAATAAAAAATTAAAAAAAGAATGATTTCCCTAAGCAAGTCATGTGACTAGTAACATGGAAAGTTTTTCAACATCATTTGGTTTTACGAAGTATGTGTTTGCATGACAAACAATTGGTTTCACTGTTGAACTTTATACATACAAAACCACCAAGAAAATAAGTGTTTGATTCCCCAGTACCTATGAAAAGCTACATGCACAAAGTGGTGTGTGCATCTGGAGTTCATTTGCAGTGGTCAAGATCCTGGCTCTCTTTGTTTACTTCTTTCTCTCTCAAATAAATAAATAAAAATATTTAAATAGGGGCTGGAGCTGATAAGGCACTTCCCTACAAAGCCAAAGGATCCAGATT
Source organism: Jaculus jaculus (assembly GCF_020740685.1). Lineage (NCBI taxonomy): Eukaryota > Metazoa > Chordata > Mammalia > Rodentia > Dipodidae > Jaculus > Jaculus jaculus. The sequence goes on from NC_059102.1 coordinate 64,700,741, forward strand.
TAATTCCCCAGAAAGCACATAAGCCAAGATGCACAAGATGGCAAATGCATCTGGAGTTCATTTGCAGTGGCTGGAGGACCTGACGTGCCCATTATCTCTCTTATATGTATCTGCCTCTTTCTCTCAAATAAATAATTTTTTTAAATTAAAATAAAACAACAAAATGATTTCTGACAAATACTGTTAATGACCAGAAAGCTAGCCCTTAGAACTTGATATACGCAAACTGATGGCTCCTGTCACAGCATAGTATGAAAGAAGATAGTTCTTTGCATTCCAGAATGTACACTGTGTGCTGAAAATGAACTAGCTGGAGGCTTCCACCCTTCTGGCTAACTTTCATAGTGTCAGAAAGTGCTATATAGGCTGGTCAAGGGAAAAGTCATCAACAGTCTCATCCATATGTGCTCTGTATGCATCATATCAGACACGTCAGGCAATATGTGCCCACTGATGCAATAGTGCATGACTATTATATGGGTAACCAACTACTTTCTCATTGGATTTGAGGCCTGCTCCATGCAACGGTACTATAGTAGACAGACAGCCTCACATTATTGGAATGAACTCCCAATCCAAGCACACTTATGCTGGAAGTGATTTATTTGAAACTTACAGATCCAGGTGAAAGTCCTGGCAGATGATACAGGGCCCCCTTCCACAGGCCCATACTGAGAAAAGCCACAAGCCACTGGCCTCTGCCCACCACCACTACCACCAGGGACACTGGCAGGCACACTTCAGGAACTCCAGGCATCCAGGCAAAGTTCACTTTGCCTATCTTTAGATGAGAATTCTAAACCCAGCTCCATTATCTTAGGGCTGGACTCTAGGACCCACCCACAGTGACACCTCCTCCAGCCAGGTGGCTGGAGATACAATTTACAAGATTTTAATAAACTCCTGACGCAACTGGGGAATATTCATTCAGACCACCACAGGTACTGACTATAAACTTGGTCAAAAGACTGTATCTGGGGTCATAAGCCCCAGTAGGGAAGCTACCATTTTGCAAAGTGGACATGTTGTACTCCTCAAAGTGCCTTCTTAGTATGTCTAAACACAGATTAGTGCTGCTCTCAGCTTTGGTCAGGGAAGCCTTTTGCAATGGGCTGCGGTTAATGCAGAGACTCATAAATGCTCAGTATTAAAAATAAGGAACAACTGAGTGCTTGGCCCTAAATGTGACATCAATGCCACCCTTCGAGGCTCAGGAAATATCATGGAAGAAGGGGGCAGAGATGTAAGAGCTGAAGGAAAGGAAGACTGTGGAATGCTATCTTCAACATGGCATGGCTACTGCACTCTCAAGTTCACAGCAGCTGTACCTGTCTGCAAAAGACAGAGCAGACCAATGTCCCATCACAGGGCTTGGCCCCATGCATCCCTGAGGAACTACAGGCAGTTAGTGGGAAGTGGGCGCAGTAGCTACCCCACTGGTAAGCTGCCTATGCTCTAGTCAGTAACTTTTTTTTTTTTTTGGTTTTTCGAGGTAGGGTCTCACTCTAGCCCAGGCTGACCTGCAACTCACTATGTAGTCTCAGGGTGGCCTTGAAGACACAGCAATCCTCCTACCTCTGCCTCCCAAGCACTGGGATTAAAGGCGCGCATCACCACGCCCAGCTCAAGTCAATAACTTCTTATTCACATTTAGTAAAGCAATCCTAACTTTATCCACTAGGTCACCAAAAACTGAAAACAGAGACAGGAAGAAAAAGGGGGGTTAGTTGAAGAGCGAAAATAGTTTAGTGGGAGTGGGACAACAAGACCCTATTTGGGGTAGGATAAAAACTATATATACATGCATAAAACTGTATATGCAGGCACTTTAATTTCAATGAAAAGAATAGATATTTCCTATCAGTACAGACTTACATACATTTGCACCTATTATAGTAAGAGTATACCTATTTATGGAATTGCAAGAGGGTTCAATTGTTAATGGCACAAACATGAGAACCTGAGTTCATATCCCTAGAATCAACACAAAATGCTGGAAATGGTGGTGGACACCTGTAATCCCAGCACTTGAAAGGCAGGTACAGGTGAATCTCTGGGGCAATCTGGCTTAGCTAGACTTGCTGAATTGGTGAGCTGTGCATTCAGTGAAACACCCTGTCTAGAAAAAGACAAAACTCAGGGCTGGAGAGATGGCTTAGAAGGCGCTTGTCTACAAAGCCAAAGGACTCAGGTTCAATTCCCCACAACCCACATAAACCAGATGCACAAAGTGGCACATACATCTGGAGTTTGTTTGCAGTGGCTGGAGGTCCTGGTGTGCCCATTCTCCCCTATCTCTCTAATAAATAAAAATTTAAAAAAAGGACTAAAATCAATTGAGGAAGACTACTAATGTCAATCTTTGGCATGCACATGCACACATTTGCTCGCAACCCCCCCCCATGTGCACTTACATACAGACATGCATATACATTCATGAATGTATGCCACACACATTCAAAAAAGTTAGTATTTTAAAAAAAGTTAGTATTAAATTTTGAGGGCTGGGGAGATGGCTCAGTGGTTAAAGGCACTTGCTTGTAAAGCCTGGCAACCCAGGTTTTATTCCCCAGTACCCATGTAAAAGCCAGACACAAAGTGGTGCATGTGTCTGGAGTTCATTTGCAGTGGCAAGAGACCCTGATGCACCCACACATGTTCACTCTTGCAAATAAATATATTTAAAAAAACATTTTTTTTTGGGGGGGGGGTTCAAGGTAGGGTCTCACTCTGGTTCAGGCTGACCTGGAATTAACTATGTAGTCTCAAGATGGCCTTGAACTCACAGTGATCCTTCTACCTCTGCCTCCTGAGTGCTGGAATTAAAGGCATGCACTACCACTCCCGACTTAAAAAAACATTTTTGAAGTTAGCTCTGGCACTCAGTGTTAATCTTCCTAAAGGAGCCCATCACAATGCAGTCCATTCAGGCCTCATTCTCATTTTGTACACTCTACCAGAACCATCACAAGCCCTACTCTCTACAACTACCTCTGTAATTCTAATCTGCTCAATTCTAACACGCATTTCTACTTGTTCAGCACCTGGGTGGTGTGGTGTTTTATATGGTCAACTAAAAGTCCTGGAATCATCTGGGAAATGAACCTCTGAGCATGCCTGGGAGGGATTTCATGCTTAGGCTGGTTGAGGTGAGAAGCCCCACCTTAACTGTAGGCAGCACAGCTGCGTGGGCTGGGATCCTGTGAATAAAAGGCAAGTAGCCGGCTGAGTGCTGGCTGAGCCGCAGCATCACCTATTTCCTGACTGTGGATGGAATCTCACCAGTGGCTCCATGCTGCCACTGCCATGCTTTCCCTGCCAGGACACACAGTGTCCCCTTGACCAGTGAGCCAAAATACACCCTTCCTCCTTAAGCTGCTTACATCAGAAATTGGTTGCACAGTAATTTAAAAACAAAAATAACTATGAATTTATTTCCAATTTTTTTTAATTTTTATTTATTTATTTATTTGAGAGAGACAGACACAGAGAGAAAGACAGATAGAGGGAGAGAGAGAGAATGGGCGCACCAGGGCTTCCAGCCTCTGCAAACGAACTCCAGACGCGTGCGCCCCCTTGTGCATCTGGCTAACGTGGGACCTGGGGAACCGAGCCTCGAACCGGGGTCCTTAGGCTTCACAGGCAAGCGCTTAACCGCTAAGCCATCTCTCCAGCCCCAAATTTTTACTTTCTGTGGCATTAATTTGAACTTAAAACTTTTTGTGTGCTAGTCATCAGTGAGTTACATATGATTATTTTTCCCGCTCTAAGTGTTGTAGTTTGAACTAGGTGTTCCCCATAAACCCATGTTTCGAATGCTGGTAGCAATTTGGGAATTGGAGCCTTGCTGGAGATGATGCATTGTTGGGGGCAAGCTTATGTGTGTTATAGCCAGCTTCCCCTTGCCAGTGTTGGGTAAAGTCACCTGCTGCTGTTGTTTACCTGATGTTGGCCAGGAGGTGATGTCCACCCTTCTGCTCATGCCACATTTCCCCTGCCATCATGGAGCTTCCCAAAGTAAACTTTTTGCTCTCATCAGCTGCTTTTGGTTAGGTGCTTTGTGCCAGCAATACTAGGCTATGCAGCAGGGGTCACCACAGATGGACTAACTGCCTGCATTGTGACTAAAAGGATTTCACTAGGGTGCAAAACACACAGTAAAACAAATCCTGCAGAGTTGAAAACACCATCAGGACCAAGCAAGCAATGGGTGAGTTGAACAGATTATTTCCATAAATGTGTGCTCCTAACTTTTTTTTTTCTTAGTGCTATCCACTCTGCTATTCTGTGAAGGTATTTCTGTTAAGAGAAACCTAAATTTATAAACAGAGTCCAAAGATGGGATGATCATAAACTAGGCTGAAACTTTACCAACCTGGGAAAGGCATACTGCATGTGGCTAAGTAAACAAATGTTGCCTGCTTGAAAGCTCATTAAAAAGATGCAAGTAAGAATGTTTACAGTTAGTGAGACCTAGGTACACCGAAAATGTGTGTTTACAACAAAGATGACACCTCTGCTATATGAGGGATAAGTTTCGGCAGTTCATTCAAAACAAGATCGAACAAAGAGTCAAACACAGACTGTGGGAAACAGGCAGACCAGGTATCTGAAGAGGCCATGGGCCCAAAGCAGCTTTTGGCTCCATCTACCTTACCAAAAGCAAATGCTCTTAATAGAGGGATACTGAACTGCATCTCTACATCACAAATAAAACTCCAACACAGCCTACCTTCTACTTTGTTCTGTCAACCTGGTGACACTTGGCTGACCCTTGGTGGGTCACTCTTACTTTTTTTTTTCCATATAGTCTCACTCTAGCCTGGACTGACCTGGAATTCACTGTGTAGTCTCAGGCTGGCTTCAAACTCACAGCGATCCTCCTACCTCAGCCTCCCAAGTGCTGGAATTAAAGGAGTGCACCACTACACCCAGCTACATGCAACTTTTAAGTAATAAAAGTAATTCTAATCACAGCCACACTTCAATACATTAAAAGCCACTAACTCGGAGGCTGGACAGTTGACTTAGCGGTTAAGATATTTGCCTGCGAAGCCAAAGGACACAGGTTTTGTAAAACCCATGGAAAAATACCAGGAGCCAAAAACAGCCCCAGATGCAGACAGCCTTGTGACCCCCAGATGCAGACAGCCTTGTGACCCCCAGATGCAGACAGGCATGACCACAAACTCCGCCTAATGTACTATAGATAACCCTGTCAGGATGCTTCCGAGAAGAGAAAAAAAAAAAAAAGAGGATCCCCACCGACTCCAAGTCTATTAATAAGTAACCAGTAACCAGTGCTGGGACTGAAATCATGCTTCTGCTTCTGTAAACCTGCTTCTGCTCTCCCTAACTCTATAAAAAGAGACCCTTCCCCTTGCCCGGCGCACTCAGCCTCTCGAAGGACTGGAGTGCCCGCAGGCGCCTGTGTAAACAATAAAGCTGCCTCTTGCCTTTGCATCCAGTGGCTCGGTCTTGGTTCTTGGGCGCGGGTCTCCCACCACGGAAGATTCCCCCTCCCCCGGGAATCTTACAGCTGGGGGCTCGCCCGGGATTGGGGACCCCCGCCCAACCCAATTACTGCCCACCGGGAGGTAAGCATTTAATTTGGTGCACCATTCTGTCTGTCTACGTCTAGTTCTGTTTTTTGCGCTGCGTTAGAAAATCGGCTCGGATCCGTGTCGTTCTGTATCTGGGCGGCTTGAGAAGGAGCTGACGGGCTCGGACTTCTCCCCCGCCACCCTGGAGGACGCTTCAGGGAATTTGGGAGCCCGATTTTTCGGAGCTCAACAAGTATCCGAGGGATACGTTAGTCTGTTGGGTGGACAAATGGTCTCCCCGTCTGAATCTGCATTTTCAGTCTGTTACTGAAGCCGCGCTGCGCGTCTCTGTGCCGGCTGTCTCTCTGTTGTCTTAGTCCTTGGTGTTTGTTTAGTGTTGTCTCTTGACAAAATGGGTCAAAAAAAAAAAAAATGGTGACCCCCCCTGAGTTTAACCCTAGATCATTGGAAAGACGTTCGAAATATTGCTTCCAACCAGTCAGTAGATGTCAAAAAGAAAAAATGGCAAACTTTCTGTTCCATGGAATGGCCCACCTTTAATGTGGGCTGGCCAAGGGATGGGACCTTTAACCTCTCTACTATTTTACAGGTGAAAGCAAAGGTGTTCGATCACGGTCCACATGGACAACCAGACCAAGTCCCCTATATAGTCACCTGGGAGTGTCTAGCAGTTGGCCCACCGCTATGGGTCGCCCCTTTTATCCCCCCCCCCCAACCTGCCCCGCCACTGCCTCTCCCTGCCCCTACTTCCTCCTCTTGTTGTCCGGTTGATACCAAGAAGCAGCCCCTGAAACCGGTACTTCCCCCGGACCTCAATACCCCCCCCCTTATAGATCTCCTCTCGGAAGGACCCCCTACCTATGGATCCCAAACCCAGGCACCAGCCGCGCCGCCGCCCCCCCCCCCCCCTTGCACTCCCTTCCCCAGTGGCTGGACGCCTACGGAGCCACCGAGAGCAGCCACCACAGGGGGAGACTTCACAAGCCTTTCCCTTGAGGCTCTTCTCAGGACAGAAGAAAAGCAGAGTCTTTCTGGAAGCCAGAAAGAATGTTCCAGGCGATAACGGGAGACCCACCCAGATACTAGATGAGATTGATGATGCTTTTCCTTTGACCCGCCCCGACTGGGACCACACCTCAGCAGACGGTAGGGGACACCTACGCCTTTATCGCCAGTTGCTCATAGCGGGCCTCCGTGGTGCTGGGCGCCACCCTACTAATTTGGCCAAGGTAAAGCAAGTAATACAAAAACCAGATAAATCCCCTGCTGCCTTTCTAGAGAAAATTAAGGAAGCAGAGAGGATTTTTAATAAACGAGAGACAGCAGAAAAGAGAGAGGACCACCTACACAGGGAGGCAGAGAATAGAAAAGACAAGCATAAAAAAAAAAACAAAAACAAAAGAAAAATGCTAGGAAACACACGAGAAGCAGAGAATTGAGCCGCCTCTTGGCCACTGTAGTACAGAACAATGATAGGACTCATAGGTTGGGAGACCAAAGGAGACCCAGACCCAGAGTGGACCGGGGACTATCGTCCTGTCCAGGACCTTAGGGAAGTTAACAAAAGGGTGGAAGATATCCACCCCACTGTGCCTAATCCTTATAACCTGCTGAGTTCTTTACCTCCCTCTCATCAGTGGTATTCAATCTTGGATTTAAAGGATGCTTTTTTCTGCCTGAGACTGGCTTCCCAGAGTCAGCCACTGTTTGCATTCGAATGGAAGGACCCTGACTGTGGAATCTCAGGGCAATTAACATGGACAAGACTTCCCCAGGGATTTAAAAACAGTCCCACCCTCTTTGATGAAGCCTTACACCGGGACCTGGCTGACTTTCGAGTCCAGCACCCATCTTTAATTCTGCTCCAATATGTGGATGACCTCCTGCTTGCGGCCTCCTCATATCAGGACTGTCATACAGGTACCGGGGCCCTGCTTGAGACTCTGGGACGCTTGGGCTATAGAGCTTCTGCTAAGAAGGCCCAAATCTGTCAACAAGAGGTCACCTACTTGGGATATAAATTAAGAAATGGCCAACGCTGGTTAACACCGGCCCGCATAGACACTGTAGCTCGCATTCCTGTCCCCCAGAACCATAGACAACTCAGAGAGTTCTTGGGGACCGCTGGGTTCTGTCGCCTATGGATACCAGGGTTTGCTGAAATGGCAGCCCCTCTTTACCCCTTGACTAAACAAGGAACCCCCTTCAATTGGACTAAGCCACAGCAAGAGGCTTTTGACAAAATTAAACACTCTCTCCTCTCTCCTCCGGCTTTGGGCTTGCCTGACATCACCAAGCCCTTCGAGCTATTCATAGATGAAAGACAGGGGTTTGCGAAGGGAGTGCTAACTCAGCAGCTTGGACCATGGAGGCGCCCGGTTGCATATCTCTCAAAAAAGTTAGATCCAGTGGCCTCAGGTTGGCCACCATGTCTAAAAATAATCGCTGCAGTTGCAGTCTTGACCAAGGATGCAAGTAAACTAACCCTGGGGCAACCTCTGACTGTGCTAACGCCACATGCCATTGAGTCTATCGTGAGACAGCCCCCAGATCGCTGGCTGTCTAATACACGTATGACTCATTACCAATCCTTGCTTCTCGACAAAGACCGTGTGCAATTTGGTCCGGTAGTGGCCCTAAACCCGGCCACCCTGTTGCCCCTCCCTGAGGGGCCAGAGACCCATAACTGCCAGCAGATTCTTGCAGAGGTACACGGAACCAGAAAGGATCTCACTGACCAGCCGCTGCAGGATGCAGATTTCACCTGGTACACGGACGGTAGCAGCTTCCTACTGAATGGTGAGAGGTGAGCCGGGGCCGCAGTGACCACCAGAGACCAGGTAGTCTGGGCTAGCGCCCTGCCCGGAGGGACCTCGGCACAAAAAGCGGAACTCATTGCCTTGACTCAAGCCCTCCAGCAGGCTAAAGGTAAAAAACTCAATGTGTACACTGATAGCCGGTATGCATTCGCCACCGCCCACATACATGGGGAAATTTACAAAAGAAGGGGCCTGCTGACTTCAGAGGGAAATCAAAAATAAGACTGAGATATTGGCCCTCCTCAAGGCTCTGTACCTACCCCAGAAGCTCAGCATTATACACTGTCCAGGTCATCAGAAAGGAAACAGCCCCGAGGCCATAGGGAACAGGTTCGCTGATAAAGCCACCCGTGAGGCAGCTCTGGGACCCCAACTCTTGATTCTGATGGCCACTGAGGAGGGGACTCCTAAAGCAGCATCTCCAACTCCGGGATGGGAATACACGAATGAGGACTTGGACTTGATTCAGAAACTGGGGGCATCATATGATGCTGCCCACGGCAAATGGACTTACCTAGAAAAGACTATTGTACCTCAAAAGATTACAGCCCTCCTCATTAAGCAACTTCACAGGCTAACCCACATGAGTGCTCAAAAGATGAATACTCTACTAGAACAAAAGGAAACAGGACATCTTTTTCTAAACAAAGGTTCAATCCTAAAAGAAGTTGCAAACACTTGCAAAGTGTGTGCTCAGGTAAATGCTGGATGAGCCCAGATGGCCCTTGGGTCTCGCCTGAGGGGACACCAACCCGGGGCTTGTTGGGAGCTCGACTTCACTGAGGTAAAACCGGGTATGTATGGTTACAAATATCTCCTAGTTTTTGTAGACACTTTTTCAGGATGGGTAGAAGCATTTCCCACCAAGCATGAAACCGCCAGAGTGGTAACCAAGAAATTGCTAGATGATATCTTTCCTCAGTATGGAATGCCACAGGCACTCGGGTCAGACAATGGGCCTGCCTTTGTCTCCCAGGTAAGTCAGTCAGTGGCCAAGACACTGGGGATCAATTGGAAGTTACATTGTGCATACAGACCCCAGAGTTCAGGTCAGGTAAAAAGGATAAATAAAACAATTAAAGAGGCTTTATCTAAATTAACGCTTGCAACTGGCTCAAAGGATTGGGTACAACTCCTACCCCTGACCCTTTACAAGGCCCGAAACACCCCAGGCCCTCATGGCCTAACCCCCTTTGAAATCCTCTATGGCAGCCCCCCGCCAGCTGTCACTTTCATGCTTACAGAAATTTCTAATTTTACTGATACCCCCACCCTACAGGCTCACTTGAACGCCCTACAGTTGGTACACCAGGAAGTTTGGAAACCTCTAGCAGCTGCCTATAAAGAGGCAACTAATAAACCGCTAATCCCCCATTCATTCCAGATAGGGGACTCAGTTTGGGTCCGTCGACATCAGACCAAGAATCTGAAACCTCGCTGGAAAGGACCTTACACCGTGCTCCTGACAACTCCCACGGCCTTAAAAGTAGACGGAATCGCCACTTGGATCCACGCCTCCCACGTCAAGGCTGCCCTGACAGAGTACCCAGACAGCACACCACCAAACCTCGCACCATGGAAAGCACATCGCACTCCAAATCCCCTAAAGATAAGACTCTCTCGATCTTAACATACCTCTTCTTAACTTTCAGTTTTGTGAGTAACGTCTCTGCTAGTCCTCACCTTCCCTTATCTTTGACTTGGCTAGTCATTTCTGAGGGAGGACAAATTATTTGGTCTAATACCTCCCCTGCCCCGTTATGGACATGGTGGCCCTCCTTAACCCCCAATCTGTGCGCCTTGACTGCCCATAGAAAACCTTTTTAAAGAGACTTTAAAAAAGACTCACCGGAAGAGACACAACCCTCCTGTTAGCCCAGGATGTTACTCCAAACCTGCCAGACAGTTGTTAAACTCCACTCTATATGTTTGCCCCCAACATGCCCAGGCATCAAACTGTGGAACTAGAGTGGACTATTATTGTAAAAACTGGGGATATGAAACCACTAGAAATGTATACTGGCAACCCAAATCCTCCTGGGATTTTATTACTGTAACTCGCCTAAATCAGGGTAACAAGATGCTTCTAAACATTACTTTCACTTCTCCCGGCAAGGCAGATAGGACATGGCTCAAAGGCCATACTTGGGGGGGTCTGTCTTTACATAGATGGGCCAGACCCAGGTTTCCTCCTTACTATTAAGCTCCAATTATCGACTGACATAAGTCCAATAGGCCCCAACCCAGTTCTACCAGATCAAAAACCTATCCCCCGACTCCCACTTTCCTTGGCCCCGCCTTCTAAACCTACCAATGTTATAATTCCCCCTCCTAAAAGACCAACCACTCATCTCTATAAACCCCAGGGAACAGGTAATCGACTCTTTAGTCTAATACAGGGGGCTTATCTCTCCCTAAATGCCTCTGACAGTAACTATACCCAAGACTGCTGGCTCTGTTTAACTGCTGACCCTCCTTACTATGAAGGCATAGCCTTACCAGGAAACTTTACCAACTCCACTAACATTCCTACTCGATGTCTTGCTGTTGCGTCTCATAAATTAACTCTTACAGAAGTAACTGGCCAGGGCTCCTGTATTGGGACCATACCCACTACTCTTCAACATTTATGTAACAAAACCACTCCTGTGTCCCCTGGAGCTTACTACTTAGAATCTCCAAATGGAACCTATTGGGCCTGTAATACAGGACTGACTCCTTGCGTTTCTGCTACTGTCCTTAATTCTACTGCTGATTACTGTGTCCTAGTCCAGTTATGGCCACGCACTACCTACCATAGATCAGAATTCATTCTTCAGGTATTTAAAAACAGGCCTAGGCGGGAGCCCATAACCCTTACCATCGCCCTCCTTTTGGGAGCAGGAAAAATCTTAGCGGGGATAGAAACTGGAACAACTGCCCTGGTACACTTTGAGCAGACCCGAGCCCTACAAGAAGTGATAACCACAGACTTACAGGCCATAGAAAAATCTATTTCTGCTCTAAAAACTTCCCTTACTTCCCTTTCAGAGGTAGTATTGCAAAATAGAAGAGGCCTAGACTTGTTGTTTCTAAAAGAAGGAGGCCTCTGTGCTGCCCTTAAGGAAGAATGCTGTTTTTATGCTGACCATACGGGCATAGTCTGGGAATCTATGGAAATGCTCAGGGAAAGACTAGCCCAGAGGCAGAGATTGCTAGAGTCACGACCGGGCTGGTTCGAAAGTTGGTTTCATAAATCCCCCTGGTTCACCACCCTCTTATCCACTCTCCTGGGTCCTTTGCTCATTCTTGTGCTCCTATTAACCTTTGGTCCATGTATTCTCAATAGGCTGGTACAGTTTATACGGGACAAGCTCTCAGTTATCCAGGCGTTCGTCCTCACTAGTCAGTATCAGCCATCAAGCCAAAATGACATAAGACTATAAGTAAAAGATTTTACTCAGTTCCAAGAGAAATGGGGGAATGTAAAACCCATGGAAAAATACCAGGAGCCAAAAACAGCCCCAGATGCAGACAGCCTTGTGACCCCCAGATGCAGACAGCCTTGTGACCCCCAGATGCAGACAGGCATGACCACAAACTCCGCCTAATGTACTATAGATAACCCTGTCAGGATGCTTCCGAGAAGAGAAAAAAAAAAAAAAGAGGATCCCCACCGACTCCAAGTCTATTAATAAGTAACCAGTAACCAGTGCTGGGACTGAAATCATGCTTCTGCTTCTGTAAACCTGCTTCTGCTCTCCCTAACTCTATAAAAAGAGACCCTTCCCCTTGCCCGGCGCACTCAGCCTCTCGAAGGACTGGAGTGCCCGCAGGCGCCTGTGTAAACAATAAAGCTGCCTCTTGCCTTTGCATCCAGTGGCTCGGTCTTGGTTCTTGGGCGCGGGTCTCCCACCACGGAAGATTCCCCCTCCCCCGGGAATCTTACAGTTTGATTCCCCAGTACCCATGTAAGCCAGATTCACAAGGGGACACATGCATCTGGAGTTTGTTTGCAGTGGCTGGAAACCTTTGTGCACCCATTCTCTCTCTGTCTGTCTCCTCTCTCTGCCACTCTCTGCTTGCATATAAATAAAAGCCACTAACTCCATGGCCACTCAGTTATTTAAAATGTATCATGTGATGTTCTCTCTCATATGTGGATCCTAGCTACAGAAGCCAGTAAGTTAAAAAGGAGACATAAAGGGAAGAGAAAGGAAGGGAGGAGGGTACTTAATAGGTTGATATTGTATATATGTAAGTACAATGATTGAGATAGGGAGGTAATATGATGAATGGAATTTCAAAGAGGAAAGTGGGGGGGGGGGGAATTACCATGGGATATTTTTTTTTACAATAATGGAAAATGCTAATAAATTTTTTTTAAGTCAAAATAAATAAATAAATAAATAAAATGTATCATGTGAGATATTTTTGAGTTTAAAATAAAATCAGACCTCAAAAACCTGATATAGGCTGTATATGGCAGCACACACCATTAATTCCAGCACTCAGGAGGCAGAGGTAGGAGGATGGCCATGAGTTCGAGCCACCCTGAGAGTACAGAGTGATTCCAGGTCAACCTGGACTAGAGTGAGACCCTACCTTGAAAAACAAAATACACTGCAGTGGCTAGAGGCCCTGGCACACTTATTCTTTCATGTGCTCTTTCAAATAAAAATATTTTTAAAAATTATATCATTACCAGTTTCTATTTTACCTTTTTTATGTGTCAACTAGAATATTACAAATTATATGCATCTTATAGTGTGGATAACATTATGTCCACAATTTTTGAACAGTGGGTCAATACACAAAAATCCTAAAAACATTACACCACAAACAAGATATACAGCTGTGACAGAGCACATGCATGCTCAAGGACCTGGGCTCGAACCCCAGCACACCCCTCCAAAATTATACGGAGCAACAATCAACTGTTAGTGCCTCTCCTATCTCCATCCCCACCAGCACTGAGGTTATATGCATGTGGCCATGCCTAGGTTTGTTTTATTATGTGCATCCAGGGAATCACGCTCAGGCCCTTATTCTTGCACCACAGGCACTGATACCCACTCTGCCATCTCTCTAGCTCAAAATATACATTTTTTTTATTTTTAATTTTTATTAACATTTTCCATGATTATACAATATATCCCATGGTAATTCCCTCCCTCTCCACCCCCACACTTTCCCATTTGAAATTCCATTCTTCATCATATTACCTCCCCATCACAATCATTGTAATTACATATATACAATATCAACCTATTAAGTATCCTCCTCCCTTCCTTTCTCTACCCTTTATGTCTCCTTTTTACCTTACTGGCCTCTGCTACTAAGTATTTTCATTCTCACGCAGAAGCCCAATCATCTGTAGCTAGGATCCACATATGAGAGAGAACATGTGGCGCTTGGCTTTCTGGGCCTGGGTTTTCTCACTTAGTATAATACTTTCCAGGTCCATCCATTTTTCTGCAAATTTCATAACTTCATCAAAATATACATTTTGACAAACATGTCAACTTGCCCTCCATAAGGTTTTTACTAACTGATCCCTTCACCAGCACGGTTCCCCACATTTTCACTAACAGTTACCTAAGTTAAATTCTGCAATGCAGTGAGTGAGTCTTCACATTTGCATTTTCTTGTGAGACTGTCATCTTTCTTTTCTGTAAACTGTCTGTTGTAGTTACCTTTTCATTGCTGGCACAAAGCACCCCACCAAAAGGAACTAGTGGAAGAAATTTGCTTACTTTGGCTTACAGTCTCATGGGGAAGCCGCATGACAGCAGAGGAAAGAAGGCAAAGCAGAAGCTGGACATCATCTCTATGCTGTAACAGGAGTCGGACAGCAGCAGGCAGTGAGCCCAACTCTAACAAGAGGGAGCTGAAGCCCAAGCCCAGCCCCAATAACACACCTCTTCCAGCAAGGCTCCACCTACCAAATTTCCATCAGCTGGGGATCAAACATTCATGAACTTATAAGGGACACTAAATTCAAATCACCATATTGTCTTTTTGTTTTTTTTTTTTTTCCTGCTGGAATATCTTGAACAGTTTTACCACTGAGATATTACTCTACATTTATGAATACTTGAAATTTTGATTTGAAAGAAATCTGAAACATGTATCTGTCTTCAATCTAAGCTGGCTTTCAGAAATAGAAAAAAAGGTGTTTCCAACTCAACAAGTACTTCTTCATTTAGCAGTTCTATTTCCATTATTTTATCATTTAATTGGGTTCCCTTAAAGTAACAGAATCCTTACATAAATTATAACTAACAGTATTTTAACCTAAGTAGGAAAAACATACTTCCTTAAAAGCTCAGTATTTTTCCTAATACTCAACTATGTAACAGTGAAAAAAATTAGCAATTCAACAATGCATTCGTATCTTCTTGTATAATAAAGTGCCAGGATATAATCAACTTTCTCCATAAAGTGTCAATCCAAATTGTTCTAAAATTCCAAAATAGACTAATAAAAGATCTAAATTGAAAATTATATTTATATATATATATAGTTTCACAACTTTCAGGATAAGAGTATGATTCAACATGTTGTGATCTCTTTTAAAATAGCCCCCCCACACACAAAAGACTCGTTCTTTAGCATCTATATTCTTCATAGCACTGAGTTCTTAAATGTCTCATGAAATAGCCCTGAGGGCATGGGACTAGCTATTTAGATCAGAATGGCCTTAAATGTGTGGCAAACCTCCCACTTGTTTCCTGATTGGTGGGATTACTGGTGTGAGACATGATATTAAATGAAGTTCACACTTTACATTTAAAAAAAAATACTGTTTGCTAACTTCAATGTGCAAATGCTCACATTAGTCAATTCAGAACCAACCTAAAACAAAAACTAGAAGCTAATAATTATCAGCACAATTCATACAACATTTCTTTATTAGCAAACTTACTCCATAGAGAAGTCAGTCTATTTGTGGCTTCAAAACTTCTCATGCCTAAAAACTGAAGTATATTAATTCTGAAAATGTACAAACTAGTAAATATGGTTACATAAACAAAGTTAATGTTCACAAATATAGTCAGCTCAATGCATATTTCACTAAGTAATCTTTTATAAACAGCTCAGTTAGAAAAAAAATTCATTGAAATTTCAAAATGAAAAGAAAGCTAGTTAATAGTAAACTTGAGCCAAATGCTGCCTGGTCATAAGGATATAAAATTTCTACTTAAATATGGTGCTAGTAAGATGCTAGTAAACTTATCCAAGACTTGACTGACCAGGTTTTATCCAGAACCAACCAGGATTCTGCAGGGCTGTCCCAGGGATTCCCCTCCTCAACCACTGCGTGGGTATGCAACCCAGACTGGAAACTCACTATCATCCTGCCACAGCCTGCTGAGTGTTGGATTAGAGAAACTTGCCACGATACCTGGCTCTGGCATTTTCTTTTTATGGCAAAGCTATAATGTAATATGATCTGGCTTTATTGTTTCATTAGTGTTTCTCTCTTTTTTTAATTTCAAAATATTTATTGGGCCGGGCATGGTGGCACACGCCTTTAATTCCAGCAATCAGGAGGCAGAGGTAGGAAGATTGCCATGAATTTGAGGCCACCGTGAGACTACACAATGAATTCCAGGTCAGCCTGGGCTAGTGTTAGACCCTACCTCAAAAAACAAACAACAACAACAAAAAAAAAAAACACGCACATTATTTATTTGAGAGAAAGCAAAAGACAAGAGTGAGAGTGAGACTGTGGGAATGCAGAGCATCTTGCCAATGCAAAGGAAATCAGGTGCAAGCAGTGCTTTGTGCGCCACCTGGCTTTACATGGGTACTGGGAAATCAAACCTGGACATCAGGCTTTGCAAGCAAGTTGCCAAGCTATTTCTCCAGACCTAAAGCTTTTTTTTTTTGTTTGTTTGTTTTATTTTTTAAAATAGGCTCACCTTCAATTACTAAATGGAAATCAACCAAAATTAAAATCAAAACATATTGGAAGAAATACGTAATTTCTCCACTATGTCTAAGATTGGAAATTAAAACTGTAGTTTTACCCCAGTGTACTTCTCACTTAAAGTTTATATATACTCTTTGTACTTTCATAATATTACTTTCAGGGGTGGGAACTAAGAGGCTGGAAAAGAGCTGTAGGAAGACTATAAATATTTTGAATCCTTTTAAACCCTGAACTCTAAAATGTTTTACTTACTTGAAAACACCTTAATCCCAGCACTCTGGAGACTGAGGTAGGAAGATTTTTGTGGAGTTCAAGGTAAGCCTGGGTTACACAATGAGTTCAGATTAGCCTGGGCTGCAGTGAGACCCTGCCTCAAAACTCTTGGGACTGGAAAGATAACTTAGCGGGTAAAGTGCTTGCCTGCAAAGCCAAAGGACCCAAGTTTGATTTCCCCAGTACCCAGGTAAAGCCAGATGCACAAGGTGGCACATATGTCTGGAGTTCACTTACAGTGGCTACAGGCCTTGTTGTACCCATTCTCTCTTTCTGCCTCTCTACCTCTCTCTCAAATTAATATTTTTAAAAAATTCTGTTAATATTAGTAAGAACAGAAAAGTAACAGTAAAATGGACCTCTGTATACCAGTTCATTGAGTTTTAATGACATGACCTTTTGAGACACCTGGCATTGTTATGCTGATTAGATATTATCATAATATACATTATTTACTAATCTAAATATGAATAAAATCATACTGTAAATACTAGGAATAATAATGACCTAAGCATTTATCTTTAGACTTTCATTCAAATTCTGGTATATTTCTATTATTAATAGCATTATCTTACAACTTAACTTTTAGAAAACAAAGATACATTGAGAATTCAGAGATACTTGGACTTTACAGAAGCTATTACTATTCCTTTACTGAAAAAAGCACTAGTTATATACATATTTTGCGAGAAAATTAGAAACCTGAAAATAATCACCTTTAGTAATAGTGTTTAAAAAGGTTCATAAAATTAAAGGCATGTAAGCTGAGCATGGTGGCACACACCTTTAATCCCAGTACTTGAGAGGCAGAGGTAGGAGGAGTGCTTTGAGTTCGAGGCCACCCTGAGACTACACAGTTAATTTCAGGTCAGCCTGGGCCAGAGTGAGACACTACCTCAAAAACACACGCGCACACACACACAAAAAAAAGAAAGAAGGTATGTGTGTAAAAAATAGCTTATAATTCTCATAGCTATATAATACTAAATATACTACCACAGATTGAAAAAAATTAGGGGGCTGGAGAGACGGACCAGACGTTAAGCCACTGGCCTATAGCCTAACGACCAAAGTTTAATTCCCCAGTACCCACATAAAGCCACATGCACAAAGTGATGCATCCATCCATCTGGAGTTTGTTTGCAGTGGCTAGAATGCCCATTCACTCCTTCCCCACCCCCCAAGTGTAGCAGAGCACACCTTTAATCCCAGCACTCCAAAGGCTTGCTATGAGTTCTAGGCCAGCCTGAGACTACAGAGTGAATTCCAGGTCAGCCTGAGCTAGAAAAAGACTCTACCTCACAAAAAAAAAAAAAAAAAAAAAAAGAGGAGGGAGAGATGAAGCTCAGTGCTACGGCACTTGTGATGCAAGTAAATAAATAGCCTATAGCACCATGACTATTATTCATGAGCAGAGTTTAAGAACTGAGTAATTTTTAGTTTTTATTCCAACTCAGTCATGAGTCCTCAAAACAATTCTTACAGAGATCTTCCGGAAAATTAAAACCATGTACTGTCATCTCAATATTCCATGGATAAAAAGGCAAAAATTACTCAGCAAAATAAATTACAGGCCCTACCCTTTATAAATAAAGTGTAGACATTCTAAGAGTATTAGCAAATCTAATTTAACAATACATTTACAAAATTAAGCCAGACATGGTGGTTCATGCCTTTAGTCCCAGCACTTAGGAGGCTGAGGTGAGTTGGAGGTGCTACAGACTGTCAAGTCCAGTAAGCCTGAGCTAGAGTAAAACACTGCCTAGGGAGGAATAAAAAGAAAAAAGAGAGAGAGATTTAGAAACCATTTATGATGACCTTGCATAATTTACCCTGGGAATGCAAGAGTAGTTTACCATAAGAAAATCAGTTATTATAAATATATCAATTTAATAAAGTGAAGAGGAAAGAAATCAGTTATCTTAACAGAATCAAGATATGTGACACTATTCAATATCCTTTTGTGATAAAACCTCTTCAGACATGGGAAAGATGAAGAATTCTTGAATAAAGAGAATAAGGAAAACCTTATTTTCAAGTAGTAAGTGGTTGAAAGCTTTCCCCCTAAAAACAAAACAAGAAAATAAAAGGCACTGAAATTGAGAAGCTAATCATAAAAAAATACCAAAGAATCTACAAGAAAACTAAAGGTAATAAAGAAATTAAGTCTACAAAGTACAAAATATACACAAAATAACAAATTATTATTTATTAGCACCTGCTATTTTCTTTTGTTTCTTTTTATATTGTGTTGTTTGGAATCAAACCTAATTCTACCACTGAGCTACATACATACCAGCTCACAACTAAGTTTTTTTGTTGTTGTTGTTTTAGAGAGAAAATTGTCATGCCAGGGCCTCAACCATTACAATAAAACTTCAGGTGCTTGCGCCACCTAGTGGGCATTTGTAACCTTGCCCTTGTCTGACCTGCATGTGCCTGGCTTATGTGGGATCTGGAGAGTTGAACGTGGGTCCTTAGGCTTCACAGGCAAGTGCCTTATCCACTAAGCCATCTCTCCAGCCCTAAGACAGATTTTTGCTTTGTTTGAGATATGATCTCATTCTGTAGCCTAGACTAGCCTGAACACACAGTGATAATTTGGCCTCAGCCTCCCTAGTGCTGGGATTATTAGGTAGATGTGAGTCAAAAATTCTTAAAAGAAAGCTAAATGTTTGTCCCAGTAACACAGACATAACTACAACATAAAATTAATACCAGAGTGGGGTTGTTAATGCTAGAAACCGAAATGTGTGGCTTTTGATCTTTTGGAACCAATTTGTGGAAGATGGAAAGATTTAAACCTTCGAACTAAGAGATGTCTTACAGTGTAGTAAGCAGATCTTGATAAGACATTATATTGACAGCTGAAAGACATAAATACAGAACTGTGGTGGCAGAAAACCGGCTGGCTGAATTGGGGTGCAAGTAATC
Source organism: Jaculus jaculus (assembly GCF_020740685.1). Taxonomy (NCBI): domain Eukaryota; kingdom Metazoa; phylum Chordata; class Mammalia; order Rodentia; family Dipodidae; genus Jaculus; species Jaculus jaculus. The sequence continues at coordinate 64,720,249 of NC_059102.1, forward strand.
TGTATGCGACTGGCTGTGGTCTTCCCATGTCCTGAGAACTTGAGCAAAGCTAAACTTAAAAGTAATGACTGCTGTGATTGGTAGAATATAGATGGTGATGAAAGAAAAAAGGCAGAGAAAGAAATGTAAGTTTTGAGACTGCAACCTAGCTCAGATGCAATTGTTTAATAGATTACCACTACTGAGATTGGGCCAGCTGTTCTATATTGGGACAGTAGAAAGAATGCTGTTTTTCCTTCTCTTTGGGATTGGCTTTTTTTCCTCTGGATTATCAAATTTGGTAGCCCAGCAAAAATATAAAGTATAACAAGTGCCAGAAAGAGAGGCCATTGGGCAGGGTCATTTGGAGATACCCACCGTATGATATGAGGCAGGATTATTAAAGTCCCTGTAAGGCAATGGCATCAAATGCAGGATACAGTGGAGACCCAAAGATTATGGATCTCCCAGGACTGTGATACAGCTGCCAAGGAGAGCTGCTGGCTTGGAACAGTTTTTACCAAGTTGTGGGCAGCCCAAGTAGAGGTGCAGAAACGGGAACTCCAGAAACTTCATCATTAGTTATAGAGGTATGACATGGAGCTACAGAATTTGATATTTGCCCTGCATATTTTCTATTTTATCTTGGTCCATTCCTTCCTTACAATGCCTTCTTTTTGTGTAGCACAGGCTGGCCTCGAACTCCTGATCTTCCTGCCTCCACCTCTTCAGCAATATCCTACTGGCATGCGCCACCACAACTGGCTTCTTTTTGGTGTGGGATTTTTACCCTGTGCCTTATGAATATTCAACTGTTTCACATGAGACTTTGGGCTTATTTTGTAGCATTTTATTTCTTTGATAGAAAAGGGAGGTATGAATGGGCATGCCAGGGCCTCTGGCTGCTGCAAAGGCACTCCAGATACATGTGCCACAATGAAGACTTTGGATTTCTTCAACACTGTTGAGATTAATAAAGGCTATAGGTATTTAAGAGGTAGAATTGCTGCAAGTTTGAGATCAGCCTAGTACTACAAAGTGAGTTCCGAGTCATTCTGGGCTACAGTGAGATCCTACCTAAAAAAAAAAAAAGAGAGAGAAAACAACAAAAGTAAGGTATGGTGACACATATCTTTAATCCCAGCATTCGAGAGGCAGAGCCAGGAAGACTGCCGTGAGTTTGAGGCCGCCCTGAGACTACATAGTGGATTCCGCATCAGCCTGGGCCACAGTGAGACCTTACTTCAACCTCAAAAAACCAAAAATAAAATATAAACAAAAAAAAACAACAAGAAAAAAAAAAAAAAAAAAACACCGGGCGTGGTGGTGCACACCTTTAATCCCAGCACTCGGGAGGCAGAGGTAGGAGGATCGCCAAGAGTTCGAGGCTACCCTGAGACTCCATAGTGAATTCCAGGTCAGCCTGGGCTAGAGTGAGACCCTACCTCGAAAAACCAAAAAAAAAAAACAACCCACTACAGGTCTTTTAAAGCTGAACAGAATATATGACAGCATAGATGGCTGTGAGTTTATAGAGGTCAGAAACAATGTGGTGGTTTGAATCAGATGTCTCCTATGCTCATGTGTTTTAAATGCTTAGTCCCAGCTTATAGCAATTTTGGCAGTGGAGCCTTGCTGCAGATGTGTCACTAGGCAGAGACTTTGAGGTTCATAAGCTCCTAGTTTACCAGTGAGCACTCAGCTCAATCGTTTGCTGCAATTTGCCACCTGCTATGGCTAAAAGTCATGTCTAGCCTGTACTCATGCTATGCTTTTCCCAGCCTTTATGAAGCTTCCTGAAGACTTTAAGCCAAAATAAACTCCAATAACTGCTTTTCATCAAGTGTTTTGTCCCAACAACCCAAAGATAAGTACAACAGTAAGTAATTTCATTTATAATAGCATCTGAAATAATTTGATATTCAGGAATCAACTAATTAAAAGCAAAAGATTTATGCACTGAAAATTTTAATTTATTTTATAGTGAAATTAAAAAGTTAAGTGAAGTTGTACTGTGTCATGAACAAGATATAAATTGCTAAAATGTAATTATTGAAAGCAACCAAAATAATCAACACAACTGCTACTGAACTGCCAAAAGCCTTTTTTGTAGAAATGGAAAAGCCTACCAGGAAATTCATCTGGAATTACTAACCTCCAAAATACTATTGAAAAATAATAAATAAAAAAAAAGGGCTGGAGATCTTTCCAGCTTAGCAGTTAAGGCATTTACCTGCAAAGCCAAAGGACTCCAGTTCAATTCCCCACGTAAGCCAAATGTGCATGTACCAGGAATTCATTTGCAGTGGCTGAAGGCGCTGGCGTACCCATTTTCTCTCTCTCTCTCGACCTCTTTCTCTCAAATAAATAAATAAAAATTTTTAAAGAAAAATAATAAAGTCAAAGCACTCATAATTCCTGACTTGGAAATCTAAAAAATTACAGTAATTAAAATGTTTAATATTAAAGCAAGGTGTAGTAGCTCACACCTTAAATTTCACTACTAGGAAGGCTGAGGTAAGGGGGCTCCTGCCAGTTTGAGGCCAATTTGGGGCTACAGTGTGAATTCTAGATCAGCCTGGGCTAGCACAAGACCCTGATTTAAAAAAAGTAAAATACAAACAAAAGAGTAAAATATGTAAAATCTGATAGAATAAAGACAAGCACTAGATTGCTAGGAAAACAATATACCTACATGCAAAAAGTAATCCAAAATAGGAGCATGTGGAGATAGTTAAGCGAAAAATGCACAGGCTGTTCAAGTTTGAGGAACCAAGCTTGAGTCCCAAAACCCACATAAAGCCAGGTGAGTCTATAATTCCAGTGCATCTAACAAGATGGGAGGCAGAAACAAGAGAATTCCTCCAGAGCTCATGGGCCAGCTTGCCTGACATAGCAGCAGCAAACATGAGACCCTGCCTCAAACAACATGGAAAGTGAGGATTAACACCTGAGGTTATCTTCTGTTCTCCATACATGCCTTAGCTCTAAGACACTTGCACTCACACATCATATGTGTGTGTGTGTGTGTGTGTCTGTATAGACAGAGAGAGAGAGAGAGAGAGAGAAAGAAAGAGAGAAAGGAAGGAAAGAAGAAAGAAAGGAAAGATTTAAAGAATTAACTCAAAACAGATCAAAGATTTAATCTGGGCGTGGTGGTGCACATCTTTAATCCCAGCACTTGGGAGACAGAGGTAGGAGTATCAGTGAGTTCAAGACCTCCCTGAGACTACATAGTGAATTTCAGGTCATCCTGGAATCTAGTGAGTGAGACCATACCTTGAAAAACAACAACAACAACAAAAAGGTCAAAGATTTAAACTACCAAGGTGTTAGAAGGAAACACTGGGGAAAGGAAGGGCTGAGTAGATGACTCAGTGGGTGAAGCACCTGATGCACAAGTGTGAGAACTCAAGTTCTGGTTCCTAGGCCCTGTGTAAATGACAAACACTATGGTACACTTTTGTAATCCCTAGCACCCACATAAACTGGTGGGGCATGGCCACACACATCTGTAATCCCAGTCCTGTAGGGAAAAAGGGCAGTAGAGAATTGCTGGTTTATCATGGAAAATGCTAATAAAAATTTAAAAATAATAAATAAAATAAAATAAAATAAAATAAAATAAGAATTGCTGGTTCACTTGACAGGCAATCTGACCAAACAGGGCAGCTCAAGTTCAGTGACAAACTCCATCTCAAGGAAACACATGAATGAGCAATAAGGGATACCCAGTGTTACCTGGCCTCCGCAAACAACACATGGGATGTGTGCATCTGTGTGTGTGTGTGTGTGTGTGCGCGCACACACACACACAAGTAATAGTGATGAATCTTGCAGTCTCATCTATGACAAATCATCTTCAAACCATAAAAAAAATTACATTGCTGCAAGGTACAGTGGGACACATATTTAATCCCAGCAAGTGAGTAAGTGGTTTTTATGGTATTTATCCCACTGAAAATAAATCTACATAGCATATAGGTATGTAGGGGTAGAGAAGGAAGAATAAAAACAAAGTATACTAACTAATGTACGAAAATGCTACAGTACCTACTACCTTGTATGCTAACTTGAAAATTATAAAAAAAAGAAGAAGAACCGTGCATCGTTGCACATGCCTTCAATCCCAACATTCAGAAGGAAGAGGTAGGAAGACCACTGTGAGTTTGAGACTACCATGACACTACGTGTTGAATTCCAGATTAGAACCACCCTCAAAAAACAAAAACAATGAAGAAAAATGAGCTAGGCGTGGTGGCGCATGCCTTTAATCCCAGCACTTGGGAGGCAGAGGTAAAAGGATTATGGTGAGTTCACGGCCAGCCTGAGACTGCATAGTGAATTCCAGGTGAGCCTGGGCTAGAATGAGACCCTACCCCAAAAAACAAAACAAACAAACAAAAAAAGATGAAAAATGGAAAATGAAATAAATGTTACTTTTGGTGAAAAAGAAATAGACATCTATCTACATATTTTTTTTCCTCCAAACAAGGTGAATTAGTAGTCATTATATGTTAAAGGTTAACTAAACAAAAAAAATATCTTGCTCCTACCTTTTGTAAATGAAACCACCAATAAATCAATGGTTATCTGTGGACACCCATCACTTAAGGATTTTATTTATTTTTGTTTTGTTTTTTGGCTGACCTGGAATTCACTATGTAGTCTCAGGATGGCCTCAAACTCACAGTGATACTCCTACGTCTGCCTCCTGAGTGCTGGGATTAAAGGCATGTGCCACCACGCCTGGCTAATTAAGGAGCTACTTTTATTTGAAGAGATCAAGACTAAATGTTGCAAAGATTTTTCTATTACTCTACTTCAGGAAGATACTAGTCATGTGCATGAAATGGAAGATGAAATACAGATAAAACCTTGCAATTGAGTTCATATTCTAGAAAGAGACAGTATTTCTGACATTATTCATTTCTAAAGGGAAGGCTTATGAGAATTTTTCTTATATGACTGCTTAAAGCAGCAAATACTTTCAAGTGTAAAAGAAATTAAAATGAACTGTTCACTCAACCCTTATAGTAGCAGCCTGACATATAAGGCAAAATACTTATCTTCTGGTTAATATTACTTATTTTCATTTTCACTGTTCCATGTCTGGAATTCAGTCAAAAATGGTGATAGATGCAAAAGTGCAAGAAAATACCAGGAGAAGCCTCTAACAGAACAAACCCACAACAAAGATGTTGGAATTATTTGTGGAGGAAATACCAAAAAGATGCAGACTGCCAAAAGACCAGAGGAATTTGAACCAAATTAAAAAAAAAAAAAGTAATGGATTATAACCCAGTGGATAAAAAAAGAACCATGATTGCTTGGTACAGAATACATATATACATAGGTGACTAAACAAAGGGTTGTTCCTTACAGTAGAATGCAAACTGAAAATCATGACTTTACAAACTTCACAGTGTAGACTGCTTCATGCAACATTCATGAATAGAAACCAGATGTGGTGGCTCATGCTTATAATCCCAGCATTTAGGAAGCTGAGGCCAACCTGCCTTATAAGAGTTCCAGATTTAAAAAAAATCATCATCACTGGAGAATAATTTTAGATGGGAAGGAAGTTGTAAGCAAGAACAGGATATAACTGTCCAGAAACTGCCTATACTTTTCTGTTGTAGTAACCTTCTTATTGCTAACACAGAGCACCCGAACAAGAGCCGCTGATGGAAGGAAAAGATTTATTTAATTACGGCTTAAAGACTTCAGAGAAAGCTTTATGATGGCAGAGGAAAATGGGGCATGACAGACGCTGGACATCACCTCCTGGCCCCCATCAGGTGGACAGACAATAGCAGCAGGAGAGTGTGACAGTCTCTAGCAATGGAGACCTAGTTATACCACCCATAGGCCCACCCCCAACAACATACCTCCTCCAGCAAGGATCCAATTCCCACACTGCCACAGCAGGGGACCTAGCATTCAGAACACATGAGTTTATGTGGAACACCTAATTCAAGCCACCACAGTTCCATAACTAGAAATGGTAACAGAAGAGTAGAAAAACCTGGTTAGCATTTTTTGTGGATGATCAATAATGGACTCTGACAGACATTGTTTGTTTTTGAAAGTGCTGTTTGAAAAAGTAACTTTCTTGTGTTCTTCAACATGTCAAAGAAAAGACAAAGAACTCTTCTTGGTTAAAAAGACCAAGACATTGGCAATTAGCTAAACTCAATAGCCTCGATTAGACTCTAACCGACAGAAAATTTAATGTCAGAAACCACATTATCAGAGTAATGTATGAAATCTGAATAAATACTGCTGAATCCCATAGCTATATGTAAGGTTAAACTTCCTGAACTTGACAACTTCAAAAGACCATCCTTGTTTTGGGGAATAAACTCCCAAGAAGTGAGCAGTAAGAAAACATGATGAATAAAAACTGGTTTAAATGATAACTGTGTGTGGTTTTAAATATTCACATGCACCAGTAGAAGAGGGAAAAAAAGGAAGGAATGGAAATGATAAGATGATATAGTAAAACCTTAAAAATTAATGAATTTAGGTACATGGCAAGTCATGGTACAATTTATAGCTGTAATTTTGAAGTTACTTAAAATAAAGTGGAAAAAAAAAAAAAACTAGAGAAGCTGAGTAGAGTGGCACATGCCTTCATTCCCAGCACTTGGTAGGCAGAGGTAGGACGATAGTTGTGAGTTCAAAGACAGACTATAACTAGAGTGACTTCAAGGTTAGCATGGACTAGAATAAAGCCCTACCTCAGGAAAGAGAGGGAAGGGAGAAAAGAAACATACGATATGTATTGCCATTCATCAAAGGATAACTCAGGAGTACTGATCCTGGGACCAATCCCCCACAAAGGTCTATAGATAAAATTTACTGAGTCTGTAAAGAATATGGCGGGGGGGGGGGGGGACAGCAGTAGATTTAGGAAGTACTTTGAGTTTATTATCAACAGAAATCCCATTTTTTTTCTCAAAATAATGGTACTCACCTCTCATTTTCCTAAGATAGTAGTTATACTTGTATCTAGACTATATTGAATGCAATATATTGTCAAAAGCACGTGACAGCATACATTGGCTAAGTATTCTGATAACTTTATTTCAAAATGACTGGTTTCTTTGTATCCCTACATATTTTATTCATGCATTTCTTGATTTATAAATGTTACTCTGAAAAGCAAATCATGGGTTTCAAGCTATACAGGGGTTCCCTAAGATACAGACCCCTTATTTGCTTTTAAGTATGGCACAGTGAGACAAATTTAAGTTTTATCAACTTTTTGCTCTGTCATAAAATCAAGTTATAGAAAAGTATCTGGTAATATTCTGTTCTTGCTTTTAAATTTAATTTAATTGCAAATTCATAATTACCATAGCAAAAATTACTCAAAATAAGAACACACTCAAAGCATCCAATAACAAATACTCACTAACACATACAAACATGCAGTCAGTGAGCACTATAAACAATCTGCTTATACAGCTTAAAGAAACTGGTTAATAACAAGGTTGTATTTACCATTTCTCTTTGGGAAAGTTTTTTAAAATTTCTTTAATGATTGGCTGGTAGCAGGCATCTCTTTCTGTCTTCCCAGTTTCACTCCAGTCTCTCACAAACTGTTTCAGTGTTGATTTCAACTTATCCATGTCAAATGTAGATGCTGGCATAATCTTTCCATTCCCCTGTTTAAAGAAGAAGAAACAATTACCCTTTGCAAAACTATTTTGAATAGTTCAATGGACATGAAACTGAGGAGCTATAAAGGTGGTTTGTGGATAAAGTACTAGCCTCTCACCTCCATGGGGGCTCAAGTGCAACTTGAGATCCTATATGAAGAGTGTGGTGGTCTCACTTCTACTCTCAATGCATTAGGGGTCATTCATTAATCATAAAACCACCACAGAATTAAGCAGTCCTCACTCAGGAGAGTATCAGAACCAAGTTGCTACAGAGGAGTAACATAAGCTCTATGGCAGGGAGGAAAATCCTTCCAGTTCATTGATGAGACAGCATGGCGAGGCGAGGCTCACATTGGAGCAGTCCAATTGTTCCTACCCTGTGCCTACAGAAAGACTTCAGTTTGTATTCCAGCCATCCCCTTGAGATGTAAACTTTTAAATGCAAAAGGTGACTATCAGTAGATACAAGATGTTGAAAAAATAAATATGAGTTCAGTAAGGGAACTTAACAGCTAGTGAAGTCTTGTATAAAAATAAAAGCTGGGCTGGAGAGGTGGCTTAGCGGTTAAGCGCTTGCCTGTGAAGCCTAAGGACCCCGGTTCAAGGCTGGATTCCCCAGGACCCACATTAGCCAGATGCATAAGGGGGCATATGCATCTGGAGTTCGTTTGCAGTGGCTGGAAGCCCTGGCGCGCCCATTCTCTCTCTTTCTCTGCCTCTTACTCTCTCTCTCTCTCTCTCTGTCACTCTCAAATAAATAAATAAAAATGAACAAAAAAAATGAGATGGAGAGATGGTTTAGCTGTTAAAGGCATGTGAAGCCTAAGAACTCATGTTCGAATTCTCCAGATCCCAGGTATAGCCAGATGTTAACAGTGATGCATGCATGAATGCAATGCCATGCACACCCACGAGGGGGCGCATATGTCTAGAGTTCGTTCACATTGGCTGAAAGGCTATGGCACACCCATCCCCCGCCCTCTCTAAATAAAGAAATGCCACTAACCAATACCCAGATATCCAGAACATTTAAAATACCATGCCAAACAGAAAGAATGTAAGAGCCAAAGGAAGGGTAGGGCTCCTTACAATGTGCTCCCCCAGACATAAAATGGCCTGCATATCCATTACCTCATAGTGCCTGACACTGCCTACACAAGACCATCATAAGAGGAGATCATGACATCAAAATAAAAGAGAGACTGATTGAGATGGGGAGGGGATATGATGGAGAATGGAATTTCAAAGGGGAAAGTGGGGGGGGGGGATTACCATGGGATATTTTTTATAATCATGGAACATGTTAATAAAAATTCAGAAAAAAAGTAAAAGAGAATTTAAGGGATATATATATATATACCATGCCAGAGCTGTGATCACACCTTTAATCCCAGCCTTTGGAGGTTGAAGTAGGAGGTTATCTGTGAGCTTGAGGCTAGCCTGGGCTACAAAGTGAGCTTCCCACCTCAAACAAAGTAAATAAAAGTACTATGCCAAAAGGCATCTAGACTGGGCATGGTGGTACAGACCTTTAATCCCAGCACTTGTGAGGCAAGAGATAGGAGGGTTGCCAAGAGTTAGGGGCCAGCCTAAGACTATATAGTGAATTCCAGGTCAGCCTGGGCTACAGCAAAACCCTACCTGGGGGGGGGGGGGACTGCATCTAAATACCAACAAATATCTAAGTATTAAAAAAGAGATCAGTGAACAAATGCATTCTCTGGCATGCTACTCTTCTGGCCTCATCAGATGACCTATGCAAAAAAAAAAAAAAAAAAAACCTGAAATGCACAAAGAGAACTAAAAAGATTTCAAAATACAGAAGCTGGGAGAGCTGGGCTTGGTGGCGCAAACCTTTGATCCCAGCACTAGGGAAGCACAGGTGGGAGGCCTGCAGACAGTCCCAGGTCACCCTGAACTACATAGTGAATTCCAGGTCAGTCTGAGCTAGAGTGAAACCCTACCTCAAATAAAAACAAACAAACAAAAACAGAAGCTGGACCCTACATGAGAACAAATGCTCACATACATCTTCACCATATTCTTTGTTTTCAAACATATGCATGCAATCATTCACAATGGTCAGCAGTATTTCTTGATTATGATCAATGCATCTCCGGATCTTGTCCAAGTGCAGAGGAAACTGAGGAAGCAGTTTCTGTTGATTATCCGGAAGTGATCGGAATTGTCTTTCTGTTCGGTTCACTCTTTCATGCATACTGGTGCTAAAACATAAAAGGCATTTTTAAAATTGACAACGAATTCTTGTTAGAGTTCAACCTCACTTTAAGATTGCTGTTCTATACAACTATTCCCTTATGTTGACCAGTCCTTTGTTTACAGTGTCTTGGCTTCTGAAGGCTATCTATCCACTTAGAAAGTCTGTAAATTTGAGCTGGGCGTGGCAGCACACACCTTTAATCCAAGCACTCGGAAGGCAGAGGTAGGAGGATCACTGTGAGTTCGAGGCCACCCTGAGACTACACAGTGAATTCCAGGTCAGCCTGAGCTAGAGTGAGACCCTACCTCAGAAAAAAAAAATAATAATAAAGTCTGTATGTTTTTGCTTCATTACAAGTTTTCAGACAAAATAAACAGATTGTGCACAAATAAGGTAAAAAGAGTTAACAAAGATTAATGTATAATTAATTTGATGACTTCAATTTTAAAATTTTGGTCAAACCAGTGAAAGAATACTGTAGATCTCTTCATCATTAGGTAGTGGAAGGCTGCTGAGGCAGTGAGCCAGAATGGGAAGGGGACCTAGTTCAGTGGTAGAGTTCTGCCTAGCATGCAACAGGTACCTACCTGTCTTTAATCTCTAGAACAACACAATTAAACAACAAAATAATTTAGAATAATAAACGTGTTTGGGGGGCTGGAGAGATGTCTTAGTAGTTAAAGTGCTGCCTAAAGAGGCTAAAGATGCAGGTGTGATTCTCCAATATGGCCAATGACGTAGCAATTACACACCTACACATATTTTCAAGAAACGTGCAAAATCACTGACACCAACAATCTCCACCACAGCTGCCAGAAGCAACAAACAAAAACACCAGGAAGATGGGTGTGGTGGTACATGCCTTTAAACCCAGCACTCAGGAGGCAGAGGTAGGAAGATCAGTATGAGTTTGAGGTCAGCCTGACATTACAGAGTGAATTTCAGGTCAGCCTGGACCAGAGTGAACCCTACCTTGGAAAAATTCACTGTCTTCATGCAAACTTGTTTGAATGCAGACACAAAAAATTCCCAAGAGCCAGGTGTGGTGGTGCACGCCTTTAATCCCAGCACTCGGGAGGCAGAGGTAGGAGGATTGCTGACAGTTCAAGGACACCCTGAGATTGCATAGTGAATTCCAGGTCAGCCTGAGCTAGAGTGAGACCCTATCTCAGAAAATGGAAAAAAAAAAAAAAAAAAGAGGCTGGAAACTTGAACCAACTGTGGTATTTGAAGGTAGGACCTTTGGGAGATAATGAAGGCTAAATAATACCAGAAGGGAGGCAGCCTAATCCAATAGGATTATGACTTTGTAAATCGAAAAAGAAAGGAGGCTTGAGCTACAATGTTCAGTCTTTCCCATCATGAGAGATGCCCTATCAGGTTCTATGAACTCTTCTAGCAAGGACCCATTAAATGTGGCCCATAGCCTTGAACTTCCCAGCCTTCAATACCATGAATCAAATACCTATTTTTTCGTATAAATAATGCAGTCTTGATGTGTTCAGTTACAGCAACAAACATGGATGAAGACATTATTTCATAATAAATTGGGGTCTGAAAAGTTGAGTTTTTTAAAAATGTTATTTATTTGACAGAGAGAGAGGGTGGGGAGAGAGAGAAAGAAAGAGAGCGAATGGGCGCACCAGGCTCTCCAGCCACTGCAAAAAAAAAAAATTCTAGATGTGTGTGCCCCTTTGTGCATCTAGGGAATCAAACCTGGGTCCTTTGGCTTTGCAGGCAAATGCCTTAACTGCTAAGCCATCCTCCAGCCCAGGTTAAGTATTTTTAAGGCTCTAGGAGCAGATAATGATTTTCAGAAAGATGGTATCAACTCAGCAATTTATATTCTTATTTAAAGTTGCACAGGTCTGTTCTTACAGAACTTTCCTGCTGGTATCCCTGGGCAGGGGATGCCCCACAACCACCTTCCCACACCACAAATCTCAAAACCAAAATAATCAAACAGATTTCAGCATGTGCCCCTAGGTAGTGAATACTGATCAACAATCCAAGGATACCTTTTGATTCCACCTCACAAAATCATCTGCAAATCATCCCACCTCTTGTTTTACCATGGACCCATTATGTCTACCATTACAGAGGTTTGCTGCCTAAGAACACTGCTCCTGGCTGCAAGCTGTCCCCAACCTGACTCCTCTCCCCACTCCACCTGTACTTGTAATGACATGAATTCCTGCAAAGTACCATTTCACCTCTGCCACTTCTGAATCGCTGTCTTTCAACAAACACAATGTACAGCTGTTCTACTGCAATTTCAAAGTAGCCCTTTTGGTTCTCAGAGAAGACTATTTATTACTACTGCAGCAAGGGAGTTGAGGTGAGTGTGCTGTCCTTACCAACAAGACTGATGAGGTAACAGCACAGAGTAAGATTAAAGGCATCATATTTCTTCACTGCTGGTGAACTAGCAGTATGCAAAACTGCAAGGAGCATACAGCCAGGGAAACTAGGCTGAGGGTAGCTCAGTGGTAGAATACCTGTTGAGGGACCTTGGTTGTAATCCCTGCAACCACCACACACACACAGATTGGAAGAGAGGGGAAGGTGGAAGGGACAGAAAAGAGGAAATGTGATGATTTACCAAAGTTGAGATGACTCATCCTTACTATGCTACTATAAATCAGAGCCTACTTTTCTATTCTGGAAATGCTAAGCTATAGCCCAGTGGCTATTTGTTCACTTTACAGCCTTTAAGGAACAGCGTCACAGGGCTCTTTGCTGAACACAATGCTTGTTTGCAGATAAGGACCCTGCCTGGCCCTCAAAGCTTGACAAAGGTTGCTACCAGGTCTTTTAAAGAAACTTTGCTTTGAGAGGATGTTTCACAAATGCCCAGCAGATTGTCCTTTTTTATGAGAGAGAAAGAAACAGTGTGTGTGTATTGGCACACCAGGGCATCCGTCCACTGCAATCAAACACCAAACATGCATGCGCCACCTTGTGTGCATGTGCAACCTTGTTCGTCTGGCTTATGTGGGATCTGGGTTGTTGAACATGGGTCCTTAGGCTTTGCAGGCAAGCACCTTAACCACTAAGCCATCTCTCCAGCCCAAAAGTATACATTAAAAAATAGGGCTGGGGGGCTGGAGAGATGGCTTAGCAGTTAAGCGCTTGCCTGTGAAGCCCAAGGACCCCGGTTCGAGGCTCGATTCCCCAGGACCCACGTTAGCCAGATGCACAAGGGGCCGCACACGTCTGGAGTTCATTTGCAGTGGCTGGAGGCCCTGGTGTGCCCATTCTATCTCTCACCTGTCTCTTTCTCTCTCTGTCTGTTGCTGTCAAATAAATAAGTAAAAATAAACAAAATTTAAAAAAATAGGGCTGGGGCTGGGGAGATGGCTTAGCAGTTAAGTGCTTGCCTGTGAAGCCTAAGGACTCCGGTTCGAGGCTCAATTCCCCAGGACCCACGTTAGCCAGATGCACAAGGGGGCGCACGCGTCTGGAGTTCGTTTGCAGTGGCTGGAAGCCCTGGCATGCCCATTCTCTCATTCTATCTGCCACTTTCTGTGTCTGTTGCTCTCAAATTTATATATAAACAAAATAAATTAAAATTAAAAAAAAAATAGGGCTGGAGAGGCCAGGTGTGGTGGCGTATGCCTTTAGTCCCAGCACTCGGGAGGCAGAGGTAGGAGGATCACTGTGAGTTCCAGGCCACCCTGACACTACATAGTGAACTCCAGGTCAGCCTGAAAAATGACTCTACCTGAAAAACCAAAAAAAAAAAAGGGGGGGGCTGGAGAGATGCCTTAATGTTTAAGATGTTTGCCTGCCAAGCCAAAAGATCCCAGTTCAATTCTCCAGGACCCACATATGCCAGATGCACAAGGGGGTGCAGGCACCTAGAGTTTGTTTGTAGTGGCTGAGGCCCTGGCACACCCATTCTCTCTGCCCCTACCCCTCTCCCTCTTTCCCTCTCTCTGGTAAATAAATAAATAAAATATATTTTTAAAACATTTTATTTGCAAGGAGAGGACAAGAAAAAAAAAATGAAAGAATGGGCAAGACAGGGCCTCCTGCCACTACAAACTCCGGATACATACACCACTTTGTTCATCTGGCTTAACATTGGTACTAAGGAACTGAATTCACATAATCAGGTTTTGAAAGCAAGTGCTCTTAACTACTGAGATATCTCTCCAGGCTTAACAGCATAGTTTTGATATACTATTTTCCATCCACGGATTCTAAGTGTTGCATTTAGACAGTATATGCAAAAAGGAAGTGGACTCCCCCCACACCTACCTACACACACACACACACACACACACACACTCTCTCTCTCTCTCTCTCTCTCTCTCTCTCTCTCTCACTTACTCACATTTGAGAACGAGAGAGAAAAGAGGCAGGCAGAAAGAATGGGTGCACCAAAGCCTCAAGCCACTGCAAATGAACTCCAGACACATGTGCCACGTTGTACATCTGGCTTTACATGGGTACTAGGGAATCAAACTTGAGTCCTTAGGCTTTGCCAGTAAGTGCCTTAACCACCAAGCCATCTCTCCAGCACCCTTTTTAAAATTCACCCTCAGTATCTACTCAACCCACTTCTAAAAAGATTTTTTTTTTTGAATGAAAATTTTCCTCAATCTCACATTACCCTGGTAAAGAGAAATAAAAGTATAGAGAAATCATCATCACACCACCAGTACATGCACCCAGCATCTTCTTCTGTACTGCAATACTAGAGACTAGTTCCAGATCAAAGCATCTCCCCTTTACAGGCCCATCTAGTACCTAAAAGCAAACTGTAAATTTTATGTATGTTGTTTTCATAGCTTTTATTTTTGAAGCAAGGTTACTCTAGCACAGGCTGACCTAGAACTCACACTGTAGCTTCAGGCTGACCTTGAATTCATAGTGATCCTCATACCTCAGCCTCTCTACTTGGGACTAATGGTGTGGGTCACCAAACCCATCTCCCTAATAGTAAATTTTAACTTGCTCCCAATACATTAGAACTGGGTACAACTGACACATTAACTGACTCTACTATATTCCCAAGGCATTTCCCAGTATTTTTTCTAGGTATTTCAACAGTAAAATGTGCCAGACTCATTAATGCCCTTGTTTAATTAGAAAATTATTCCACCAACATCTTCCATCTTAAGAAATGTTTGTCATGAGGCTTGAACTGTAGATCAATGGTAAAAGCATGTAATTTGTAAGTCTGAAGTCCTGGGTTCCATCCTGCTGACCATCCTATCTTGTCACAAATGTGATCAGATACTAAATAATTTTTAAACTTTCATTGAGCAAACTTCTGAATTCAACAGTTAACAAAGTAATGTAACCATCAGCTAAAAACTGACAGGCATATTTGTGAACTTATTTCTTTGTTACTGTATTTGATAAAAATAGACCTTCAACATTTGGCAAGCGCTGTAACATAAAAACAAAGTTCAGTCCTTGACGAGGTCAGAGCCAAGCAACACATTAACATAAATAAATAAATACATAAACAAGTATAATACAAACGAGATGAACTTCATCTTAAAAAGTTATGGTACGGCACTGCCAGGCCCAGTTTGAACTACTGCATAAGAGTCCACGTCCGTCTCTGATTTCAACTGAAGACTCAGCAAACAGCTACTGTGAGGAGGGCCTGTGCAATCACTTACAAGAACAAACGCGTTATCGTTACCCGATAATCCACTTGTTGTAACACTTTCAGATCTGCAGTTACATTTTCGTGATTAGGCTATGTGACCACGTACTCTGAGTAACAAAGTCAGAAAGTTTAACCAGGAACATAGTCATAGGTCCTGCCACCTTGCCTGGCTCACGATGGGAAATCGAGACCTTATTCGCAGAATGGAAAGATAAGGAGGCTGTCTCTGGCTGTGCCTTCTCGCATGTCCCCTACTAATTATAATTAGCACATGGTGGACTACCGGGGTCCCCCCTGCCCTCCGTCCTCCAGGGTTAGAACCGTCACCGCGCGGCAGGCACCGGTCAGAACAGAAGCACATGTTCGTCCCCAGGAGCCGAGGTGGCAATCTGTCCTCCCAGGAGCGGCCAGCTCGGGGATGGGTATTCGTGCTACGGTATCCCACGCGCAGGTGAGCCGGGGCTAGGAGACGGAGATAGCCCGTGCCACGGACGCCCAGCGCCCACTTCGCCCCTTTCCCTGGCTCGACAAACTTGGGAGCGCGCCCGCGGGAGGATGGAGCCCGGGCTCCTCACCCACCCGTAGTAGCGGAAAGCGTTGATGATCTTCCAGAAGTGCTCGCGCTCCAGCCGCTCCTCGTCCTCGTCGGTACTGCGCGCGGCGCCCGCGGCCGCCGAGCCCAAACGCCCGGCGGAGAACTGCACCTCCACCTCCACCTCCTCGCCGCCGCGCCCGCCCACGCCCTCGGGCAGCCGGGAGGCGGGTGGCTGAGCGCGCCGCCGTCGCTGCATCGCCGCCGCGGCCCTCGGCCTGGCCCGCTGGCGTCTCGCCGCGACTGAGAGCGTGCTGGTGGCGGCCCGGCCTTCCTCTAGACGGCGCCCGCCACGGCCATGCCGCCCACTCGCGGTGCGCCCCGCCCTCACCGCCCTCGCCGCCCTCAGGCCTCCATTCGCGCTCCGCTCCGCCAGCTCTACGGGACGCCCGGGACGCGCGCGCACTTGCGCACGCGCCAGCCAGCCTGCGCTCATTTGCTGCCGGACTCCGGCGACGACGCGCTGACGTACAACGACGCTTCCGGGGGCGGGGCTGCGGGCCCGGTCGGGAGCGGGGGCGGGGCTCCGGGCTGGGGGCGGGGCTTGCACAGCTGGCGCTGTCGAACAGTCGCGTGAGCTGGGCTGTGAGTCTGCTGCTGCGGGACTGGTGAACTTCGAGTTTGATGAATTTGTTATTTTTGTTTTGTTCTTGTTTTGTTTCGTTTTTTTGTAGTTTTTGTCTTTGTTTTTGGAGGCAGGGTCTCACTCTAGCCCAGGCTAACCTGGAATGCTCTCTGTAGTCTCAGGCTGGCCTCGAATTACCTCTGCCTCCCGGGTGCTGGGATTAAAAACGGGCGTTACTACGGCCGGCTTGTTTTGTTTGTGTTTTGAAGTAAGATCTCGCTCTAGCCCAGGTTGATCTGGAATTCATTCTGTAGTCTCAGAGTGACCTCTCAGCAATCCTCCTACCTGGACCTTCCAAGTGCTGGAATCAAAGGCGTGCACCACCACACATATTCGGCATTTAAAAAAAAAAAAACCTTTAGAACATCTGAAAAGAAGTTCTTGCATTCACCTTAAATTTTGGTTTGCTCCTTTGATTTTGCTTTGGGGTGTTTGTTTGTTTTTCGTTTGTTTGAGGTAGGGTCTCCTCCTAGGCCAGGCTGACCTGGAACTCATACTGCACCCCCAGAATAGCCTGGAACTCACAGCTGTCCTCTTACCTCAGCCTTCCATATGCTGGGATTATTGGTGTGAGTCGTCACACCTGGCCGGAGGCTTTGCTATGTTTTCATCAGGTCGTCAGTGCATCTTCAAGAATATCCAAAACGGGGCTGGAGAGATGGCTTAGCGGTTAAGCACTTGCCTGTGAAGCCTAAGGACCCTGGTTCAAGGCTCGGTTCCCCAGGTCCCACGTTAGCCAGATGCACAAGGGGGCGCACGCGTCTGGAATTCGTTTGCAGTGGCTGGAAGCCCTGGCGTGCCCATTATTTCTCTCTCTCTCTCTCTCCTCCTCCTCTCTGTCACTCTCAAATAAATAAATAAACAACAACAAAAAAAAGAATATCCAAAACGTAGTCATGTTTTCTTCGGTTATTCCAAAGAGCTGTTACTTAAGCCCTTAAAGCTCCTTGCTTCGTGGTTACTGACAAAGCGAATGATTGAGTTGCTCTGCAAGAGCCTAGAGCAGCTGTGCTCAGGCTGCTAGCTTCCATGTGTGGTGAGACAGAACACCTCCATCTACAAGCTGCATGAAACATTCATCATTTGCAGATGAGCAGCAAGACTCAGTGAAAGTCTGGGATTCATTATGACCTTCTACTCAAAGGCTCAGGCAATTTAGCCATCCCCTCTTTATTTCAAAATGTTGAATTATTCTTCAGAACCACAGGTGGGAAAGGGGCGAGATCTATGTTCCTCCACCGTTAATACAGAACTGTTCCATGATTTCTTACAGAACTGAACACACAATATAGCCCTGCAGTTGTACCTTTATATGTTCATTGCAGAGAAAAGAAAACACACATATACACAAAAATCTACACATACAAGGTCACTACAGTTGTATCCATTTAGCAAATGTAAAACCAGGAATTGAAGCTGGGCGTGGTGGTGCACGCCTTTAATCCCAGCACTCAGCAGGCAGAGGTAGGAGGATAACCGTGAGTTCAAGGCCACCCTAAGACTCCATAGTGAATTCCAGATCAGCCTGAGCTACTGTGACACCCTACCTCAGAAAAAAAAAAAATGAAAACCAAGAGTTGAAAACAATCTGAATGTTTTTCAGCAAGTGCGTAATGAAAGATAATGAGCAGTTTCCCAGAAGAGCAAAACCAACAGATGAATCTCAAGGAAATTATTCTGAGTTAAAACAAACAAACAAAAAACCCAGACAGTACCCATGCCACACTCTGGGTGTTACATTGTCTTGAAATTGCCTCTGCCTGACAACTTAGTCCAATTACCTTTTGAATTAAGACTCACTCATATTTTCAGAACAGGTGCAGAACGCAGAGTGATGCTTTGCCAAAATATAACATGAGTGAATTTAGCCCACTTGCCAACATAGTCTTTGTTCCTTTCTGAAACTTCATGAGCCAGGTGTAAAGGAACACATTGCCCAGCACTCAAGAAGCTGAGACAGGAGGATGATGAGTTGAAGGCCGCCTTGGGTAGGTAGCAAGGTGCTGTCTTGAAAAACAATCTGAAATGGTTGCATAACTGCAGAATTGCGTTAATGTTCTTGAAATGGCAAAGTGGCATAGGTGGTAAACAGATGAATCATTGCTAGAGTGAGGTGTAGCAAAGAGAAAGGGTGTAGCCATGGCTATTCACAGCAGCTCAGGTGTACCTTGTAGGAGAACTCTGTGGGTGAAGTTGTTGACTTACAACTAGCTAGTTTCACAATCAATTCTTCTAGTAGCTGAATCTAGGCTGAGGACACCATAACTTAGTCTTAAAATAATGAGAAGACACTGTGTACCTGGGGGTTTGTTCCATGAAATGACCACCTATAACTTTAGTGGATTATTGCATTCTTACTCAGAGGACCAGCATCCAACTGTGAACTTAAATGGACATTATCTTAAGTGCTGTCAGTGCTGACTCTCAGATTTGGGATGAAAAGTATTAACTATTATTTTGTTGTTGTTAACAATCAAATACATGAATTTTGTGTAAATAATAAGTGCTATGTAAGTTTACAAGCAAATCGTAAATTATCTACTGCTATAAGTCAGAATTTTCCCCCAGGAACACAGAAGGACTCAAAGATGCCATTCCATTTTTCCAAGTTAAAAGAATACTTTGGGCCTGGAGAGATGGCTTAAGGTGCTTGCTTGTAAAGCTTAAGGACTCAGGTTCAATTCCCCAGTACCCATATAAGCCAGATGTGCAAGGTGGCACATCTGGAGTTCTTATTGCACTGGCTGAAGGCCATAGTATGCCCAACTCTCTCTATCTGCCTCTCCTTCTCTCTGTCTCATATAAGTAAATACATTTTTAAAAAATACTACTATAAATGAACAATGTTCCATGCTTTCCTACCCAGAAAACCAGGGCGAAGCTACTAATGGATAACTAGGTATACGTTTTTAAGGAGCCAGCCAAACAAATGTAACCAAATAAAATATTTTGGAAAGTGGTATGTATTTATTATTTCTCTCTAAAGTCAAAGTAGTAATTAGGTGAAAAATCAGAATTTGGTTGAGTTTTCTTACATTTATTTTGCAGGCTATTTTTGTGCTTAAAATTACCTTCAATGGGCGTGGTGGTGCACGCCTTTAATCCCAGCACTCAGGAGACAAAGGTAGGAGGATCACCATGAGTTCAAGGCCACCCTAAGAGTACATAGTGAATTCCCTGTCAGCCTGGGTTAGAGTAAGACCCTACCTCAACAAACAAAAAACAATCAACAACAACAGCAAAAAATCAACAACAAAAAAAACCCACAAAAAATAAAATTACCTACAATGAGTCTGGGGAGATTGCACACTAAATGTGGGAGGCACCATTTCCATGTGCTGGAGAGTTTGGACTGTATAAAAAAGACAAAGCAGTTAAGGTGCTTGCCAGCAAAGCCTAATGACCCAAGTTTGATTCCCCAGTACCCACATAAAGCCAGATGCACGTGAGTTTGTTTGCAGTGGGTTAGAGGTCCTGGCGCACTCATTCTCTCCCAGTCTGTCATGCTCATGGTATCTCCCCTGGTACATAAGTATGAAAATGCATTTAAATAAATCACCCAGTTTAGTAGACAGCCTCAGGTCACTAGAATGAACTTCCAAACCAGGCACAGTTTATAGGAGGAAGGAAGTTTATTTGAAGCTTACAGATGGAGGGGAAGTTCCATAATGGCAGAAGAAGCTGGCCTACTTTCACAGGTCCAGGAAGAGAGAAAAGCATCCACAAACACACAACCAAGCATACTTCAGGAACTCCAGACAAAGCTCCAGCACTTTGTATGTCTTGGATTGGAATATTGATCAACTTTAGGACTGGACCCTAGGATCTGCCCATAGTGACACCTCCTCCAGCCAGGCAGCTACAGATCTAAATTACAAGTTTGAATAAAACCCCTGTATCTTCTGGGGGACATCCATTCAAACTACCATACCAGGTGATTATGTGATTCACAAGCACATCAAAATTTGAAAATCACTGCTCTAGATGTAGTATATAACTCCTTTTACTAATAGGTGAAAATTTCATTGGTTTTTCTCTCTGATAGCTGCTAAAATGCTCTTAATAAAAACAGCATATTATGGGCTGGAAAGATGGCTTAGCAGTTAAGGCGATTGCCTGCAAAGCCAAAGGATCCCAGTTCCATTCTCCAGGACCCACATAAACCAGATGCACAAGGGGGTGCATGCATCTGGAGTTCATTTGCAGTGGCTAGAGGCCCCGGCATACCTATTCTCTCTCTCTCCCTCTCCCTCTTTCTCTCTCTCAAATAAATAAAATATACTTAAAAAATTAAAATCAGCACACTAGACTAAAGCCAGTTTAAACAATATGAACATTTAAGGGCTAAATAAAGATGAAGTTCCAAGGCACAATAGCTCCAGCTGGAGGTCATAGATATCATTGAAGATGCAGTTTTGTCCATTCTCTGGCCCTGCTATTTTTGGCATGTTATCTCCATCCTGGTGGTCACAGCATGATTACTAAGTTCCTGGAATTGCACCAGATTCAACACAGAAGAAATCTATTTCCTTCTACATCCATTTCTTTTCTTCAGTGAAGATGTTTTTCTTGAAAGCTTCTCAAGAGTTGTCCCAGGGTATGTACCATTCTCCATCACAGGTAAGGATACAGAATTATTTTGCCTGGCTTAAATTAACTAAAATCAACTTTATGATCCTGAAACACAGGTCTTATATCTAAACCAACTGTGTTTTTCTTTTCTCCTTATTATTTTTTAAATATTTTCCCATTAATATTTTATTTATTTAAAAGAGAAAGAAAGAAGCAGAGAGAAAGAGAGAGAGAACTGGAGAAGGGCTTAGCAGTTAGGGTACTTGTCTGAAAAGCTAAAGGACCCAGGTTTGATTCCCCAGGACCCACATAAACCAGATGCACAAGGGGCAAATGCATCTGGAGTTTGTTTGCAGTGGCTAGAGGCCCCAGCATGCTCATTCTCTCCCTCCCTCCCTCCCTCCCTCCCTCCCTCCCTCCCTCCCTCCCTCCCTCCCTCCCTCCCTTCTCCTCCTCCTCCTGCTCCTCCTCCTTCTTCTGTCTCTCTCTGTCTGCCAGTGTCTCTCTCTCTCTCTCTCAAATAAATAAAAATAAATTATTAAAGAGAGAGAGAGAGAGAGAGAAAGAATGGACACAGCCCGGGCCTCCTGCCATTACAAGCAAACACCAGACACATGTGCCACTCTGTGCATCTAGCTTGATGTGGGTACTGGGCAATCAAACCTGGGCTAACTGACTTGACAATCAAGTGCCTTTAACCACTGAGCAATCTCTCTAGCCCCTCTATTCTTATTTCATATTAATGAAATTCTTATTCATATGAAAATTCTGTGAATTATTCATATGAATTGTTCTTGTTCAGATTAATGGGATCCACTGTGACATTTCCATATCATGCTTTCTTAGTGATCACCCTCACCGTACTACTATCTTGCCATGCATTTTCTTACCTAGTATTCAAGTCATCCTTTTAATTCTAGTTTTCACATTTGACAGAAAACATCCAAGTCTTTTTTTTTTCCCATTTTACTCAAACATAATGAGCTCTAGATCCAGGTATTTTTTATGAAAATGACATGATTTCATTTTTCACAGATGAATATTCTTTTTATTTTATTATTATTTATTAGAGACAGAGAGAGGGAGAGAAAGAGAGAAAATGGGTGCACCAGGGCCTCTAGCCACTGCAACCACCAGATACATGCTCCACCTTGTGCATCTGGCTTACATGGGACCTGAAGAGTTGAACCTGGGTCCTTAGGCTTCACAGGCACGTGCTTAACTGATAAGCCATCTCTCCAGTCCCATGGATGAATATTCCATATTATACATATACTATGTTTTCTTTGTTCACCTGTTGATGGTCACCTAAGCTAATTCTATATACTTAGCTATTGAGAGTAGTGCTACAAAAATACCAAACAGCAAGAACCTCTATTATATTCTGATGCATTCATTGGGTATATAACCAAGAGTGATATAACTGGGTTATAGGGTAGTTCTAATTCTAAGTTTTCAAGGAAACTCATACTCTTTTTCTGTAGTGGCTGGATGAATTTATTTACCTACCAACAGAATATAAGGATTCCACCATCCTCACTATCATTGCTTTTTGTTTGTTTGTTTGTTTTTCAAGGTGGGGTCTCATGTTAGCCCAGGCTGACCTGGAATTCACTATGTAGTCCCAGACTGGCCTTAAACTCACAGAGATCCTCTTAACTCTTCCTCCTGAGTGCTGAGATTAAAGGTGTGCACCACCATGTCTGGCCATGTGCTATTTTATTTATTTATTAGGGGGAGAGAGAGAGGGGGCGGGGAGAGAGAGGGAGAGAGAGAGAGAGAGAGAGAGAGGGATGAGCACACCAGGGCCTCTAGCTACTGCTAACTAACTACAGATGCATGCTTTACCTTATGTATCTGACCCACATGGGCACAGGGGAATCAAACCTGGGTCCTTTGACTTTCCAGGAAAGTGCCTTATCCCCTAACCCATCTCTCCAGGAACCCCCTTCTTTATTTTTTGATAACAGCCAATTTGACTTGTGTAGAATGGATTTTTTTTTTTTTTTTGGTTTTTTGAGGTAGGGTCTCACTCTAGCCCAGGCTGACCTGGAATTCACTATGTAGTCTCAGGGTGGCCTCAAACTCACGGCAATCCTCCTACCTCTGCCTCCCAAGTGCTGGGATTAAAGGCGTGCGCCACCACGCCCCGGCATAGAACGGAATCTTAATGGTCTGAATCTGCTTATCTTTTAAGGCCAAAGGTAAACCATGAGGTAAGGGGAGAGGAGTGTGTTACTAGGAAGGTCACTGAGAAGTTTCTCTTCATGTTAACACACAAGAAAAAACAACAGAATCAAAAAGTAGTAAGGGTAGAATTCCCCTTTAAGAAATAAATCCTTTTTGCCACACATGATGGTGCATACCATTAGTCCCAGCACTCAGGAGGCAGACATAAAAGGATTACCTTGAGTTTGAAACCACCCTGAGACTATACAGTGAATTCCAGGTCACCCTGGGCTAGAGAAAAACCCCACCTCAAAAAAAAAAAAAAAAAAAAAAGAATAGAAAAGAAAAAGAAAGAAAGAAATTCATTCTGATTTAATATGTCCCCACACTCAGCAGCCTTACCAACAATCTGATATATGCCTAGTATTTCATTGCCTTGTTCTTCAGTGTTCTGTTTCCTGATCCATTCCGATGTCAGCAAGACCCTGCAACAGAGCTACAGTTCCTGCTTCTATGCCTTCCCCACCATGAGAGAATATATCCCCTTAATCTGTGAGCAAAAATAAATTTTTCCTCCCTTTGTTATGTTTCTTTAGCCAGGTATTTTATCACAGCAATGAGAAACAAATAAAATAGAGTTACCTAAAAATTATTTAGACACAGTTTGGCCTAGGCCAAAAGTCAGGCCTATCATAATACTTCCTCACTTATCTGCCAGACCCCACACAGCTCTCCAGTGCCACTAGATATGAGTGACTCCAGATGACTCTTTTTCTTCTTAATTTTATTTATTTATTTATTTAGAGAGAGAGAGAGAGAGAAAGAAGAGAGAAAAGTGGCATTCCAGGTCCTCTAGCCACTGCAAGTGAACTCTAGATGCATGCACTACCATGGGCATCTGGCTTATGTGGATTCTGGAGAATCAAACCTGGGTCCTTAGGTTTAATAAGCAAATACCTTAGCCCCTAAACTACCAATCCAGCCCTCAGATGATTTTAATCAGTGGTAATCATCTCTTTAGGTATTGGCCTTGCCATATGTGCTAGTTTGAATAGATGTCCCCCAATAGATTCAGGAGTTTTATTTGAACTTGTAACTTGAAGTTCCAGCCTCCTGGCTGAAGGAGGTGTCACTGTGGGCAGATCCTGGCGTGCAGCCCTAAGGTGTAACTGGGGGGTGGATCTGTTTCCAGCCTAAACATATGCTTTGAGCTCCACCTGGGGCTCCCAGAGTGTGCTTGCTTGTGATGCTGGTGGTGGTCTTTGTGTCTGCATGGATTTGGCAAAGAAGACCTGCTTCTTTCACCATTATGGAACTTCTCCTGGATCTTTAAGCTTTAAATAACTCCCCTCCTTTCATAACCGTGTCTGGTCCAGAGGTTCATCCCAGCAACATGAAGCTGACTGCAACACAAACTGGTACCAGAGAGTGGGTTGTTATTTGCAATGAATCTGACCAAGTGGATTTTGGTCTTTTAGAACTTTTAGTTTGGAGGAATGGGCATGGACTTAGTGCTTGCAACTGAAGATGCCTTCCAGAGCAGTAAGCAAAGTATTATAGACTATTCTGGTGAGAATTTGAAAATGTTAAGTAGAGAGATAATATCACTGTGCAGTTTTGTTTATGACCTTTCCAAGAGGAGAGAAAGACTGCAGAGAACCTTTTTGGAGCTAGAAGAATACTGGCATAAGGGCTGGCTTTGTTCTGCTGCCCATGGCCAGAGAGTTTGATCAAGTTTATATTTGTAATGGACTGTTATGCTAGGCTAAAGATATAGAACTGAGAGATATTTAAAACTGGAGAAATTCAAACAAGTTTAAAATTTACAGGCACAGGAAAAAAGAAAGAATATATCAGAAAGATCACTCACCCTGAGCAAGTAGGCTTTATCCTAGAGATGCAGGGATGGTTCAACATTGGCAAACTGATAAATGTAGTACATTATATAAATGGACTGAATGACAAAATCACATGATGATCTCACTAGATGCAGAAAAATCATTTGACAAAAATCCAGCATCCTTTCATGATAAAGGTCCTAAAGAAACTTGGAATAGAAGGAACATATCTCAACATCATAAAGGCTACTTATGACAAACCTACAGCCAACAAAATACTAACAGGAGAAAACTTGATGATTTCCACTAAAATCTGGAACAAGACAAGGGTGTCCACTGTCCTCACTTTTATTTAATATAGTCTTAGCCATAGCAATAAGGCAAGAGACACACATAAAAGGGATACAAACTGGAAAGAAAGAGATTAAGTTATCATTATTTGCAGATGATATGAATCTATACATAAAGGACCCTAAAGCTCTACCAGCAAACTGGTAGAGCTGATAAACACTTATAGCAATGTAGCAGTATACAAAATAAACACACAGAAATCAGTAGCCTTTTTATATGACAACATACAGAAGATGAAACCAGAGAAGTATTCCCACTGACAACTGTATCAAAAACAAAAACAAAAACAAAAACAAAAAAAAACTTCAAATAAACCTAACCAAAGAAGTGAAAGATCTCTACAATAAGAACTTTAAAACACTCAGGCAAGAAACTGCAGAAGGAATAGGAAATAGAAATACATCCCTTGTTCTTGGATTAGAAGAAACAATATTGTGAAAATGGAAATCTTCCAAAAGCAATTCCCATCAAAATTCCAATGGCATTCTTCACAGAAATAGAAAAAAAAATCCAAAAATTTATTTGGAAGCACAATAAACCTTGAATATTTAAAATAATTTTGAGCAACAAAAATAAGGCTGGTGGTATTACCATACCTGATTTTAATCTATATTAAAGAGCCTTAGTAATGAAAATAGCATGGCACTGGAAGTAAAACAGACATATAGATAAATGGGACAGAATAGAGGACCCATATGTAAGTCCAGGTAGCTACAGCCACCTGATCTTTGATAAAAATGCCAAAAATACTCATTGGAGAAAAGACAGCCTCTTCAGCAAATGGTGCAAGGAAAACTGGACATGTATCTGTAGAAGGATGAAAATAGATCCTTATCTCTTTCCATGTATAAGAATTAAGTCCAAATGGATCAAAAGATCTTAATATCAAACCAAAACTCTATGATGCTAGAGGAAAAAGTAGGGGAAAGCCTTCAACATATTGATCTTGGCAAGGACTTTCTGAATATAACCCCAATTGCTCAGGAAATAAAACCACAAGTCAACTGCTGGGACCTCATGAAATTACAAAGCTTTTGTACATGAAAGGACTCTGCGAATAGAGCAAAGAGGCAACCGATAAGATGGGAGAAAATCTTTGCCAGCCATACATCTGACAGAGGATAAATATCCAAAATATGCAAAGAACTTAAAAAACTAAATAATAAGAAATTAAACAATCCAGGGCTGGAGGGATGGCTTAATGGTTAAGGCACTTGCTTGCAAAGCCAAAGAACCCAGGTTTGATTTCCCAGGACCACATAAGCCAGATACACAGATGGCACACACATCTGGAGTTTGCAATAACTGGAGGCCCTGGTATGTCCATTCCCTTTCTCTCATTCTCTGCCTCTTTCTCTCTGTCAAATAAATAAATAAATATAAGATATTTAAAAAATTAAACAATCCAATTAAAAAATGGGCCATGGAACTAGAGAGCTCTCAAAAGAAGAAATACAGATGGCATATAAACATTTGAAAATTTTTCTATCTACATCCTTAACCATCAGGGAAATGCAAATTAAAACTACTTTGATTCCTTGAAGAGATACAAAGTGAGACTTCAAATCACTGTCAACCCATGTCTTTTTCCCCTTCTTCCTTGACATACTTAATTTGAAATTAGGAAAATAGGAGCAGAAGTAGCCAAAGAGCTGGGCCTTGGTTAACAATAATTTGCCCAGTTTTTTGTTTGTTTTTTTTGTTTGTTTTTGTTTTTTTTTTTTTGTTTTTTTTTTGTTTCTTTACACTCTAGCTCAGACTGACCTGGAATTCACTATGTAGCCTCAGGTTGGCCTTGAACTCACAGAAATCCTCCTATCTCTGTCTCCCAAGTGCTAGGATTAAAGGCATGCCCCACCACGCCTGTATCAGTTTTTAGTTTTGAGATTCTAACCACTGATTTCCCAAAGAAAAGTAAATTACCTAAGGAATTATCAATCTGTACCTTATATAAAGAAAATTCAGGCTGGAGAGATGACTTAGCAGTTAAGGTACTTGCCTGCAAAGCCAAAGGACTTTGGTTTGATTCTCCAGGACCCATGTAAGCCAGATGCATAAGGTGGCACATGCATCTGGAGTTCGTTTGCAGTGGCTGTAGGCCCTGGCATGCCCATTCTCCCTCTCTCTCTGTCTGTCTTTCTTTCTCAATCTCAAATAAATAAATAATAAAAAAGAATAAATCTAAGAAAATTCCTCAATGTTGTGATCTCAACTTGTAAATAATGATCCAAACCCTCAAGAGTGTATGGCATACTCCAGGTTCTGGATTATAGACATGTACCACCACACCTGGTACTCAGTGGATTTTTTTTGATATTTTAAGTGCTGGAGAGAT
This sequence comes from Jaculus jaculus, assembly GCF_020740685.1. Classification (NCBI taxonomy): domain Eukaryota; kingdom Metazoa; phylum Chordata; class Mammalia; order Rodentia; family Dipodidae; genus Jaculus; species Jaculus jaculus. The sequence continues at coordinate 64,748,230 of NC_059102.1, forward strand.
AGCTCAGCAGTTAAAATACTTACATTCAAAGCCTAATGACCTGGGTTCAATTCCCTAGTATCCATACAGCCACATGCACAAAGTTGCACATGCATTTGGAGTTTGTTATACAGTGGATAGAAGCCCTGAATTGCCCATTCTCTCTATCTCTCTTCTCTCTCTCTATCTCTCTGTCTGTGCTTGCAAATAAACAAATACAAATATTTCAAATAATAATATTTTTAAATGCAAAGGGGAATGTGGGTAGAATTACTATTGCCTTTTTGTTTATAATTCTAGTAAGTTTTCAATAAAAATAAAATAAAATTTTAAAAAAGAAAAAAAAAGAGACTGAGCGTAAGCCTGAAATAAAGCTCCTTGCCCTTGCAACAACAATAATAATAATAATAATAATAATAATATTTTTAAAAATATTTGTATTTATTTATTTTCAAGCAGTGAAAGAGAAAGAAAGAAAGAAAGAAAGAAAGAAAGAAAGAAAGAAAGAAAGAAAGAAAGAGGGGAAGGAAGGAAGGAAGGAAGGAAGGAAGGAAGGAAGGAAGGAAGGAAGGAAGGAAGGGAGGGAGGAAGGAAATGGGTATGTCAGGACCTCCAGCCACTGTGAATGAAGTTCAGATGCATGTGCCACTTTGGATTTTAGATGAGTACTGGGAAATCAAACCTGGGTTGTCAGGCTTTGCAGGCAAGTGTCCCAAACACTATTCCAGGACTCAATATAAGTTTTGAAGGGAACATTAAAACTATAGCAAGTATAAAAAGGTAAAATTGCTTCTAGGCAGGATAATACAATAATGTTTGATATACTGGGGAAATAACATGAGCATGATGGGAAGGAGGGCAAAGAGCACTGACGATAAGTCATAGGAAGAAATAGGGCAAATATGTTGCTGTAATCTTAGGAACTTTAACAGTCAAAAAGAAGAATGAAGATGAGTTGCTGATCAATGGAGATTTACTTCAGATAGAATGAGGAGATGAAAGTAGTATATATAACAGTCAGAAAAGAGGCAGGTTGGTGGGGGAACTATTGTCAGAAAGACCAGATGAGACAGTTGTGTGAATAATCTTGAATGGTGCATATCAATTGCTTTCCTATTGCTGGAAAATACTCAACCAGAAGCATCTTAGGGAAAGAAAGTTTGCTTTGATTTATAGTTCCACAGGGGAGAATCCATTGTGGCAGGGAAAGCATGGTGGGAGCAGGAAATAAGCATTACATGCTCACATCAGCAGGAGGAAGGAGACAGTGATGCAGACTGAATGTTCAGCTAGCTTTCTCCTTTGTATGCATCCAGGAACCCAGTCCATGGAGTGGTGTCAACCACAGTTAGGGTATGGCCTCCAACCTTAACTCATCTAATATAGAAAATCATTCACTAATATGACTATAGATTTGTTTCCATGGAGATTCTAAATCCTGTCAAATTGACAGCTAGAGATTAACCATCATATGGTGTGATGAGGATTTATAATCCATAGTATTAGTAAAGGGAAGGAATTAATGTTGAAATCCAGGTAATATTGTCATAAATGAAAGGAATAATGTAAAGTGATGGCAAAGATTGTAGCTAGAGTTCCCAAAGTATGACTAATGGACATTTATCAGTGATTCTTCACCCAGTGCCTCCTGCTCCATAAGCCTGCTGCTACCTTGTTTCACGTCCATTAAATCTACCAGATTGGATTGAAACTCTAGAGGTTCTAAATATGAAAAGACTATGGCATTCCACTATGCCTTCATATAGGATTCCAATCACTAAATGTTCAAATGAGCATAACAGTCTAATAGTCATGGCTTATCCCATGATGCTTTTGTTAATTATTGCAGTACAAGTGTTTTAAATTAGAAATGTACTTGCTAGGGGCTGGAGAGATGGCTCAGCCATTAAGTCACTTGCCTGTAAGGTCTAAGGACCTGGGTTCAATTCCCCAGTACCCATGTAAAAGCCAGATGTACAAGGGGGCACATGTGTCTGGAGTTCATTTGCAGTGGTTACAGGGCTGGCATGCCCATTTTCTATATCTACCCCCTTCTAATAAATAAATTAATTAAATTAAATAGAAATGTACTTGTTGGCATCCTAGTTTTGCTTAATCTTTCACTGCTTGGTAATAGTGTCATTATGTTTTACTCACATGAGAAAACACATTTTTAAAAAATTTATTTACTTATTTATTTATTTGAGAAAGATAATGGGCACGCCAGGGCCTCCAACCCCTGCAATCTAACTCCAGATGACTGGGGCCCCTTGAGCATCTGGCTTACATTGGTCCTGGAGAGTCAAACAGGGATCCTTTGGCTTTGCAGGCAAACGCCTTAACCGCTAAGCCATCTCTCCAGCCTGGGAAGTACAGTTTTCACATTGTGCATGTTCTCCTCTTGTGATCAGGTTTATTTTTGTCTGTATGTTTAGTTTTTCAAATAGGGTCTCAATCTGCAACCCAGGATAATCCCAGCCTCCTGAGTGCTAGGATTATAGGCATGCATCTCAACAATAGCTGTTTTATTTATTTACCTACCTATTTATTTATTTAACTTACTTGTTTATGGTAACTTTTAAAATAGTGTTCAGGCACAACTGAAATTTTCATTTATAATTTCTAGCTTCTATAAATAGGAGCTGGTTGTGGTGGGGTAACCCTGTGATCCCAGCAACAAAGAGGTCAGGGCAGGAAGACCTGTAGATCAAGAATATCATAGGTCATGTGGTGAGACCTGGTTTCTAAACAAAACACACACACACACAGGTATCTATCTGAGGAATGAGAAGTACTGGAGAGGGGATGTCAAGTATGTATAGACAGAGGGAGGAAAAAGAAAAAAGAGGGAGAAAGACACCATGGGGAGAGAGCTGATGGGCCTCAGGTAGAGGCTCATCTTTCCTCTCTTGCCTCCTTTCGTATTTACTGAATCATAAGGGCAGATTCTTTTCAGTTTAGGAAACTGGAAATAGTGGATAATTTGGTGGTTAGAATGTGCAGAATGTAAAAATGAGCAAAGAAGTCTAAAATGGAAAAATCTGAGTACCAGCTCATAATTTCAAAACTACCAACTATGGGATACATGTTACACATAATTACAGCGATAGCTAAGGAACTATGAATAAGACAGCAGTTGTCCTGGAATGTCTCATCACTCTACTTTCAGTGCTACAGTTCTGACCTTCTCTACGTCTTTAAATAATAGTAATTCACATTAGTCACATTTAGTCACCATGAATCCTATGCCTGATTACTAAGATAAATGTAAAACATTTGCATAGGTTAAAACTCTTATCTGCATAACAAACTTATAAAGTAAGTTTATTTTGATCATCTGTTTTGTAGTCAAGGTGATTCAGCCCAAAGCAGTTAATGTGCTCAAGAGGCACAGCTGGATTTGATTCTGCTTCACATGTGGATACCAAAGCTCTGGCTGCTGTTACTGTACTTTTTATTTTTTTTTGGGGGGGGGTTGGAAGGGCAGTTTTCCAAGTAGGCCCAGGCTGACCAAGAATTCACTATGTAGTCTCAGGGTGGCCTTGAAATCATGGCGATCCTCCTACCTCTGCCTCCCAAGTGCTGGGATTAAAGGTGTGTGCCACCATGCCTGGCCTATGATACTTTTTCTATATAAATAACTAAATACTGTCCTTTAGGTGGGTGATGATGATCCAGTCTGAAGACCAGAGTTTCTGTTGTTGAAGGAAGGGACAGATGGAAACTGAGAGGCCTTCTCTGTCACGTCAATAAATCAAGACAGTTTTCCTTTAGGCTTGGAACAGGTCACAGTTTTCTCAGCTGAGTAATAGGGTCTGTAAAGTGTTTTATAAGAGTAAATCTCCTGTAGTGTCTCAGATCATTGATATGGTATGTGTGTTTTAGGGGTTGAGGGAAGATGTTGTAAATTCACATCTCATCTCACATAGTTGCCAGGAATAGTTCTCTATCTAGCTCCTTCCTTTCCTCCTGCTTTCTCCACTAAGCCTATATAAGTGATTAGAATTTGATGTAATGGCACATGGTTCTTTTTCTGCACTTTTTTCCATTTACTCTTTGAAATAATTTCAGACATGAGGAAAGCTACAAGAGTAGCACCATTTTCCTGTACTTACTCAGCATCCTGTAAGGCTGACCCCTTTGCATGATCATAGTACAAGGATCAAGACCATCAGTGGGTACACTAGCATTAATTCAACAACAAAGCTTATTTCTACTTCTGTTTCCTATGAATGTCCTTCTAGCATTGCAGGTCTAAGCGAGGATCTGTGGCACTACATCTAGTCTCCCTGTGACTTTAGTGTTCTCCCAAGTGGGATGGATCTTCAGTTCCTTGTCTTCCATGAGCATGTCCCTTTGGGGAAGAACTGGTCATTCACCTCATAGAATGTCCTTAATTTGGGTTTATTTATTTTCTCATTCAGTAGACTGAAAGTATCCATTTCCAGCAACCATAGGAAGAAGGGACTTGCCCTTCCTAGTACACAAGGAGAGAACACATGCCAACAACGACAAACTTCAATTAAGAGTGGCATGAGACAAAACCCCAAAACACAATTCTCACAGCTATGGCTTACCTGGCGGGGAAGGAAGATTATCATAGGCACTCCTTTTTAAGAGGCTGTTATAATTTATGGGCAGGGAACAAATGAGATGAACAAAGGCTGCAAGGGGCAGGGATGCAAGTTTGAACATGAGATTTTTGTCTATGGCCACACTATCCTGAATGTGCTGGATCTTGTCAAATATGATGTTGCTGAGGTAAAAAGATGAGAACTTGGGGATCAATTTCCATGTGAGAAGAGAGAGGAACTGAAGTGAACTGTGAGGACAAATTAACTCCATGATCAATTAGATCAATTAGCAGCCAAGATCTTTGTAACATGATTAAAATCTGTGAATAGCTGGGCGTGGTGGCACATGCCTTTAATCCCAGCACTTGGGAAGCAGAGGTAGGAGGATCACCATGAGTTTGAGGCCACCATAAGACTACATAGTGAATTCCAGATCAGCCTGGGCTAGAGTGAGGCCCTACCTCGAAAAAACAAAACAAACAAACAGAAAAACATGAATAATCTGCTGGTGCCATGGCTACAAGGAGAAGCCTGCCTCTTAATGAAAAGTATCTAGAGAGAGAGAGAAGAGGGAGAAGAGGATGCTTAGCCATTGGATTGCTTATTTAGCTTCAGCTTTGGACATACAGCATCTTTAGACCCTATGTGTGGGTGAGGAGGGCTGACAGCATGACCATCTCACCACTGCCTTCTACATACAAGGAAGCGTTCACTCTTGAACAATACCTGTTGAATAGTGCATGACAGAGTGAGTATGTCTGAATTAGAGGGTAGGTGTGGGTTGGCAACAAAGTGTGAGTTATTCCATGGCAAAGGAGATTCTCACATCAATCATCTCTGATATTAACCCTAAAGCCGGGATGGAAACTCAGCAGCAGAGTAATGAAACAATCTTTTTGCTTCTCTGTCTGTTAGAGAGGACAAAACCTCTCAGCTATCCCCAGTGTCAGAGAAGTCTACCTGAGCTTCTGTCTCTAAGAGCTGGTCTGACTCACATAATGAATCATGATAGATTATTAACTGACGTAGAGCCAGTAGAGTTTAATTCCCTTCTAAGTATTTATACTTCCAAATAAAATGGTATTTTAAACTGAGGCTTTTAAATAATAACTATATTCAGATCCCATCCTAGGTGATGTTGATAAAGTAGGAGTATTAGTTACAATTTCTTTGGTGGAAGAAGGCAGAAAAGCAATTTGGATCAGCCCTGGCCAGTGACCTGGGCTGTGTATTAGTTACCTAATACTGCATGGCAAATCACCTAAAAGCTTAGCAACCCAAACACAGTCATGTTGTACAGTGTGTGAGGGATGGGGTAAGGAGGAGTGGCTAAGATGGCGATTCTGCCTTAAGGTTTCTCATGAAGTTGAAGCTGAGTGTCATCTGGGCTTCAGTCCTTTAATGGCTTGCCTGTGGTGGGAGGACCCCTTTCTAATAGGGCTCAGTGCTCCAGATGGTGAGCTGAGCAGTGTTCCTGGTGGAGAGCTGGTGCTGTCTCTTGTATTTTGTCATCTGTCCTTTTGTACAGGACAGATTGGTTTTCTCTGGAGGAAGCAAACTAAGAAAACAAGGCAGAAAACAGCTTGATATGACTACATGGCTGTAGTTCAGGTACAGATGTGTAGAAGGGGATGGTATTCACAGCTGGGTGATCTATAGTTGCAAAGGTTGAGGGCCACCCTCACTTAGTGTCTTATATCCTAGAGGAAATACACTGCTTACCTCACCAAGTCACTTTTTATAGGATAAAACTTATTAAAATGAACATCAAGGGAAGCTTTGAAGGGGAAGAATAATCATCTTAAATACACTCAAGGCTGTGGATGACTCACTTCAGGCCATGGTGATAGGCTTAGATCCGTCTAATAATCTTTTAACAGCTTTAGTACTTGCAGGGCCTGTTAAGAGTTTCCCAGATGATTTCATAACATGTTATTTGATCTTAGAACAGTTTGGGGTTTGTGAGATGAAGTCAAGATGATTGGGATTGGAAAATGGAGCTAATAATAGTGAACACCCACCAGGTATCAGGCATTTGACTAGATGCTTTGTACTAATACTTTAACCAAATTCCATGAAGCAGAACTAAGTAACTTCAATTCTGTGAGCAAATCAGTTTCCTTAGGTATAAAAAGGTTAAATATGATAAAAGGTACAATATAATGAGTTAAAATTTCAAAGTTGTAATGAGAACTCATGTTTTCTAACAGCTCCATGGAATTTCTAATTCAGTTCCTATAAGCATTTAGTTGAAAATAAAAGATTTTCAAGCAGTACAAAATATCTTGATTAATATTTCCAACTTTCTGTTCGTATTTTTTAAAATATTTATTTACTTGGGGTGGGGGAGAATGGGTGCCCCAGGGCCTCCTGCCACTATAAACAAACTCTAGACACATGCCCCATATTGTGCATGTGGCTTTATGTTTTTACTGAGTAATCAAATCTAGGCAGACAGGCTTTGTAAGCAAGTGCCTTTAACCACTGAGCAATCTCTCCAGCCCTTTTTTTTTTTTCAAGGTAGGGTCTCACTCTAGCGTAGACTGACCTGGAATTCACTCTGTATTCTCAGGGTGGCCTCGAACTCATGGCAAGCCTCCTACCTCTGCCTCCCGAGTGCTGGGATTAAAGGCATGTGCCACCATGCCCGGCTTCTTCTCATTATTTTTGTAACTTACAAATAAGACTGAATATGAAGTCAGTTGTTGCTTCCAACTGCAGGTAGTAAATGTTACATCTTATTATCTGTGAATTACCGAATGTTAATAATACCTGAAATGGTTTGATATGCAACTTTCCTACCAAATGGCTTCTGAGACTTTATAATGAAGGGAACGTTCCATATTCAAGTTTAAAGACTTCTGGGGGATTCTGGGATTTTTTTCTTTTCTTTTTCTTTTTAATGCCAGAGAAAGAGAGAAAATTGGCACACCGGGGCCTCCAGCCACTGCAATCAAACTCTAGTTGCATGTGTTTCCTTGAGCTTCAGCCATGATGACTCTGTACCTGGCTCCAACACAGGCAAGCAGTGTGCCTTTGGGCAGTTCATTACTTGACCATTCAGTGTCTCATAATTACATCAACTTTATAAGGATTAGGTAGAATTATATGTTACTTTTTTTTTTTTTTTTTTTTTTTCCAGAGGTAGGGTTTCACTCTAGCTCAGGCTGGAGACCTGAAATTCACTATTTATTCTCAGGGTGGCCTCAAGCTCACAGCGATCCTCCTACCTCTGCCTCCCAAGTGCTGGGATTAAAGGTGTGTGCTACCATGCCTGGTTTATATGTTCCTTTTCAAAAAGTTAAAAATATGATTTGTACAATATAAAGTAAGCATGTACAAAAGACTTATTTAAGATGTTAATAAGGGAACTGACAAGATGGTAAGGCTGGTTCAAAGAGAATTGGAGATAGTAAAGTATTTGGGGTGGCTGGGGAAAAAAAGTGCTTGAGGGCCTAGAAAGATGGCTCAGCAGTTAAGACGCTTGCCTGCAAAACAACAACCTGAGTTTGATTCCCCAGTACCCATGTAAAGCCAGATATGAAAAGTGGTGCAGACATTTAGAATTTGTTTGCAGTGGCTAGAGGCCCTGGCAAGCCCATTCTCTGTGTGTGTGTCTTTCTGCTTGCAAATAAATAAAAAAAAATATTTTTAAAAAGTACTTAAGCCAGGTATGGTAGTGCGTGCCTTGAATCCCAGCACTCAGGAGGCAGAGGTAGGAGGATCACTGTGAGTTTGAGGCCACCCTGAGACTACATAGTGAATTCCAAGTCAGCCTGGGCTAGAGTGAGACCCTACCTTGAAAAAACAAAAACAAAAACAAACAAATAAACAAAAAAAACCTGGTTAGTTCATAGACTAATAAACTGTAAAATGTAACCTTTATGGTTATGGTTTCTGTCATCTCTTATGGCCAAATTTCTTTTACATCGTTATCAGTGGCGGTTCTCAAAGGTGAGGGATGGGATTTGTCTTCTGGGGACATTTGCCAATGTCTAGGAATATTTAGTTGTTATAATTGGTTTATTTCTGGATCCTGTATTATACCCCATGGGTCTATATGTCTGTTTTGGTACCAGGGCCATGCTGTCTTTACCCTTTGCTCTGTAATTTGAGATCATGTATGCTTTTTATTGGGAATTTTTTTTCCAGTTTTTTTCAAGGTAGGGTCTCACTTTAGCCTAGGCTGACCTGGAATTCACTATGTAGCCTCAGGGTGGCCTCAAACTCATAGCGATCCTCCTACCTCTACCTCCTGAGTGCTGGGATTAAAGGTGTGTGCCACAATGCCCAGCTTTACTGGGAATTTTCATACATGAATATACTGTAATTTGGTCATAACCTCCCATTATCTTTTTTTGTCCTCCACCCATCCCTATTACACTGAGCCTCACTCTTTCTAACTAGTCCTTCTATTTTAATGTCTTTTTCTTTTTGCCCTTCTCTCTCATCCATGCTAAAAATGTTGATGTAGTCAAACTGAACCACTGAAACTGCTAGAAGAAAACACAGGGACCATGCTTCAAAACATTGGCATACACAGACCTTTCTGAGAAGCACTTCAGTGACACAAGGCACAGCTCCAAGATTTAAAAAATGCTACTATATTATATTAAAATGTTTCTGCACAGCAAAACAAACCATCAGCAAGGTGAATAGACAGCCTAAAGGGGAGAAAAGCCATTTTCAGATTTACTTCAGATAGGGGGTTAATAATCAGAATTTATAAAGCATTGCGAGTTTATTATGCAGGTCTTGTGGAGTAATTACAGCCAATAGCCACTATGAGGTAATGAACATACCAGTAACTTCATGTCTGGGGAATAGCATCACCAAGTCCTCCTCACCACCTTCTGGCTCTTACATTCTTTCCATTCCCTCTTCTGTGATATTCCTTGAGCCTTGAGGATGAGAAAGTGATGTCTCATTTTGCATTGAGCTCTCAACAGCCTCTGATTTTCAATGCTTTAATGAGTTTTGAAACTCCCAAGGCACTTACAAAAAGAAACTTCTTTGGCCAACAGTGAAGGCAACATTAGTATTCTTTTCTCCAACTTCTCCACAATGTTCTGAAGATGTCTCATCCAGTGCTGAGCACTCAACTGTCATTTCCTCTCTTGAGGACTCTTGGGTCTCTCTTTAGTACTCACTGCCACCTGCAAAATGATGCTTCTCTGACCAAAAGTAAAAGCAGCCTTAATCTATGGGCATAAACATATGTATTTAAAGGGCAATTAGTTTTTCAGGCACAGGCAAGGGCCTGGGTTAATGCAAGCCTAAGCTATCCGACATGACTAGGGCCCCCATTAGTAAAACTTTAGTAATAGCTTCCCTTCTAGGGATTTCCAAATCATTGGCTTCTGACTGTTTTCAGAGCCAGCAGGCCTCACATCACAGAGAAATTGGTTACCCCAGTAACAGATAAGCCATTATTGTACCAGCTGGCACATCTTGCCTGGCTGGCTAGTTATGTAGTTCACAGGGTCTATAGTTGCTCAGACTGTTGATGACTTTTCTTCCTTAGGAGCTCACATAGCACGGGAGGAACCTTCCAGCTCAGTTCCAACTTGATTTGAACTGCCATATGGTGTCATTATCAAGTTCTTTAAAACATACATATATATGTTAATTTTAATTTTATTTACTTATTTATTTGAGAGAGAGAGAGAGAGAGAGAGAGAGAGAGAGAGAGAGAGAGAGAGAGAGAGAGAGAATGGGCATGCCAGGGCCTCTAACCACTACAAATGAACTCAAGATGCATGTGCCACCTTGTGCAATTGGCTTATGTGGGTACTGAAAATCGAACCTGGGTCCTAAGGCTTTGCAGGGAAGCATCTAACCACTAAGCCATCTATCCAGCCCTAATACATACACACATACATACATACATATTTGAGGTGGCGGGGGGGCGGGGATCCTACTGCATCCTACTGCAAACAAACTCCAGATGCATTCGCCCCTTTGTGTATCTGTCTTTATATGAGAATACTAGGGAATTGAACTGGGCCAGCAGGCTTTGAAAGTAAGTGCCTTAACCACAGAACAATCTTTCCAGCCCAGAAATAAGGTCTTAACATCCAGTTCCAGTGGAAGCTAAAAGCAATGGCAATAACTTGTATTTTTCTGAGCGTCATATGAGCCTTAGTGACCAACAATAAACTCCTGGCACTGGGATTTTCCTGCAAGCACTTATGGATTTGGGGCACAGCATTCGCACATGCAGAGAACTTCTACCCAAACTCTCTACTTTTTAATTACTAATGGAGAAGTAGGTTTCTCTATGGCTTATTAATAATATCTTTAGTTTTGTGTAATCCTTCCTCTCCCTCTCCTCTGACCCCACCTAGGCCATTCCACCCTCTCTATTCTACTCCTCTATACCTCTACTGTCTATCTTCTCCCCTAAGGCTTCCTTCTCCTACCCCATCACTGGTCCTTCATAGACTCCTGGCCACTACTATTCTTCCTCCAGTTTACATACAAATCTAAAAATCCAAAGCTCAGATCTGCATATGACAGAGCATGTGATGCTTATGTTTCTGAGCCTAATTTACCTCATGCATACAATATATTCCAAACCCATCTATTTTCCTGCAAACTTCATAATTTCATTTTCCTTTATTGCTGAATAAAACTATTTGATTTCTTCTTTTGAGAACTCTGTTCAGTTCCATGGCCTACTTTGATTTTTGTTTATTTGTTTGTTTTGTTTCTGAGGTAGAGTCTTACACTAGCTCAAGCTGACCTGGAATTCACTATGTAGTCTCAGAGTGGCCTTGAACTCATGGAAATCCTCCTGCCTCTGCTTCCCAAATTCTGGGATTAAAGGTGTGCAGCTCAAGTTGACTTGGAATTCACTATGTAGTCTCAGGGTGGCCTTGAACTCATGGCAATCCTCCTACCAATACCTCCTGAGTGCTGGCATTAAAGGCATGTGTCACCACACCTGGCTTTATTATTATTATTATTTTTTGTTCTTTGAATATTCTGGATATTAATCCTTTGTCACATTTATAGCTTAAAAAGATTTTCTTCCATTCAGTAGGCTATCTCTTTATTCAGCTGGTTTTCTTAGCTGTACAAGGGTTTTATTTATTTATTTATTTTTTTAATTCATGGTACACCATTTGTTGCTTGCCTTATTTTCTGAGCTACCAGAGTCTCTTACAGAAAGTCCTTCCCATTGGCCAGGGAGGTCCCTGATGCCCCCAAAATATTATAGGCCATTGCTGAGGCCCTTGGTTTCCCACTAGGAAGAGATGGTAAGACCCTATTGCTATAAACTGCACATACTTGGGCTGCAAGATCACTGAGAAATCCTGTTGGAACTGAGCTGAAAACTCCTCCATGTAGACCAGCTGAGAGAAAGCTGGAAAAAAGCCACACTGCATGCAGCTCAATGGGAGAGAAATCACCAGTGAAGATTCTCTACAGTGGACACTGCAAGACTTATATTTGACCAAAGAGGCCAAATGAGCCAATAGGTACAATAGTGGCATGTCTGTTTGGGGGAAACCAACTGCCGTCTAATTTGACTGGAGGCCTACTCCATGGAAGGGAATACATCCTTGATACTGAAAACCTACAACAAGGGTAGTCATGAGCTCTAGGGGTGTAACATCTGCTGCTGTCTGGCTAAATGTATACACTATGCTCATCAAACTGCCCAGTAAGTACCTCTCTTAATGTTCATACCTATATATTAATGCTACTCTCATTTTTTCATTAGAGAACTTTCTCTTTTCAGATGGCAGTGACCTTGGGATGACTCAGAAGGCATCACAGTGCTGAAAAGAATTGACAAAGGACTGCTCAGCACTGCAATATCTCAATCACACCTTCAAAGGCTCAGGGTCCATTGTTGAAGAGGTGGTGGAAAGAATGTAAGAGCTGAAGGAAGAATAGGACTCTTTACAATGTGCTAATCCAGACACAAAATGGTCTGGATATCCATGACCTCACAGCACCTGGCACTACCTACACAAGACCATCATAATAGGAGGAAAATATGATGACATCAAAATAAAAGAGAGACTGATTGAGAGGGGGAGAAGAAATGATGGAGATTGGAGTTTCAAAAGGGAAAGTTGGGGGAGGAAGGGAATTACCATGGGATATTGTTTACAATCATGGAAGTCACTAATTATGAAAAATAAAAAACTAAAAATAAAAAAGTAAAAAAACATACACTTCAGGAACTGGAAAAGAAAGAAAGTCCTGCTCTACACTTATATCTTGAACAATTCTCCTTACCTTTTCCCTGGATGTTTTAGGTGTTACATTGAGGTCGTTGATTCATTTGGAGTTGATTTTTGTGCATAGTGAGAGATAAGACTCTAGATTCATCTTCTACATCCTTTCTCCTTAGGGATGCTGTTGCAGACAGCTTCAGGTTGCTGTGATGAACCTCCAGACCAGGCACCATTATAGAGGAAAGGATATTTATTTGAAGCTTACAGATCCAGGAGAAGTTTCATGATGCAGAAGAAGTTGGCCTACTCTTACAGGAACAAACACACAGAGAAAAACAAAACAAACAAACAAAAGCCACACCACAAACAAGCACACTTTGGGAACTCCAGGCACTTTGCATATCTTTAGCCTGGAATTTCAAATCCAGCAGGACACCTTTGGGCTGGACCCTAAGCCATCCAGTGACACCTCCTCCATCCAGGTGGCTGCAAATCCAAACTAAAACTAACAATATTAAATATATTATGGGCCATCTATTCAAACTACCACAGAAGAACTGACTGTTTATGGTCATTTGCCTTTCCATATGAATTCTTTTTTAAAAAATATTTTTGTTTATTTACTTGCAAGCATGAAAAGAGATAGAAGAGAGAATGGGTGCACCGGGGCCTCCTGCTGCTCAAACAAACTCCAGATGCATGTGCTACTTTGTACATCTGGCTTTACAAAGGTACAGGAGAATCAACCTTGAGACATTAAGCTTTGTAGGCAAGTACCTTAACCACTGAGTTATCTGTCCAACCCTCCATGTGAATTCTCAAATCACTTTTACCTTTTTCAGTGAGCAGTGTTATTGGAGTCCTGATAAAGATTATGCAGAATCTATAGATTACTTTTGGTCTATACCCATTTATACAATATTAATTTTGCCAACTCAGGAGCATGGAAGGTCTTCCTATTGTCCAGTATCCTCTTCTTCAATGTCCTGAAGTTTTCAATGTAGAGGTCTTTCATACTTTTGCTTAGATTTATTCCTAGGTACTTAATGGTTTTGAAGCTTTTGTGAATAGGGTGCTTTCCTTGATTTTATTCTTTGCATATTTATGATTGCCATGTAAGAAAGCTATGATTTGCATGTGTTGCTTTTGTGTCCTGCAACTTTACTGAAAGTGTTTATTAGATCTAGGTTGTTTCTGGTAGATGCTATAGGATTTTTGAAGTGTAGATTCATGTCATCTGCAAATAAGGATAGTTTGACTTACTCATTGCCTATTTTTATTCATTTTATCTTCTTCTTGTCATATTGCTATAGCTAGGTATTTGGAAACTAGATGGAAGATCCATTCCCAGCTGTTTGCATGAGTTATGGAGATTCTAACAAAGATGATTTCAGACCCCTCAGGCCCTTTACACTTGGGCAGGAAATGAACTGCTGAGGCATCTCTTTAGTCTGATATTTATTTCTTCAAATCTCCTAATTTTGATTTATTTACTTTTATTTATTGATTTAAACATTTTTTCTTGGTAATTTTTATATATGTTCATATGTCTTATAACTCCTCCTTATTCCCCTTCCACTTAACCCCTTTCCAACTAGTCCCTCTGTTAATTTTTTGTGAGGGTTCATTTAGTTCATAAATTCTTTTTTTTTTTTTATTAAGTAGAAACTTTGTATGGATGCATCAAGTGTTGGTACCATCATTTTCCTCCTCCCTGCCCCCGTTTCACTAAGGGCTCTCCTCACTGGGATTTCTGGTATTCATCATGGCGTTGTGGGTTATAAAAAGGTTGTATTCTTAGACTCCCTCACTGCTGAGGGTCTTCTTTGGTAGAATTATTGGTATTTATTGTAGTGACCAAGAGGCCTCAGTCAGTCTCGGGGGGGGGGGGGGGGATACAGTGTCTCAGGCTATTCCCACCCACCCTTAGGCTCTTACAATTTTTCCACAGTGATGTTCCGGGTAAGATTGCTTTAGTATTGTTTTCTCAGTAGCCTCTGGATCTGTTTTTTGTTTGTTTGTTTTTCGAGCTATGGTCTCACTCTAGCTCAGGCTGACCTGGAACTCACTATGTAGTCTCAGGGTGGCCTCAAACTCACAGTGATCCTCCTACCTCTGCCTCCTGAGTGCTGGGATTAAAGGCATGCACCACCATGCCCGGCTTTGGATCTCTGTTTTGATGAGGTTTGAGTGACCACAGTGTCTGTTGCCATCTCTCTGGAACTGGTTTTCAGGCTAGTCTTGAGAACAGTGTCAGTGCTTCCTCTGTAATGATTTCTCAGTCTGGGCAGATGAGGAGGAGGTGACCCATCTCATGGCAGGCAGTCAGCTCTCTATTGATGTATTGATGCATCCTGATTTTCTCCAGTATTCTCCACCATCTGAAAGAACAGATTCTCCAACCAAAAGTGAGAGCAGTTTGAATTAAAGGAAAAAAAGTCTAGTTATTAGAGAGATTTATTGATGTGTATGTTTACTCTTATTAGTTAAAGAGCAATGAGTTTCTCTCTGAAGCTTATTGGTTTCCCTGTCCCAGGGAATCTGGCTTGATTCCTCTGGTTTGGTTCCCAGGGCCAGATATGAGTTCTTCCCCACTGCACGGATTTCATGAACAAGTGGTTACCTGCATTGGCTGTATGCCAGTATTACACAAGTGTATACTTCTTGCTTGGCTGGTTAGTGTTGTATCTGGCAGGGTCTCCTACTCCCGCACTATGAGGGTCAGTTCAAACATGATTAATATGTGCTGTGAAATAGGTGCTGATGATTGCCTTGTTCAGGTTGGGTCAAGGTAGGAGTGGGATGGTGGTATATTCACTGGGTTTGCCTGGGCGCTGTTAAGTCTGAGCAGATATTTCTTGTGCATTCATTCTCCTGGGAATTCTGTGTGGGGCCCTTGAGTCCCTGGCCAACCTAATGACCAGGCAGGGTCCTGTTGTCTCTCTGGCACTTGCTTCCTAGTCCTTGGTGGTGGGCTTGGCTGTGGCAACTGGTGGCAGGCAGGAAAAGGGATAGTGGGGGTTCTAACTGGAGAGTTGGATCTCAGTCACAGTGATGATGGGGCCCACTAGGGTCACACATTTGTGGAGATAGACTGGGTATGATGATTGGAGGTGGGTCCCTCTTGTGAGCCTGCCCCATTATGTCTTGTGTGGGGGACTGGTGGCTTCCTACCTACCCCCTCAGGACACCTGGGGTGCATGCTGGCAGGGGCGAATGAAGGGGAGTGGTGCCTATCCATTCCACATGAGAAAAGCATCTGCCTGCCTGAGAACCTGGACTTACCTGCCATACACTCATATGCTGCTGGGGAACCCATGCCTATCAGCCCCACTAGAGCCATTTGGGTTTTATTTATTTATTTACTTTTTACATAAATATCTTGACATTTATAAAATCAGTATACAAATACCTATTTTCATATATGTGCTGTGTGTGACTTCCTTCCCAAGTTTATGATATTTCTTTTTCTTTTTTGTTTTTTTTTTTTGAGGTAGGGTCTCACTCTAGTCCAGACTAACCTGAAACTCACTATATAGTCTCAGGGTGGCCTTGAACTCATAGCAATCCACCTACCTCTGCCTCCAAAGTGCTAGGATTAAAGGCATGTGCTACCAAGCCCGGCTGATATTTCTTATGTATACAAAGGATTAAAGTGTGAAAAGGACAAACTACAAAGAAGACAAAAGGAACTGCCACATTCTGTAGGGCTGAGAAGTTACCCAAGAGGAGACTCCTCTCTGCTTTCCTCTTTGGCAAGACCACCTTGCACAGGGCACGGCAAAGGCTCACTGAATAACAAGAGAAGTTATTCTGGACCCACACTGGAAAAATTTACTGGAAATTTATTTTCTAGCTTTAGGGAACTCTCATCCTTTTAGGGTGCATATGAAAGCTGCTTGTGAGGAGGGATCTCTCCATGGGCACCTCACTACAGCTGCTAGCCTGTGGGCACTTCCACTGCCTTTCACCTGAAGAAGCCATGCCTGCTGCAGGCTCCTGGCCACCAAAACACCTCCTTGAGAGACCAAAGAGCAAAGCCCCTTCCTTTTGCTATATCTCCCTAGTACCATTTTTTACACAAAGATAGCATGCACCTTAGTGAAAAAAAATTGTACAGGGTCTAGATTATATTTTAGAGAAGAGGTGAAAAGGGGGAAATTTGGAATTAAAAGTCAATATATCAACAGCTGTCAAAAGAGTGATTCTGTGATATCTTCAGGGGCAAACACAGGTAATTTCTGGCCTTTGGTATGTACATTTGTCTAGTGTGAGCTCTTCTGGTTCTACAAGCTGCTGTCTGTCTACCACAGACCAGTAACTCTGAAACACTAATCCCTGGGTCAGTATCACCATTACCTAGAAACGTGTAGAAATACCACTTCCAAGAACCTATTCCAAGTCACAGGATCAGAAACTTGGGTGAGGACCCAGCTGTTTATATTTTGACATGTCTTTCAAATGGTTTTGACATAATGACATTTGGGAACCAGTGTGTGATCCTGAAGGGAAAAGCCAGTAGGGATTTATTAGGAGCTTTGGCCTCTACTGTTAACCTTGATGGAGACAATGCACCTTTCTAGCATCTAGAAGTGGATCACAGATGTTAGCTTCTGCACTGATGTCATTTCTGGATTCACGGGCTTGGACACGTCAGATATGTTCACATTGTTTCTAATGTTCTCTACTGCATAGGCCTTGCTACCCTGAATACAGCCCTGAAGCTACTACTGAAATGTTCACCTAAAATTTCTCTATGCGCACAGAAGCAAATGGCAATGCCAACACTGCTTTTTCCTCCTGCTCTTCGCTGCGCTTTCCACTACTGGTGGAGCACTGCAGGGACTGCGAGTGCCCCAAGCCTTGCTTAGTCAGCACAGCCAGCATCCCGGAGCTCCTCGCTGCTCTGTGCCCATGTTTAACTGCATGCACAGGCTTGCCACCTTGACTAGGCTCCAAACATCCACAGCAGATAGTTTCATTTTCCTCTGACACAGCTCTTGTTTGTCCAGGATCCCCAATTTGTACCCTCTAAGGAAGGGAAGGCGAGATGATATATCCTAGCAGGGTGTTTTCTATAGTCAACTACTCTAAAATGAAAAATGATTGTGATCATGCTATTGGGATCATGGCCAGGCCTGGTACTGGGAAACAGAACCTGGCTTGTAAGGCTTTGCAAGCAAGACCCTTTAACCATGGAGACATCTCTCCATCATTATGCTCTGTGTTTTTATAATGTGTGTGAGCAAAACAAAACAAAACAAAAAACAACAAAAAAACCTCACCAATTGTCACTAACTGTTATAAATAAAGAAATAATGACAGCTGAGCGAGTCAGTCAATATAACAATATATTTTATAAGGATTGAAATGACTGTGGGCAATATTTGGTATTAATAAACAAAAGGTTGGTCAGCACATGAATGAAATTCCAGAATTGACAACAGCATCAATAAATCACACAATTCCAGTTCCCTGCCTGTGTTTTTCAAAGAACAGGGCTAGTATTATACACAATTGAAAAAAACTATTTCTGTAATATTATACTACTGGTTCCATAAAATAAAGTAAAACACAAGAAAATCCTTTCATTAGTATCAAAATCTCAATATAAAAATTACAATGATATCACACAAATGGGAAAAAGTCTACTATAGTGAAACAAACAACAAAAAAAATCGAGGTATTAAGTTAGTCAATGTGACTACTAGTCCTGGTAATGTTATTTGCATATTTTGGGCATTGCTATGGGATTAGAGATAGAAGCATTTCCTAAAAAGCATATTATAATAAATATGAAAAAAT
Source organism: Jaculus jaculus (assembly GCF_020740685.1). Lineage (NCBI taxonomy): Eukaryota > Metazoa > Chordata > Mammalia > Rodentia > Dipodidae > Jaculus > Jaculus jaculus. The sequence goes on from NC_059102.1 coordinate 64,766,780, forward strand.
TGAAAATGGAAGTAATCACAGTGCATTATAAAGTGAATTTTGTAGTCTGCTTGTATATGTACACATACACACACACATACAAATCTGGATACATGACACATACATGAAGATAAACAGGCAGAAAAGCTTACATAGAGATGGATTGCAATGTAATCATTTTTCTCACCATAGGTTCTAGTCAGTACATGAGCTCTCTGGGATGAGAGCAAATCTTGATGGACCTGCGCTGCTATGTTGGGAAAAGTACATGTCATGAAAAATAAACAAGTGTGACAAGAGTTGTCACTGTGCCACAGCAATGCTGTGTCCTGGTGAAGGTCAAGTGCATTTCTGTGAGTTTCCCAATTCACCCCAGGAGGGTGTGGAACACTCCATCTCTATGCTCTTACTTGCAAACCTTGGGAATAAAAAGAAGAAAACATAATGAACAACTCCAAATTTTATTTCATTAAATTTTCACACCAACAGCAGTAGATCCAAAGATGTTAAATTCCAAGGATTTTGGAGCCCAACATGCTGTGTTCTATCGGGAGATCTTTAATCCTTGCATTAAACTATAAGTAAACATTAACCAATCACACATCCAACATTACTTGCACTTGGCATTATGAATGCTTAAGTCCAGGGAAGAATAAGCTTGAGGACTAGAAGACTACCACAAATGGGAGCTGGCTGAAGTCAGTTCTTGTTTTTGAGTACTGTTCTTTATGTGGGAAGGATGAATCATTACCTTGAACCCATTTTCTCAAATAAAAGCAGCTTCCTTGAATATTTGATGTGGTTTAGAAATTCAAGGAGAAGCTAAGTATATTCCTCTTATACAGTTTATGATGGAGAAAACAAATTTTGAATGCAGCATTTTATTTCTGAAATATATAAACTGTAAAAATGATTATATTCTCTGACCAAACAAGGACTACATCAGAGAACTTATCCCAGGAATATAATTCACAATGAAAACCAAACCATGTGTATGTGGTACTGGGAATTGATCCCAGGGCCTTACGTTTGCTAGCAAGCACTCTACCATGCACAAGTATTTTCACAGAAAGTTATCAATGTAAAAGACCTATAGTAACAACACTAAATATCCAACAATTGGGAAATGATTAAATACTTTTATATGAATTTGTACTATTATACTAATTATAGTAATTTTGTTAGAAATATTTCAAGTTCAATGTAGAACAATGCTAACCAAAAAATGTAAGCATTAACCATTGTGCTTGCAATATCTTATAAAACAGAGATTGATGTGACTGCAGGTGATTATTTCCTTTTTCTTTTATATTAATTTTTTTTTTGTTTTGCTTTTTTGAGGTAGGGTCTCACTGTAGCCCAGGCTAACCTAGAATTCACTAAGGAGTCTCAGGATGGCCTCGAACTCATTGTGATCCTCCTACTTCTGCCTCCTGAGTGCTGGGATTAAAGGCATGCACCACTATGCCTGGCTTAAAATTTTTATAAATAGATGAAACTAAACACCTTTAAAGTGTTTCCAGAGGCTAGACTGTTTTGTTACATTGGGAATAGGTAATGATTAAATTTTGCTTCAAACTTTATTTATTTAATTAATTAATTTGGTTTTTCGAGGTAGGGTCTCACTCTAGCTCAGGCTGACCTGGAATTCACTAGGAAGTCTCAGGGTGGCCTTGAACTCACAGCTATCCTCCTACTTCTGCCTCCTGAGTGTTGGAATTAAAGGTGTGTGCCACCATACCCAGTTACTGCTTCAAACTTTAGATTTGAATTAGGGCTGTACTGCATGTATGGTTTCATAGGCTTTACTACCTGGGTTATTTATTATTTCATTAATAATTAAATTGAATCTTTCTTATTTATATCACTATTATTACTTTATCGGATTATAATTTTAAAATTCTTATGAAAAATTTGCTGAACAAGTTTATGAGATGAGAGAAAGCCTGATACACTTGACACAGTGGAAAGGCCACTGGGTAGCTCAGTTCCAGGCTCAGGGTTAAACCAGGTCCTGGTGAGAATCCTTCTGGCTAGAAGAATTAGGTAAGGCAATGGTTACTATAAATATCATAGGAAGAGAAACCACCATAAATCTTGGAAGTAGGAAAAGTGGATTTGCTTCCATTTACTGTCTTACAGTGTTTCTGTTATTATTTTTTCTTTTTAAATCTCTGTCCATTATCTAAAACAGAAACCAGATAGTCTTAAGGTGAATAATTCTTACCACCTCTAGAATACAGGCAAGGAAAGAATATTTCCAAACATGGACATGCATGTTCTCGTTGGCTCACAGCACCCACTGGAGCATGCCAGCTGCAACTGAGCCTTGACAGATGGCAAAAGCAGGATTTGGAGTAGGATGAGGTGCACTTACCTGTGCTATGAACCAAGCCTCCATTTATCTTTATTGATAAGGAGGTCATAAGACTGAATCCCAGGATATAACTTATTCACTAAAGGAGAATTAGGCCTGAGCGCTGGCCAGAATCCCAATTCCAGCAGCTGACACTTCCAGGATAGAGCCTCTCTTTGGGGCCAGAAAAAAGATCTGATCTTCCCCAGATAAGTAAGTGGCTCTGGATCAGAAGTTATCACTTAGAACTGAGCTCCCTGCCTTATCCCTGCACATCCATCCAATCATGTCAGTGCCTTCGGCTTCATTATAGGAGGTTGGCCTTCCATTAAATTAGAAGATGGCTAGGTGGGTAAGCTTACCTAGCAAGGATTATCAGTTCTGTTTATAAGAAAAACATTTAAAATGGACCTAAAATTTCCTCAGAAGACTTCCTGCCTAAGGGAAGGACTAATCTTGAAATAAGGAGTGTTTAGGATGAATGGGCCATCCTGCTGATTCAGCTTGCTAGTAGTCAGAGGAGAACTGCAAAGACCCAGCAAACCTAAACCCAGTCCTCACTGAGATGGCTGGGGCCCAGAGCAGGTGTTCCTCATCTGAACCCTGTGATATTGTGCCTGGGAGAGATATAAGAATCTGTATATTTTTGTATTTTATTTATTCAGTTATTGGGGAATGGGTGTACCAGGGCCTCTAGCCACTGTAAATGAACTCCAGATATATGCACCACAATGTGCATCTGGCTTACATGGGTTCTAGAGACCCAAACTTGGGACCTTAGGCTTCCCAGGCAAGCATCTTAACTGCTAAGCCATCTCTCCAGCCCAGCAATCTTTATTTTTTTGACAGGGCATTATTACAGTTCTTAGGCTGTCCTCAGATTGTGATTCTCCTGCCTCAGTTTCCTGAGTACTGAGATTATGGTCATGCACACCACAGCTAGCAGAGGAATCATTTTAATTATACATCAGTTATAACAGCAGCAAGATGAAGAGTTTTGGCTTCATGTTTCTCCTGGTTTCTACCTTCCTCCCTGCTTTAATTTTGGAAAACTTTTCAATCAAGTATAAGGTAGGGTCTTCAGTAACAAGAGAGGACATATGAGTTATGGTCAATCACAGCATGCCATCTCTCTGGCCATAGTGATGGGTTTATCAAGTCATGTGACCACTGATATCTCCCCCAAGCTTTATCAGCTGACTAAATAGAAAATTGCTCCTTGAAAACTGTTTAAGGCTAGGAATATAGTGACAGTGCATGCTTAATGTACATGGGGGCCTAGGTTCAATCTCCTGCACTACAAAAAATAAAATCAAAACAAAACCTATGTAAAATAAAGAACCTCACATCTATGAAGAAGTAGTGAAAAAATAGGGAACTTTCATAAGCTCCACATCCAGCTACAAATTTTTCACAAGCTACTCTATCATTTCACACTGGGCAGCTGGCACTAAGGGAAGGATGCTGACAACAGAGTATGATGTCTGTGAGCAGAGAGTGGGAGTTCAAAATACTCTCAAAGAGAACTACAGCAAAGCTCTGAGGACACCATGTGAGGGCATCGGTCCAGCAGAACCTGGACTCACTGCCACATCTATGATTTATTTATTCCAACACTTTCACCTCCTGGAAACACAGCATCTCATATGGAACCTTAAAGAAACAGTAGGCAATTTAACGATCTTGTGATTCTTTTAGAGTATTTACAAGATTAAGGGAATAATGCAAACAAGAGTTCCATATATATGAAAATAGTCAGCACTTCAGGCACCAAATTTAAAATTCTTTTTTATTTCTTCATTTATTTGTAAGGAAAGACAGGGAGAGAGGAAGAAAGGGACAAAATAGAGACACACAAAAACAATGCCATGCCAGGGCCTCTAGCCATTGCAAACCAACTCCAGAAGAATGTATGACTTTGTGCATATGGCTTACATGAGTACTGGGAAATCAAACCTAGGTCCTTAGGCTTTGCAGGCAAGTGCCTTAAATGTTAAGTACCGTGAGCCCTTAGGCACCAAATTTAAATAAAATAACATACATATCATTGAGCAATATATCAAAGGATCAAGATTTTCACCCCTAAGAATGCCTGACAAACATAATAACAAGTCTCCAAGGAGACCCTGAATCACTGACTCTAAACTATTCTCAAAGCAAGAATGAGTGACCACATTCAAGGTGTGCTCACATCCTGGCACACCACTTTTGGGTAAGTGATGAGCTATTTTCTAAGTCCCCTCTCCTATCCACTTTTTTTTTTTAAATTTCACCCAATTTTTTTTTGTTTACATTTACTTATTTGAGAGCAACAGATAGGCAGAGAGAGAAAGAGGCAGATAGAGATGGAATGGGCATGCCAGGGCCTCCAGCCACTGCAAACAAACTCCAGATGCATGCATCATCTTGTGCATCTGGCTTGTGTGGGTCCTGGGGAATCGAGCCTTGAATGGGGGTCCTTAGGCTTCACAGGCAAGCGCTTAACTGATAAGCCATCTCTCCTGCTCTTCCATCCACTTTGATAGGACAACATTTACCTTTCTGCTTTGCTAGCTCTTGCATTATATCTTCATATACTTGTGAAAAGAGGTCCTCTTCAGGTTTTGTTCCATCCAGGTAAACTGAGAACAGGGTTAACAGCAGTCCAAATATTAACAGGCTTTATTAATACAGGGTGTTTACTGTGGCATCTGGCATTACTTGCAAATGCCAATAGCTTCAACTAAAGAACTTAGAGCTATGACTTAAAACTAACAGCAATTAAAGATGACAGCCTGAAATAACAGATCAGGAAATGTGGTTGTACTTCTGTTGTCTGGTTAAATTGGTATATTATTGCCCACCAAACTGCCCTTTAAATACTTATGTTTATACCCATATATTAATACTACTCTCAATTTTGGTTAGAGAAACTTCTATTTTCAGATAGCAGTGACTACTGGGGAGACTAAAAACTCATCAAAGTGCTGAGAAGAAAAGACAGTACAATGTTCAGCAATAAGTGGCATAAGACATCACTATCACACCCTCCAAGGCTTAGGATCCACTATATAAGAGAAGATGGACAGAATATAAGAGCCAAAGAAGGGGAGGAGTTATTTGCAATACTGTCTCCAGACAAAGTGGACATAACATTCAGGAACCCAAAGTGGCTGATGTTATCTATAAGACCTGCATAGTAGCAGAGGAAAAATGATGACATCAAAAATAGAACAAAGGCTAGTTGGAAAGTAGAGATTCAGTGGAGGCCAATAGGAAAGGAAGAAAAAGGAGTGTGATGGGAGGGGATTATGATCTTAGTGTATAGTGTATATGTCCAGAGGTTGTTAATAAAACGTTTAGCCCTGCTGTCCCCGTCCCGACCCCACCCTATGTTGGGGTGGGGGCTGCCTGCCTGCCGCCTGCGCCATGCAGAATGTCATCAACACGGTGAAGGGAAAGGCTCTGGAAGAGGCTGAGTACCTGACCCTGGTGCTCAAGGAATCAAAATTTAAGGAAACAGGTGTAATCACCCCAGAAGAGTTTGTGGCAGCTGGAGATCACTTAGTCCACCACTGTCCAACATGGCAATGGGCCACAGGGGAGGAACTGAAAGTAAAAGCATACCTACCAACAGGAAAACAATTTTTGGTGAAAAAAAAATGTGCCATGCTATAAAAGGTGCAAACGGATGGAGTATTCAGATGAATTGGAAGCTATCACTGAAGAAGATGATGGTGATGGGGGATAGGTAGATACATATCATAACACAGGTATTACAGGAATAACTGAAGCAGTTAAGGAGATGACACTGGAAAGCAAGTATGAAACTTCAAGATTGCTCAGCATTATGTGAAGAGGATGAAGAGGAAGATGAAGGAGAAGCTGCAAACATGGAAGAATATGAAGAGAGTAGATTGTTGGAAACAGATGAGGCTACCCTTGGACACCAGGAAAACAGTAGAGGCTTGTAAAGCTAGAGCTGAAGCTGGAGGTGAAGATGCTATTTTGCAAACCAGAACTTATGACCTGCACATCACTTACAATAAATATTATCAGACACCACGACTATGGTTATTTGGCTACGATGAGCAATGACATAATGTAATGTACACAGCTTTACTTCCTAGGCTTAACTTAATTAAGGAAAATCAGAGAAAATCAAAAGAGAGATTAATGAAATGAAGGTGAGTCAAAAAATAGAGGATCTCAACAATAAGCTGATTATATCTCAACATAATAAAGGCTTAATAAAGGCTATAAACAAAGCACCTAAAGACCAATCATTCTTTTTTAAAAAATGTTTCTTATAATTTTATTTATTTTAGAGAGAGAGAGAGAGAGAGAGAGAGAGAGAGAGAGAGAGAGAGGGGTACGTAGGTAGGGAGGACAATAGAGAGAATTGGAAACTAAATCATTCTTAATGGGGAAAGACTCAAGGAATTCCTTTTAAGATCAGGAACAAGATAGGGGTGCCCACTCTCACCACTGCTCTTCAATATAGTATGAGAAATCCTAGCCCAAGCAATAAGGCAGGAGAAAGATATAAAAGAGATACAAAGTGGAAAGGAAGAAGTCAGACTAGCCCTATTTGCACATGACATGAACCTATACATAAGTGACCTGAAACACTCTACCATAATACTTCTAAAGGGGGTAAATTCCTTCAGCAAAGTGGCAGGATACAGAATCAAAATACAAAAATCACTAGCCTTCCAATACGCAAAAGATAAATATACAGAGAAAGAAATCAGTGAGGCTGTCCTATTTTCAAATATCTTGGAATAACACTAACCAAGAATATGAAAGACCTATATTATGATAATACCAAAACACTCAAGAAAGAAATTGCAGAGGATATGAGAAGATGGAAAGACCTTCCATGGTCCTGGATAGGTAGAACTAATATTATAAAAATGGCAATCCTACCAAAAGCAATATACAGATTCAACAAAATACTAATAAAAATCTTAGCATCATTATTCAAAGAAACAGAAAAAGTCATCTCACAATTTATATGGAATGGCAGAATGCCTCGGTTATCAAAAAAATGTCCTTAGCATAAGAAATACCTCTGTGGCCTGCCTATTTTCTCTCTCTCTCTGTATCACTGTGCCTCTTTCTCTCTCTCTCTCAAATAAATAAATAAAGATACTTTTTTTTTTTTTTTTTTGGTTTTTCAGGTAGAGTCTCATTTTAGTTCAGGCTGACCTGGAATTCACTATGGAGTCTCAGGGTGGCTTCGAACTCACGGCAATCCTCCCACCTCTGCCTCCCGAGTGCTGGGATTAAAGGCGTGCGCCACCACGCCTGGCACTTTTTTTTTTAAAAAGAAATACTTTTGGAGGTATCACCATACCCAATGTTAAGATATACTACAAAGCCATAGTAACAAAAACAGGATGGTGCTGGCATAAAAACAGATGTATAGAACAATGGAACAGAATTGAAGACCCAACTCTTAGTTCAGGCAATGATAACTAATCATCTTTAACAAAGAAGCCAACAACATGCACTGGAGAAAAGATAACCTCTTTGACAAATGGTGCTGGTCAAACTGGATAATCACATGTAGAAAAATGAAACTAGACCCTCTCCACTCATCATGCACCCAAGTTAGGATGGCAGTATAAATCAAATGACAATAAATGTCGATGAGGATGTGGGGAAAGAGGAGCCCATGTTCACTGCTGGTAGCGTGCAAACATGTACAACCACTATGAAAATCATTATGAAGACTCCTGAAAAAGATGAAAATAGAGCTACCAAACTGATCCACCTATTCCTATATTGAGCATCTATTCTATTGTAAAGATATTTGCTCAACCATGTTTTTATAGCTGCTCAATTCACAACAGCTAAGAACTGGAATCAACCCAGATATCCATTGTTTGACAACTGGATAATGAAGATGTACATAAACACAATGGAATTCTACTCAGCTGTAAGGAAAAATGATACAATGAAGTCTGTAGGAAAATGGATGGACTTGAAACATACTAAGCAAACTCATAAAGCACAGAAAAACAAATGCCACATGTTCTCCCTCATCCGTGTTTCTTAACCTGGAAAAAGCTTGAACTGCATACATATCTGATAGACAAGGGACAGATAAGAGGGATGGAAGTGTTCAGGGGAAGGGGAGTGGGAGGGTGGGGAAGATAAACACAAAACTAAATCCAAAATGAATTGGTAACATAGAAACTTTTCTCCTGGGTAGCAGACTAAAAGATATAACCCTCAACAGGAGTCTGTAGGGATTGTCTGGTAAGAAGGGCCCTAGAGAAGGTGGGATGAAGCCAACCATAAAACATTTGGCTCTGACTTATAATTCCCAGAACCAGATGTCAATTACAACCACACTGAGCTGTTGATTGAAGAGACTTGTGAGGTTTCCAAACAAGACAGGCTTTTCTCAAAGCACTTGATATCCTGTCTGAGGTAAAAGGTAAGGTCATATTGCTGAAGACACCACATGCAGCCAACACAGAACATTGAGAGATCCCACCAGAATCTGGAAGGAAGCCAGTTCCCAGATGGTCTGTTCATATAGTATGGCACAAATAGTTTTGAAGAAAAAGTAAAAATAAAAAAGAACAGAACCTCTAGTCAGAAAGAAGTGTGACTGGTGAGGTCTAAGAAAACTCTCCTGATAAGAATTGCGGATGACAAACAGGAGAGGAAGGAATGGCCTGGGAGAGGAGGTTTTGGCAAAAGGACACAGCTCAGTCTTTAGTGGCCTTGATATTACCAAAGATTTTATAGAAAAGAGCTGGAAACCATGGATGGTATTTCAGCTGGGAAAGGACAAGGTTAAACTTGCAGTCTAAATGGAGGGAGAGAAATGCTACAGGAGGTACAGCCAGACCCCAGCTCTGATGGAGCTCCCTGTCCTCGAGGCCAGCAGGTTTCTCTCAGTACAGAAAAGTCCCTTTATTCTGCTTTATCCAATAGCCAAGTGCATCTATTTCACATGAGCTCAGTGATGGCTTCTTAACTCAGGTGCACATATCCAATCTGCTATGTGATATCTCTTGGACACTTTAACCTCACTGCCTCAGAAAATACTTGCATTCCTTCCACATAATCTCCAACTCTTTCCCTTCTTTCCCCCTGAAATAACACTTGCTAATTTGGAGGGTGTCTACCACCTTTAATACTTTAATTTTTTACTTTCTCCATATCTACTTTATCCCTAGTTCTACTGAGTACTTTTGTCTAATACTGCACCCTCTAAAAACTTATTTCAAAGAGCTCCTATTAGCTATGTCCTTGTTTAGAACCTGTCTGTAAAACTTCCGGATTCTCCAGGTTAATGACTGTGTCAGGTCTGGCCCCTGCGTGAATCACCATCACCTCCCTCCCTCCCTTTTCTCCACCATAAACACACCAGCCTTCTCTTAGGTGCTGCTCATGCCTTCCTGATCCCAGCCTTTTCTTGGTCCTTTCTACCATGTGGGGTAACCTTCTATTCTTTTTGTCTGTCAAGTTATATTCATGAGAATATACATTTACAAAATAGCTTCCTCCAAGAAGCCTTCCTGACCATTGGGAATTAGGCAGTCCTCCTGAAGCTTGGTGTTAGTGCTTCTCCAGGGAAGGGACCTGCGTGTACATCCTGTATCTTTAATGCTGTCCTGGATACAGTATTAGTTGCATTCAGATAGGACTGGGTTGGCCTTACTGGCTTGGCATCTCCATGGTCAGCACTCAACCAAGGATAGTGGGATAAATGACCAACCAGAACCTGACAAACTTGACAAGTGCCACAGAGAGGGAAAGAATAAACAGAACCAGCTGCTGAAGAGGGGAACCCGAGTTCCTGTTGGAATTGTTTCCGCATCATATTCTCCTTGAGAAAAATGGTCCCAAGCACTTTCTTTTCTGTGTTTTGAAGCAAATGAGAATATAAGGCATATAAATGGAGGGAAAAATGTACTTACCAATCTCCCAGGTGACGTGCGCCATTTCTTGTCTGTGCTTTAGGTACATGGGCCACACGTGGCCATCAAAGTACCCCGGAATGTCTGGAGGCTCATACACTCTTGTACTAGAAAAACATGCAGGAAACTATGTTGACACAAACATACAATTTACAAATTATTCATAGCTAGAAAATAGAAAAAAAAATCACTTGGATTAAATCTAAACAGAACTTAAGACTTTTTAGATTCACTGACAGCAAGAAAGGCAAGAAAACAGATTTAGTTTTCTTATCTAAAAATTAAAATTTAATATCATTCATAATTATCATTTCCCTACCTCTATTTTCCCCCCCACCCTGAGGTAGGGTCTCACTCTAGCCCAGCTGACCTAGAACTCATTCTGTAGTTCCAGATTAGTGTTGAACTCACAGCAACCCTCCTACCTGGGTCTCTGGGATTAAAGGTGTGCACCACATGGAATTGTTTCTCTTCCCACTAATTTACACTAGTCACGTGGGATCACATCACTTCCCACTAACTTAAGCTAGTCACATGGGATCGCTTCTCTTCCCACTAACTTATGCTAGTCATGTGGGATTGCTACACTTCCCACTAACTTATGCTAGTCACATGGGATTGCTTCCATTCCCACTAACTTACACTATCACGTGGGATCACTACACTTCCCACTAACTTACGCCAGTAACATGGGTTGGCTTCTCTTCCCACTAACTTACACTATCACGCGGGATCACTTTTCTTCCCACTAACTTGCGCTAGTCACGTGGGATCGCTTCCATTCCCACTAACTTACACTATCATGTGGGATCGCTACACTTCCCACTAACTTACACTATCATATGGGATTTCTTCTTTCCCCACTAACTTACACTATCATGTGGGATTGCTTTTTTCCCCATTAACTTATGCTAGTCATGTGGGATCACATCACTTTCCACTAACTTATGCTAGTTACGTGGGATCACTTCTCTTCCCACTAACTTACAGTATCATGTGAGATTGCTTCACTTCTCACTAACTTACACTATCATGTGGGATTACTTCACTTCCCACTACTTACACTATCACATGGGATTGCTTCACTTTCCACTAACTTACACACTAGTCATGTGGGATTGCTACACTTTCCATTAACTTACACTAGTCATGTGTGATCACTTCATGTCCCACTAACTTATACTAATGTGTGATTGCTTCACTTGAAGGTGGAGGAATAATGAGCCATTAAGTTTAATTTTGGGGGGGAGAATTGTATACTACTCCATATGACTACTTATGAAAAAAAACCTTGTTTGAAAACTGACCATCACATTGCTCAATAATGGGGCTTCCCTCATTTTCCTACATTTTATCTTTTGAGCAACAATGCACAAAGATGGTTCAAACCTTACCTCCTTCTCCTCTTACATTCTTCATACGGAATGGTCAAAAAATAACTTCTATTCCATATTGTGTCAAGTGGCCTAAGACAACAGCATATTTAGTTCATAAGCCTTTTCCCCATTCATTTAGGATGGTATTGGAGTGGGATGCTTACTTGTAATTAAAGAGAAGGAACCCTTCGATAATTAATATGGAAACCCCTTCTGCACTTCCCCATGCCACTGGTCCCTCAGAGTGCTCCGGGCTCTCCATCCAGCGGGAAATAGTTGACATCATCTCTTCCATGTTAAGTGCTTCAAGCACTGAGACAAACATAAAAAACATGGAATTAATACAACAAAACAAGGCTGGAGAGATGGCTCCATGGTTAAGGCACTTGCCTGCAAAGTCTAACTAATCCCTGAGTTCAATTCCCCAGTATCCAGGTAAAGCCAGATGCACAAAGTGATACATGCATCTGAAGTTTGTTTGTAGCAGTTGGAGGCCCTGGATGGCCCACTGTCTGTCTGTTATGGCACATGTGTCTAACCCCAGATCTTGGGAGGCAGAGGTAGGAGTATTTCCATGAATTCCAGGCCAACCTAAGCTAGAGTGAGACAGTACTTCAAAAAATAGATAACATAACAAAATATGAATCACAAAGTCACAACTTTGGAAAAATAAAGCCACTGTAAATTAAAAAAAAGAACACAACAAAACACCATTTGATTTACCCTTTAAGAAATCTAATAAATAATTTAGTTACTGCATGTAAACCTTAATACTGATAAAGTGGTGTGCCAAAAACAAAAACATTTTTTATTATGGAAAAGCACAAATGCAGAGAATACAGCATGATGAACTTCAAGTCACTATCTCTACTTTTAACTATTATAAACTTGTGACTATCTGCTTTATTTACTACCTCAACTCTTTCCTGACAATAAAACAATTAAAAAGTTTTTGCAGTACAGAGACCAAACCCAGGATTTTGTGTATGCTAGGCATGCACTCTACCACTGTGCTACATCCCCAGTCTGATGAAATATACTCTACACACACACACACACACACACACACACACACACACACACACACACGGCACTGGGATTACTATAGAAGGGTGCCACAGCTTCTGGATTTGTTTTAATTCATTTTTAAAAATTTTGTTTCTTTTTATTTATTTATTTGAGAGTGACAGACAAAGAGGCAGATGAATAGAGAAAAGGTGTGCCAGGACCTCCAGCCACTGCACATGGACTCCAGACGCATGTGTCCCCTTGTGCATCTGGCTTACATGGGACCTGGGGAATTGAGCCTCAAACCAGGGTTCTTAGGTTTGACAGGCAAGCACTTACTGCTAAGCCATCTTTCCAGCCCTGTTTATTGTTTTTTACATGGCGTCTGAGGACCCAAACTCTGGTACTTAGAGTTGTGTTACAAGTGCTTTATCCACTGAACAATCATCCAGCCTTATTTTAAGAGTTTTAGGCACATGTTCTACCAATTTATACTTTTATATAAAGTACATGAGAGTTTTTCCTTTGGCGAGATCATGTGATTGTTAGAACACTACTGATGTATTAAAATTTATTTATTTCATGTGTGGGAAAAAGGCAATCTGTAATTTTTGACAAGTTTAGAAACTGTCTTTTCATTATACATTTATAGCTAATTCACATTTTTCTATGTTATTTTTAAATTGGGATATTTGTTTTTTATTAGCAGCTTGTAAGAACTCTTTGATAAGTAGGAATACAAATTCTTTGTCAGTGTTGAAATAAGTTTTTTTTATGGTTTCACTCTTGCTCTATAAAAATCTTTCTAACATTTGGACAAGAAGAAGAGAAGACAGCAACTTGACAAGAACAGAGTCCCGGATTTTGTCTCATCACTCTTCTATCTGTAAGCAATGTCACACAACATGCTCCTCAGAGGCTAGCAAAGCTAAAGATAACATTCTAGCCGGCGTGGTGGCATACACCTTTAATCCTAGCACTTGGGAGGTACAGGTAGGAGGACCGCTGTGAGTTAGAGGCCTTCCTGAGACTACATAGTGAATTTCAGGTCAGCCTGGACTAGAGTGAGACCCTACCTCAAAAAACCAAAACCAAAACAAAACAACAACAACAACAAAACGCTAAGCCAGGCATGGTGGCATACATCTTTAATCCCAGCACTTGGAAGGCAGAGGTAGGATTGCTGTGAGTTTGAGGGCACCCTGAGACTACACAGTGAATTCCTGGTCAGCCTGGGCTAGAGCGAGACCCCAAAAAACTACAAAAAATAAAAATAACATTCTACATGATTCTTCAAGAGCACGACCTCTGTCTGTCCATATGTACAAGTTCTCAAGATCTTCACTAATCTGAATATACCATTGCTTATTATCATGCTCTTCTCTATGGGAAAATGTTTTATGGCTGCTTTTAATTCTTTGACTTCAAAACAGTGTAAGCTTGGGGCAAAGGAATGAAGTGAACCTATCTAAAAAAAATTCCAAGCTTTCTAAGCAGAAAGAAATAAGCTTCCTGGTACTTAGGCCACCAGGATGTAAAGTAGACAGCATGAAGGCTTAGAAGTATGCTCCAGGTGAAAAATTCTGGCAGGGTGAGGCTGGGAGTGGCATGTATAGCTGGTTAATACGCTCTGACCCCTGTGTCAGGGATAGGTAGAGGGATGGCAAATCTACCCTTGCACAAAGTTTTCAGTCTGAAATATAAACCTGGAAGAAAGAGTCTACTTAGATATTTGAACATAAGCCAGATGCCTAAAACAGCAAGCTTAAGGGACAGAAATATTTTAAAAAGCATTTTTACAATATTTTATTTATTTATTTGAGAGAGAGACAGAATGGGCACTCCAGGGCCTTCAGCCACTGCAAAGAACTCCAGACACATGTGTCACTTTGCGCAACTTGCTTATACGGGTACTGGGGAATCGAATCTGGGTCTGTAGGCTTTGTAGGCAAGTGCCTTGACCACGAAAACTCTCTAGCTCCTTAAAATGCATTTTAACAGTGTATTCATAGACAATTAAGTTGTTTGTTTATTGGATTTTTTGAGGTAGGGTCTCACTCTAACCCAAGCTGGCCTGGAACTCACAGTGATCTTCTTACCTCTGCCTCCTCCGTGTTAAAGGTGTACAGCACCACAACCAGTAGACAGTGAAGTTCTTTGTATTTGTAAAAGAAAACTGATACAAATGTTTTACAAGTTAATTTACTTACCATCATACTGCAAAAATCCATTCTTATCTCGCTCTATCTCAGACTCTGGCTGGAAAAATAAAGTAAAGCACCCATCAGAACAGTATACAGAGCAGAACAGAAATGATGCAGAGATAGATACTTTAAGATACCAGCAAAGATCAGCACTGAGAGATGGTGCCACCTAGTGGCAGATAACACTATTCAGTCTACTGTCCATAGGAAAGCCTTTTGAGGTATATAATTCAATCAAACTTTATTAAACATTTTTGTGCTAAAAAAATTACGTATGGAGTTTTATGGATACCTTGAAGAAGTCATCCTGTGATATGATGCTGCAGTTTGGGAGGTGTTTCTGCAAGTTCTTAGCCAGTGTTGTCTTCCCACCATTTGTTACACTGAAAGTACCAAGAAGACATTAGAAAACATGGAATATTTTTAATGATCTTTTCAGAAAAGGGTAATTAAGGCAATACTAACTGTTTGAGAAAAAATAAATTTCTGCAGATCTTGTTTTGTTCTGGTGACAAAACCGTGAGCATTGGCAGATATTCTGTGCTAATAACAAGAAATGCACTGTGAAAGACTATTGTGGAGTGAAGAGGACACTACCACTTTAATGCACATGATGTGTTGGAGGCACAGAAGATAAGTGGAATATTGTCATTCAAGTATATATATAAGTTCCCTTGGTCACTTCTTAGGTGCAATGGACAGTGGACAAAAGAGAAATGGCTTATGACAAGCCTGTCTATCATGAACCATACTTACTGCATGGTACCTCCCCCCTCCCTGCACTTGGGAGCAAGGTCAGAGGTCCACTGTCGCTTCCAGCCAGGTCACTTGTATTCAAGATGGACTGTGACATCCAGGAGAAAGGTGCCTGATCAAATCATCTGTGATCCTGTTTCCCAGCCTCTAGCACTTTCGGTGGAAGCATTTCTCTATTCAAAGTTTTGGCAATTTTGGCTTATGAGTCAGGGTTTCACTCTGTAGGCCAGGTTGGCCTTGAACCCATAGCAATCCTTCTGCCTCCACCTCCTGAGAGCTGTCAGTATAAGCATTAGCCACCATACTAGCTTATTCAATCATTTTTGCAAACAGGTTTTAGGCTGGGACTTGGTCACCTCCAATAGGTCAATGTCAAAAATCATGTTGACTATAAAATCAAATGGGAAAGAAATTAGCTCTTTATTTCCACTAAATTCTACCAGAAAATTAGCAGATCCTTTTATTCTAATAAATTATTCTACTTCAATGTTAGCAGTGCCCCCAATTTTGTCACCAGTGGAAATGTTCCATCTCTGCACATGGAGCTTCAGGGGGGGCAGACATCTCGAAGCATCACTGATAGGGACTACTATCTTAACTAAAGGCTGTTTCTAGACCTAACAAGGAAATATTTGCACATTTGTTTCACAATATCTTATAGCTGTCTTTTAACAGGACTAGTTTCCTTACTATTATTGCACTTTATTTATTCATATCACACATTTAAAGTCACTGCTCTGCAAAAGGTAAATATTGCACCATACCACCTAGTGTCCACAGTACAGAATTCATGACTGCTCCTCTATTGGTAAGGACCTGTGCTTAATCCCAGGGAAGATTGGTGGCACACTATTTATGATCTAGGCGAGGGAAAATGAACTAAGCCTTATTCATCAGAATTGCTTGCTATGCATAATTAAAAGATTCCGTAAATACCTCATACTTACAAAGCTGAAGGAACTTGACTCAGAAGACTTTCCACTTAACCTTACGCCACACAGTTAAATAGAATATAGGTGGTCTCTTTGAAAAGAAGTAGATGAGTTTCACCCTACATATTGAAAATATTGTTATGACATTTTCTTCCTCTAAACAAAATGCCTGCCAAGTGTGTCCAATCTTTTAAAATGCAACATAGTATTCTCATTAAAGTATACACTTCAGAACCATGCACTCGAATTACAAATAAAATTACAAAAATATCTCATGTTTTATTTAAATTTACAATTTTGTGTGGGGGCATATTCATTGCTGTTCATGGCCACATGTGGCCCATGGGCTGCAGGTTACTAATATATACCACACTGAAAAATCTGTATTTTAGGTACTGAGTTTTTGTTTAAAATAGTGAAGAGGGGGTAGATTTATAATGGCATGAGCAATCTGGCAAGAAAATGTCATTTCCTAGACTTATTCTGTCATTAAGATCATGCAACTAAACCAACAATGAATAGATCCCTCCTCACTGATTTAGTGGCAGCTAAGAAGGAAGTACCATTTATACGAGTCTCACAGGATGGGATGGGGTTAGCTGGAAGAGAGGAGACAGTCCTACCATACAGCACAGCAAAAAACAAACAACAACAACAACTAAAAAACATGCGAGTCCATAACCTACACTCAGAATACAACCATCTAAGTCAGGGGACTCCTTGCATCCACCTCTTATCCTTCAGCCTACTCAGTCTTCCTCTCACATAAAATTTGTGCAACTCAAGGGAAGACTGCCACAGCACTTATCATCCTAAGTTCTGAGGGAAGAAAATGGATGAATGCTGAGTACGTTTCCTCTCTTTGTTTACAGCACACAGATAAATGTACAGCTTCTGGCTTATTATATTTACATGTCAGGTAACAGGAGAAGAATCACTTCAGCAATAGATACTAATATTCCCATGTTCCAGCTGAGGGTGGGAGAGCTGTTTGCTGCTGGAGACTGACTACCAAGGTTAACTATAGCATGAGGATTAAAGAGGTAGGAAAGTGTAGGAAAACTTCTAAGACTAGAACTGGGAAGTGATGGCCTGAATTAGGAGGAGGCACTAAGTGTGGAAAGCTGGGAAGGAAAGAGGAGTCCTGCAGAGTGAAAGTGAACTTTGGTGCTGGGTAGACAGGAGGCAAGGCAAGGTATGGCATGATCTGAAATTTTACTTTTTTTATTTTTTAAAAAAAGGTTTTATTTATTTGTGGGGGAAGGAGGAAGGAGAACATCATTTCTCTTGTGAAATGATGTGAGAGAGAGAGACAATGGGTGTGCCAGGGCCTCTAGCCACTGCAAACGAACTCCAGAAACATGCACCACCATCAAACTTGGGTATTGAGGCTTTACCTTTCCACCCCCCTTTAAAAAAAATAAATCTTTTCTCTTTGCTCTGCCAAGGTTAGGACATAGA
The DNA here is from genome assembly GCF_020740685.1 of Jaculus jaculus. Taxonomy (NCBI): domain Eukaryota; kingdom Metazoa; phylum Chordata; class Mammalia; order Rodentia; family Dipodidae; genus Jaculus; species Jaculus jaculus. The sequence goes on from NC_059102.1 coordinate 64,784,774, forward strand.
GCATAACAAATGCTAGGTAAATGCTCTATGCTACACACAACTCCATTTGATTTCTAATTAATGACTCCCTGAATAAAGTAATACAATAGCACAATTATTTCTCTCAAATTACACATTCTAATTTCACAATTTAATTAATGGGTCACGGACATGAAAAAGGATCACTGTAATATGGTAGCCAAACAAGTAATATCTTTTTCAGCTGCTGTTGCTGTCACATTTGCACATCAGTCTCTGACACAGGCGGATGGCCACACAGTGTGGGAGACTTTTGAGAGAGGGGTACATGGCTAGAAATGCTGCTAGGGCAACAAAAGGTTGTTAACCAGGACATCTGGTCACCCTGAGTGTGAAGGATGAATGGAAGCAAGGCTGTCTTGATGCATCATGTCCACACTGGACACAAAAAAGGACATGGTTGCTTTTTGTCATATGTACCTCATGCCAGCGGTGTGTATGTGGGTAAGGATATAGTATCCAACCAGCCTTGTTTCCAATGTCAGCTCCAGAACACCCATGGTAGGTGAATACTACGGAAAACACTTGTACCCTTGGATTTATGCAGCAGCACCCTGGCCCAGGAATGCCCAGCTACACCATTCTACACCAGTTCCATGTGAAAACACCAGCCCGACATATGGAGAGTCTTGCCCAGCTGTTTGTAGTAAAATTACTCACCCTCCGATTCCAATAACAAATGTTTTCATAATTGGCTTTGAAAATCACGTCTTCTTAATATCCCTAGAATAAAACAAATCAAATGTGTATTATTAGGTGTCTAGAGTCAAAAGAAAAATTCCTGAGTTAGAACCAGCTGAGAAGGGAAGCACGGCAGAAATGGCTTGTAGAAGTCATGCTGCCTGGCTCCCTGCTGACATGCTACTGCAAAAATGTCAACAACTGGTGCATGTTCAGGGCCTGTCAACCAATGTCACACGTAGACCCATTTTTCTGGATGCAGGTACTTCTCTGGGCTAGCCTTTCTTTCCTTCCTTGACAAAGAGAAAGAAGAGCTGGCCAGAGTCAGAGAGAAACAGATGCTATTGTCCTTTTATTTCTTTTTTCCCCTATGTAGTCCCAGGCTGGTCTGAAACTCATGATCCTCTTGCCTCAACCTCCCGAGTAGCTGGGATTCTAGGCTGTGCCAATGTGCCATCTTCTATGTGGGCCAAGAGGCAAAATCTGACTTATGATGTAGGAAATGATGTAACAAGATTAAAAATTTTTTCTATATCTGGGTGTTGAAGAGATGGCACAGTGGTGGAAGGTATTTGATTATAAAGCCTTATAGCCTGTGTTCGATTCTCCAGTACCCATGTAAATCCTAGATGCATGAAGTGGCACATGGGTTTGGAGTCTGTTTGCAGTGGCAGAAGCCCTGGTGTGCTCATACTTTCTCTGTTTCTCTGTACCTCTCTCTCTCAAATAATTTTTTTTTTTTTTTAAGAAGCAACTTAAGTCAGGTGTGGTGGCACATGCCTTTAACCCTAGCACTCAGGAGGCAGAGGTAGGAGGGTCACTGCGAGTTCAAGAGGCCACCCTGAGAGTACAGAGTGAATTCCAGGTCAGCCTGAGTTAGAGTGAGACCCTGCCTCCCTCAAAAAAAAAAAATAAAAAAAATAAAAAAAAAAAGCCAACTTAAAAAATATAATCACAGCTGAGTCATTTCTCTCCTTCCAGAAATTTGATCCAGTAATGAGAAGAATGGAGTTTTACTTTGGTGGGTAATGTTACTTAAACTGGATTTCAAAAAGGTTGCTCTCTATCCCAAAATTGGATATAAGCATTCAAGGAGCCATTTTTAACCATGGGCTGTTCTGCTGACCCCTAGTTTAGAGGGTGAAGGTCAAGTTACATCCACAGGCCACTGAGGTTCAAGAAAGAAGTCCCTGGGCTGTTCCCTACTTTCATCTCCAAGTGAAAAAGTGCTGTGGCTACAGGGTCCCTTGGAATGGTGGTTCTTGAAGGCCATTTCTGGCTAAAGCTGCTCTCTCTGTTTGCTCAGGTGACCTGTAGGGACTAAGCAGTGCAGACAGGGGTAAAAGGCCACAGAGTCTGCAACCTCCTTCATTCCCAGTCCTGACCTATGCCTAGGTTCCTGCCTGGATGTGGAGTGTGGAAAAGCCTGGTGGGGAGATGGCTGTCAATTCACAACTTCTCAGCTCATCCAGAATATTCTAAGTTGAGTAGACTGTTTAAGTTTAAAAGGTTGTATTTTCATTAACCGTCTGTGAGAGATAAGACTTCAAAACAGAAGTGTAAATTAGATACTTGAGTTTCCCAGGGAATTGTATTGCTGAACATGTAATTTGCCATATCAATCGAGAGTTCAATGTGATGAATAATGGAAATAAAGTATCACACTCTGTTGTTGAATTTTATTTTGTCCTATTCTTGTTTTTGACATGACAGAACAAGAGTGCCACTACTCTTCGTTTGATTGGCCTTTACATTGAGATAGTAATTTGCTTGTTTACCTTGGTCATAAATGTCCTTTCTCTTATGAAATGATGATGCCAGATTGGTATTTTCACTCAGAAAAATAAAATGTGTGCTGCAGAGATGGCTCAATGAGTGGTTAAAGCACTTGCCTGTAAAATCTGATGATGACCTGAGATTGATTCTCCAGTACCCATGTAAAGCCAGATGCAAAGTGGCACATGCATCTAGAGTTCATTTGGAGTGGCTAAAGGCCCTGGTGCACCCAAATTCATTCATTCACTCACTCTCTGTCAAATCAATAAAAAAAATTCATAAAATTTTGTCCTTTTTGGTTATGATTTAGAGCAAAATGCTCAGCAAAAGCCCATGTGTAGACAGCATGTGCCAGTTGCAGGAGTGTTGAGAGGGGCAGCTTTGGGAGGTCACTAGATCAATGAGGACTCTATCAATGGATTAATTTATAGAGCTATTAATAGCTTAACAGGCTACTCGGAGAAGGCAGAAACTTTAGGGGCAAGTTACTCAGAGGAAGTAAGTGAAGTGTGTCCTTGATGTGTACATGTTGTCCCCATCCCCTTCTCTTTCTTTTGTTTCCTAGCTGCCATAAAGTGACCATCTTTTTGCTCACTCCTAACATTATTTAAAAAAATTATTTATTATTGAGGGGGCAGATAAAGAGAATGGGCACAACAGGGCCTCTATCCACTGCACATAAACCCCAGATGCATGTGCCACCTTGTACATCTGGCTTTATGTGGATTCTGGGAAGTCAAACCAGGGTCCTCAAGCTTTGCAGGCAAGTGCCTTTATGGCTGAGCCACTTCTCCAGCCCTGTGATGTTTTGTTCCACCACAGGCTCAGAGACAACAGAACCAAGTGATCATGGCCTTGGGAACTGAAGGCCAGTATAAACCTTTGTTTCTTGCAACAGAAAACTATATAGTTGTTCCTATCTTTTTTCTTTTTCTTTTTTTTTTTTTTTGTTGTTGTTTGTTTTTTGTTTTTCGAGGTAGGGTCTCACTCTGGCCCAGGCTGACCTGGAATTTACTATGTAGTCTCAGGGTGGCCTCAAACTCACGGTGATCCTCCTACCTCTGCCTCCCGAGTGCTAGGATTAGAGGCATGCGCCACCATGCCTGGCTTGTTTCATTTTTTTTAAATTGCTTGGTAGAGTATAGATTTACCAAATTGGTAGAAGCACAGCCTTAGAGAGACCCCTTAGTCCAACCCTTCTGAAGTGAAAACTGGCCCAGTCTGGAATGACATGCCTAAGGCCATACAGCTAGTGAACAGAAAACACAAGAATGAAACAAAGTCATGAAGGTGGACATCTTTCCAGTTCTCCATGCTGCTAGAGGATTATCTTGATTAGGTTTACTGAGGTGGGAAGACCTCAGTTACATGTGGGTGGTTCCATTCCGTGGGCCAGGGACCTTGACCATATAAAAAGGAGAACAACATATTTGTATATTTGAGAGAGAAAGAGAGCACACGAATGAGAGACAGAATGGGTACACCAAGGCCTCCAGCCACTGTGCATAAAGTCCAAATGCATGTGATACCTTATGCATCTGGTTTATGTGGGTACTGAGGAATTGAACCTGAGTCCTTCACTTTGCAGGTAAGTGCCTTAACTACTAAGCCATCTCAGCCCTAGAGCACTTTCTTACCAAGGGCTTTTACTAGAAGGATGCCACACATACACTAGCTGAATTGTCTGATGGATAACTGATACTGCTCTTACTGATGCATTATTGATGAGCTGCAAGATTGTGGTGCCTAGAGCAAACTATTAGTTCCTCTTCCTAGCTGCCAGATCTGTGCCTATATGAGGACACTGCCTCAATTACATAGTATGCTATGATGGTTTACACTGACAGTCAACATCACAGGACCTAGAATCAACTGTGAGGGATTATCTTGATTATGTTAACTGAGGTGGGAAGACCCACCTTAATTGTGGGTGGTTCCATTCCATAGGCTGGGGACCTTGACTATATAAAAAAGAGAAACCTAGCTGAGCAGAAGCATTCATTCATCCTTCTTTGCTTCCTCGCTGTGCAGAATATGACCAGCTGCCTTCCCTACCATGATGGATTGTAACCTGGAATTATAAACTTAAATCAACCCTTGCTTCTGGTTACACATTTGTTTCAGCAACAGGAAAATAACCAATACCCATGTAAAAAGCGTTGTTACAGGACTAGAAATAGACTTGAGAAGATTACTTTTATGGAATCCCTAAGTCCCTTGAGTAAGAAGGGGAGGGTATATCTACACCAAGGGCAAGGAAAAAACAAGGATAAATATATTATTTAAGTATCTATGTTCATGTGTGTGTGTGGGGGGGGGTACACATATGTGCTCTTGCATGTGGAGACCAGCATATAACCTCAAGTGTTGTTCATTCAGTTACCATCCACCTTTTTTGAGTCAGGGTCTTTTACTGGCCCAGAACTCACATAATTACCTTAGGTTAGTCTACAATGGCTGGCCGGTGGGCTCTAGGGACCTCCTTGCCCCTGACCTCCCAGCACTGGGATAACAAACATACACTACTACATCTGGGGGTCCTGGGGACTGAACTCAGGTTCTTATGCTTGCAAGGTAAGCACTTTAGCAACTGAGCCACCTTCCCAACCCTTAAAAAAAAAATCCAAACACTCTGGATCTACATTGGTTAGCAATCTAGGAGTGTCCCAAGCAGTGTCTGGGTACATCAGCAATAAGCAGGTGCCAGGGTGGCAGGGTGGGGAACTGGACATGCAGAAACAAGGCTGGCGGTGGGGCTGAGTGAAGGGAGGCACAATCTCTGAAAGTGCCCATTTCAAAAGCAGTGTAGGGGGGCAGTGGTGGTGCACGCCTTTAATTCCAGCACCAGGGAGGAAGAGGTAGGAGGAGCACCGTGAATTGAGGCCACCCCGAGACTGCCAGTGAATTCCAGGCCAGCCTGGCCTACAGTGAGACTTTACCTTGGAAAACAAACCAAATTAAAAAAAAGTGTAGAATACGCAAGGCAGAGATATGTAAACTCCAAGTTTAGGTCTGGTACTATCAATTTCCACATCATTCTATTTCATTGTGTGTTGCCCTCCTTAAAAGCAATCTTGAAACCAGAGTTAAACAGTTTGTAACCAAGAACTGTCATGCTCCAAATAAATATCATAACATTATTTTTTTTGAGACAGGGTCTTATGTGGTCAATGTTGGTCCCAACCATACTATGTAACTGAGGATGACCTTGAACTGTCAATCTTCCTGCCTCTGCCTTCCATGTGCTAGAATTACAGATATGTTGCCACCATTCCTGGTGGTAGAATACTTTATAAAACAAAAATCAACTACAAACTATAAATCTTATGATGTCTGTGGAAAAACCAATTTTTAAAAATTTATTTATGGGGGGGGAGGGAGGGAGGGAGGGAGAGAGAGAAAAAAGGGACAAATAGAATGGGTGTGTCAGATCTCTAGCCACTGCAAACAAACTCCAGACACATGTGCTACCTTGTATATCTGGCTTACGTGGGTACTGGGGAATTGAACCTGAGTATTTAGGCTTTGCAGGCAAATGCTTTAACCACTAATCCATCTTTCCAGCCCAGAAACTACTTTTTCAGCTTTCCAGTGTCATCAAGTATGGGCAGCCCATCACCACAAAACATATGCCACCTTTAATTGTGTGTAACATTTATGAAGTTTATTTCTTCAATGTGCAAAGCTTCCCTCTGAAGTAGGGTATTTGCATAGGGGGAGAACACAGTGGGACAGCCAAAAGCAAACCCTAAATAAGTCATTTTTATTTTTTCAAAATTTATTTATTATGATTATTATTTTAAGATAGAGCTCTTAACCTAGGTTGGTCTGGATTTGTGTAGCCAAGGCTGTTTCTATCTGCCAAGTGCTGGACTACAGGCAAGTGGCACAAGTGGTCCATTAAAAAATATATACATATGTATATATTGATTTATTTGAGAGAGAAAGACACACACACGGGGCGGGGGGGGGGGGGAGAGAAACAGAGGATGGAGGAGGAAGAGGGAGAGGAAGAAAAAAGGAAAGAAAAACAGAGAAAGTAAGTATGAGGGCCAGAGCCTTTGTAAACAAACTCCAGAATCATGGTCACATTGTGCATCGGGCTTTACATGGGTACTAGGGAATCAAAACCAGGCCAGCAGGCACTACAAACAAGGGCTTTTAACCACTGAGACATCTCTCTAGCCGTCATTTTAAAAATAGTTTTGTTTTACCCTTGGTAAAATGTTGACTTTTCCTCAAGATTGGCTTATGTTTACAGTTAATCCATGTCAATACTAAACATGGTACATTTTGGATTCTAAACTACAATGTGGTTCCCAGGAGTGTGGGGTCAATTAGCAGACTGTAGTTCCTCACACAGTCAGGAAGGAGACATGTGCAAACAAAATGAATTTTGCAAACTAAAGGTTTGATATATTAGAAAGGCTTAAATGTTTTCATTACTTCTCTGTTCTTTCACAAAGTAGGTCATTTTCTTCCTACTGATTTAAACTTTGATCCCTTTTGGCAAACAGGAATCTCCCAAGGCTGGATTTCTGGTAACTCATGACCTTTCCTGTTAGAATTACTTAAAAACAAACAAACCAACCCTAACCTTTAGAAGACACTTAAGTTTTATTATGTAGCTTCATACATAAACTGTACTTTCAATTTTTATTCCACCAAATAAACAACAGGTTTAAAATACTGACTACACTCCCGTAAGTTTATGTATTTCCAGGCAGGCTAGAGTTGAGCAAATTTTTGTGAAGTGCCAGACAGTGTATATTTTCAGCTTTGCGGGCAACTATTCAACTCTGGGGCTGGAATTAGAAAGCACCTGCACACAAGACACAGGCAAATGGACATGACATTAATCTAATAAAACTATATGAATTCGAATAAAATTATATGAAATCGGGATAGCACATAATTATTGTGTGCCACATAGTTATCATTTTTGTTTTGCTTCCAAAGCATTAAAAATGCCAAAAACAGAGCCGGGCGTGGTGGCGCACGCCTTTAATCCCAGCACTCGGGAGGCAGAGGTAGGAGGATTGCCATGAGTTCAAGGCCACCCTGAGATGACAGAGTTAATTACAGGTCAGCCTGGACCAGAGTGAGACCCTACCTCGAAAAACCAAAAAAAAAAAAAAAAAAAAAAAAAAGCCAAAAACATTCTTAGAAGGCTTTACAAAAACAGGCAGCAAGCGGACCGTAGTTTATGAACACAATGATGTGAGGAGGGCAGTCTCATCCCGTGGAGTGGACATCAAGGCCTGATCCTTCTCCCTGCAAATGCTGGAGGTAGCACTGGCAATTTTAAGGGTTCCAGGGTACTTCCCGTTTTAGGGGTAGGAGCCACCAGGGGGTTCCCGGAGGAGCACTCAGGAGACTCCTCTAGGCCCGGGGCGCGTTGGACAGGTGGGGGGGAGGGTTCTCACCTGGGGCGGGTTCTAGCGAAGTCACAGTGCTGGCCCCGCGCGAGCTCGCCGGCTGCTCGCTCTTCCGCAAACGTACAGTCGCGGGCTCAGCGTGCCGAAGTCCCAGGTATGAGCAGGCCTGGGGTGGGGCGGGGATTGGTCACCCGGAGGCAAGCCGGACAGGGTGCCCGGGGCGGGGCTCCGGCCCGAGCTCCGGCACCGCTCCAGGCCCGCCGCGGCCGCGCCTCCGCAGACGCCCAGCTGTGCCTCACAGCGCCCTCGCTCGGCGCTGCCGGGTTCCACCGCCGCCAGCGCCCCGCCCAGCGAGCCCCGCTCAGCCAATCAGCGCGCAGCGAGGCGGTGGCCACTTCCTCGTGGGCGGCGCTCTGCGCTGGGGCCGGCGCGGGCCGGCCGGGGCGGGGCGGGGCTCTCGGAGGAGCCGCGGGCTGCCAGCGTCGGCGCGTCCTGCAGCCCTGGGCGGGCAGGCGGGGGTCCGAGGCGCACCAGCACGCCAGCCACGAAGAAGCTCGGGTGGGACCCCGGCAGCCGCTGCAGCGACGTTCGCCTGGCTCTTCGGACGCCGTCTCCGGACCGGTCGCTCAGGGCAGCGAGATGTCGAAGCCGCCTCCCAAACCCGTCAAACCAGGTAAGAGGCCGGCGCCGAGTCGGCGGTCCCAGGCCGAGCCGGCGAGTGCCCGCGCTCCCAAAGTCAGCGCGGCGAACGGAATCGCCCTCGGCGGTTCTCCGTGCTCGCCATGGCTTGCCGGCGGTCGTGATGGCAAACACCCCTTTGAAGTTTTCGCGGAAGACCGTACGGTTGATCTCTTTCTAAAGGAGTCACTCGGGGTGCCTTGGAATGGTCTGTGGCCACTTCCTCTTTCCTCGGTGTCACTGTCAAGTTGGAGCTCTGGACCCGCCGCGCGAACGGGAAGTGCGCGGCCGGCTGGGTGGGGTTTGCCAGCGAGCGAGCTGCGGGCGCGGACCGCGGGGTTCCCGGTAGCTGCAGGCGCTGCGCTCGCTCGGGTTGCGGGGTCTCCGCTGTCACCCGGCCGGCCGCCCGCGAAGTGACCCCCCTGCATGTCCCCCGCCGCGGGATGTCACGCGCGCTTCGCCTTGGCTCCCCAGTGACAGGAGAGAGTACGGAAGTTCCCCAAAGCAGTTTTCTTGACCGATTGCCCATGTTCATGCACTTCTTTACTCTGTTCTTAGAATATTTTTCTGTGTTGTGGAGGATCGAGAGAATTTTAAAGGGACTGATCTGTTTCAATTCACTACCCTAAGAAACTTATGATTTGCAATCAAAGAAAATGACGATTCCAATCTCGCGTTACTTTGATATTGTAAATGCTGAAACTTGATCTACTTACATCAAATTTATAGTAACATCTGCTTCAGTGATGAGTTCTTGATTTTTTTATAGGTGTGTCAAGTATCCCAACAATCATAATTTTCCAGTCTTCCTTTTTTTTGCCATCCTACACTGGCGGTATCAAGTCCCTGAATTTAAAAATAATATATATGCGCACATATGTGAAACAGACTTTCACTGAGAACGTACATTTTGCTAGGCTGGGTGTGTAGGAAGTTGTTCTGACTGGCTCTGCCTAGAGCAAAAAGATGGGGCGGTGGTGATTAGAGGCTGCATTGGGTGTGAAATTTGAGAAGTTTGCCATTTTCAGTTTAGTTGCATTTGTATGAGGTAGAAGTTTTCAGAACTCAGATGAAATCTTAGCAAAGCTGAATTTTTTGATAGCCAAACAAAATATTTTGTTGTTAAGAATGTCCTGAGAAGCCGGGCGTGGTGGCGCATGTCTTTAATCCCAGCACTCGTGAGTTCAAGGCCACTCTGAGACTACATAGTGTATTCCAGGTCAGTCTGGGCTAGAGTGAGACCCTACCTAAAAAAAAAAAAAGAATGTCCTCAGAATAGTCCATGGGGTTTTTCATCCCTCCAGACAAACTGAGTCAAGTCTGTGCTGCATCTGCTGGGATATGGACAAGAATGTGCCTCCGTTCAAGCACCCTTGTGTGTGGCTTGGGGACCATCCTGTTACCAACACAAGATATACTCCATGGAGCTATTTTTGTCATCTCTACTTTCCTCTTTTCCTGCAAACCAGATGCATAGTTAACATTTCTACTATTAAGAGAGAACTTTGATTCTATTCTAATTTATAAATGAGACCCAAACATAAATAAAGTTGCCATGGAAATCATTTTGTTGGCTTAGTAACTTAAATGAGACATCTTAGTGTCACTGACATGAAATGGTGCTGGCTTACTCAGAAACAGAAATATGCAATCATAGTACTAGTCTGCATTTGCTGTGAGCTGGGACTAGTTTAGTCACTTGGACATGTTTGAACTCATTCACTCCTCTCAGCAACCCTGTGAGATAGGTACCACTGTTGTTCCCATGGCACTGGTGAGGAAATGAAGGCAAGGCACAGAAAGGTTAATGCACTTGTCTGAGGTCAGCAGCAGAGTGGCAGGTGGGTCTAACTCATAGGAAGAGAACCCAGGTGGTCTGACTGCAGAATCTGTGCTTTAAATTGGGAGAGGCCATGCGTGCTCTATAGCTGGTAGGCAGGAAGTAGAAGGAAGAGGTTTCTGGTTCTCACAGTTTTGAGTCCATGCACAGAACCAGTGAGCACCCCTGGAGTGTCCATGGAAGACCCAGTGAGCACCCTTGGTATGTCAGCGTAAGAACCAGTGAGTACCCCTGGTATGTCATCGTAAGAACCAGTGAACATGCGTGCTGTGTCCATGTAAGAATCAGTGAACATCAGTGGTGGTCTGATTCAGGTGTCCCCCATAAACTTAAGTAGGTGTTCTGAATGCTAGGTTCCCAGCTGATGGAGATTTGGGAATGAACGCCTCCTGGAGGCAGCATATTGTTGGGGGTGGGCTTATGAGTGTTATTGCCAGTTTCCCTATGCCTGTGTTTGGCACACTCTCCTGTTGGTGTTGTCCACTGGGTGATGCCCACCCTCTGCTTATGTTGTCATTTTCCTTGTCATTGTGGAGCTTCCCCTCGAACCTGTAAGCCAAAATAAACCTCTTTTTTTTTTTTTTTTTCCACAAGCTGCTCTAAGTTGGGTGATTTCTACCAGCAGTGTGGACCTGACTGTAACAACATCCTGTTGTGTCCATGTAAGAACCTGTGAGCTCCCTTGGATGGTGGTAGCAGGGATGGTGGTGCTGTCTTGTCTTGTAAGCAGATTACATGGGCAGAAATCGCCACAGAAATTAAGAATTCATGAGGGCATACTTAATTTTCAAATTTTGGTTTATTGCTTTGTTTACATCCTGCCTCAATCCCTAAAATACTTCTGTTGTTTATATTTTTATTTATTTGCAAGGAAAGAGAAAGAATATGAATGAGAATGAATGAGTACACCACAACCTCTTGTCACTGCAAATGAACTCCAGGTGCATGCACCCCTTTGTGCATCTGGCTTTATGTGGGTACTGGGGAATCAAACCTGGGTTGCTATGCTTTGCAAACAAGTGCCTTCACTGCTGAGCCATCTCTCCAGCCTCCTAAAATACTTTTAAAGATTCAACCAAAATGAGGGAGAGACAGTGGAAAAAGAGATTGAGGGGGGGAAAGGGAAGAAAGAAGAGAAAGAGAAAAGAGGAGGAAGCAAGGTCAGATAGAGAGAAGAAAGAATAATAAGAAAATTTAGGTTACAGGCTTGCATGTCATAAGGTTTCTTGAAGTTACTGAAGGAAGGCTGTCAATTTGTTTCTCAGCTTCAGACAGATTAAGAGACTGGTGGTGGCCAGATCCAAGGTGCTCATAAAATTATCATGTGTTCCTTGCTTCTAGAAGTAGCTATTTTAATGGCATTGAGAATTGAGACAAAATTTTCCCCTGGGTTCTGTTAAAGTGTTGAGGTAGACTGGATATCACTATAAGAAATGAAACACAAAATGGTACTGTGTAGTAGTGCTTCTTGTGGCTTTCTTTAGAGCAAGATTCTGGCAAAACAACATGGCTTAATGGCTTAAGTAAGTGAGCAGTACTGAAAGGATAGGTGGTAGGTAAGGGGGCCAGAGGACTTCCTGGAAGATTTTAATAGCAGGGGACATTCAGCTCCATTGTGGGTTAGCACATCTTTCAGTTCTGTGGTGTACCCAGCAAGAGGTCTTATTTACAGGAGGCAGCTGCGCAGGCAGGTCCTGATTCTCTTTGAGGGAGATCCCAGCCTCATTTGAATCACTCTGAATGTAGAATAGTCTCTGTGTTTATGTTCTAGGCAATGCCTAGAGCTTCTTTGATAAGCATTTCTTACTCATTGTTTTTCAAGGCAGGGTCTCACTGCAGCCCAAGCTGATGCGGAAGTTAGACATTTCTTAGTGTAGCTTATATTGTAGGTCATGTCCTGTTGCAGTCAGGTACTCATTGCTGGTAGAAATCACTCAACCAAGAGCAGCTTCTGGGAAAAAGAGGCTTATTTTGGCTTACAGGCTTGAGGGGAAGTTCTACGATGGCAGGAGAAAACGATGGCATGACCAGAGTGTGGACGTCACCCCCCTGGCCCTCATAAGGTGGACAACAGGAACAGGAGAGTATGCTAAACACTGGCATGGGGAAACTGGCTAAGACACCTGTGGTGGTTTGATTCAGGTGTTCCCCATAAACTTAGGTGTTCTGAATGCTAGGTCCCCCACTGATGGAGTTTTGGGAATTAATGCCTCCTGGAGTGAGTGTATTGTTGGGGGTGGGCTTATGTTACAGCCTGTTTTCCCCTGCCATTGTGTAGCTTCCCCTCAAGCCTGCAAGCCAAAATAGACCTTTTTCCCAGAAGCTGCTCTTGGTTGGGTGATTTCTACTAGCAATGCAAACCTGACTGCAACAACACCCATAAGCCCACCCCCAACAATACACTCCCTCAAATCTCTATCAGTTGGGAACTTAGCATTCAGAACACCTAAGTTTATAGGGGACACCTGAATCAAATCATCACCTGTCCTAAACCCCGACGTTCAAAGAACCAGACAAAGTCTTATCCATGATGGTCCTGAAACAATTTATGAATCTGTAGATATGTTCCTAGACTGTCCCATATCTGTAGTTGGCTAGCTGATCATACCTATTTGTTAAAAAAACTATAATTAAAACTAAAAACATAAACTAGATGTAGATAATGATGAGCACCATCATCAGTCCCAGCTCTCAGGAGGCAGAGATGGGAAGATTGTGAGCAAAGGCCAACCTGAGCTATGTATTGAGGCCTTGTCTCAAAAAAACCAAAAGATAACGTAATGCATTTTCTATTGTAGACTATTTAATAAATGCACTATATGAATGCAACAAATTTAAAATATTAATACCATCCCTATTATTGGATAATATCACTATTTATATTTGGGCAAATAGTCTCTCAGCTTTTTTTTTTTTAAACAACAAAACCATGTTCTTAAAACAAAATAAAAGCAGTTATCTTCAGTGTAGTGCCTCTGCTTCAGTTTGAAATGCCTTCATAGGATAGTTTGTTTCTATACTGTCTATATTCTGCTTGAAGCAGCATTTCTTTCTGGGCCTTTGCCTTGCTTACTGTTTCATCTTATGGGATCACTTTTGGCCACTTGGGGTTTGTCATTGAAACCCTCCCTCTGCTTGTTGGATGTGGTGTTGTGAAACTCTGGGTGTCAGCTCTTTCTCTGTGGCAGTGTCCTGTCCCTTGATGCAGCTTCTCTGTTTGTGCACAGAGCATTCATGCTACTTTCAGCCACGCTCTCAGCCTGACACTGCAACCTGGGTGAACCTGCCCAACTTGTCAGTGGACATGACAGAATTTTTATTCTCATAGAGACTCTTTCAGAGACTTGATAGTGTGGGGAATAATGAAGGACATTTGCGCCTCAGAATCATCTCATTCTAGGCAGATTTTGGTGATAGTCCATTATAGTTGGAAACCTGATGTCTGACCTTAGTCATTTCTTTCAAATGGCTTATTGATTTTGGTGGTAAGAGGAAAGCAACGTAAATATTTCATGTGTCTTGTGAAAATAAATCTGTGGACTTAGAAGAAACAAGTCAGTGTTCTGGTTTCTTTTGTTATTCATAGAAAAACATCATAAAACTTCAAAGACATCACACTATGTTGTTTCAGTAAGACTTGAGAGTAAAAAGGTTTTCATCTAAAATGATCTCAACTATCATGCAATCTACCACCAAATAAACAAGCTAATAGGAGGTGAGAGTATGACTTTGGCTTTGAAATGAGAACATGGGCTGTTGTCTCTCATAAATGTGATACTGATGCTTCTGTAATGACCGAGCAAAGCCACAGGACATCTTGCCAAGTCTCTGGATGGTGCTGATGGGGATAGCGAGCATTTTTTGGCCCTGTGTGCCAGGTACTGCACCAGCACCCTGTGCTCCTTGTCTAGTTGTTCTAACTTCCATGTGAAATGGGTCCCAATGTCCCTATTTTACAAATGAAGTCATGCTTTGTAAGGGAAAGTAAGCTATTGGAGATCCCAAAGCAAGTTGTGATTAGTGTGAACACAAACTTGAACTTCAGTTTATACTTCTTGTGCAGAAGCCCCTCCACACCCTTGGCTTCTGTGTTGGACAGCCATCTTTGCATGCACTTGGATTATTGATACTTGCTTTGCATACCTGCTCTCCATTGGATCACTGTTAGCCTACTGAGTTTTTATTTTAAGAGTAGATCACTCATACTCTTTTATGACTGCACAGCCACTGAGCTGTGTGAACGAAAGATATGTAATCAAGTCTGCTTGGAGAAATGTGAGGGAGGGTAGCTGGCCTCTTTCTGTAGCTTTATCACAGAGTGGCAAAGGGAAGGGGCCATCTTATCTGCTTTGCATTCCTGTTTCTGGAAGCAGTGGGATCCCGCTTGTATTTCCATTTTCACCTCTTGACTTCCATGTGACAGGTGCCATGGTATTTTCTGATGCACACCTTAAATGCCTCCTGCCCAGGGAGATCTGTCTACCATTGCCTTCATTTGTCTAATGCACAGGGGAAAACAAAATGCATGTAAAAACAAGGAGAGAACTTTTGGTGGGTTCATGCAAATGAACTGTAGATTCTCTACCAAATGAATTGAAGGACTCTGGAAGAAAATGATAGATGTAACCAAGAGAGCTTCATGGTTCTTTTAAAGTGAACTGTGCATAATACTTAATAGTGTTTATGTAACCAGACCCCTGTTCATGGATATGCAGACTATTTCCTTGTTCCAGCAGTGCTACAACAGCAGCCTTGTTTTGCAAATACACAGGATAAAGTCCTGATAGTGGCATCTGTTGTGTCAGAGGGCAGATACACTCATTCCGTAGACATTTCCAAATTGATCATACCAGTTTACCTTGCTATAAAAAAATGTGAGCATGCTTTAAGCAGAATAAACAATATATTTGATTGGGGTTATTATCACATGCAGTAAGAGGGAAAGTGAGATGGCGTCACTGAAGAGGGGTAATTTAAGCAGGCCCTTGAGAGCTGAGTAAGAATTTGCTATGCAGCAAAGGGAAATGTCATTTGTCTGAAGCAGGAATAAAATTACAGGGGGCTGGGGAAATATCTGAGCAGTTTAAAGGCATTTGCCTACAAATATGCTGGCCTGAGGTCAGTTCCCCATCATCCATGCAAAGCCGACACAAAGTGGAGCCTGCATTTGTAATCCCAGTGTGTCTACCAGCAATGGAAAGTGGAGTTAGGAGAACATGGAAGCTTAGGGCCCAGCTGGACTGGCACACACAACAGCAAAAACAACAGGGAAGTCCCTGTTTCGAAAAGAAGGTGGAACTACAAGAAAAACTCACTGAGGCTGTCCTCTAACCTTTGTGTACAGCCCCCCCCCCAACAACAACAACAGTAATAATGAAAGAAATGAAACAACACATCTGTTGTCCACATTTGACTGTGTAGGAATCAAGTTTCTCTAGGAAGCCAGGAAATCATGGTATACATACATGGAACTGGAAGAGAATTTTTTTCTAAATTAGAAAGTCCTTTGCCTCACTTTTAGAAAACAGAAAAGCATGAATTTAAATATGCATGCTGGTCTTCTATGCCATAGACATATATGCCAAATGTAAATGTAAACATATACGTGCGTACATACATATATGTAATTAGCACCCATAACTGTGGATGCTGAATTTGTAGTTGTGATTAAGGAGGGTTAACTGCTTCCTATCAGCAAAACAAGTTACTGGTATGATTGTTTTGGTTACTCTTGCCACTCATTTTTCACTTTATTTTTGTTTTTTTAATTTTTTGCTCATTTTTATTTATTTATTTGAGAGTGACAGAGAGAGAAAGAGGCAGATAGAGAAAGAAAAAGAATGGGCGTGCCAGGACCTCCAGCCGCTGCAAAGGAATTCCAGATGTGTGCGCCCCCTTGTGCATCTGGCTAACGTGGGTTCTGGGGAATCAAGCCTCGAACCGGGGTCCTTAGGCTTCACAGGCAAGCATTTAGCCACTAAGCTATCTCTCCAGCCCTCACTTTATTTTTGAACTAGAGTCATAACTTCCTCTGGGGATTAGAGTTGGATAAGAGTTTTGTATTTATACATTTTGATTAGCAGGAGACTTAAAAACTGTATCATATTCTGGTTGATCTTCAGAGTGTATGAATCTTTTGCCTTTTGTCATTCCTAAAGATCTGATAAGCTGCATTGGTTCATTCTTGGGATCAACCAACGCATTTAGTGTGAGTCTTGCCTCCTGGTGCTCCTGACTTCTAGGACAGTTTGAACTGAAACTAAGGAAGATAAAACACCATTGCACTCAAGCCAGGGGGACTCACCCAGGCCCCTGAACAAGGACCTGAAGGCACCTTGTACATGGTTTCTGACCGGCCTCACTCCGAGAGGCTCCTAGGTTCTTTGCTCATGTCTAGGACGCAACTCATTCTTAAGAGGCCAGAAGTGGCTTCAGCCTAGGCCAATTCTGGGAAGGCATTGTGTTGTCTAAGAGCCTCCTGATGAAATCTGTCAGTGGAAGAAGATGCTTCCCCATCTCAGCCCTCTGACTGTGGGAGAGGGGCCTGCATGAGACATTTGGTAGGTGTCTTTCACTCTGGTGATTTGGAAGGTTCCAGAGTCTTATCTGTCCTTGTATGAGGTCCAGACCCTGACAACTTGGAGGCATACTTGCTGCAGTTTCCAGAATTTTCTGTAGTGTAAACTGTGGGGGTCCTGTTGGCTTGAGGAGTCAGTGCAGCTTTGTGTGATGGTAACCTCCGGACAACCTCAAATGAAGCTGTTCTCACAGAAGTTTCAAGCAAGGACATTGGCTTTGAACAGAAACCATTTCCTCCTCAGTTAGTACACTGAGTGGAGAGCCAGTCTTGAAAGGGTTTTTGTTTTTCTATCTGGGAACAGATCTTTTCCTTCTGCTTGTTTGCATTCGGTGTCTAAATCTAATTGGGCCCACCAAGATCTTGACCTCCCTTCAGCTGCCATGGCAGGCAGGACTTGCTGCGATGGTGACTGCTGCTGCCTCCTGGGACTCCCACTCCACAGGGCTCTGGTTCTTGCCCAGTACCTTCTCACTCTGGAGGACCAATTCTGTGCTTAAATATGGAGGCTCTCAGGTTTTTTGAAGACCTATAGGATCCCTAGGACTTGATTCTGGCATGTTAGGAGCTCTGTTCTCCATGGTGGGCTCTTGCCCATTTTTGATTCTTGGTTGGGATGAGGTCTCTGATGTCTTTACCTCTGTTCTGACACTCCCTTTGACTGGCATCTGGACACCTGCTGCTTACAGCCCTTAAACTTTGTCATTGGCCTCTGTTTATACTGCCATGACACCTACCTTCCCAGATTGTGTCTTTCTGATGTACTGTCCTCCCTGCTCAGGTTGTGCCTCTCTGATGTACTGTCCTCCTACTGTTGTTCTGTCTGGTTACTCTTGGATGGTTTGCAGGGCTCCTTTTCTTCTTCAGGTCTCATCTCGGGCAGACTCCATTGATGTAGCCAGCTGTTGTTTGGACTTTGATGGTGACATCAAGGTGCCAAAGCCACAGGTCTGGGGACTCTTGTCACAGTATCTTGATTACTGTCCTGGTGCTATGCATTCATACCAGTTAGAATTTTGTAACCTGAGAAGAAATTCATTGCTTCTCATCAGGTGAGCAAATCCTTAGCGTTAAACCAATCATTAATTTATTGTTCCTTTCCCCAAAGTACACAGATTAAAATGTAAGGTGAGCTCAGATACATCATGGGAAAGGGACAAACACAGCAGAGGAAGGTTATATCACTCAAACCTGTCAATCAAACTGGAGAATCTTTGCCTCCCAAGTGCTGGGATTCAAGGCATGCGCCACCCAGCCTTATTGTGACTTTTAAAATAACATACTAGGTGACCTTGGTAAGACACTAGGCCATGGAAGGCCTCAGTTTCTTCATCTCATTCTAAATCTAAGTCTACTTTATAGGTGCAGACTGGCTTTTATATAATTTTCACATCTAAATAATTTCATCTCATGTCACTTCTCATAGATACCCTGGGACCTGTTGGTTACTCTTACCTGCCCCTGTCCCCAAGTACCTATTATTGCTTAGTTCCTTGTGGATCTAAACATATGGAGGGATAGAATACTCCAGATAGCCATGATAGAAAAGAGAAGGTGGGAAGAGGGCTATGGTAGGGCACAATGTATTAATAATGAGGTTTGATCAGGTTTCACTTAGGTTCTGCCGGCTTAGAGCAGTGTCATTGAGACCACTTCTGGCCATTGACACAATGAGTATTTTTGTATTTGGAAAATATCAGCTCTGTAGGAATATATCTTCTGCTAGTTATTAATTCTCTGCATGAAATATCTTCTTTCAGAATTCTTTTCATACTCTCTTGTCCTTTCCTGTGCCTTTGAAGAGGACAGTTTTAAACTGTGGGTTCAAGTTCAGACCTCTGGGCAGAAAAGCTGTGATTGCTTCTTTTTAAAAAATTTTTTTTTGTTTGTTTATTTTTATGTATTTATTTGATAGCAACAGAGAAAGAGGCGGGGGGGGGGGGGGGGAGAATGGGCGTGCCAGGGCCTCCAGCCACTGCAAACGAACTCCAGACACGTGCGCCCCCTTGTGCATCTGGCTAACGTGGGTCCTGGGGAACCGAGCCTCGAACCGGGGTCCTTAGGCTTCACAGGCAAGCGCTTAACCGCTAAGCCACCTCTCCAGCCCCTGTGATTGCTTCTTTAGTGGGACAACATGTCTTCCCCTATGAGAATGACCGCTTAACAGAACTCTGTACTTACATTCTTTGCTTATAAGAAACCAAAAGTTTCTTTTTTCTTTATTCCTTTCAAATAAACAATAATGATTTATTCCAAGGGATAAAAGGATTAGCTTTAAGGACATAAAATTATACTGATGGGGATAAGTTTTATTACAATGACTTTACAATTCAAAGATGGTTTTACTTGTAGTCATTGTAATGCTCTTCACTATTAGCTTTCCACTGTGGTTAAAACGAAAGATGAGCAGGGTGTGGTGGCAAATGCCTTTAACCCCAGCACTCAGAGGTAGGACAACTGCAGGGGTTCAAGACCACCCTGAGACTACATAGTGAATTCCAGGTCATCCTGGACCAGAGTGAGACCCTACCTCGAAAAACCAAAAACCAAAAAAAGAAAAAAAGAAAAAAAAATGGTGAAGAAGTTTTAGGACAGGTGGCAAAAGAGCTTGTGGACAGTGAGTATAGAAGGGCAGCAGATTTTGAGATCATTCTGAAAGCTACAAGTTTAGGTGACCATTACCCATGGTGGCAAGCCACAGCCCCACAGAACCCTGACTTCCTCTTCTGTCCCAGTGGGCAGAGGGATTGTTTTCACTGCCACCTCATTCACATGTTACATAGCAAATAACCCTCCAGGATCAGAGGTTTGGGAGGGGAACACGGACATTCCTAGAAGGTTAAGGGCAAATTCCACCGTCCTCCCACTATGTCTCCATGCTCATGTTCTGAGCATCCATTAGTGAAAAAGAATTTTTCAGAAAACAGTTTGTGACCTCAAAAGTGACTGAGAACTTAGGCCTTGTATTGGCCCCCAAATGAGATGCTGCAGGTAAGTTTGGGACTCTCAGGGGTATTATCAACCCCAGAATAGGCCCTGGGAGAAAAAGAGACTTCTATTATAAGAGCCCTGTAATATTTACCCTGTTATAATTATAGCTGAAGAAAACCACATTTCTCGTTTTTCTGTCCTTGTCATTCTAGTGAAATTCTAAAGGACTTTGTTCTCTTGGACACTTCTTTCTTCCCAAATCTGAACTGGTTTGGGAAAATATGTTGATACTTTTTTGAGTAAATGTCTCCCCAGACCTTCTTGGGAGTCTCTTGGACACATTGCGACTTTCCAGACCCTCCTTACTTTTAGGGAGCCCCTCCTTTCCTAAAACATCTGGACTTTCAGAACCAGGAATTCACTACCTAGCACCCGTGCTGGAGAGATAGGGCTGAGTGCTGGGGAATGGCTGGTCTGGCCCTGGAATGGCATGGCGGTGGTGGAGGCATACTATGGACATGGGGCCCTGGGCAAGTCTTACTGCTCTTATGACGGGAGCATGGCTGGAGGGACCAGTGTGACCTTTGAAGCGGTGTTGTGATTTTAGAGGAAATGACAAGGAAACTGTTTCCAGTTTAAAGGTGTTGTTTTTGTAGGCGGGTGATCTGGGAAAAAATGAATCTTCTGGACATCTTGCTGGTTTCTTACAGGTAACTTCTCTGGACTCATTTTTCTCTCTTTATTATTAAATTTTCTTTGCTTACTAGAGATTGAATTGAGGGCCTCACACATTTAGGTAAGTGCTTTAAGTCTGAGCCATATCCCCAACCCTAGTTTTACTTATTTTGAGACAGGATGTCACTAATTTCCCCTGGCTGGCCTTGAATTTGCAATTCACCAGTCTTTTCAGTAGCTGGGATTCAGGATGATGTCACCATTCCCAGCTCCTCTTTGTTGTTTTGTTGTCATCTGAGGCACAGACTTGTGTGGTGTTTCTTGGGTGTGCTATGTAGGAAAACTTGCATCCTTCCGTTTGTAGAAGGTCAAGGACTGGCTTGCTAGGTTATAGCTGATGCTGCTGATCCTCTTTTTCCTCTTGTTTGTGATTTTCACATTGTGCACTCGGGAGGCAGAGTTAGGAGAATCACCATAAGTTCAAGGCCACCCTGAAACTACATAGTGAATTCCAGGTCAGCCTGAGGTAGAGTGAAACTCTACCTCGAAAAACACAAACAAAAACAAACAAACAAAAAAAGTGTTTGAAAGCATGCTTGCATAGATAAACATTTTAGTTATGGCTCTACTGAGAAAGAACATTTTTACAAAGGGAATTTTTTTTTTTTTTTTTGAGGTAGGTCCTCCCAAGTGCTGGGATTAAAGGTATGCCCAGTTTAAAGATAAATTTTATTTATTTGATAAAGAGGCAGATAGAGAATGGGCATGCCAGAGCCTATAGCCACTGCAAACTCTAGACACATGTGCCCCTTTGTGCATCTTGTTTACGTGGGTCCTGAGGAATCAACCTGGGGTCCTTAGGCTTCTCAGGCTAACGCTTTAGCCACTAAGCCATTTCCCCAGCTCAAAGAGATTTTAATACAAAGTCAGGGTCTTTCAGTGTAGCACAAGCTAACCTCAAACTCTTTCCCTCAACCTCCTAGATACTGAGATTACAGGAGGGTACCATGAGTAAGTAGCCATTAAAAATACAAATTCATAGCTGGGCTAATCCCAGCACTTGGGAGGCAGAGGTAGGAAGCTCATTGAGTTTAAGGCCACCCTGAGATGACTGAATGAATTCCAGGTCAACCTGGTCTACATGGAGACCCTACCTTGAAAAGCAAAGCAAAATACAAATTCATGGCTAGAGGTGCCACTCCTATGGGGAAGTGTTTAACCTGCATGAGGCATGGTTTGGATTTCCAGCCTCTAGAAGGAAAACTGCAAATAGCTAACGGATAAAGTTAAGTTCATTTTCTCCCTTACCTTTTTGAGGAGTTTGTGTGTGTGTGACTATGGGCTTGTGCATGCCATAAAGGTCAACTTCGGGTGTTGGTCCTTGTCCTTTCACCTTGTTTGAGGCAGAGTCTCTTATTCACCACTGCATTCACCAAGCTAGGTCTGCCTTCCTTCTTGCCATAGGCATGCCATCTCCCCAGTTGGCTTTCTTACTCTTTCAAAGGCTCTTCAGAGAGCCCTAATCGGCATGTCTCGTGTCCTACAGCCTGACTGCTGCTGTTATCTACTCCAGGCTTCAGGTACATTGATCATCTGACTCCTATACTGTACTTCCTGACCTGCAGAACTTCTGCGTCTTCATACTGCTCTTGGTTCTGGGACAGCCTTGTGCTTCCCCTTGTGCTGGATACCTAATGTGATCATTCCATATCAGCTCTCCTCCTGTGCCTGCCTGCTGTAGCCTTGAAAGCCTCCTCACTTTTTTTTGTTTTATGTATACTGATGTATTTAGTATCAGATACCCACAATAAACTCAGGTCTTTGAGCAGTGTCCAGTGCTGAGAGCTTGCCTTAGGGGTGCAGCCTAATCCTCGTGAACCTGTGGCCCAGGTCAAGCTTCCTCCTTTACCCTGAGGACTTGGACTGCTGACTTATCCTCCATAACCTCAGGTTCCTCAGCTGTAAAATAAGGTGAATAAAGGATTTATATCACAGAATTTAAATTTCTGCAAGTTAGTGCTTTGCATGGGGTCTGGCCCTTGATAAATGTCTTGTCAATGTTTTTAGAATGGTCATTTAGTTTTGGTGAAAGGTTTTAGTGTTGGGGAGTTTCCTGCCCCTATTCTTGGGTATATGGAGACATTTGCCCACCCAGTCATTACATGCAGGAGAAGGCTGAGCCTGGTCGAGTTTGGGATCTTTGTAGAACATGCTGAGCAACAACTCCCCTTGCTGAGACATAATGCTCCCTTTGTCTGATTTGTTAATTTCAAGGGAAGGGGACCATTGGATAGGTACTTCTCTGTACAAGGGCAGATAGTAAATATTTCAGGCTTCATGAGCCTCGAAAGTCTGTGTTGAAAGGATGTGTGTCATGTGGATGAGTGTTCTGAGAAAACAGGCCCAGACTATGTGCAGACAAAACCACTGTGTTCCAGCAAATTTTTACTTCTGGACACTGTACTGGAATTCAGATCATTTTCATATGTATGGAAACACTGTGTTTCTTGTCATCTCTTCCCAGCTCTGTAAAGATGTAAAATCATTCTTAAGTTATGGGTCATATAAAACCAGACATCACTGTCTCGGTCTGTCCTTGGTCTTCACCTTTCTTTTGCAGGAGACAGTATGGCCAGTGTAGCCTCCAGGGACTGAAAGAATTTCTTTTCCCTATTCTTCTCTGAAGTTTCCTCAGACTGAAGTCTTTAGGGACCCTTGTTCACTTTCTGTAATATTTAGAGCAAGGCATAGACAGCAACGAGTTTGTCATTTGAAGTTTAAATCCTGTTCTTTGGGACTTTGATGTTATATGGTGTAAACAAAATAAAAGTAACCAGCAGGAGTGATCCCTCAAGATTCAAAAGTAACCAAGTTTGCTGAAAGGCACTGCAATGTATAAGCAAATGGAAAAATGGACTAGAAAGGCACACTGTTAATGGACAGAACCCTCTTGTGAGGAAACACATGGGCTACTGTTCACAAGGAGTCTGCCAGGCCTGCAGCCGAAATCAGGACACATTTCACATTCCTCAGTCCCTTGCCTTTGCTGTTTTGGATTGGATATGGAGGTAGCAGGCAGGAAGGAGGTAGTATTGTAATAAGGAGGAATAAAATTTGTCATATTCATGCTGTCTTCTATTAGACATGCAAATGGAATTGAATATGCTTTAATCCAAAAATATAAATGTGTGAGAAGAAATGTATTCATTACGTTAGAATCCACATCTCTTGGTCATTGCTGTGCTCCAAATCGCATTGTGATTTTCTTTCCGAAGATTATCACCTCTCTCTATTTTGGAGAGCAGTGAGTTTTTGCGGAATGGCACACATAGAAATCCAAGCAAAGAAGTTCTGAGCTAATGGCCTTATTTATAGGCTTGGAATCTTCAAAGCCCAGGGGAGGCCTGTGTTGGCCCAACAGAGCACAGCTGTTTCCTCTTGCCTCAGGGATGGAAAGGATGGCCTTCACTCTCGGATACCATCACTGAGATTTCTTGTGTTTCTTTTTGAGTACAAAACATCCTGTTTCATCATGAATGCGTAATATAATAAATATGTCTTATATAAAATACATTAATACTTTCACTTACCCTGAAACTATCCTAAAGTGGTGATACTTTTTCTAAACCCACAGAGTATAAGAATATTTCTTTCATTCTCTTAGACAAATGTGAAAAATATGTATAGTAAATTCATATTTTCTCTAATTTTCGCTTTATGTCTTCCTTTTGTTTTTTTTTTCTTTTTTTGAGAATTCTAAAATTGGTTGTACTGTCTACTTTGAGGGGGGGAGAGGTAGAATATATATTTTTAAATATGCACACTGAATCTTGAAAATCATGGAATTGAGGGACTATTACATACCTTGCGGCAAGTCCCTAATTTAAACAGAGTATGGAGTGGTAGCTTTGCTTGTTGGTTTTGTTTCTGACCTTGAATTCCAGTAGGATATGTATTATATTGCTTGATGATGTAGCTTACAAAAACACATCATCACATACTTACTCATGAGCATAGGGTATGGGTTTACCTCACACTTCCTCCCAAATACATCTCTTAGCTTTGGCTGACTGGCCAGAGGCCAGGACCCACACATCAAGCCCTCTGCTTGGGTGGGGATAGTAGATGGCATAGGAGCCCCTTGTGCCTAGTTGTGGTCACTAGTAATGTGAACAAGACTGAGTTATTTTGAAAACAACGAAAAACTCTAAATATAACTTATTACAAGGTATGCTTTTTTACATTGTGACTGAGTCTGTTTTATTTATCAAATTTTAGTCAGTTGAAAGCATAACTCTTACTATTAGACGAGCATACTACTATTATAATCAATGATGATTGTTAGGCACTGATGTTTGGAAGAGTGGTGAAAGTGAGCACAGGCTGCTAGATCCAGCTCAACTCCTTAGCACCAATGTGAAACAGGATGCAAGGTGGTGCATTCATCTGGGGTCCAGTGCCTGATGGCAATGGGAGGCAGGGCTGAGAGGAAGCGCACAGGCCATACTTGTTTACAGAGTGCAGAAACCTTGAGGTTGTCCTCTGATCTCCACATGCATGTTGTAGTGTGCATGCACCTGTACACACACACACACACACACACACACACTAATTAAAAATTGAGAAAGTTATTTTAAAAGTGGAAAAATAATAGGTACAGATTGAGAATTCATGTTGTGAAGATGTGTAGTAATTTTGGGGACACCATCGTGTTCTTTCTGTGTCCTTCCTGTGCTCACATCATTATTATCACCAGCTTCCTCGTCACCATGAAACCCTGGAGATGAAGTGAAGGTGTGTGCTCCTCAGTCACTTGGCTTCAAAACATGCTGGGCCCTTTGCCGTAGGCCATGGCTGTGCTGGTAGGGTGGGGGTTCCACAAACCACATTAACATAAAGGATGTGCTTAGTCTTCCAAAAGTCTCGTGAGGCTGGACCTGACCGTGTTGAGGAATTGTGCTTTCTTTTTATATGATGATTTAAGAAGGTTATATTGGGGCTGGAGAGATGGCTTAGTGGTTAAGCGCTTGCCTGGGAAGCCTAAGGACCCCAGTTCGAGGCTCGTTTCCCTAGGACCCACGTTAGCCAGATGCACAAGGGGGCGCACGCGTCTGGAGTTCGTTTGCAGTGGCTGGAAGCCCTGGCGCGCCCATTCCCTCTTTATCTGTCTCTTTCTCTCCCTCTCTCTCTGTCACTTTCAAATAAATAAATAAAAAATGAACAAAAAAATTAAAAATAAAGAAGGTTATATTGGAATATTTCATAAGTTCATGAAGAAAATGTCACACTTTTATTTTATCCCAGTAGTTCATTATGTGTAGATGACATTTAGCTTAGCCACATTTAACATTTATCCATTTACAAGTATGTCTAAGTATGTATTTGATATATTTCTAAAATATCTATCCAAATACTCATCCATTTCCTATGAAAACAAATTTTATAAAATCATAATTACTTCAGCTAAATATTGTATGCTCTGGTCTTTTCTGTCTTATTATTATTATTATTTTTTTTTTTTGAGATAGTCTCAGTATGTAGTGTAGGCTGGACTTGAACTTGTTGTGTAGCCCATACTGGCCTCAGACTTCTGAAATCTTCCTATCTCAGCATCCTGAGGGTTTACAGGCCTGCATCACCATGACTGGTCCTAGTTTTAAAAAAGTTACTCAGTTTCACAATCTACTAGTGGTTATGGCCTGTACTTTAAAATGCTACGACTTGCTGTACTCTGGGAATAGTGTGAAATCCAGGAGGAGTGATTTTTATAGGCAATATTTTAGTCTTAAAAGATATGGGGAAGAATTTTTAGTTTTCTTCTTTTCCCAGAAATGCAGTTTGTCATCACAAAGGTATCTTAAGGATTGTGAAAAACGAATTAGTGTTAAACAGTGTTCTTGGTGACTTGTGCTTTAAGAAAAGGTCAAGGGGTTCTATGTTTTTATAAGCATTTCATAATTACTGTTGAGCATCTCTTAGCCAAAAGGCTTGGGATCACAAATGTTTCAGATTTCAGAACTTTAGTAGTTGGATACCCCTAATTTGAAAATATACAATCCTAAATGTTTTATTTTTAGAGAAGTTTTAAGTTCCTAGCAAAATTGAGTGAAAGGTACAGAGATATACTGTCAAGCCTCTGTCAATACCTATACATTATCTCTGTGCCGTTACCAGTTTCCAACCTATATTGTCATGCCATATCACTCATAACTTACTTTAGGGCCCACGTTTGTACATTCTGTGGGTTTAGAGTAACATGTGCTCACCATTATATCATAGGCAGTTGTTTCATGGTGTGAAATCTTTGTCCTGCCTCTTCATCTTCTTCCCTTTCATCTTCTTGCTGACTCCATAATTTTTCCTCATCTAGATGTCATTACACTGGGCAGCCTTTTCAGACTAATTTATTTAGTAATATTCATTAAAGTCTGATATATCTTTTTATGTTTTTTTAAAAATATTTTTTGTTCATTATTTATTTATTTATTTGAGAGCAACAGACACAGGGAGAAAGACAGATAGAGGGAGAGAGAGAGAATGGGCGCGCCAGGGCTTCCAGCCACTGCAAATGAACTCCAGACATGTGCGCCCCCTTGTGCATCTGGCTAATGTGGGACCTGGGGAACCAAGCCTCGAACCGGAGTCCTTAGGCTTCACAGGCAAGTGCTTAACCGCTAGGCCATCTCTCCAGCCCTTTATGTTTGTTTTTTTTTTTTTTTTCAGTGCTAATAATAATCTACTGGCTCTAACACAGTTTAGGTCATAGCAAACTGGTTTTCATTTTAGCCATTCCACTGTAGTAGTTATCACAGCCAATTTAAATGAAGCTTCCCCGAAATGTCTGTGCTTCCTGCATTTGTAAGGAGATCAGTGAAAAGTCAGTCCCACACAGGTATTCGGAGGCCCATTGTTCTTGCTGTTTATTGCACGTTTAACCCTTCATGAGCAGTCCCTTTTAACACTGATTTGATAGCTTTCGCTAGAAGTGTCTCTTTCACGGGTTCGCCAGCAGAGAATAAAATAGATATGAAAATCTGTGCTCATGTTTGCACACACTGTGTCATCCAAGTGCCACTTCAGGGTTCCAGAGTGCACAAGTAAAATGCCCCTTACTTTTGGAAGACCTTATCCCAGAGCCCTGACCTTCCCCCTTCTGGGGCCAGCCTTGCCTGTTGATTATAGTCTCACCCCTTCTTTATAGGGGGAGGGTGGGATTGGAGAGGAAAAGGAAGGCTGAGGCTAGAAAAACAAGAGGCTTCAGTGGCCCATGTTGCTGCTGTGGGAATTTGCTTATCTCCATAGACTAGACTAGCTCTGTGAAAAGTCTTCCTGCTGAACTATCCAGACTGCTGGTTTGTGCCAGACTCACCTGAAGCATCACAGAAAGAAGGTTGGGCTCTGTCCAGCCTTTATTCAGGTGGATCCTGGGCGACTTCAGGTCACTCCCCAGCTCTCAGGGTGAGATCAAGCCGAGGGAGCCCTAGGACAGGGGTTGTGTGCATACACAGCTCCTGATCATCTGTGAATCTGCCTTCCAAATAATCTTGCGATTGATCAGTGATTGTTCTTGATGATCTATTGTGGTGTTTCCTGTTGGTTTTTAGATGGTTGCCAGGAAGTTAGTGTTGAAACAGAATTCACTGGTTTTTTCCCTTCAAAGCTTTCTGGAAGTTAAATATGTTGTAAGGAAGATCAGTGAGTTAAGTACTTTGTGTGTATATATGTGTGGTGTTCATGTTTGCGTGTGTGTGGACATGTGTATATGTGGAGTATGTGTGTGTGAATGAGGAGTCAGTGCTGACATTGGGTGCATCCCTCACTCGTGCACTCTCTTATTTATGAAGACAAGGCCTCAGTTGAACCTGGAGTTCGCTGCTGTGGCTAGTCTAGGTCATCCGCTTAGCTCAGGGATCCCAGTAGGTCTCTGCAGTGCTGGAATTGCAGGTGGGTTGCCATGCCCATCTGGCACGTATATGTGTGCTGGGGATCTAAATTCTGGTCTTCATGCTTGCATGGCAAACACTTTACCAATTGAGCCATTGTACCAGCCTGAATTAAGTATTTTTTGTTGTTCTTTCCTATCTTCTAGATGTTTCCATTGCATTATTTTATTTCTAGTTGTCTAAGTTTTGAGAATGCAATAAATTAAGGCCCTGAACTGTGATAATTTATGGATTAAAATTGAACCACAAAAGACGGATGTACCAATATTAAGCAATAAGTAAGATGGTATATTTGAAAATGTTTCCTACTACATTGAACAATTTCTTTTTGTATAATAGGCGGGGAAGTTGCCTGCTGTACACTGATTAGTAAAATGAAAGAAATACAGTCATAAACTCAGTGGATTAGTCATGTACCACATGGGTGTTTTTAGGGTCCTTGACTTTTTATTGAATTTTATCTGAGCTCATTAAGTGGTCATTGTTTCCAAACTTAGCCATACATTTCATCATTACCATTCATTCCCTTCAAGTTCTGTCATTATTGATTTTGGTCACTAGTGGACTGCTTTTTTTTTAATTTTTAAATTTTTATTAACATTTTCCATGATTATAAAAAAATATCCCATGGTAATTCCCTCCCTCCCCACCCCCACACTTTCCCCTTTGAAATTCCATTCTCCATCATATTACCTCCCCATTACAATCATTGTAATTACATATATACAATATCAACCTATTAAGTATCCTCTTCCCTTCCTTTCTCTTCCGTTTATGTCTCCTTTTTAACTTACTGGCCTCTGCTACCAAGTATTTTCCTTCTCATGCAGAAGCCCAATCATCTGTACCTAGGATCCACATATGAGAGAGAACATGTGGCGCTTGGTTTTCTGGGCTTGAGTTACCTCACTTAGTATAATCCTTTCCAGGTCCATCCATTTTTCTGCAAATTTCATAAGTTCATTTTTCTTTACCGCTGAGTAGAACTCCATTGTATAAATGTGCCACATCTTCATTATCCACTCATCAGTTGAGGGACATCTAGGCTGGTTCCATTTCCCAGCTATTATAAATTGAGCAGCAATAAACATGGTTGAGCATGTACTTCTAAGGAAATGAGATGAGTCCTTTGGATATATGCCTAGGAGTGCTATAGCTGGGTCATATGGTAGATCAATCTTTAGCTGTTTTAGGAACCTCCACACTGTTTTCCACAATGGCTGGACCAGATTGCATTCCCACCAGCAGTGTAGAAGGGTTCCTGTTTTTCCACATCCCTGCTAACATTTATGATCATTTGTTTTCATGATGGTGGTCAATCTGACAGGAGTGAGATGGAATCTCAATGCAGTTTTAATCTGCATTTCCCTGATGACTAGTGACGTAGAACATTTTTTTAGATGCTTATATGCCATTCGTATTTCTTCCTTTGAGAAGGCTCTATTTAGCTCCATAGCCCATTTTTTTGATTGGCTTGTTTGATTCCTTATTATTTAACTTTTTGAGTTCTTTGTATATCCTAGATATTAATCCTTTATCAGATATATAGCTGGCGAAGATTTTTTCCCATTCTGTAGGTTGCCTCTTTGCTTTTTTCACTGTGTGTGGACTGCTTTTTTTTTTTTTTAATACTTTTTTTTTTCAATTTATTTATTTGAGAGTGACAGACACAGAGAGAAAGACAGATAGAGGGAGAGAGAGAGAATGGGCGCGCCAGGGCTTCCAGCCTCTGCAAATGAACTCCAGACGCGTGCGCCCCCTTGTGCATCTGGCTAACGTGGGACCTGGGGAACCGAGCCTCGAACCGGGGTCCTTAGGCTTCACAGGCAAGCGCTTAACCACTAAGCCATCTCTCCAGCCCTGGACTGCTTTTTTACGTGACTTCTTTTTGGAAAGTTTGAAGTAATCAAGATAACTAATCTCCCCCAGCCGAGGACAATCAACTCCACAG
The DNA here is from genome assembly GCF_020740685.1 of Jaculus jaculus. NCBI lineage: Eukaryota > Metazoa > Chordata > Mammalia > Rodentia > Dipodidae > Jaculus > Jaculus jaculus. The sequence goes on from NC_059102.1 coordinate 64,815,222, forward strand.
AAAATATTTCTCCTGGCAGCTCCTCTTTCCGTTTGATGTTTCCTTTCTCTAGAAGGGTTGTGGGTGTGAGTGGGTAAAAAAAAGTCCGCAAACCAAAAGAAGAAGAAGAAAACAAATTACCCTTGATTCTGTGTGTGAGGCTTCCTTTGTAGAACCATAGAGATGTGGCACTAAAATTCAGATAGTGGAAACATTATTCCTTTTTTTTTTTTTTTTTGGTCTGTTTGTTTAATGTGTGTGTTCATTTGTGTATGGAGGTCAGGTGACAACCTCAGTTGTCATTCTTAGGAATGCTGTCCACCTCCTTTGAGGCAGAGCCTCTCATTGGTCTATTGCTCACCAGTTTTGCTAGACTGGCTGGCCAGTGAACCCCAGGGATCCTCCTGTCTCCTCGTGCTCCTTCTTCTCCTGCTCCTGCTCCTGCTCATCAAATTCTGGTACTCATGCTTATGAGGCGGGTACTTCACTAACTTAATTGTCTGTTCAGCTTGTTTTTTTTTTTCTTTTTTGCATGTATGGTAGGTGTGATAAGGTACATGTGTGTGTTTTATGCATATGTGTGTGTGTGTAGATGCATTGTCTCTTGTATATGCTGGAAGAAAATGTCACGTGTCGTCCTCCATTTCTCATCTGTTTGTTTCCTTAATGTGAAGTCTCTTCTCTGAGTATGCATTGGTAATTTTGTGAGTCCCTCCTTACAGGACTGGGGTTACAGACATGTGTGGCAATGCCTAGCCTAGTTACAAGGGCTCTGGGCAATCAAACTTGATGGTCTCAGGCCTTCATGCTTGCTTGCCCAAGAAATATCCTCAACCACTGAGCCCTCTCTTTAGCCCTCATGTTTGGTTTTTAGACATGGTCTCACTCTGTAGTCCATACTGGCTTAGAACTTACTGTATAGCCCATGCTGGTCTCAAACTCATGTCAATTTTTCTGCCTTATCTTGCCAAGTTCTGGGATTACAAGTGTGGGCCACTAGTCTTGGCAAAGAAAGAGTGTTTTCTGGTAGAAACACCAAATTACAGGAAAGCATAGCTATTCTTGAATTATTTTTGCCCACAAAGTAGCATGGTTTCCTTGTTTAAAAGTTACACATACCCAGTGCAGTGATGTAGATATCAGTATGTGAAGGGTTCCGGGGAATGGTACTGAACTTCAGGGTGTGCGTTGTTAGCATAAGCAGGGTGGTGCCAGATGTCCTGCTCTGTAGCCTAGCTTTCATTGGGCGTTTTGTAAATTCTTCCATGTCAGTGACTCTGGCTCTTTCTATCACATCCATTTATTTTCTTTTGAAAAGTAAAAATAGCATATATTTACATGATGCTTTGATATGTGTATATTTTGGAATGACTAAGTCAAGCTAGTAGATGTATTATCTCAATACTTATTTATTTGTGATAAGAACTCAAAATTTGCTCTCAGCAGTTTTCAGGTATGCAATTTGTTATAATCACCATAATGTACATCTTGTGAACTTGTTAAATTTATTCCTGTATTCATTTAACAAAAATTATAAAGGCACATCCCATGGGGAAAAGCCATTTATTGAAAAGTAACTCTTCATATGCTTTTCATTTCTCAAGGAGGTAGTGGCTAATATCATTTAGAAGAAAAGTAGAAATAAAGGAATTGATCAGATATTTTTTCTTCTATTTTAGGGCAAGTTAAAGTCTTCAGAGCTCTGTATACTTTTGAACCTAGAACTGTAAGTATTCACTTTTAAACTTTCAAGTTGATACAGCAACCCAAGGTGATTTCTTGTAGCCTCCTGCTTTGGCCTAATTGGCCTGTGTTTTTCAGTGAGCGTTGATAATTCACCAGAATGAGTGTTAGTCACCGCCCACTGTTCTCCCAAGGTTAATGTGCATGACCTAAGTGATATGGTCATTGTGTGCTGCTTCTCCCCATACGTATGGTGTCACTGTGTTCAAGTCACCAAGCAACCTGCATATAAAATACATTGGCCCAATCTTAGTTGCCCTTCCTGTGTGTCACATACTAACGTTCTCTTATTCTCCCTTGAGCCCCTACCTCGGTGGCATCCTCTTTCTGCCACCCTCGTGGAGTTGCATTTTCCATTGTTAAGGTTCCTGGTATTCAATCACCTACCCATGGCTTACAACACTGGCCCAGGCCTTGGAATAGTGTGGCAACAACAGGGAGGACTCCTGGACCTTGCTTCCTAGTTGGGAGGGAGACTGTAAGCATGTAAATGATATGACTGCCAGGGATTAGTGCTGCAGAGAAAAGTGGGGGCGGGGGAGGCAAGGGGTTTGTGAGGCAGAACGCTACCTCTTGTCGGCTAAGATTTTCTTCCTGTGAAGGTGATACTGGAGCCGAGATCTCATGGCACTGAGGAAGCAGGAAGTACAAGCAATATCTTTGATGGATTCTAGGAACAACAGGTTGGACAGTGTGACCTGCAAAATTGGGAATAGAAGAATGGTAGGATATTAGGTCAGTGAGGCAAAATAGCATACAGATCATGTGGGACCTTCTGGGTCTCATTTGAGTTTCATACTGGATATAAGAGTGATGAAACAGTGGAGTTCTAGAAGAGTGTCTTTAGCCATGGAGGAGGCTATTGGGTTTGGAGACAGAAGTGTTTCATTGGAAACCAGGGTGTTGCAGTCAGGTTTGCATTGCTGGCAGAAAACACTAGGCCAAGAGCAGCTTGTGGGAAAAAGGGGTTTATTTTGGCTTACAGACTCAAGGGGAAACTCTATGATGGCAGAGGAAAATGATAGCCTGAGCAGAGGGTGGACATTATCTCCTGGCCAACATTAGGTGGACAGCAGCAACAGGAGAGTGTACCAGACACCGGCAAGGGAAACTGGCTATAAACCCATAAACCTACCCATAACAATACACTGCCTCCAGGGGATGCTAATTCCCCAATCTCCATCAGCTGGGGACCTAAACTTATGGGGGACACCTAAATCAAACCACCACATTCCACCCCTGGCCCCCATAAACTGATAACCATCCATGATGTAAAACGCAATGCATTCAGTCCAACTTTAAAAGTCCCCATAGTTTTTAATCAATCCCAATGATGTTCAAACATCCTTATAGTCCAAAATCTTTTGGTTTTTTTTTTAATTTTTTTGTTTATTTTTATTTATTGAGAGTGACAGAGAGAGAGAGAGAGAGGGAGAGAGGTAGATAGGTAGAGAGAGAGAATGGGCTCGCCAGGGCTTCCAGCCACTGCAAACGAACTCCAGACGCGTGTGCCCCCTTGTGCATCTGGCTAACGTGGGTCCTGGGGAATCGAGCCTCGAACCGGGGTCCTTAGGCTTCACAGGCAAGCGCTTAACCGCTAAGCCATCTCTCCAGCCCTAGTCCAAAATCTTTTAACTGAGCCATAATACCAACAACAACAAAAAACCCTCAAAAAATCCCTAATGACACAGAATAAACACATTGCAAAAGATAGCATTGGGCATAGCAAAGAAATATTCAACCAATACAAGATTCAAACAAGGCAAACATCAAACTCTGTAGCTCTAAATCCAACAATTCTAGCCAGTAACAGATCTCCAAATCTGATCATTCTAACTAGCAGCAAGTCTCTGGACTTCCAATTCTGCCCGTCCAAGCTAGGCTATTCACAGTCCTGGAAAACTTCATCCAAATCCAACAGCTCTCCTTGGTAGCCATCTCATGGTCCCAGCATCTCCACTGGGTCTCCACTGCAAACCACAGTCCATCCTTATGACTCTATCAGGTCTCCATCAGGCAATCTTGCTTCACACTGCCCATGGCCATTTTCAAAACACAAGATGGTGCTGCAAATTCAAGGACCCTCTCTTTCCTGCACTTCTCATATTCTGTAATACTGGGTGGGGTGCCAATTCGTTAATCCAGGGGGAAATAAAACAGACTTTGAAGATACTCCTTCAACATTCAGTCCCCTTCAAAAGAATCTGCATTCTTCCTGTTGTCTCAATGTACATTCAGTTGTTCTCTGTTAGACTTGTGTTCCCAAAGTGTGGCTTGGGTCTTCTATGGTAGCAGTGTGAACTTTACTGATGATATGGTTTTCTGTAGTGCAGCCCTCCTTCCCAATCCACCCCCCCCCCCATACACCCTGAGCTTTAACTCTCCTTCTTTTAGAGATGGCTCCCATAGACTCCATCCCTGAAGCTGTTCTGGACCCATGGTACTGTCCCATGTCAGTCACATGAACTGCTTTCCTTTCTATAAACACTTACCTGACCACTCCAGCTAAAAGTGGGAGGCCTCTTCTAGCCCTGGCCTGCTCACAGCATATATCTTGCACTCTGACACAACATATCTGGGGAGGCTCAGAGACTAGCCTAACCTAGACTAGACTTTAGGACCTACTCTTTCACAGTTGTATGGCCTTGAGATTACTTAACCTGTGTCGGTGTTCTCATCTATAAAGTTATTTGTAAAGGTTAGAGTTCTGTTAAGAAGTAATTGTTACTTTTTCCACTAGTGCCTGGAATATTTACTTTGCAAGTGTGTGTGGTATGTATTTATGTATATGTGTGGTTGTATGTGGATGAGCACATGAGTATGCAGAAGCATACTTAGTTTCTCTCCACCTTGTTTTTTGAGACAGGGTCTCACTGAACCTGGAGCTCACCAAGGTTTTGAAATAAACTAGTCAGTAAGCCCCAAGGATCCTCCTGTCTCTGCTTCCCCAGCACTTGATAATAGGTGCTCAGCTTTTATATGGATGATGGGAATCCAAACTCAGGTCCTCATGCTTGTACGGTAAGCATCAACTGAGCCATCTTCTCATCCCCTGATAAATATAAATACAGGTTTTACGAGGTAGAGTTTCGCTGTAGTCAAGGCTGACAGAGAATTCACTGTGTAGTCTCAGGGTGGCCTCGAACTCAGGGCGATCCTCCTACTTCTGCCTCCCGAGTGCTGGGATTACAGGTGTGCACCACCATGCCCAATTTTTGATTGGTTGATTTATTGATTACTAATTCACCTCTGATTCTGCTAATGTAGAATGTCTCTACTGCTCTTTCTGTCTTTTCTAAAAACTTAGTCATTAAATGTATAGAAGAAAATAAATTTTAATTCATGAGTGGTTTTTTTTTTGTTGTTGTTTGTTTTGTTTTTAGACGTAGTGTCTTGCTCTAACCCAGGCTGACTTGGAAGTGATTATGTATTCTTAGGGTGGCCTCAAACTCATGGTGATCCTCCTACCTCTGCCTCCCGAGTGCTGGGATTAAAGGCGTGCGCCACCATGCCCAGCTCTAGATTTTTCTTTTAATGCTTCCATGCTTGTGGGTGCAGGTGTATGTTCAGGTATGTGTGTTTGCTTGCAGTGGTCAGAGGGCCACCTCAGGTCATTATCAGGAATACCATCCACCCTTTTCTTTTTTTTCTTTTCTTCCTCTTTTTATTTTTGAGGTAGGCTCTCTGGCTCAGGCTGACCTGGAATTCACTGTGTCATCTCAGGCTGGCCTCGAATTCTCTGCAATCCACCTACGTCTGTCCCTGGAGTCCTGAGTGCTGGGATTAAAGGCGTGCACCACCATGCCAGGCCCACCCTTCTTTTTGAGATAGGAATTTCATTGATCTGGAGCTCACCAATTAGGTTACAGTGGGTGGCCAGTGAGCCCCAGCGGTCCTCCTGTTTCCACCTCCCAGTGCTGGAATTATAGGTATGGGCCACCACACCCAACCTTTTTACATGGGTTATGGGATCAAACTCAGGCCTTCATGCTAACCAACTGAGCTATCTCCCTAACCCTATTCATTAGACTTTAAAATAAATTTTCATCTTCAAAGTGTGACTGTATTTTTTTTAATATTCCTGAGATCTTAGGCTATAGTCAGTAATGAACACCCAGAGCCTCATGAACCTCTGATTTCTCTGTGCTCTGTCTTCCTTCAGGCAGACCCTAGCACAAACAAGGCCTTTGGCTCACCCCTTCCTGAGTGCTTAAGTGCTCATGCATGCCTGTTCCAGACCTAGGTTTATTTCCTTTTGTGAATGAATCTTTCTTTCCATTGACTGCCGGAAGCTTGGATTGGTCCTTCTCTACTGTTATGAGCAGCCACCTTCGCTAAAGGGACAGACAGATCATGGTACACCACACGTTGTGGCATAAGGCACACTAAGTGCACAGCTTACTGTGACACATAACACACCAAGCATACACATCACAGCATAGTGCATAGCACAAGGCACACCTAGGTAGCACACTGTGGCACACAGCACACCAAGTTTACGCACACTTTGAAACACAGCACACCAAGCATACACATCACAGCATGGTACATGGCACAGCTATATAGCACATGGTGGCACGCAGCACATGGAGTGCACAGCACCTTGACTTCCTACTTACGGCATTGTGCTGGGAAAAGATTGCAAGCTGAGTGGGATGTTTGGGGCCCTTTACTGACATATAAAACAGCTTGGGGAGGCCTCAGTCCTGTTTGCAGCAATCATTCTACCCTCAGGAGACAATGACAGCAGCCCCAGCCCCAGTTTGGGGATCTTCTGGCCAGGTCTAGTGAGGCAGCTGGGACTCCAGTTTCTCCCACCAGCCTTTTTCCCATCACTTTTTTCCCCCGTCAATTTTGCTCTTAGGAAGATAGTCCTAGCATCTCCAGTCTGTTTTGTTTGGTGTCCCCCATCCCTCCATCACAGAAAGTGTCACTTAGACCTGTATGGACAGTGTGAAGGTATGCTGATAGAGAAGGACATTGTGCAAAGGGAACTGGCTAGACCTGCTCCACTGCTCCATTGTGCAAACCTAGCACCATGTGTGAGGAAGGGAGGTCTAGGATAGGAATCCAAAAGCTGAGCTAGAAGCCCAACTCTGAAATTTATACTGAGGTCTTTTTGTGTTTTTTTTTTTTTTTTTTTTTCAAGATAGGGTTTCACTCTAGCTCAGGCTGACCTGGAACTTACTATGTAATCTCAGGATGGCCTCGAACTCATGGTGATCCTCCTAATTCTGCCTCCTGAGTGCTGGGATTAAATGTGGCACACACATGTACTGAAGTCTTTTAACTTATGTAAAATTGTTTTTTTTTTTAAATTTTTATTAGCATTTTCCATGATTATAAAAAAAAATCCCATGTTAATTCCCTCCCCCCCCCCACCTTCACCTTTGAAATTCCATTCTCCATCATATATGTAGAACTGTTTTTGAAATGGAGACGATACCATTGACTCAGCTCCACTTAGTGGGTTGTTGTAAGGATTAAATGGGTCCAAATATGCTTTGCAAGGAAAAGGGGTTGCTATTCATTTTGTTATCCTGCATTATTGGGGAGGTGAAAGGAGGACTCTTTTCCAAAGCTGACATCATTTAACTTACATGTTCAAACTCTCATTGGATGAAATACATTTGTTTAGGAAGCTTATCTGTTCTGGGTTTAGTTTTGGTAAGTGATATAGGTTCAGGAATTCATCTATTCCTTCCAGATTATAGAATTTATTGGAATAGAAGTTTTGAAAGTATGTCCTGATGATGATTTCAATTTCAGTGATGTCAGTTATGACCTCTCCATTTTCATTTCTGACCTTGTTAATTTGAGACTTAAGAAAATTTTTTTTTATAAAAGTGGCCAGCGGTTTAACAGTCTTGTTTATGTTTTTGGAGAACCAGCTCATTGTTTCATCAATCTTTTTAATTGTTTTCTTAACTTCCAATTCATGAATTTCAGCTGTCTTTGATGTGAAGGCACTTAGTGCTATGAGTTTTCCCCTTAGGAGTACTTTCATTGTGTCCCATGAATTCTGGTAGGATGTGCTCTCATTCAATTGAATTATCATTCAATTTTAGAAATTTTACAGTTTCCTTTTTAAAATATTTATTTACTTAATTTATTTATCAAGACAGAGGCAAATAGATATAATGGATGGACTAGGGCCTTTAGTAAATGCAAATGAACTCTAGACAATGTGTCACCTTGTGCATCTAGCTGGCTTTACATTGACACTGGGGAATCGAACCTAGGTCATTTGGCCTTGCTGGCAAGAACCTTAAAGGCTAAGCCATCTCTTAGCCTTACAATTTCCCTTTTAATTTCTTCTATGACTCATTCATTGTTTAGTACTAACTTGTTCAGTTTCTAGGAGTTGGTATGTTTTCTGTTGTCTCTCTTGTTGATTTCTAGCTTTTATGCATTGCAGTGCTCTCAGCTTTTCTAAATTTATGGAGGCATGATTTATACCATAATTACATGATCTATTTTGAGAAGGTTCTATGAGCTGCTGAGAAGACTATGTATTCTGTAGAATTGGGGTAGAATGTTCTATAGATGTCTGTTAGGTCTAGTTGATGTAGGATGTTGTTAAGCTCTATTATTTCCCTGCTAATTTTCTGCTTGGATGATCTGTCTATTGATGACAGAGAGGTATTGAAATCTCCTACAATGATGGCATTGGAATTTATTTCTGGTTTGTTGTCAAGTATATGTTGCTTTATAAAATGTGCACCTGTGTTTGGGGCATGTAAGTTTATGATGGTGATATCCTCTTATTGGATCATTCCCTTGAGTGTGTTCTTTGAATTGACTCATAAAGATCCAGTTTGCAGCAAGTTTTAGAGGAAGTTCTTTGTTTCCTCCAATCAATTTCTCTATTTATATATACTGCATACTGATCATCCTTTGTTACAATATCTTAGAGACTTTTTTTTTCTTCCCTCTTAAATGTTTTGTTTCAAATAAAGTTATAATGAATGTTATCATGCTAGTGGATTTAATAACATCCATGTAGCTTCTGATACATGTGAGTCTAGTCATTGTAATTTAAGCAGACAGGCAACAAGTGCTTTTAGAAATTGCCTTAAGCTGGGTGTGGTGGCTTGAATCCTAGCACTTGGGAGGCACAGGTAGTAGGATGACCATGAGTTCAATGCCACACTGAGACTACATAGTGAATTCCAAGTTAGCCTGGGTTGGAGTGAAACCATAACTCGAAAAAACCAACCCCCCCAAAAAAAATTGCCTTGAAAGGAATTCAGCCACTTGGAGGACTATCATTAATCGTTTACTAATGTTTAGATTGGAATGAATCTTTCATTAAAATATTCATCTATTGTGATTGCTTCAAGCATGCTGTAGTTGATAACAGACTATCTTTATCTTCAGAGGGAGCTAGTAGTAGTATAGACCAGCTTTGAAATGAAATAAATCACCAGGACAAGATGATATTTACTTGCCCCAGTCTGCTAGTGAGAGGGGACAAATGAAAAAATGAATGGATGAAGTAATTCATTTCAGTACTGCCATTTTATTTGTTTGGAAAACGCTGAAGTGTTAAAGTGTTTTCTTTAGATATTTTGCCACTAGTGTTACCAAAGTAGTACATACAAATCTGATAGCAAATTTAGAAATATTTCTATATATATTTTATACATAATGATCTTACCCTATGTGAAATAATGTGCTCTGCATTAATCACTTAACCCAGTGATATAAGAGTCTCTCTCAGTATATGAAATTCAGCCTCAATAGGCATTATCCTTATTTGATTAAAAAAAATTCATGGTGTTATTCACTGACAGAAAAAATATGTTAAAACACTAGCTTTACTCAGTGTTTGCAGGGTACCTGGCTGGCCAGGCTAGGGTACATGGACGAGGCATGTTACTAGTGATCTACAAGTATTGTGGTCCTTGGACTTCCTGAGCTTCTGCCTTATGTGTTTTAGCTCTTCAGTGTTGTTAGTGGTGGAGATATGTGTTACTTCTTCTCGCACATGACATGCTTAACCTTCCTGACATAAAGAGATTAAATAATGGTCTCCTGAAGATAAGCAAATAGCAGGTATTAATATTTTTTGTGGCTTAATTCTAGACATTTGTCCTTTTTTTAAATAGATATGCTACATTTTATAGTTTCATAAGGAAATTTATGAATATTTTATTCTGATATGAAAATGCTTTGCTTTGTGATGGTAAATTATAAGATAAGTGGGAAACTCTTCCATACATAATCCTTTGAAAGTCATCATGGGAAAAATCCATCCTTCTTATTAATTCATTAATTTACAAGTAATATTTTCTCAGGTGGTTTATGTACTTATATAAATACACAAGTAATACTGTTTGCAAGGATTCTTTGGAATGTGGGCATATATATTTCAAGGTATGTCAGTGTTCTATTTCATGAAATATCACATAGAGTGAATCTTTTCTTTTTCTTTTAGCCAGATGAACTGTACTTTGAAGAAGGTGATATTATCTACATCACGGACATGGTAAGCCAAGCTAATATTTTGTAATGATGTGTGTGCTAAAAACTTAGTTTAACATTGTTTTATGTATATATTTACATTGAAATACATGTGCAGAAGTTTCTTAATTTTAGTGTAATTTATGGTGACATAAGGTTGAAAGCATTTTGCTCATCAACAGGAAAATAATTGAATAAGCTTTGCTGTCTCTATAAGTGGAATATTATGCAGTCATACAAAGGAATGGGGATATCTCTTATATACTATTATGGTAAAACTTAACTGGATAAAGGCAGGATAAAATTGCATGTATGCTTTGTGCACTTGTCTAAGAAAGAGTGAGAGAATACACATATACTCCTGTTTTCCTTTGTTGAAAATAAAGAGTGAGGCGCCTGGAAAGATAGCTCAATGGTTAAAGGTGTGTACTTGCTTGCAAAGCCAGATGGCCTTGGTTTGACTCCCCAGTATCCATATGAAGCCAAATGCATAAAGTGGTGCATGTATCTGGAATTTATTTGCAGTGGCAATAGACCCTGATGCCTCTATACTCTTTTCTGTCTTACTGTCTCTCTCAAATAAATTTTGAAAATTGTGAAAGAATAAATCATAACATATAATTTAACATTTAGCTTTCCAGATATGGAGGTAAAGAATCCAGATAAAAGTAATATAGAAAGTAGATTTGAAAAGTTATAGTTTGTTTTGAAGATTTGAATTTGGATTTACAGAAACATTTCTGTGGTTATAAAATTAATGAAAAACAATGTCTAAAACTGAAAAACAGAATAGTTGTACTCTGACATTGTAACCATACACACAGGGTATTTTGTTTTCATTTTTTTTGGTTTTGATTTTTTTAAACTTTTATTATTTGAGAAAGAGATTTCTTCCTACTCACACAGAAGTTCAGTTATTTGTAGCTAGGATCCACATATGAGAGAGAGCATGGGCATGCCAGTGCCTCCAGCCACTGCAGATGAACTCCAGATGCATGTGCTCCCTTGTGCAACTGACTTATGTGGGTACTGGGGAATAAAATGGAGGTTCTTTGGCTTTGTAGACAAATGCCTTAATCACTAAGCCATCTCTCCAGCCCCCAGGGAAAGTAGTTTTAGGGATTTAGACTTGGTAGTTTGATGAAGTATCTCCAGTGGACTATATACCAGGACATCAGAACCCATCCTGGAAGGGAAGGGTAGCCTTTTTGGCCATGATGCACTTGGGGAAGTGCCTGTATTGCTGCATGTGCCTGGGGGTTGAGGCAGGTATGTCACTCGCGTGGTGACTTCCTGGGATTCCATATTCTCAACACGCAGGAGGAGGTCTGTGAGGTGAGACAGAAACTCAGTATCCCTGCGTTTGAAGTGGCAGTGTGTTGGATTTCATCTAGCTTAACACAAAAATAGTCCCTGTTCTGCTCATTGGAAGGTCTTACAAATGGACAACCAAATAATAATAGACTACTGTCATTGAAAGAAACAAGGCTCCTTAAGAGAAATGGCTAGTACCAGCTCTGAGCAACATCTTGCTACTAGGGAAGAAACAACTCTTTATTTGGGATCTTAGACTATGTTTCAGTTGGGAAGTTTGAGTATTAATCTAGATATTTGATAATATTAAGAAATTACTGCTGAAAAACTTGAAGTTGTAATTATAGTGTCACTTTTGTTTTTGAAAATGTCCTTATCACCTGCATAAGACTTGCATATGAGGAGGAAAAAATGATGAAATCAAAGTGGAAGAATGATTAGTTGAAAAGAGATTCTGTAGAGGGAAGAGGGAAAAATGAGGGTGGTGGTAGGAATTTTGAAAAAAAAAATTTATTTATTTATTTATTTGAGAACAGAGAGAGAAAAGAAACAGAATGGATGCAACCAGGCCTCCAGCTGCCGCAAACAAAATCCACATGTATGCGCCACTTTGTGCATCTGGCTTCACATGGGTCCTGGGGAATTAAACCTGGCTCATTAGGCTTTATAGGAAAACACCTTAACTGCTAAGCCATTTCCAGTGTTGGTAGGAAATTTTGATCTGGTATATTGTCTACATGTATGGAGCTTGTTAATAAAAAGTTAACTATAAAAAGTTCTTTCAGATATATACTATGATATTTGCAGGTGAACAAATATGACATCTAGAATTTCTTTCAGAATAGTCACACAGAGGAGAGAGATTGTAGGTTGGAGGTATGTGTGGAACAGTGCTGGTCATGAGCCACACTTTGGGAAATGGTTGATTATTTTGTTCCTTCTACGTTTGCATAGGTTTGAAGTTCTTTTTTTAAATAATAAAAAGTTACCCAAAAAGTAAAAGTGAAATAAGATCTTTAGAAAATATAGCAAAACATAAAATCTCTCGAAGACAAAGTCTCCTCCAAATCCCATAACTAGTCTAAACGAATGGAATTTCCTTGTCTCATATTCTCTCTGCTTTGTTTGGTTGCTGTGGCTCTGAGAAGCGTGTTTGATTTGAGCAGGCAGATGCTTGTATATGTATTTCTTGATGAGGGAATGGATGCAGATAGTGAGGGCTGAAGAAGCCTGTAGCCTTGTTGTTCAGGTCTGTAAGCAGCCAGATAGTCTTATGCATATTGAATGCCAGTGATTTGCTACCATCTAATTTCTTTCTTCTTTTGACAGAGTGATACCAATTGGTGGAAAGGAACCTGCAAAGGCCGGACTGGGCTAATTCCAAGCAACTATGGTAAGCGCTGCCTGCCGCTGGTCTTCACCCTGTCTGGCTGTGACCTGGTCCTGAAGCCTTGCCACTGAGGCTGGGAAATGAGTAGTGGCTGCCGGTCCTGGACATTGTCCACCCTGTGAGCCTCCTGTCCATGCCATGACCACGATCTACAGATGTGCTCGAGCCTACCTCCTTGGCTTCTGAAAATGCATGTAGCACTATTGAAAATCCTCAGTTTCCCAAGTAAACACTTGGGGTTTTACTTATTCCACTCTCAATACAGTTTTGTTTTTTGTTTGTTTGTTTTTAATATTGTTAAAGATTTCTTGTAGACTAGCCCTCTAGTTTGTGGTGAGGAAATCCTACCTTGTTAGTTCACATCTGAGGCAGTAATCTTCATTAAATGTTTAATTAGCATAGCAGCTTGGGAGGCTTGCCATTGAGACATGCCCTTGCTGTGAAACTACTACAGTTGAAAGGAACAAAACAGACAAAAGTAAATGGAAACTCAAGTCAGAAGGACAGCGCAAGATTTGTAGACAAGGGTTGGTTTGGTCTGAGTTTATCTTTTTTCCTCCATTTTTAAAAACAAATATTTATTTGAGAGAGAGAGTGAGGCAGACAGAGACTGAGTATGGGCATATTAGGACCTCCTGCCACTGCAAATGAACTCCAGATGTATGCACCACTTTGTGCATTTAGCTTTACTTGGGTACTGGGGAATCAAACCCTAGCCATTAGGCTTTGTAAGCAAGTACCTTTAACCATTGAGCAATATCTCTAGTCCTTTCTCATTGGTCCAGTGACAGAGCTAGGTTTAGCTGAAAGGATTCTTGGGCCATAAAGCTGACATCTGATACCAGCTCCCAGTACTGGAAAGAGACTTATAAAATGTCACGGAGGCCCCTCAGAGCTCTGGTGGCATGGAAGGGAGTGAGCGCTAAGGCCTGGGCCCCACACTCTGGGTTTAGTGTGGTTCTATTCCTGCCAGATCCCCGGTATAGCTTTGCACTGCACTGTAGTTCTCAGGCAAGTGCCTTTAATGCCGAGCCACCTCCTCAGCTGCTGCACTGCAGCTCTTTGGTTAGACTTGATCACAGACCCCAGGGTGGGCAGGGGGCTTCTGTTGTATCGTCAAAGGAGTGTCCCATTCCAGCACTCTGATGGCAGTGGTTAGGCCTGCAGTCACTCTGAGCCACAGCCTTCTTTTCTAGAGCTGTGGTGATGACCTTGCTGACGGGCAGGTAGGGTGTTCCCCCAGCCTGTCCTCTCCTCTCCACCTACACAGAAGAGATGAGAGTTCTCAGCAGGGATCTTTCTCAGCTGGTCAGCAGGGTGTGACTGTGAGCATCAGATGCTCTTTGACTGCTGTACTTATTTATTAAGGACTTGAGTGAACTGTTGCTGGAGCTGGGGATCTGTTGGTTCTGTTTCAATTTCAGTCACTAAGTAGGCTGGCTGTAGTTTATACTTCCAGATAATTGTTGGGTTATTTCCCTAGTGCTCAGCTTGGCCTCATTAGCACAATCCAGCCTCTCATAAAGCTGGTGGTGCCAGATGACTTTCTGACATGTTTTTAAAAATTATTGATTTATTTACTTATTTATTAGGGTGGGAGAGAGTGAGAGAAGCAGATATGAGAGAGAGAGAGAGAGAGAGAGAGAGAGAGAGAGAGAGGGAGGGAGAGCATTCCAGAGCCTTCAGCCGCTGCAAATAAACTCCAGACGCATGTACTACTTTGTGCATCTGGCTTACATGGGTCCTGAGGAATCAAATCTGGGTCCTTTGGATTTTCAGGAACAATCCTTAACCATGGAGCAACCCTTCCAGCCCTCCCTTATGTTTTATCCACATTGAGGGAAACTCTTCTGTCCAAGGCCTGGGGACTCAGGAAGCTTGGTGATCATGGGAAAGAACCATGAACATCCCCCTGAGTCACTGGCATCTCTGTTTTCTGTCTAGTGGCTGAGCAGGCAGAATCCATTGACAATCCATTGCATGAAGCTGCAAAAAGAGGTAGGTGCTTTCTGTTTCTGTGTTTGGTCACAAGATGCAGCACAGTGAAATGCACAGGTCCTACCTCTTCACCCAGAGCCATGGCAGCCAGATGCAGAGTGTTTCTGGCATGCCTGCCTCCCCACAAGCACCTTTGTGCTGACTTCCATCAGCCTAAAAGAATAAGAGTGATTTGATTTTTAAAAAATATATTGTATTTATTTATTTGGGAGAGAGAGAGAGAGAGAATGGGCATGCGAGGGCCTCTAGCCACTGCCAATGAACTACAGATGCATGCACCCCTTTGTGTGTGTGGCTTATTTCGGTCCTAGAGAATTGAACCAGGATCCTTTGGCTTTGCAGACAAATGCTGTAACCACTAAACAATCTCTCCAGCCTAAGAGTGATTTGATTTTAAAATGTCAGTCAACAAACACTTTCCAGTACTCTACCCAGCCTGTGTTCAAAGATGGGAGTAGGCAGGGACAACAGCATGGTCTGAGATTCCCAAAGTTTGAAGCCAGGCAGGGAAAAACATATGTACCAGATCATTAAAACATGGTGTGGTAAGTATTGGAGGGCAGGAGCGGGGGGACATCATGGGACATAGCACTTAGAGTATTGGTGTGGTGAGGGAGGGTCTATAGAGGAGGGAGTGGACCACAGACCTAAGACTTCTGGGCAGGTCATGGGTTACCACTCCATACAATATGTTGGGGACATTTTGACTGTCATGAGTGAGGGATGTTACTGGCATCTTTTGGGTACAGGCTGAGGCTGTTCTAAGCATCCTGCAGTGAAGGGAAAGACTCCTCGCTCAACAGAGTTCTCCAGCCCCCATACTGAGGCCCTGTTGTACATAATGGAGTTTTAGAAGAGCACAAGCAAGCCCCATTTCATTCTGTTCCATGATTTTTAAAATCTGAATGTGCAAAAGGAAGTTCTGGGTGCAGAGGTATGAACCTGACGTTTCAAAACTCTTTGGAAATTAGATACTTAGGGCATTGGCCTATGGATGTCAAATCTGTGGCTGTCCTGTAGTGTAGCAGAGCAGTGGCTTTGAGGTGCTTGCTTAGCATTTCTTCCAGAAGATTGAAATGTACTTATATCGAGATGGAAAGCATTTCTGTGTGTATTGAGGTTTGACAGTTTGTTCCCCCAGGTTTCAGAATTTCACAAAGAAAAAGCAATATTTATATGTCTATATTTTTTGGGCAGTAAAAATACTTAAGTCGACCTTACTTTGGCAACTCTTACCATTAAAAATTGATGTTAAAGTTTCTATTAATAAGCAGAGAGTCAGAATGTACCATAATAAAAGCTTTAGTGGGCAGATCAGAACTGAAGATGTACTGATTATTCAATTACAAATGGAAAGTTACAAGGATGAAATTGATTCAAAAGCAAAGCAAAGAATAAAAGCCTTTTTCATGTGGTTTTGTAAATGTGAACTTTCAGGCAACTTGAGCTGGTTGCGGGAGTGTTTGGACAACCGAGTGGGAGTGAACGGGCTGGACAAAGCTGGAAGCACTGCCTTGTATTGGGCTTGCCATGGGGGCCACAAAGGTACTTATTGCCTGTTGTCATCACACATTTCTGTGCTGTTCAGAATGTCTGCACATGAGGGAGCCAGATTTTAAAAATGGGAAGAAAATGCTGGCTCTTCTTTTCAGATCCTTTAGCACATTAGCCAAAAAAGCCTGTTCCTGGAAACCGTCCAGCAGTGGGTGGGATGTGGCCCATTAGCCTCCTTGTCCAGACCTGTCTTGAAAGACTGGACACTTCCTGTCCTCTCTCAGGTTTAGTAAGCTTCCCAGAAAACGCCAGTGACAGGATGACAGTTCCACCCTCTAACCTCACAGGAAGGAAGGCAAGGTTGGTTTTTTATAGCTAGCCTTTCTTTAGGGACACTTATGACCTGCATTTAAGTTTATTACAAACTGTTAAATTCAGAAGAAAGACAATATCTGTTTAAGTTTGAAATTCGGTTGTACCTTCCCTGTTATTATCAGTAATAATGGCAAATTGAATGTCAGTATATTTTATTCCAAAAACTTAACACCAACCTTCTTTTTCCCTCTTCCTACAACCAAACCCTAATGTCAGGGAGAAAACTAGAACTCATAAAATTATTTGAAAGTTTTTCTTAATCTAATTTTTAGATTCTTAAGTTTTTCTGTTCATAAAATATTAAGATATTATATAAGAATTTTCTTGAAGATTCTCCTAAAGAATCCCTCTTTAAAAATATTACTGTGTCTGTTTTTATGACAAGTTTGACTTTTCCTTCTTACCAAAGACCTTCTCTGTTTGGATTTCAGATATAGTAGAAGTGCTGTTTACTCAGCCAAACATTGAACTGAACCAACAGGTGAGACTGCTTGCTGTGAGCACCTCCCTGTGCTCTGGTACACTACAGTTGAGAACATGTTCAAGAGCTTAGTTAAGGGGCTGGGGGGATGGCTTAGTGGTTAAGGCATTTGCCTGCAAAGCCCAAGGACCTAGGTTCAATTCCCCAGGACCCACTTAAGCGAGGTGGTGTATGTATTTGGAGTTTGTTTATAGTGGCTGAAGGCCCTGACACTCTCTGCCTCTTTCTCTCTCTCAAATGAAGAAAAAAAAATTTATTTATTTATTTATTTATTAGAGTTTAGTTAAAATACTGTGAGCACATGGATTTTTGTTTTTGTCACTTTTTTATTTTGTAGTTCTAGCATTTGATACCAAGTCCACACACATGGTAGACAAAGTTATATTACTAAGCTATATCCCCAAGCTGGGCACATGGTTTTAAAATGTTATTATATTAAAATTCAAATTGTACCAAGACTCACATGCCCCACCACTCTTCTGCAGCTGATTTAGCTCTTCCCAGGTCCCCGCCTTTGCTCTGGGGCTGTCCTGTTCGGCAGCATCTTCTCCTGCAGCTGGGTTTCCTGTTTGGTGAATGTTTAAGCTCGTCAGCTGCCCCAGTTCTCATCTCCCAGCACCCACCCTTCGCTACTCCCCTTGCTTATCTGATCAGTTTTTGGCTGTATTACTACACGTGTACAGTACTGCTGCTGTCTTAAGTAATGGTTCTTGCTTATGTCATTGTTCTGTTAAACATTGACTTTTATTTAGCAATTTAAAATCCTACTAAGACTTCTGCATGTTTTATACTTTCCTGAGGTACTTTCATACAATGGATAAGGTCATCAGTGACTTCTTTCTTTCTTTCCCCGGGCTCCCAGGCCTCCTTCTCCAGAGTACCTTGGTCTGGGCTTCCCTCTGCTGACATCCTGGGAGTCTCCTTTACTGCTCTGCTGTGTTGTACCGTAACTTTCCAGATCCTGTGTCTTCCTCTCGTCAGAGTATACCTTCCAGTAGAAAGGATTTCCTGGGAAAGAGAAAGGATTGAGTATTTGGTTGATCACAAGTCTAAGCGAAACTAGCTTCTCCCAGAACTCTGAAGGAATGTTTCCATGTGATTTCATTTTCAGGTTTTCTCTTTAGAAGTTTGATGCCATTGATTTCTGTATTAGAGTCTTCTATTACTGTAATGAAATGT
Organism: Jaculus jaculus; assembly: GCF_020740685.1. Lineage (NCBI taxonomy): Eukaryota > Metazoa > Chordata > Mammalia > Rodentia > Dipodidae > Jaculus > Jaculus jaculus. The sequence goes on from NC_059102.1 coordinate 64,833,641, forward strand.
TGTTGGCAAGCTACTTTGCAAAGAAAAGAGATCCATTTGGCTACCAGTTCTGGAGACGGGTATGGTGCTGACACCTGGGTGGCGCTTGTGAAGGTCATCAGTGTCATCATGTGGAAGCGCATGTGAAAGAGGGATCTCATTCCAAAATTGGAAGCCAGAGAGAGACTCAGGTCCCACAGTGACAGTTCTTCCAGTCTCAGGTTGACCCAGGTACATTCCATGAGTCCTTTGCTGGTTAGACCTCTGATTCTGTAGCCTGGGATAGTCAAGATACAAAGAGAAAAGCTCGTTGACTCCCAGTTTGGGAGGTTCTAGTCCATGATCAGATGTCACTATTGCTTGTGAGCCTGCACCAAGGCCACCTGCCATAGCAACGTGGAGAACGTGGTAGTTACTTCACTTTGTCACCACTGAAAGTGGAAAGGTCTGAGGTTCCACTACCCCTGTTGAGAACACCCCCAATTATGTAAGCATTTCCTCACAACACCTTCCAGTAAGTAGCATCCTGTTGGAGGGACTAAGCCATTACCATGTGGATCTCTCAGGGACATTTAAGGTCCAAACTGTAGCAAAGCCCCATCTGTTCAGGGTTTCACACTTCTTTCAGAACGCCTACACATGAACCCTTAGGAGACAGCTCAGACCACATCCAAACCATGGCAGTTCCCATCCTTTCATGCACAATCTGCTTTTTTGTCTTGAGTCATTCACATTGATGGTCTAAAATTGTATAAAGATGTGCCATACAGTTGCCTTTTCCCAGTAATTATAACAAAATCTTTTAGCATGTGAAGCTTTCTTCTTTTTTTTTTCTTGGTTTTGGTTTTTCAAGGTAGGTTCTCACTCTAGCCCAAGCTGACCTGGAATTCATTCACTAGTCTCAGGATGGCCTTGAACTCATGATGATCCTCCTACCTCTGCCTCCCAAGTACTGGATTAAAGGCATACGCCACCACACCCAGCTATCTTACTGCTTTTATGGTACTTACTTGACCATTTTCTGTGTTCTTTTAGATCTGGAAAGCCCATAGTATTAGATTGAAATTCAGATTTTCTTATTTTTCTCAGAAGATTTCCTCACCTTATTCTGGTGCTACATAACAAATTCCCACAGGTTTGGTAGCATATACTTGGGTAGGCATGAATTCTGGGCATGGCCTGAGAAGGTTCTCAGCTCAAGGCCTCATGGCTTGAAGCCTACTATTAGCTTGCTCTCAGAAGCACAGCATTCTCCTACAAGCTCTCTCCGGCTGGTGAGAGGCTGAGTTTCTTGTTCCTGTAGCACTGGTACCCTCAGCTTTCAGAGGTCCTTTTCTTGGATGACTCTTTGATAGCAGCTGGCATTTTGCCTCATAATCAGTAGGGGCTTGTGGCTCTGCTACTTTATTTTAATGGCCCATCAGATTAGGTGTAGCCCACCCAGCATAAGGACCCTATTGATAAATTCAGTATCCACCGTTTAGAAACCCAGTTGTAGGAGTAGCAGCCTTGATAGTCTCTGGTCACAGAAAGACCCTTGGGGTGGGACAGGGACTTTGAGGGGGCTGTGGTGGTTTGAATATGAATGTATGTCCACCATAGCCTCAGGATTTTTTTCATTAAGGTTAAACTTCCTACTTGTTTCCAGCAGCCTTCTGGAGGAGGTGTTACTGGGGTATGGGTGGTCTTGTAGTCCACCTACCTCTAAGGTGTGTTCATACAGAGTTGGAGCTCTGGCCACTGGTGTTATAGGCTGTTTGATGGTGTCTCTGCTATGGATCTATGGAAGTGAGCCAGCTTCTTCCACCAAGATGAAACTTCCCCTAGACTCTGTGTATTCTTGAAATAAACCCTTTCCTCCCAAAGCTCCTTCTGGCCAGGTGTTTGTCCAGCAATGAGAAAGTAACTGTACCAGGGGCCATCTGAAGAGTCTGTTGACCATAGCTCTTATTTCACCATTACTTTTACATAGCACCCTTTTCTTGTTTCATTATGTAATATCACCTTATATATCTCTGATACATTATCACTATTAAAATTGTTTTTTAAAAAATATTTTGACATATTTATTTGAGAGAAAGGGAGAGAGAAAGAGGCAGGTAGAGAGAGTGAGTATGGGTGTTCCAGGGACTCCCGCCACTGCATGCTAACTTTAGAAGCGTGTGCCACTTTGCGCATTTGGCTTTACACAGATGCTAGGGAATCAAACCCAGGCCATCAGGCTTTTCAAGCAAGCACTTAACCACTGAGCTGTCTTCCCAGCCCCCAAACTATTTTCTGCTGTTCACTTTACTGTGTCTCCTGCCCCACTCCCACCTAAAGCTATTTATTTTATTTCCAACACTTAAGCTTTTTTAAATAAACAGTGCCTTGGTTCATCCTTTTATTTGTAACTCTATTTGGAAGCTGTGCCCTTAGGGGGCTGCTGACTGATGGACTTCTTCATGTGTTGAAGTGGTGAGGTCCCTCTCTGGTTTTTCTGGGTGTGTTAACATAAATAAAGCACTCACTGCACACACTGGGCATGGGATAGGTAAAAGTAGCTGAGATAGAGGTCTTATTGTCCACTTTGTAGATTATTTTTTTAACCTAATTCTGGCCTCATTGGCACCATCTCTTGTACGTGTGTCCACAAGTTTGGAAACACTCTCCTTTGTCAACAGGATAATTCTACCATCATTGATGGGTCATCTGGCAGTTAGGGAGTTGTGGGTTCTAATTATGTCTTATCAACGCTTTCAACTTGTGCCCCTGTTTTATCGTATGTCTTATTCTTGCCCCAGTCTCTCCAGGAATCTGTTAATTTTTCTTCTTGCTGGATTTCTTTGGGGCCAGTCTGTTCACTTCCTCTGGTGTCTCCTTCTGTAGGTATTTCAGTGTGTTCTTCATCATGTTCCTTTCTGGTCCTCTGTCCCTTCTATCGACCCATCTGACTGCTATAGTCTCCTTTCCTCTTCTCTTTGGAGTTTTATATTTCTGTAGCTTTGCTGTTATTTTGGGCTTAGGTGGATTAGACTTAAATTAGTGTCAGCACGCATCCCTCTTCCTGTTTTTATAATGCCGTTTGCCTCTCTGTCACTGCAGAACAAGTTGGGAGACACAGCTCTGCATGCTGCGGCCTGGAAAGGTTATGCAGACATTGTCCAGTTGCTTCTGGCAAAAGGTAAAGCATGTTGAATTTACCTGGTCTTTGCTTCCCTTGAAAGGTAACTCATGACAAATCATATCACTCAAAATAGTAGGAATAAGAACAGTCTCATTTTAAATTGGAATTTTAACTTTGATTTTTATCTATATTAAAGTTACTATAATAAGATGAAATTACTGGGATATGTTTATGTTAGTTTTTCCTATGAATTAAAATGTTGACAAGCTTTGAAGCCGGGCATGGTGACGCATGCCTTTAATCCCAGCACTCGGGAGGCAGAGGTAGGAGGATCGCCGAGAGTTTGAGGCCACCCTGAGAATACATAGTGAATTCCAGGTCAGCCTGAGCTAGAGTGAGACCCTACCTTAGAAAACCAAAAACAAAACAAAACAAAATGTTGACAAGCTTTGAACACGTGTGTGTGTGTGTGTGTGTGTGTGTGTGTGTGTGTGTGTAATGTAACTTTTAGAGAGAACATGTTGAACATATCTGCAAATTACAGGTTTTAGGAAGAAGGGTATGTGGAGGACTTCTTGTTGAGAAAGCCTCAGGGTAAAGTTGGTGAGTCCCTTGCTCACTTAAAAGAGTCTTGGTAGACAAGAAAGAATGTTATAGCCACATGTCATGCCTGAGCCAAGTAAATACTAGAGGTGTGAATGATAGATGTCATGACCTTATCTCCCATGTTTATGCAATTCAGAGGCAACAGTGAAACTATGGACTGTTTATCAATTCATCCACTTGTCCCATACATATTAAATAAGCCTTACAAAGGGCACATATATCACCCACACCACAGCTTACCCAAGAAGGCCATATTGTAAGACCAGCCCCCAGATACAAGTCATGGACCCTCTGTTATTAATGATCCTTGAAGTAAATTTTGTGGGCTACATGAACAAGGATATATGCTTGTGGTTTCCAGCCTGGTCTAGGTTATATACCATGAAGACCACTGTCGGGCCCTCAGCAAGGTCATGCTGAGGACTGTTCTGTCTCACACAGAAGGCACTAGCCTGTATGTAATACGGAGCCCGAGAAATGAGGCTGAGTGAACTGAGATGTGCTCCCAGGGTAGAATGCACACCAGTTTTCAAAGATCTGGTTGAAATATCACAATTTTCATATTGATTGCATGTTTAAGTGACATGCTAGGTTAAATAAAACAAGTTATTAAAATTAATTTTACCTTTTAAAAATGTACTTACTAGAAAAATTTAAATCATATCCATGTCTCACCTTGTATTTCTGTGAAGGCTCATCAAGAGAAACCCAGGGAATGATTATGATTCCCCTGTAGCATTGTGGACAGTTCCTATCCTGACAGAAATCATGTGTATGAGTTTTCAAGTATAATTCAGTAAATGAGCAGTCACAGAAGTATTAAGCACAGGAACTTGATCTGCGAGCAAGGAGTCCCACACTCCTCACTGTGGACTGATAAATCTCTGCTGAGGAGAAAGAGATCATACCTGACCATCATTTGCATAGGATTCTTCAAACTGCTGTTTTATTGATCTGCAAGTTTTGTATCGTTATATTCTGGACACTTAATTTTTGTTTGCAAGTGAGGAGTAATTGCAAATAGCCCCATGACACTGCATGCATTTGTAGAAATCTGTGACTGAAAGTGGACCTTCGTGGAAGGCAATCTGATGGTTGTCAGCAGAATCAAAAACATACCTGACTTTACACCACTTTTAGGAACCCACCTTCCAAGCATTCATGTGAATAGGTTGTTCAAGGATGTTAATGGTAGTATTTATAACAATAAACATTTGGAACTTCTTACTTAACTTACATGTCAAACTGTGATTAAATAAATTCTGGAACATCTACTGAGGTGGTTTGATTCAGATGTCTCCCATAAAGTTATGTGTTCTGAATGCTAGGTTCCTAGCTGATGGCATCTTGGGAATTGGAGCTTCCTGGAGGCAGTGTATTGTTGGGGGTGGGCTTATGGGTAATATAACCAGCTTCCCCTTGTCAGTGTTTGGCACACTCTTGCTGATGTTGACCAGAAGGTGATGTTCACCCTCTGCTCATTGTGGATCTTTCTCCTGAGTCTGTAAGCCAAAGTAAACCCTTTCCTCCCACAAGCTGCTCTTGGGTATTTTCTGACAGCAACATGAAGGTGACTGCAACATCCACAAAGTGGAATACTTACAAATGGTTAAATAGATTGGGTCTTATTTGTACTGCTAAGAAAAGTGTACCATTATATACTCTGAAGTTTAAAAGGAATGAAATTACAGGCCAACACTTGTAGTGTGACTTTGTGCACATGTCCATGTGTGTGTGCACTGGCACAGTGAGGGGAGACAGAAACTCAAGCCCGCTCATGAGGATGGTCACTTCTGCACAGTGTAGAAGGAAGGAGTAATGTGGTCCTTGATTTTTTTTTTCTTCCTTTTTGAGTGTATTTCTGTGATTTTAGTCTTTAACAATGCATATGTATTTAGAGATTCTGATGTGATTTTTTAGCCCAAAGACAAGGAAAAACGAAAAAGTGGGCAGGAGAGGGCTCACAGGAGCTGGGCATTGCCTTTGGGTATTGTATAGCCTCTTTAACTTGCATACAAATGCACCTACAGACTTAAAATGCGAATTCCCTCAGGCCCAACCCAGGGCAGAAGAGGCAGAGGGCATGTAGCTGAAGCTTCTAACAACTAATGCAGGGAGCAACAAGCTCCTTGATTAAGGGTGACACATTTAATTTGGGGCCAGAAGTGTTCTCAAGACAACTGTGGCAAATGTGGTCAATGTTGGTGCACAGAGGATTGGCTGCTAAGACGCAGTGTTAAGAGACACACGATTTCTTGTTCTTGTGTTGGAAGGTGCGAGAACAGACTTAAGAAACAATGAGAAGAAGCTGGCCTTGGACATGGCTACAAATGCCGCCTGTGCGTCTCTCCTGAAAAAGAAACAGGGAGCAGGTAACGTTTGCAACCCTTCTGCCTTTGCTGTCCTCATGATCCGACTTAACAGCTCACTCACTGGTGTGAAGTTTCTGTTTTATTTCATAACCTTTCTAGCTGATTGTGAAGTTCAGTTATGTAACCTTGATCTAAATCCAGAACCTCCAAAATAGATTGCCTTCAAGCAAACAAGTTTGAACACAAATCTCTCTCTCTCTCTCTTTCTGTTTCTTTGCCTGCCAGGACTTTCCAGAGAGCTATCTCCATCCCCTCCTCACCTACATGGTCGTGAGTGCCCATGGCTAGATACTGCTGAGACCCAGTGCTTATTGGCTCATGATGATAAAGGCAGATAGATCACATGAGGGTAGCAAACTAATCTAAATTAGTCTGATTAAAATTTTTTTTTTGCCAAACATTTTGGAATTTATTCATAGTTCTGTGGGTGGTTTTCTAAGATAAAGTTGAAATATACATTCTTAAAGACAAAAATATCAGTGTGGAAGGGTAAGTTTGGGAAAAAGTGAAGTAAAGCTGGTATTTCCTAATCTAAGCATATGGCCTACTGAAAGGTCTATAGCTACATCCTGATGAGTCTCAGGAAGATGTGCTTTGAACTCTCCTCCCATTATCTCTCTTCTCCTTTTCCCACTTATCCTGCTCATCTGGCCCATGCCAAACCAAGAGAGATGAAAAAAAAAAAAAGTAGAAAAAGGGTTGTGTTGAGGGGACATTAAATCCCTTTTTTTCTCAAGCCTTATTCTGCTGTTTATGTTTGATACTATTGTGGACAGCTTCACGTTGCTGGGAAGAACATCTAAATCAGACACAGTTTATGGGAGGAAGAGGTTTATTTCAAGGTTACAGATCCAGGGGGGAAGTTCCATCAGTGGCAGAAGAAGCTGCTTCCATACTGCCAAGCAGAGAGAGACCATCAGCATCCAGCAAACACCCAAAGCAACAAACAGAACCAGTCACAAACAGCAGGGGACCCGGGCAGATCTCAGATGGCTCTGCATTTCTTTGGGCTCCAAATCAGATCTGCACCCAAACACACCTTAGGGCTGGACCCCAGGATCTACCCCATTGACACCTCTCCCAGCCAGGTGGCTGGAGACTCAAGTAACAGGCTTAATCAAATACCTGAGCCTATGAGGAGCACACATTCAAACTACTAGAGACATTTAAATAATACTTAAAGGTATAGCCAGCCATTGACACATTTTTTTCACCATTTTGTAGGGAGAAACGTTTTAGAGAAGGCTTGCCTCTGCAAGTCTTTTCATGACTGCATAACATTGCAAACCTTAACATTGCTTTAGTATCACATCCAGCTGAGCCATGTTGGAAGGAATCATCAGAGGACTTTGTAGAAAACACATTTCTGTTACAGATGCAAAGGGTTATTTGTGTCTATGTTAATATGACAATATCCTTGTCACAGTTTTAGACCTGTGCAGTAGAATACTGACTGCTTTCCTCTTTCTATCCGTTTAATAAGTTCCCATTAATTTTTAAACCCTTTGAGAAAACTTGTTTCTCTGTCAGGTACCCTCATGTTATGGGAAGCAAATGCTTCTTCACACCAGCAACAAAATATCCACAATTCCTTAGTCAGTCAAAACTAATAAGCATGTCCCCCTGTCTACATGGTTTGCCAAGGGAGCCTCCCAGAATTACCTTCCCTACATATTGTAGTTAACTTTGTGTTGCAGGGATAAAACACTTAGCTAAAAGCAGCTGATGGGAGTCAAGGGTTTATTTTGGCTTCTAATCTCCAGGGGAAGCTTCATGATGGCAGGGACAGGATGGTAGAGCAAAGGCTGGACATCCCTTCTTGCCGTAAAGGGTGAAAAATAGTAAGAAAATGAGCTGAGCTCTGGCAGGGGAGAACTGACTATAACACTCAAAAGTCCACCCCAAGCAGCACACCTCCTCCATCAAGGCACTACCTCCCAAATTGCCAGCATTTGGGGACAAGGCATTAAAAGCATATGAGTTTATGGGGGACTTCTGATTCAAACCACCATACTACCTATTACCAAATTCCCATCATAGGCCTTCTTATAAACTCATTGTTCCTTTTCTCCTTTCTTATAGGTAAGTCTTGTGTTTGTGTGGATGTGTTAGGAGGCCAGAGACTGATGTTGAGTACCTTCCTCAGTGGCATCTCCACTTATTAAGACAGCATCTTTCATGAATGTAGCTCTCACTAATTTGGCTGAACTAAGCTATCCAACAAGCCCCAGAGATACCCTGTTTCTACCTGCCCAGTACTGGGATTACAGATATATACCTCCCTGTTCAGCATTTTACATGGGTTCTGAGGATCCAAACTCAGGTCCCTGTTCATGGTGTGCACTTTACACAGAAAGTCATCTCTTGCATCCCCTGCCCCAGATTTTTCCTTTTCCATTTCACATCAAATGTAGTGTAAACCATTAATGAGTTTGGGATTTTTTTTTTTTTTTACTTTTTTTATTTGAGAGAGAGAATGAATGAATGAATGAATGGGTATGCCAGGGCCTCCAACCACTGCAGCTGAACTCCAAAAGCATACACCATCATGTGCATCTGGCTTGTGTAGGTCCTGGGAAATTGAACCTAGGTCCCTGGGCTTCACAAGCAAGCACCTTAACTGCTAAGCTGTTTCTCCAGCCCTTGGGGTTTCTTATTTAAACCATGACTGCTCACTGGCAGAGCTAGCCACTCTTTAAAGGTTTTCATGTATGGTATACATTCCATGAAGGGAATGGGAAAATAGTAATTAGCTGAGCTGGGGCTGCTCAGCTACATTTTATTGGGAAGCCATATTAGCAGCTGAGAGGATGAAACACTTTCTGTAAAGGTCAACCCCCTAGTCCTTGTTGCCTCAGTTGAGTCAGGTAGACTATGGCCTAACTTCCATTCTCTGGTACTGATTTCCTGTTGCTACAGGTACCTTCAGAAAGATTTGACTGGCAAGTAAACTATCTTAGGAGCTGTAGCATACCAGTCTCCTGTACCAAGAGCTTCATCCTGACAGGCCAGGGAAAGCCACAGCTCAGCCCTGGAGAGCTGTACCCAGCAGCCTGCTCATGTGAGGCGGAGCTGGCAGAACTGGTAGAAATGGCTAGTTCCCCTCATCATTCTGCAGTCTTTGCATAACCGGTCTTGGAAGTGGGCACTCATTTTTCTGTTCCAAATATCTCCCTAATGTTGTATCAGTTACACTTGGAATTACTGGGATAATGTTGGAGCCTGAAAGACAGTGCCAACAAATAAGTTTTCATATTTCAGTTTTTATGCTGCTTTTTAATATTTTCCTTGCTTCATTTCCTCAATCCAATCACATAGTTTTGATTTGTATTATAACCCTAATTACAATGAAAATTAGAATATATGTCTGTGTAGCTAACTGGTACAATAAACTCTAATCTGAAAATTATATATTTGGACATTATTGTCCACTTTATAAAGCACAATTTGTATCTTTTTAGAGGGACAAAATAATTTGCATATTACAGTTACCATGGCAGGTGGCTCTGGGATATGGGGGTGGGGTCAGGGCCGTAGTTAGGAGCTGAGTTCTTTACATTGTCTTCTCCAGTTTTAAAAATTGAGGTGTAATTAAAGTATGTAACTCTCAAGTGGGTAGTCTGGTGACTTTTTAAAAAGACCATGTTTATAACTATTTACAGACCAGAGTATGTGTCAAGCTAGAGAACACACCCCAGAAGCCTGCCTCAGTAGCCCTTTTATCTCACTGCTAATGAGTTTTGCCTGTGGGTGGATTTGATGTCATTGGTATCAAATGCAGGTTCTGCATTGTAGCTAACCTAACTGACATACATATGTATGAGTTTATCCTTAACCCTTCCACTGTTAGTTTATTTGGCTCCATTCACTTGGTTGTATGTTTGTCTTCAGTACCCATGCTTGACTCGGGGCCTGTGAACCAAGGGCAGTAGGATGGAGGGAGGGGATGCTGCTGCCAGATAACTTACTATGCTGCCCGTGCACCAGGGTGGGTGATGGAGATACACTCATCACTCAGCAGTTGGCCATGTGGAAATTTCCTCAGAGCTTTTCATGAAAGGAAAAAGAAGGAATTTATCTACATTGTTTCTGCCCATGTCTTGATTTCCTTTTATTTAGGGTTTGTCCCATGGCAAGTCTTTCTTCTCTTTTTTATTTTTTATATTGATTGTTTGTTGTTGTTGGTGGTGGTGGTAGTGGTAGGGTGTGTGTGTGTAGATCAAAGAACAACTTTCAGGTCAGTCCTCACCTTCTACTTCCTTTTTGAGGCAGGGTCTCTCCTAGTTGTTACCCATTGTGTTTGTGAACTTTTGGGAAATTCTCCTATCTCTGCCTCCCTTCTCACTGGGGTTGCACTGGGATTCAGAAGACTATCAAAGCTTCTGGCTTTTATGTGGGGTGTGGTGATCTGGACTCAGGAACTCAGAGTTGCATGGAAAGAGCTTTATCCACTAAGGACCAGAGTTCAGATCCCCAGCACTCATAAAAAATTAAGAATGGAAGCCTTCCTGTAATCCCAGTACTCGAGAAGTGGAGATGGGATCGCCAGAGCCCACTGGTTTAGACTAGCCAAATTGGTGAGCTTTGGGCTCACTTGAGAGAACCAACCTTGGTTAATGAAGTGCAGGGAGAGCATTCGAGGAAGACAAGAATTCAACATCATTCTCTGGCTACCCTGTGCACTATTTCACACTGTGTTCACCAACACACATGCACACATGCCACACACACAAAAGGGAAAAAAAGCTACAGTATCATTAGTATAACTAAAAGTTCTTCTGTTCATCCATTTTTCTGCCTTAGCTTCTACTGTGCTTGAGTTACAGGCAGGCACTGCCATACTTGGATTATTAAATATTGTCCTACTGGCAACATGATAATCTTCTGTTTACTTTCTATCTGTTTTATTGACCATATGAGACAGCATCTACATTAGGTCAGCTTTCTTAGCACTGGGTTCACTGGCCTGTGCCTTACTTTTTTAAGTCATTGCTTCCTTTTTTTTTCTCCTTATTTCTCTTTCTAAATGTAAAATTTATTTACTAAGCAAATGGGATTTATCAACTTAAGTTTCCCAGTCTGAACATGGCTGACTGTAGTCTAGTGGTATTATCATGTCCATTGTCTTATGTTTTTGTGAATTTATGTTCAATGTAGAGGTATGGTCTGATTTAGGACCCACCTGTGCCTATCTTTCCTATGGGTGGAGAAAAGGTGCATCACATATCCTATCAGAGACACACAGCACCTGGTTGACTTCCTCCTGTGGTCCTGTGATGTTAGCACCCTCAGACAATCACTGATGTCCAGATCTGTTATCTGAGTCATGTTTGTAACACCCTGACATTCTAATCCAATCACTCCATTCCCATTCTAAACAGAACATTCAATGTAAAGATGCTTGATTTTTCTTTTTGTTTGTAAATAATGCACTGCTTCTCTATCATTCTCTGAAGAGACTCAGATGAGGTGTGTATACTGGTGTATGTTGGAATGGTTGATACATAATAGTACATTATAATTAGTGGTTTGATAGTTTATCACTAGCTAGTAGAAGCCTGTTTAGGTTAAATCTTAAACCCTTTTCACATGATACTCTCTTTGATAAATTCCTTCCTTTATAGATCGACAAGGGTTCTGCCCAAGACTTGGAATAAGTCACATATCCAACAAACTTTGGGGTCCATCAGGCTGCTGTCCTACATTAATTGAGCTCCAGTCGTGTGTTAATATTTCCATTCTGTTTCCTCCCCTAATCAGTTTAGGGCAGTCTGCTGCTGTATGAACTTGACAAGCCAGTTGGGTAGTAGAAGTTGAAGATTAGCTGTCTTCCATTTGATTCCTGTTCAACATTGTTGGAACATTTGATGGGGTCCAGCTTTTTGTTATTTATTTGAAAACACTTTAATTTCAAACTTTTATTTCTGAGTATCCTTTATTTTCAGAGATTTCTAAAATGAAACAGGAACATCATTGTTTTCATTCTCCTTTCTTCCTTACTAGTTATCTTTCTAACCAGTGACACTGCCTTCAGGTAAGGGTGCAGTCTGTGGGCTGACAGAAGCCACTGTGGAGTGGCTGCTGGTGTGCCTGTGGTTGAGACCCATGTGGCTGGTCACTTTGTGCTCAAAGCAGAAGCAGATTAACACTGCATGTTTTTCTCTCATGCATGTCTAATGAACTTGCAGTGGCAGGAATTTAGTAGGCAGAAAAGCAAAAGTAGCAAAGAGGTCATGGCAAGTATAATCCTGCCCCGGCCAGCGGGGAGTTAACCTAAGTGGAAAAAGGCAAACAGACACAAGAAGGAGACCATGCTAGGTGTTTGTCAAGGCCTCGAGATTTTATTTTTTCCACGTAGGTTTATATAGGGTTGTAGGGAGAGGGGACATGGTCAGGGCAAGGAGTTGTAGGGGGAAGGAGACGTGATTAGGGCAAAGATCGCAGAGTTACTGGTTAAACCAAAATGCCTTTGTTCCTTCATCAGCTACCGGCAGGATGGGGGAGTGTTCAGCCAGGCTTACGATCCCATTGTTTCTGGTAGTTGAATATTTATTAGGTGAGGAAGTAGAAACTTAACTTGCTATATGGTGGTTTCTGTTAACATGGCCAAGTTTTGGTTCATAGCTCCCAACATAATCCCTGGTCAGAGGGAAGATTATTTGTGAAAAGTGCAAAGAACTTGTGAGCACGTTGTAACCTCCTTGTTTTCCCTTCCCCTGTCTCTTTTAGATGCAGTGCGGACGTTGAGCAACGCCGAGGACTATCTTGATGATGAAGACTCGGATTAATTCCCCTGTGGAGCTGCTTTGAGTTCTAAACTTCTTTTGCTTTTGCCATTCCAAAACCTTGTTTTGTTTGTTTGTTTTTGTTTTTATTTTGCCAGATGAGTATTGATAACTGTAAGACAAATGAAACAAAGTCTGTATGAACATGGCGTGTCATACTGTGGCGGAGGATGTGTAAATGAGTAGCTCTCACCTTCAGTTTGCCAAGAAGTGGCTGGATCCTTTGCTGTATAAAGTGAATTTATGTTTGCCAGAGTGCAAGAGATTATTTCTATTTATCATGCTAAAAGAATTTTAAGAAATTATTTCTTTAAAAAAATCAGATTTTTTTAAAAGTAAAATTCTTTACCTCAATCAAGGATTGGTATATTTTGAGTGGGTTTCTTTTTTCAAAGCAGGGCATGGATAATACTTATAATAATAGACCAAAATACTTAACAGAGATTGTCAGCTATTCTGACAAAAATAAACAGTTGAAGAGACTTTTATTCCTTTTGCCTGTTTTGTGATATCATTTCATTCCTGGTAAACAAAGAAAGCATTTTATAGTTAGGTAAGAACTTATTTTATTTTTAAAATTATATCTTATATTTGTTAGCACAGAGAATTGCCATAGCCAAGTTTCTGTCCAAGTTCCTGTTTCTTCTTTGTTTAAGACAGTAAGCATTGAGAAAGTGCATGTTTAATAAAAGATAAAGTTTTAACAATTTTGTGATATTCAGTTTTCTGTCCAAGGTTATGATTTACCTCATTACACTTTGGTTACAGTTTGGAAAGTTAAAAAATTGATTTCCTCATAAAAGATATCACAGTTTTCCATTTGAAGCAGTCATGAACATGAGATTTTTCTGCATTTATTTATTGTTTTTTCTCACAGATCACCTTGGTTTTCTCAGAATGTAGGTCTAGCTCACAGTGGTTCAGGTCTTTCTGCTGAATCAGATAAGGCTGAAGGAGCCTCTTGGCGTGCTAAGTGGGACACTCGTTCGAAGTCCACACTCTGCATTACCACAGAAATCACAGTAGAAGTAACATGGCCATGGTCATTTGCCTGAATTTCCAGCCCCTGGGCCCAGAAGTATATTTGCAAGAAAAACTCAGTGCTAATTTTTAAAGAACACATTGGTGAAGGAAAGGAAAAGTTTGGAAGAAGTAGTTTGGTGCAGAAAATGAGCTGCTGCCTCCAAGAAGTTTCTTTTGTATGCTACTGTTTTTGTCTGTATGGTTCCTTGAGAAAGGATACCCAGAGAAGCCTGCTTGAGATCTTCCAACTATCCCTGCTAAACTATAATATGAAGGAATCTTTATAAATATAAATATATTTATAAATATGGACAGAAAAATACAAATTGTGAAACTAATGAGTATCTTATTCTCCAAATAAATATTAAATTCTCTCTTCCCTCTCTCTTTTTTTGAGACAGGGTATCATTCTATAGCCTAGGCTGGACTCAGTCTCCAAAGTGTTGGAATTATAGGCATGAGTCACAATACCTGACCTATTATTAAAATTTAATCCAACTATTTATGTTTCTTCATAAGCATAAATTAGAAAATACTGAATCCTTCTTGGAATTATGTTTCTTCCCATAGAAGGTCAGAGGTCCCTGGAACTGTTTTATTCTTCCATATCTTATAAGTGGGGTAGTTAGGTGAACATTTTTGACAGGGCAGATAGAGTAAGTTGTATGAATAAAGATGATTTGTTTGCTTGGTTTGGTGTATTTGTGTATGTGAGAAGCAAAATGATAGGGCTTTACTCTCAGTTTTGTTTTATCTTATTTCATTTATTTCAGAGAGAGACAAAGGGGCAGGTAGAGAATGGGTGTGTCATGGCCTATAGCCACTATAGACGAACTCCAGATGTATGTGTGTCTAGCTTACCTGGGTACTAGGGAGTTGAACCTGGGTAATTAGGCTTCACAGGCAAGTGCCTTAACCACTAAGCCATCTCTCTGGCTCTTAATTCTTTTTTTTTTCTGAGGTAGGGTCTCACTCTGGCTCAGGCTGACCTGGAATTCACTATGTAGTCTCAGGGTGGCCTCGAACTCATGGCGATCCTCCTACCTCTGCCTCCCGAGTGCTGGGATTAAAGGCGTGCGCCACCACGCCCGGCCCTTTTTAAATTTTTTAACATTATTGAACCTATGAGAATTGCTCACAGGGGCAGATGATGAACTCAGGTGTACATGTGAGTTTTGAGTGAAATATGGCAGTTTCTTTAGTGTGGTCAGAACTCTAGGAGAAGTTTTTTTTCTGCTTTTTATTATGCCTAGCTGATTTTTACTTTGAGATTGTTTAATGCTGAAGCCAACAACAAAAATGAGTTTGAGGAACTTGCCGCCACTGTGTACATGGAGGTGTTTGGCTGTGTTCTGGAAATAACTGGCAGTTTTGCTGTAACCTGAACTTCCTGCCTGTCACTGAGGCCTGTTCTCCTTCCTGGTCATTGTCTCCTTCAGAAAGAAGATGCTTTTAGCCTTAGGCCCAGAAGTTTCATGAAAAAACCTTGTCAGGGCTTCCCATTTCATTTCCTTTCTGGGTCAGTTGTTGCAAATCTGTTGCTAAGCTGACATACATTTCAGATGTCAGTTTGTCTATTTCTTATTGGGAGTTTTTACTGGCTCCTTGTTTTCAAAAGATTAGCCACATTGTTGTTAACCATGGAGATAAAAATGGAAATAATATTGAAAATGAAATGTCATATAATTTTTAAGTAGAGGAAAAAGTACATCCAATTTTTTCATGCAAAACTTCTTTTGTCTTTTTTTTTTTTTTTTTTACAGGCTGGCCCTAACTTGAGCAATCTTCTTGCTCAAGGGCTAGGGAAAAAGGTGTATACCACATTTGGCATAAGCAATTGTTATGTAGAATTCAAGGTTTACTGATTTTTTTTTTTCTTACTGGAGGCACTGTGTTTCGAATCTCCATAAATGGTGATTTCTGTTCTGGTAGGTTGTAGAACATAACATTCACATCTGATCATCTGTATTTCCCTGCTGACTTTAATTTTGTGGGATTTTTTAATAGACTTTTATACTATAAATATATGTATAACAGTAATATACTGAGCAGGACATTATTCAGCTAAACCAAAGTATCTAGTTACTAAAATTTGTTTTGGTGGAGAAAGTAATGTAAAATATTCAGTGACCCCTATTTTAATGGCAAAAAATAGCTCGGTGAACAGTTTTCACAATGCAAGGAAAATTGCAGACCACAAATTTATGGGTTTTGTCTCATTATTTCTTAATAACATGCTTTTTCATCTGCTCCTCCCTTACAATGACATAAAATTAAAACTGCCACTTATTAAGGTCCTTCCTGCCAATTTCTTTGTCAGGCATTTTCACAGACATGATGCCATTGATCTTTACAGCCACTCCAAAGAATGAGCATTGCCGTCTTTGGAGAAGCTGTGGTTTGAAGAAGTTGAGGTGCTGACTCGAAAGTTACTGTGCTTGAAGGTAGACCTGCAGGTCTGGTGAACACCTGAGCCTTTGTGCCTATCAGAGCTTGGCATTGATATTCCTCTAGAACAATGTAAAGAAATAGCAGCTCCTTCTCAATTAAAATCGTAATGCTTGCATCTAATAAATGCAACATGCTTGTCAACCAGTCATGTCATTTAAAACAACTCTGAACTTTCATAAAAGATAGTTCCCCACCAAAAAAAATTAGCAAAAGTTTTTGGTTCCCAGTTCTAACCAAATATGAATCAGTAACAGGTTTTTACCTCAGGTTTCCAAAATCTCCTGTAGCACAAGGACTGAGGAAAACCTTGCAGTTCTATTGGACTCTTTGAGTTGCTTGTGGATTTTGGAGTAACTTGAAAATAGAGTTAGCCTCGGAAGGGCCAGGGAATATGTCTCATCTAGTCTAATTGCTGGTTGTGGACATGGTGCAAACCTCACAATGCCCAGACATATTTGTTGTCTTTTGTCAGAGGCCATCTGTATGGATTTCCAAGTAAGCACAGCCTGTGTCCTGTGTTTGCACTGTCTACTGACAGAGCTGGAAGGAAGCCAAGCTCCTGGCAGTGGTTGAAAAGGAAAAGTGGGGCAATCCAAAGTCATGCACTAAGGAACCTCAGCGGAAGCTGGAAGCAAAAGTGAAAGGATGGAAAAGGCAGAGCAGCAAACAATGTGTTGTCACATTGATCAGATCAAGCAAGAGCACGCCTTACGTGAGTTTTTGAGGGCTCTTCTGAGAAGGATTGATGAACAGAGTGAGACGTTACCCCCAGACAGGGTGGCCCTTCCAGAGGTGGACTATATATGAAGAATCTCTGAGAGAAACAGGGTCCTTTTCTTGGCTTCCTGTGCTAGTTGCTAGTGCGTGCATCTCCCTTGGTGTCATCCTTCATGGATTTTGGGCTCTAGCTTCCTTTATCAGCCTTCCAGTGTAGACTGAATACCAGTGGCATTCAAGGAAGCCTCCAGGCCTGGAGTGACAGATTGGGACTGCTCAGGCATCCAGCCTTGTGGACTAAGTAGCTACTGGTTTCTCAACCTTTCCAACCTATAGATAGCCATTGTTGGGCTGCCCAGCCTGTATCCTGTAAGCTAATCTAATAAACATACTTTATAATATGCATTCATTTTATCATGTCTGTTCTCTAGAGAGCCCTGACTAATACAGATGTAAATCATTAAGATGCTTCAAGTGTTGATTGAAGGTTTTGGAATCAAGCTGTGCACTCAAGTAGGGCTTTGATGCTTATAACTGAGTGACCTAGGACAAGTTACTTGAACACTCAAATTATGAAAGCTGAAAATAGAGGAAGCAACAGCACCTACAGCCACTGTAGAGGATTAAAGAAATGATACACATAACATTGAATAGTGCTTGGCAGAGGGATTAGTAAGTGTTGCTTATAATAAAGAGCCTACATAAGGAAGAGTCTTTGTTTCATGTTTGAGACAGCATCTCCTGTAGCCTAGGCTGCCCTTCAACTCCCTATGTAGAGGACGATAAGTTTGAACTTCTGATCCTCTGGCCTCCAACTCATGAGTGTTAGGATTACAGCTTTCATTTAATCGACCCCCATTTTTATGTGTGTATATTGAACTCAGGGCCTTGTGCATGCTAAGCAGTCATTGTACCAACTGAGTCACATCCCTAACCAGAAGTTTTTGTTAAATACAATTTTTTTGTGTATAAAAGAAACATCAATATTTTCAGTAACCACAATTGTTGAGTAGAGCAGAATTTTCTAAAATGCTTTCAAAATAAATAGACAATAATGTGTATAATAAGCATGTGAATAATGTTAATGTGAAGTGTTTGGAACTTGGGGCTAGAACAACCCTTGAATATTGTACATAGGGCTTAATGGACTATTCTGGTGGAATCTTAGAAGACATGAATGCTGAGAGAAATGTGGACAGTGAAGGCTCAGCTTACAAGATCTCAGCAGGGAACAAAGATTATTGGGCATGATGCTAGAGGTAGTTCATTATGTAGGCTGGTGAGGGACCTGCCTGCTTTCTAGCCACATCCTGAGAATTTAAACAAGGCTTAATTAAAAAGTAATGGACAGTCTGTTTGGGGGAAGAAATCTCAAGACAGGTTAGCATTCAGGTTGGTTCTGAGAAAGCAGCTATAATTGCTAAAACAAAGATAGCACCATTGAAGAAAAGCCTGCATTGTACTAGGGCAAAAGGAAAGGTATCCTGAAGGTAAGACCCACATATTAGAGGCTCTGTTTTGCAACAATCCAAATTCATCTGATATTAGCGGGCCTAAACTAAGGAAGTGTACTTCTGAAACATAGATAAAAACTATAGCTAAGAATGAAAACAGGGAACGATTGAAAGAACATTATCTGACTTTAAAACGAGGACACACACACTTTTGAACACAGTTGGAACTAATGAAAACTATGGGTCTTGGAAGTTGAGCAGAATGCATTTTGATGACCCTGGGCCTATGGGGACCAGGCATGTTAAGTTGTTTTAAAAGTTATATGTTAGATTTCCAAGTTGACAAGGATTACCCTTGTTGTGGTTAATCCTTGTTGTCAACTTGACAGATTTTAGAATCACCAGGGAAACAAATTTCTGGACATATCTGTGAAGGAATTTCTATTTTAGGTTGAGGTTGAAAGAACCACTCTAAACGTAGGTGGTGCCATTCCATGGACTGTGGTCCTTGATTGAATAGAAAGCTGAGCATTAGCATTCCTCTCTCCTTTATGGCTGTGGGAGCATGGTGACCAGAGGCTTTCTGCTGCTATTACTATGCCTTCATGTCATCATGGGTTGTATCTCCTGGAACTGTAAACTAAACAAGTCCTGCATTCCTTCCTTCAATTGCTTCTGCTCGAGTATTGGGTTACAACAATGAGAAATAACTAATAGAGTTACTTTTGTGAGTTACAGGGGAAAGTGATAAAAAAAGACCTGATTGTCATTAAAATGCATGTTGGAAATGATATTGTACAGAAAGCAGAAGCAGGAAGATCAGGAGGCCAAGGCCATCCTTGGCTACAGAGAATGTTCAAGGCCTGCCTGTGCTACATGAAACCTTGTCTCAAATACCATAATAATAATAATGAAAAAGGCAGGCAGGTAGAATATTGGTGCCCCTGTTTCAGTTTTATGTTGTCACTTGGAGCTGTTTAACAGGCTTCCAAGGCCATGTTCTGATGTTTGGAACATGCTGATTTCAAGGCAGAAAGGCATTTGTTGTTGTTATCTTGCTTTTGTAATTTTTCAAAATTACTACAATGAATTAATATGAATAAGCTTTACAACTTCACATTTTCCTTTAAGGTCTCAGCATTTAAATATTGACAGAATTTCAGACACTTGTGCAGTATGTATGCTATAACCACCAATTTGGAAAAGGAAAGTGAAAGAATGAGAACTAAGTTGTATATTTCATCATTCTACATTCCAGTAACTCTAGAGAGCATAAAAATGTTTTTTGGTTTTTTTTTTTTGCTTTTTTTTATACCATGAGTGAGTCTAGGATTTGGAAGTGAGGCATTTTTGCACAAAGGCTAGCTTGAAAAACCAGCCAACACCAGTCACTGAAACTAGAAATAGCTTTGGAGAAATTAGCCCTGAAAGAATCTTGCTAGAGAAGACCTGTCCCTGTGACACCAAGCCTGAGGAAAGCCTGTGCTACAGCCCTCACATCATTTCTTAGCATGTTACACTGAGCAGGCCCCTTGGTTTCATTGGCACAACTGCATACAGGTTAGCTGGTGAGGTCCCCTTTAAGGAAGCAAGTGTGTGATTGCTACATCTATTCTTTCCCAAATCACCCTTGAAAGTCCTTATTTTGCTTCTGAGTAGCTTAGACCATGAGTTGCTTGGACAGATGTTGGTCATTTTCCCCCAGACCCTCATGTAGCACCTTCTGGCACTAGATGAACTAACTGTCTGGGCACTGACTCTCTTCCAGATTCTAGCCAGGTCACACAAACCAGCAGCATATGGTGTCTTCAGCAGTAGGGTCTTACCTCTAACCTTTGGTGGGTCATCAAGTACTCTGACATAAATCTGTCTTCTTTTGGGAAGCCTTGTAGGTCTCTCTGATCAACAGCTCACTGTAGATGTTAACCACATGCTGGTACTTGGAGTTACAGGCCAGCACCAAGGAAAAGAAGGAAGAAAAAGATAGATAATATAAAAGAAAAACAGAGAACAGAGAGAAGAGAGAAGAGAGAGAGAAAGAAACAGGAGAAGATTAAGGTTAGTCTTCATCCTACATTCTCCAGGGCCCTGGGGTTCAGGTCTTTCTTTTAAGGATCTGATTGAAGGTTCAAACATTTAGCCTGTCTTTTAGGATATAGAATTTTATCGTACCATTGCCATTTGGGTCCAGTTTTGTGCCCCCCCCCATCCTTTCCCTCCCCTCCTGCCCCGCCCTCCCTATTGTCTGGTCCTCAAGATGCTTATTAGATATGTCAGCATCTTGGGAAGATTGAGGTTAGGAGCCACAGATGAGTGAGACCATATGACAATTATCTTTATGTGATTAGGTGAGTTTGCTGAGAATGATCTGTTCCAAGTTCTACCATTTTTCTTTAAATGTCATTGTGTCATTTTTTCTTACTGCTGTGTAGAATTCCATTGTGTAGATATACCACATCTGGTTATCCATGCATCTAATGATGGACATTTGGGTTGATTCCAGCTCTTAGCTATTATGAATTGCCCAGCCATAAACATGGTTGAACAAATCTCTCTGGACTGAGGCATGGAGCTTTTAGGGTAACTGCCCAGTAAGGGAATAACGGTCTGCTTGTAAACCTATAGTCAACTTTTTTTAGGAGTCTCCATATTGCTTTCAATAGTGGTTGTACCATCTTACATTCCCACCAACAGTGAATGAGGTTTTTTATTTCTTCACATCCTTGCCAGCATTTGTTTGCATTTGATTTTTTGATGTTTGCTATCCTTACTGGGGTAAAGTGGTACACAGCCATGGTGAGTAACCAACTGCTCTTGATTTGGCTCACAGATTTGCTCAGTGGAATGGAACCCATGGCTGGTTCTGGGAAACAAATCAGAACCATATCAGAAAAATGAGCCTGCTCTCCATTATCAAGTTCCCACCAATTGTGGGCTATAAGAGGGCCTACACCTATTAAGTTCTCTCTAAAATAACAATCATTATCCCATTTACCTGGTGCTGACTTCACTCTCTATTGGAGAATTTGCTGCTCTTTTCCAGATGGACACAGATCCTGGGGATAGAATCAGCCCATCTCACCTCACCAGGCTCCAGTTGAAACCATAGAGTAACTCAGGAAATGAGGAAGAGTGCTGCTTTCTTGGTGAACCTGGTACCAGCACAGAGTGAAGGAGATAGACACAGAGAACACTCAACTCCTACAAAACCAGATATCCAGAGACACAGAGTTTCCCAAGACCTAATCACTGATGTAGATCTAAAATGAACCCAATATGCCTCAGCGAAATCCACAGAAGAGGGGGTGGAAAGATTGTTAGAGCCACATGTTGGGAGATTATTCACAGAGACATTGCCTCTTACTCATAACTGATGGCTAACCCCATAATGCACAACCCACTTTTCCCAACGAGGAGGGTTCCTGTTGAGTGGGGAGGACATGAGGCGGAGGCTAAGGATGGTACCAAGATGGCTGTATACACACTGTGTACATAACTAATAATAATAAAATAATAATAAAAATAATAAAGATGTCCTGATACTTGAGAACCTTAGATTATAGCATTATCCACTGTGGTTGAAAGACCATTTTTCAGCATGTGATAGCCTTCTCCAGGTATTTCAGGCAGGGCACATGACTAACCCCTGTACTTATTCTAGGAACTGGGCTCCAAATGGTGGGTACCAAGGTGAGTGGGTGCTTGTGAGTCTTCTAATGCAGCTTAACTAAATATGTCAGTGTGGTCTTGTGTGCTGAGAGGTGGTTACAGCTGTATATAGATCAGTAGGCAGTAGTGCTAGAAGCATTGCTCTTCTGTGAGTCAAGTACTTGTCATGGGGGGTTTATGTCCCAGCCACCACTCACAGAGTCAGTTATGTTTGTGAGTAACTTATTTAAAATTAGGTGTTTTCTCAGTTACCTAAATGAAATGCTGTGTGTACACATGTAATATCCAGGGTATACATGTACAACTGAACTGTCTGTGACTAGATGACTGCTTTTTGCTTCATGTGGTTTTGTTTCCTATTATATGCATGTTAAAAACTAATAAAGGGGGCTGGAGATATTGACCAGTGGTTAAAGGCATTTTCTTGAAAAGCCTTATGGTCTGGGTTTGATTACCCAGTTCTCACATAAATCCAGATGCACATAGAGGTGCATATGTATGGAATTTGTTTGCAGTGGCAAGAGGCCCTAGTGTGCTCATACTTATTCTCTATCTATCTGCCTCTCTTTCAAATAAGCAAATAAAAATATTTTTTAAAATAAAGGTTCTTTAAAAAGCTAAAAAATAAAATCAAATGTTCTGTCTTTATGTTTTCATTCTTAGAATAGCCTTCATTTGTAATGTTCTGTGAATCCATTAATCACTACTACTACCATGCCTGATTAATAAACTTTTATTTAGAAAAATTTAACAGGAAAATTGTATGGGCTCATGAGAGTTGCTCTTTAATCTTGTACTTCAGAGTCCTTAGATGTATATTCTCCAGTCCAATGAGCAACTCCCCTTACACTCTGACTAGCTAGAGCTTGAGCCCAAGGCAACACTGGGAAGAACATGGCAGCTGATATCTAAGTGAAGTACCCAGATGCAAGAGGTGAAGTAGGTGCTGTGTGAGAGATCATTTTCCTGCTGTAAACAGTTCTTCTTTGGTAAATATTCCTGGAACTTTGATTTCAGCCTTCTTCCTGCTGCTTTTTAATTTTTCTTCAATTATGTTGTAGCCAAATTAGGGAATAACCAAATCAATTTTTTTTTACTTGTCTCTCATTACATAATAAATATTAAATGACTAATTTGGGAAGAAACTGAGCTTCTAACGACTGTGACATGCGAGACAGTGGAATTTATTTTCCATGTTTGGTGGCTATCCCTCACAACCTCCTGAAGGTAACATGAGTTGAGTGTCTCATGTTCTCCTTTTCATGATGTCTTCGTTACCACAATAATAATAGCATTAAATCCCATGAAATGTCTTCAGTGATAAAATATCAGTGTCCACTGTATGTTTGTACCATTGATTTATTAGCAAAGAGCTCTTTATTTTAAAAATTTATTTATTTGAGAGAGGGAAAGAGACAGAGTGTGAGAGAGAGAATGAGCACACCAGAGCTTCCAGCCAATGCAAACAAACTCCAGACACCTTGTGTATCTGGCTTATGTGGGTCCTGGGGAATTGAATGGAGGTCCTTTGGCTTTGCAGACAAACACCTTAACCACAAGCCATCTCTCCAATCTTTTATATTTATATTTTATATTTATTCCTTTGTAAGTTAAGGGATAAAATTAAATACATGAAATCAGTTTATTTAGTATTTGTATAGTAGCATGGCCGTTTAGAAATGTGGAGCATCCTAAGAATGGAGCTATGGAAAGTAAGATATTAATTACATGCTGGGGACTGTAGTGGTTACCTTTAAATTGCTGGGGTAAACACTCAACAAGAAGCAGCTTATAGGAGTAAAACATTTGTTGCAGTCAGGTACACATTGCTGGCGGAAATCACCTTACCAAGATCAGCTTGTGAGGAAAAAGGGTTATTTTGGCTTATAGATTGGAGGGGAAGCTCCATGATGGCAGGGGTAAACAATGGCATGAACAGAGGATGAACATCACCCCTGGCCAACATGAGGTGAACAATAGCAACAGGAGAGTGTGTCATACACTGGCAAGGAGAAACTGGCTATAATACCCATAAACCCACCCACAACATTACACTACTTTCAGGAGGTGTTAATTCCCTAATCTCCATCAGCTGAGAGTTTAGCATTCAGAACACCTAAGTTTATGGGGGACACATGAATCAAATCACCACATTCTGCCCCTATCCCTCACAAACTGATAACTATCCATGACATAAAATGCAATGCATTCAGTTCATCTTTAAATGTCCCCATAGTTTTTAATCAATCCTAATGATTTTCAAACATTCCCATAATCCAGGGTCTTTTAACTGAGCCATAATACCAAAAAAAAAAAAAAAACCCACAAAAAAACAAAAACCCCAAACCCATAATGGCAGAATAAACATTCACACTGTGAAAGATGGCATTGGGCATAGCAAAGAAATATTCAACCAATACAAGATTCAAACAGGGCAAACAGGTCCAGCAACTCTAGTCAGTGACAAATCTTCAAGTCTGATACTTCTAACCAGCAACAAATCTCTGGAGTTCCAATTCTGCCTTTCCAGCTAGGCTAATCACAGTCCTGGAAAACGTCATCTGGGCCCGGAAGCTCTCCTTGGCAGCCATCTTGTGATCCCTGCATCCCCACTGGCTCTCCACTGCAACCCACAGTTTATCCTCATGGCCCCATGGGGTCTTTATGCAGGCATCCAGCAAACCTGCTTCACACTGCCCATAGCCATTTCCAAAACACAAGACTATGTTGCAAACTCAATGACCCTCTCTTCCCTGCATTTCTTGTACTCCACAATATCAGGTTGGTTGCCAATTTGTTAATCCAACGGGGGAATAAAGCAGACTTTGAAGAACAGGACACTCCTTCAGCATTCAGACCCCTTCAAAAGACTGCATGCTTTCTGTTGTCCCAATGCAGGTCAGCTGGTCTAATCTCAATGGTTATAATCTCTCAATTGAAACTGAACTGGCAGCAGTTTCTCCCCAAAGATTTCATGTTTTCTGTGTCATATCCCTCAATTCATACCAGTCCATTTCTTTCTTTCTCTCTCTCTTTCTTTCTTTCTTTTTTTTTTTTTTTTTTTCTAAGATACAGTCTCACTCTAGCTCAGGTTGACCTGGAATTCACTATGTATTCTCAGAGTGGCCTCAAACTCTCGGCGATCCTCCTACCTCTGCCTCCTGAGTGCTGGGTTTAAAGGTGTGCGCCACCACGCCCGGCTCATACCAGTCCATTTCTATGTAAAGCAACCCTGCACATCTTCTAAGAACATGGAAGTAACAGCAAGCCTCTCATACAAACTGCTTCTAGTCCAGTCCTGGCAAAGCACTTTCTCACCCTCACAAGCCAAACCTCACAGTCTGTAGTTCTTACTGCGTTCAGGTCTTTCAACTGACCAGGACAGTCCATCAAGCTGTAATTACAACACTGCAAGGGGTCTCTTAGGCCAAAGTTTCAAATCCTTCCACATTCCTCTTGAAAATCAGCTCCTCAAAGGAGAAAGTGGGCGGGGGGGGGGAGGGAATTAACATGGGATATTTTTTTATAATTATGGAAAATGCTAATAAAAATTAAAAAAGAAAAAAAATTAGCTTCAAAAGGCCAAATCCAAACAGGAGTCAAGCAGCAAATGACCCTGCTCCTGGTACCATCATTACTGTTGCAGTCAGGTTCACATTGCTGGCAGAAATCACCTGGACAAGAGCAGCTTGTGGGAAAAAAAAGGTTTATTTTGGCTTACAGACTTGAGGGAAAGCTCAATGA
This sequence comes from Jaculus jaculus, assembly GCF_020740685.1. Classification (NCBI taxonomy): domain Eukaryota; kingdom Metazoa; phylum Chordata; class Mammalia; order Rodentia; family Dipodidae; genus Jaculus; species Jaculus jaculus. Next base: position 64,859,547 of record NC_059102.1, read on the forward strand.
CGGAAGGGGAAAGTGATGGCATGAGCCAAGGGTGGACATCACCCACTGGCCAACAACAAATGGACCACAGCAATAGGAGAGTATGCCAAACAGTACCAAGGGGAAACTGGCTATAACACCCATAAGCCCATCCTCAATAATAAACTGCCTCCAGGAGGTGTTAATTCCCAAATTTCCATCATCTGGGAACCTAGCATTCAGAACACCTAAGTTTATTGGGGACATCTGAATCAAGGTTTAATTCAGGCTTATATATTCCAGGAGAAGCTCCATCATGGTGGAGGAAGCTGGTTCACTCTATCATACATCCAAAGCAAAGAGAGAAGCAAGCACAAACATCCAGAGTTCCAACTGGCTTTGTACACACCTATCGGGCTGAACTCAATATCCACCCCCAGTGATACACCTCTTTCTGCAGGGCTCTGCCTGCTGGAGACTGAAGTAGAAAGTTAATTTTAATGAAAAATACCTTAAGCTGTGGGGAGCATACATTTTACATTCAAAGCACCTCACTTGTTTACTTTTTAACTAAGAGCCTGCTAAACTTTATAATGACTTCAGATAAATACTTTTTGTTTTTAATATGCCTTGCTTAATCTAATGGTTTATATATTTTTTATTACAGTGTTAATAATCATTTGACATGATTTTTTTAACCAATTTCAGTGTGTTCATTAGATTCAAATTAGTTTGTAGGTCTTGTCAGTAACATGAGATTGTGGTTTACTACTGTAATTATACCTACAACCATCCAGTGCTATCTATTTTAACTTTTTTACCAGAAGCTGTATAATTTTTATTTTCTGTAGAATTCATGGCTATTTCTCTCCGACACAATTTCCTTATTATCAGAAAAGCTGATGCTCATTTCTTAAAGAGTTCCTCATTTATGTTTTCTTGCTGTATTTCATACAATATATATTTTTTCAAAAAATATTTTAAGGGATTGTCCATTACTCAATGTTAAAAAAAAATGAATGACATTATGTTTAAAATTATGTTTAAAACAGGTCTTTTTATTTGTATATAGCTTTATTGCTGTATAATTTTATTACAATGCAGTCTACCAACCAATGACTTTTAGCATCATCATAACATTTTAAACCATTCTCAATATCCAATTTGTTTAAATTTGGTTTTAATTTTTAATTCTGGAAATTAAAAATTTGATATATTAATCATTTTCAAGAGTATGGTTCAACAGTATCGCCTGTATCAACCTTGTTGTGTCACTGGTATCTAGAATTTAAAGTATACATTTGAATAAAATTCGAGCTCTTACCAGTGACTATAAGCCCAACATAACCTTCTCATAATGTACCTCTTGGCTTATGACCTTCAAGGCCTTCCTCCACTTTCAGAATGAAAGCAATCATCACCTTATTCCATAGCAGCCAGGATCTGCATGTATTATACTCAGCCTTCCCATCTTACCATGTAAACAAAATCTCATTCTCCTCTACCAAGGACCTCAACTTAGTCACTGCTTTGCATCTTTTCTATATTGCCCATTATTTTCTTTCAATTGGTTCATTTCCATGTAAACTTAAGAATATATTAGCTCATTATTAAAAGAGCAAGTACATGGGGCTGGAGAAATGGCTTAATGGTTAAGGTGTTTGCCAGCCAGTAAAAGCTAGATGTACAAGGTGGTGCATGCATCTGGAGTTTGTTTACAGTGGCTAGGAGGCCCTGACATGCTTATTTTACTCTCTCCTTTTGCCTTTCTCTTTCTCTCCCTCTCTCAGATAAATAAATAGAATATTAGATTTTTTTTAAATGACATGACTTAACCCCATTCCTTTCTCATTATATATTTTATTTTCCTAATTCCAAACTGCAGCAGACTCTGAATTTCCTTTTTTCCCATTTTCCCATTACCCACTTCCATAATGCTTTTACCCCAGCAGTGACCTTGATTTTTCTATAGCCAGTGATCCCTTGCCAGTCCTCACCTTGGCCTCACTCAGTGGGGCCCTCTTTGTGCACTGTAAAAGGCTATCTACAGCTCTCCTCTTTTCTTGATTTGTCCTCTGTGACTGCTCCATTTCACTCTCCATTGCTACATTCATCACGTCCCCTAGATATTTTATTTCTGGAGTGGCTCAAATGTACAATTACTATTAGTACCAATTTTATCATGTTCCATGGTTTTTAAAAAATCATTTTTATGCCAATGAGCATTGAAATCTTCAATCTCAATACAAAATATGCTCCCCAGATGTGGAGATGTTTGTCTCTTGTATTAACTGGCACACACTACTAAAATATCACTCAGCCTATAATAGTTTTCAGTATTTGTTGAATGGAAGGATGCATGAATTAATGTCTTTGTGGTACTTGATTTTTGAAGATTAGACCAGTTTGTGTGTATGTGTGTGTTGACTTCTTTTTTCTTCTTTTTGCATGTGCATAGTATGTCTGTGGTATCAGCATGTGTGTGTGCTGATGTGCCAATCCATGTGCTTACCTGCAATACAGGGGAACAATGTCAGGTGTCCCCTTCCATCACTTGCCTGCCTATTTTTACTTACGACTATCACATTGATCCCAGAGTATGCCACTTGTGAGCCCAGGCAATTCCCTGGTCTCCACTCCCCTCAGGACTAAGGTTGCACACATGCATGGCCATGACTAGTGCTTTATGTGTAATCTGGAGATTCAAACTCAGGAGGTCTCATGCCCTCATGCTTGTGCAAAAAGTTCACTTAACCACTGAGCAATATCTCCAGTCCATTATTTTTTAACAATATATTTATTTAGAAGCAGAGTGAAAGAGAAAGAGAGAGAGAATGGGAATAGGTGTGTCAGGGTTTCTTGCTACTGCAAACAAACTCCAGATGCAAGTGTCACTTTGTACATCTGGCTTTATGTGAGTACTGGTGAATCGAATCTGGGCCATACACTTTGCAAGCAAATACTTTAACTATTGAGCCCTCCTTCCAGTCTCTAATTTCTTTGTTATAAGATAATAATATTTAGGTTTAATTATGGCTGTTTTTCTTTCCCCCTTCCTCCCCTTTCTACCTGTGTAGCCCCCTCGCATTGTCTCTCTTCCACTCTAGTCACATGTGACCTTTTGTCTTTCCCTCGTCTCCACATCTCCACACTCCTTCCTCTCTCATGGTCTCCTATCTAGCTTTATAGCTTTTAGCATTTATCTCCTCCCCCTATTTACATACACACAAACATTCAAGGTTATTATCTACATATGAGATATTATATGTGGCATTTGTCTTTGTATAACTGGATTACCTCACTTAATGTTTTCCAGATGAAACCATTTTTCTGCAAATTTTATAATTTCATTTTTCTTTACAGCCATATCTCCAGTCCATTAATTTCTTTTTAACAATATATTTATTGGTCAGAAATTTTAAAATAGTCCAAAACATTCTGATTTTCTCTTTTACTGGCAGAAGGCAGCATACTTGTAGAGAATAGTAGAGAAAAAACTATATTCACCTTTAAGAAAAGCCAAATTTCAGACCTGGCTTGGCCATGAACTAGCTGAATGACTTCAGGCAGGTCACCTAATCTCTGTGAGCCTGTTTATGCTTCAATACTTAAAGGTTCTATTGGCTACTGAGGAGAATAGTCAAAATTTTGGATCATGTATGTAAAATACTTCTGACGTGCAATAATTGGTTAACTTTCCTCCTTCTCTGTGCTTTAGCTTAGTTCTTTGTAAAATGGAACATGATTACATGATTTCCAAAGCTGATTCCACTCTGAATTGTGTGTGAGAGAGAAGAGAGAGAGAGAGAGAGAGAGAGAGAGAGAGAGAGAGAGAGAGATTTGGTGAATTGTGTACAGATAAATTTTCCACATGCACAAGTTTCTAGGTTGGCAAATAAATCATCTTTTGTTCTACATACTCTTTTTATACACTACCTTGATTCATTGTATGTAATTTAAAACACATTTTAAATATTTTCCTGTTTAATGTTTGGAGAGGGAGTTGAAGTGGTAGGACATAGTGATCCAATCTTCTAAACTAAAGAATGTTCTTGATGATAATTAAGGAGTAACTACATTGGTATAACTATGAACTCAAAGATTACCAATTACCCTAGGAACAGTTTTGTCTGAATTCCAGTCTTAAAGCCAGTTATTCTTTTTAAAAAATTATTGATTTTTTTATTAAAAAGGTTTCACACATAGACGCCCCTCTCCCTGCCCTAATTCTACTGAGGGTCTTTGGTGAGGTTGTAGGTATTTGTTGTGGGGACCAAGAGACCTCAGTCAGTGTGTGAAGGGATGGGGAAACATGGTGTCTGACTATGCCCACCCACCCTGAGGCTCTTATGATCTTTCTGTCACCTCTCCTGTGATACTCCCTGAGCTGTGGTGGGCAAGACAGACATCTGATTTAGTGTTGCTTTCTCTGTAGACTGTGGATTGCTGTTTTGATGAGGTTTGAATGACCACAGTGTCTGTCACAACTTACCTGGAACTGGTTTTCAGGCTAGCCATGAGAGCAGTATTGGTGTCACTACTTCCCCTACAATGACTTCTGGGCCTAGGCAGATGAAGTGGAGGTGACTTATTTGGCAGAATTCTCTCTCTCTCTCTTTTTTTTTGAAGTGGGGTTTCACTCTAGCTCAGGATAACCTGGAATTCACTATGTAGCCTCAGGGTGGCCTCAAACTCATGGCAATCCTCCTGCCTTTTCCTCCCAAATGCTATGATTAAAGACCTGTGCCACCATGCCTGGCTTCTCTTTTCCTCTTCTTCTTCTTCCTTTTTTTTTTGAGGTAGGGTCTCACTTTAGCTCAGGAAGACCTGGAATTCTGTATGTAGTCTCAGGGTGTCCTCAAACTCACTGTGATCCTCTGCTTCCCGAGTGCTGGGATTGAAAGTGTGTACCACCATGCCCTGCTTGGCTTCTCTCTTCTTGATGTATCCCTGTTCTCTCCCATCTGTAAAGTAGAACATATTCTCCAACCAAAAGAGAGAACAGTTTGAATAAAAGAGAATGAGCCTAGTCTTTAGAAAGATATATTGATATGTATAACCATTTCTTCTTAGTTAGAGAATAGTGGAGGTTCTCTCTGGAGTATATTGGATTCCTGTTCTAGGAAATCTGGCTTGGTGGTTCTCCAAGCCAGATGGGTTCACCCCCACTAAGCAGGTCTCGTGTCAAATCTGTGAGCAGTTGGTTACCTACATCAGCTATGCACCACTATAGCACAAGTGTATATTTCCTGCTCAGCTGTTTGATTTTGTAACTGGCATGATCTCCTGCTTAATCAATCATTTGGTGGCTGTTATTCTCCAGCCACTCTCATAACATTTTCCAGCACTATTAGGGCTCTAGCTGGGAAGTAACTGGATTGCGTTTCCGTTACAACATGGTCACTTGATGTCTTGTGTCTATAGGCTGCGGTGTCCTCAGCAATAAGGACTAGTTGCCTTTTAGCTCTTGCAGGTAACCAACTGTTTTGGCAATACCCTGTATTATTTTGCGGACCTCTTGTGTCCCTGACCAACATCTCACTGTGGGAGCACCCAGTTCTGGTCCTGGGAATTAACAGCCAGCACTCCTAGTTTTAGGGTAATGCTTTCTCCACCTTTTTGCAGGTCCCCTTTCCCCTTATTGAGGGTAATGCCTTGAAAAGTGGTGTCCTGAAGAAGGTTTTATGGGATTGACTCCTGTTGCCATTAGTTTTGTGTATTCCACATGCCCCTCCCTCCACTCCCCTAGGTGCCTATCTCTCCTCCCTCCCTCCCTCCCTCCCTCCCTCCCTCCCTCCCTCCCTCCCTCCCTCCCTCCTTTTTTCTCTTTCTTCTTTCTTTCTTTCTTTCTTTCTTTCTTTCTTTCTTTCTTTCTTTCTTTCTTTCTTTCTTTCTTTCTTTCTTTCTTCTTTCTTCTGATCACTGACTTGTTGTCCAGTGGCCCTTCCTCCCTTCCCTATTTTTCCTTTTGTCCTGTCTTCATTCTTATGCCATGCACATAGTGTAGATATTTATTATGATTTATAATTATCTGTGCAGGACCAGGTTAGGAACTGTGTGGTGGTTTGAGTAGATGGCCCCCAATATATTCAGTTTTTTATTTGTTTGTAGTTTGCATCTGCAGCACCCTGGCTGGAGGCAGTATCACTGGGTGGATCTTAAGGTGTGGTGGTAGGTTTCAGATTTCAATCTAAAAATATGCAAAGTGTGCCTAGCTGGAGTTCCTGAAATGTGCTGTGCTGTGTGGATTTTTGGCTTATGCCTCTCTCTCTGTCTGCTTGGTCCTGTGAAGGCAGGCCAGCTTCTTCTGCAATTTATGGAACTTCCCCTGGATCTGTAAGCTTCAATAGATATCCCTTCCTCCATAACTGTGCCTGGTCTGGAAGTTCACCTCAGCGAACTTGAGTCTGTCTGCTACAGAACTTGATACCGAGGAGTGGGCTGAGATGTACCTGGCCATAATGGATGTTGTTCTTTTGGATCCTTTGTTTTGGAGGAATAGGCATGGATTTGGTGCTTGCAACTGAAGATGCCTTCTGGAGTGGTAAGCCAAGTTCTATGGGCTATTATGATGAGAGTTTGAGAATTCTAAGTGTAGACAGTATTGCACTTTGAGGTTTGGTTTATGAGCTTTCTAAGGGGAAAGAAAGACTACAGAGGACTTTGTTGGATCTGCGCTACTGGCATAAAGTCTGGCTGTGTCCTGCTGCCCAGGCCCAGAGAGTTTGATCAAGGTTAAATTTGTAATGGACTGGGCTGGAGAGATGGCCTAGCGGTTAAGCGCTTGCCTGTGAAGCCTAAGGACCCCGGTTCAAGGCTCGGTTCCCCAGGTCCCACGTTAGCCAGATGCACAAGGGGGCGCACGCATCTGGAGTTCGTTTGCAGAGGCTGGAAGCCCTGGCATGCCCATTCTCTCTCTCTCCCTCTATCTGTCTTTCTCTCTGTGTCTGTCATTCTCAAATAAATTAAAAAAAAAAATTTGTAATGGACTGATGTGCTTTGCTAAAGATATTGGACTGAGAGATTTAAGATTTTAAGTTGGAAAACCTCAAGCAAGTTAAAATTACAGACATTGAGACTGGTTTAAGGTTACTGAACCTGCTATTGTCAAACACATTAGCAATCTTAAGGAAGTTGGTCCAACTGCTTTACATTAAAACAATGAAAACTATGCCTGAGGAAAGAATATCATAGAAATGCAAACTCTTTTGGAGAGTTGACTGGAGAAGGAACCTGCTTTTCAAGGTTAGGATTTATTTTGTCCCTGAATTAAGAATATGGCTGTGTCCTGCACACCTGGTATTGGATTCAGAAGCATGGAAAATGATAGGAGTGGTGGTGAATTGCACATGGTTCCAGGAGCCATGAGGCAGGGCCTGATGCCCTGATAGGCAGAAAGAGCCTTTGGAAGATGGACGGTGGTTTGCATGAAGGCCTGAAGATGTTTTGGATATACCAGGACTTTGCAGGGGCTACCATAGAGTGTACTGTTGGCCCTGGGATGGAAGTGTTCCCTGGCTAGTCTGCCCAGCTGGAGGGGTGGAATTGGAAAGTCTGGAGACTGTTAGTCTCTGGTTATATGAACTTGAACTGCAAAAGTTTGATGTTTGTTGGATGGTGGTTGAGTTTTCATTGTTTTAGTGTCTCTGCTATGCCTTATACCAGTTGAAAATGTTTACTCTGTGCCTTTATATGTTGGAAATACTTAACTTGTTTGATTTTATAGGACTTACTATCTTAAATTGGTCAAGACTGTGGGGACCTTTGAAATTGAACTGAGTGCAATTTATAATGTGTGATGGTCATAAATCTATTGGGGTCCAGGGGTGGAATGTGGCGGTTTGAATAGATGGCCCCCAATATATTCAGTTTTTTATTTGTTTGTAGTTTGCATCTGCAGCACCCTGGCTGGAGGCAGTATCACTGGGTGGATCTTAAGGTGTAGTGGTAGGTTTAAGATTTCAATCTAAAGATATGCAAAGTGGGCCTAGCAGGAGTTCCTGAAGTGTGCTGTGCTATGTGACATTTTGGCTTGTGCTTCTCTCCCTCTCACTCTCTCTCTGCTTGGTCCTGTGAAGGCAGGCCAGCTTCTTCTGTCATTTATGGAACTTCCCCTGGATCTGTGAGCTTCAATAAATATCCCTTTCTCCATAACTGTGCCTGGTCTGGAAGTTCATCTCAGCAAATTTGAAGCTGTCTGCTACAAACTGCATATGAGAGAGGTCATGCAGCATTTGTCTTTCTGAGCCTATGTGACCTCAATCAGCATTATATTTTCCAAGTCCCTCCATTTTTCTTTGTCAGAGCTATTGCTGGTGAAGATTTTCTCCCATTCAGCAAGTTGTCTACTGTAAAGTCAATTCTTAAGTATGTCCCTAAAACAGAGAAGAGAGAAAAGCCACAGACCACTAGCTCATGGGTCAGATGGTCAGGACATGTTCAAACCTGTGGCACACAGTGTCGTATCTCTCAGAAAAACCCATTTGTTGGTAGCAAAATTTTTTTCAATTTTTTAAAAAAAAATTTAATTGAGAACATCTATACTTACGGACAATAAACCATAATAATTTTCTCCCCTTCCTCACTTCTCCTATACAACTCCACACTACAGTATATACCCTCCCTCTCACCATTAGTCTCTCTTTTATTTTGATGTTATTCTCTTTTACTCCTATTATGAGGGTATTCTGTAGGTATTGCTAGGCACTGCGAGGTCATGGATATCAAGGCCAGTTTCTGTCTGGACAGTTGCATTGTAAGGAGTAGTACCCTTCCTCTGGCTCTTACATTCTTTCAACCACCTCTTCTGCAATGGACCCTGAGCCTTGGAGGATGTAATAGAGATATTTCAGTGCTGGACATGCCTCCATCCCTTCTTCTGAGCATTATGTTGCCTTTTGGGTCATCCCAGTCATCATCACCATCTGAAAAGAGAAGCTTTTCTAACCAGAATTGAGAGTAGCATTAATATATGAATATGAAAATTAAGTGTAGTGCTTTCAGGGAAATTTGGTGAGAATAATATATGTATTTATCCAGACAATAGCAGTCTTTATACCCATAAGTCTCATGACCTCCCCTGCCATAGGCTTTTTTTTATTTATTTGAGAGTGACAGACAGAGAGAGAAAGAGGGAGAGAATGGGTGCACTGGGGCCTCCAGCCACTGTACATCAGTTCTGGATGCATGACCCCCTTGTGCAAATGGCTTACATGGGTCCTGGGGAATCGAGCCTTGAACTGGGGACCTTACGCTTCACAGGCAAGCAGTTAACCACTAAGCCATCTCTCCAGCCCCTGCCATAGGCTTAAAAATTTTTATTTGAGAGAGAGAGGGAGAGAGAGAGAGAGAAATAGCCAGTATGCATGTACCCCCTTGTGCATCTGGCTTACATGGGTACTGGGGAATCGAGCCTCAAACCAGGGTCCCTAGGCTTTACAAGCAAGTGCTTAACTACTAAGCCATTTTTCCAGCCTTTTTTTTTTTTTGTTAAACATACAATTTTTATTTTTTTTATTTTTTTATTTTTATTTTTTTTTTGGTTTTTCGAGGTAGGGTCTCACTCTGGTCCAGGCTGACCTGGAATTAACTCTGTAGTCTCAGGGTGGCCTTGAACTCATGGCAATCCTCCTACCTCTGCCTCCCAAGTGCTAGGATTAAAGGCATGCGCCACCACGCCCGGCAAACACACAATTTTTAAATACAGTCTTTAAAACTCCATTTGCAAAAGTCTGCTATTGTAAGGAGTGCACATCAGCAGGAAGGATTCTTAAACTTTGTTTTTTTTTTTTTTTTCAAGGTGGGGTCTCTCTCTGGCTCAGGCTGACCTGGAATTCACTATGTAGTCTCAGGGTGGCCTCGAACTCTCGGCGATCCTCCTACCTCTGCCTCCCGAGTGCTGGGATTAAAGGCTTGCGCCACCACACCTGGCTCATTAAACATTTTTTTCCCATGAGTTTTCTGTCAGTTTTCCTAGTTATTGGTGAATATGGGACCCACCATATTATAGACCTATCCAAAGCTTCTGGCTTTCGCATTGCTCTGAAGCAGCCTTGCTCTTCTCTCAATGCACCAGAATCTGAGCGTCAGCCTACAGGCAGTGAGATCAACAACCCGTCTGGACTCTGCTTTTGAGCAGTTTTCAGGAAGTGTGATTTCTGAATGGGTACTGCACTTTATGGATTTGTTTGAGTTGCTCATGCAGCTCTGTGATTGTTAAAGTGCATTTTTTCTTTTAAAAAATAAGCAATAAGCAAGAGCAGCTAGAGAAATGGCTTAGTAGTTAAGGTGCTTGCCTGCAAAGATAAAGGACCCAGGTTCAATTCCCCAAGACTCAAGTAAGCCAGATGCACATTGTGGCACATGCGTCTGGAGTTTTGTTTACAGTGCTGAAAGCCCTAGTGCACCCATTTGCAATCTGTCTCTTTCTCTCCTCTCTCTCTCTCTCTCTCTCTTTCTCGCAAATGAATAAAATAAAAATAATAATATCCTATAAAGAGGAATTATCTTACTCTTTAACCAAGGTACTTTAAAGAAAATGAACTTTTGGTTTCTCAGGAGATATTCCCAAATTGATCCTATCACTACAAATTTTAGTGTTCTATTTACAAACATTTATAGGTTTCAGGTGGAGAGACCCTTATAAAATTAAAGGTGCAGCTTCATTGGGAGGAGAAATCAGCTCTACAAATTCATACACAGGCATGCACACTGAGTTTACAATGCATAATGAGCACATTGGTATTTACACAGAGACTGAAGACATCCCCCCCCCCAAAAAAAACCTTTTTAAAGTAATAGTTTTTCATATATAAACTTTCAAAGTTCTACACACACACACACACACACACACACATTCTTGGGTTTCAGGGACCACTAAGCTACAACATGGCATTTGGGCAGAGGTTTACCTGCCCCTTTAGCCACTCCTTCTCTCTCTGACTCTGACTACCTCTGACTTAATACTCTCATGCCACGTGAGCTGTACCTTTGCCATTCTCTGGATTTCCCAGCCAGGGTCAAAACTGTCTACTTTACTTCTATGATTTTGTTGAAAATACTTCCTATGCCTTTGGAGAGAAATTCTTCTCCTTCTACTATGTCTTGAATTCTTATGTTTGATCTTTTCATAGTGTCCCAAATGTCTTACAATTCCCCCTCAAAGCTAGGTGTGGTGGCACATGCCGTTAGTCCCAGCACTTGGGAGGCAGAGGTAGGAGGACCGCTGTGAGTTCAAGCCACCCTGAGACTCCATAGTGAATTCCAGGTCAGCCTGGGCTAGAGTGAGACCCTACCTGAAAACAACAAAACAACCCCCCCCCCCAACACACTACCATTCATGCCAGGGATCTTCATGTCTCTACCTCATCAGTGCTGGGATTCTAGGTGCATACTACCACATCCAGCTTTTTATGTGGGTGTCAGCAGTAACTGAGGAATGAGTACTTTACTGGCTGAGTCAACTCCCCAGCAACCTAAATGAATTTTTGAGTTTTCTTTACTCATTTTACTTCTGTGAAGAATAAAATTTGATGGTGATTGGGGATGTAATGAATCTATAAGTAATTTTTTATAGTAGAGCCATTGTCTATAATATTAATTCTGACAATTCATTTGCATGGTATGGTAGTTTGAATGAATGTCCCCCAATAGAGTCAGGAATTTAGTGAAGCTTATAACTTAGATCTCCAGTCCTAGCTGTAGGAGGTGTCACTGTGGGTGGACCCTGATGTCCAGTTATAAGGTGTTAGTGGGGACAGATCTTCATTCCAGCCTAAAGTATGCAAAGTGCTTGAACTCTATCTGGAGTACTGGAATGTGCTTGTTTATGGTGCTGCTGATGGTTTTTCTCTTTGCATGGATTTGTGAAAGGGAGCTAGCTTCTTCTTCCATTTTGGAACTTCCCCTGGATCTGTAAGCTTCAATAAATCCTGTTCCTCCCATAAACTGTGCCTGGTTTTCATGTTCATCCCAGAAACTTGAGCTGACTATGACAGAAATTGGTACCAAGAAGGGGGAGGTCATGGAAGGGATAAATCAGACCATGTGGATTTTGGTCTTTTGGAACTTTTGGTTTGGACAAATGGGCATGGACTTGGTACTTGTGACTAAGGATACCTTCCAGAGAAGTAATCCAGGTTTTATGGATTATTCTTGTGAGAGTTTGAAAGTGCTAAGTGCAGAGAGAATTGTATTTCGAGGTTTTGCTTATAAAATTTGTAAGGGAAAGGAAAGATAGTAGAGAACTTTGTTGGAACTGAGCCACTGGCATAAGGGCTGTGCTCTGCTGTCCATGCTCAGAGAGTTTGATTAAGGTTAAATTTGTAATGGACTGATGTGCTTTGCAGAAGATGTGGGACTGAGAGATATAAGATTTAAAATTGGAGAACTTCAAACAAGTTTAAAATTTATGGGCACAGAGACTGCTTTAAGGTTACTGAAGCTGCTGTTGTCAAATACATAAGCATTTGGAGGGAAGATAGCCCAACTACTTTAATTGAAACAATAGATAGGATACCTGAGGACTGAGTGGTAGAAAGGTAAACTTGTTGAAAGGAGTTGACTGAAAGGAAGGAACATGCTCTTCAAGGTCACGATTACTTTTGTCCATGAATTAAGAAGAATATGGCTGTGTCCTGCACACCTTGTATTGGTTCTTGAAATGAAAAATGCATGGAGTAGATGGTGAAGTGGACACAGTTCCAGGAGCCACTGATGAGGCATGACATGAGGCAGGGTATGATGACTCTGACAAAAGGTTGGTGAATTCATTGGAAGATGGACCGTGGTTTACATGGAAACCTGAAAATGTTTTGGATAGACCAGGACTGGGCAGGAGCTACTATGTTGTTGGCTTGGGACAGAAGTTTTCCCTGGGTACTCGGCCCAGCTGGAGGGGAGGAAGTGAAAAATCCAGAGACTTGCCACTTGTCACTGGTTATGGATATCAGACTTGAACCACTCTTATCTTACTGCTCTAGCTATGCCTTCAGGCACTACATTGAGTAAAAGTGGAGAGAGTAGCAGCCTTGTCTCACTCCTGGTTTTAGTTGAACTGCTTTCATTTTCCTCTTAGTATATTTTTGCCTATTGTTTCGTCATGTCTAGCATTTTATGTTTATCTATGTAGGTCTATTCCTAGTTTGCTCATGGGTTTTATCATGAAGGAATATTAAAGCTTTTTAAAGTTCTTTTCTGGGTCTATTGTAATAATTATGTGATTTATTTCCCTAACTCTATTTATGTGCTATATTATATTTACTGATTTGCATATACTGAATCATTTTTTAAAAATATTTTTATTGGGCTGAAGAAGTGGCTTAGCAGTTAAGGTTCTTGCCTGCAAAGCCAAAGGGCCATGGATCAATTCTCCAGCACCCACGTAAACCAGATGCACAAGGTAGCACATGTATCTGGAGTTCATTGGCAGTAGCTAGAAGCCTTTGCGTGCCCATTATCTATCTATCTATCTATCTATCTATCTATCTATCTATCTATCTATCTATGTCTATCTGTCTCTCAAATAAATAAATAAAATTTTAAAAAATATTTTATTTTTATTTGTTTATTTGAGAGAGAGACAGTTAGATAGAGATAGATATAGAAAGAGAAAGAGAGTGAGAGATAGTATGGGCATGCCAGTGTTTCTAGCCACTGCAAATGAACTCCACACGCATGTGCCATCTGGTGCAACTGGATTTACAAGGGTACTGGGGAGTCAAACCTGGGTCATCTGGCTTTGCTGACAAGTGCCTTTTAAGTGAATTGAATGCATTAAGAATATCATACCCCATAACAAAGTTGAGTTAATTCCATGGATTTACAAAACTGATTCAATAGGACCATAGAGTTGAAAGATTTGAATGCAGTAAAAACTATGGACTGTGAGGTTTGGCTTATGAGGGTGAGAAAGAGCTTTGCCTGGACTGGGCTGGCAGTTTGTGTAAGAAGCTTTCTGTTATGCCAGTGCCCAGAGAAGTTGTGCAGGGTTGCTTCGTGTAGAAATGAACTGGTGTGAGCAGAGGGATATAGCACAGAAAAAAAAAAAAAAATCTTTAGGTGAACTGTTGCCTGATCAGCTGCAATTGAGAGATAACAACCTTTGAGATTGGGCCAGCTGACCTGCACTGGGGCAACAGGGAGAATGTAGACTCTTTTGAAGGGGACTGAGTGCTCAAGGAATATTCTGTTCCTCAAAGTCTGCTTTATTCCCCCCTGGATTAACAAATTGGCACCCTACCTGGTATTGAGGAGTATAAAAAATGCAGGAAAGAGAGGGTCATTGAGTTTGCAACACGGTCTTGTGTTTTGGAAATGGCCTTGGGCAGTGTGCAGCAGGTTTGCTGGATGCCTGCATGGAGACCCAATGGAGCCATGAGGATGAACCATGGATTGCAGTGGAGACCCAGTGGAGATGCTGGGACCATGAGATGGCTGCTAAGGAAAGCTTCTGCCCCATGAAGTTTTCCAGGACTGTGAGTAGCATAGGTAGAAGGGTGGAATTGGAATGCCAGGGACTTATTGCTGGTTAGAATTATCAAACTTGGAGATATGTCACTGGATAGAGTTGTTGGACTTGAAGCCACAGAGCTTGATATTTGCCCTGGTTGTTTTAAATCTTGTATTGGTTGAATATTTCTTTGCTATGCTCAGTATCATCTTTTGCAGTGTGAATGTTTACTCTGTGCCATTATGGTTTTATGGGGGGTTACTTTTTGGTATTATGGCTCAGCTAAAAGATCTCGGATTGTGTGGATGTATGAACATCATTGAGACTAATAAAAAAAATATGGGAACTTTTAAAGTCAGACTGAATGCATTGCATTTTACATCATGGATGGTTATCAGCTTATGGGGCCCAGGAGTGGAATGTGGTGGTTTGGTTCAGGTGTCCTCCATAAATTTAGGTGTTCTGCATACTAGTTTCCCAGCTGATGGAGATTTGGGAATTCACACCTCCTGGAAGGAGTGTATTGTTGGGGGTGGGGTGGGCTTATGGTGTTATAGCCAGTTTCCCCATGCCAGTGTCTGGCACACTTTCCTGTTGCTATTGTCCACCTTATGTTGGCCAGGGGGTGATGTCCACCCTCTGCTCATGTCATTGTTTTCCCTGCCATTGTGGAGCTTCCCCTTGAGCCTGTAAGCCAAAATAAACCTCTTTTTTTTTTTCCCACAAGCTGCTTTTGGTTGGGTGATTTCTACCAGCAATGCTAACCTGACTGTAACACCCTCTTTTTCAGTGAAACCGCAGAACCTAATATCTTTTGTAGAGACTGTTTTTCACACCCACCATCCTATTTGGGAGGACTGTCAGCAACTTTTGCAGACTCCCTTCACCACAGAGGAATGTGAAAGAATCAGCAGGGAAGTCAAGAAATTAGTGTGGGGAGCCGATGGCTGCCCCATGGAAAACCCTAATGTTATTGCTGAGGTTTTCACTTCCATATGACCAGACTGGGATCCAACTTCACTGAAGGTAGGGCCTCCCTTAACCTCTTTCATTGGACTCTTTTGGATGGTCTCTGGGCAGCCACACAGCACCCCACAAATTTGTCTAAGGTGAGTGAGGTGACCCAAGGGCCCACTGAGTCTCCCAGTGCTTTCCTAGAAAGGCTACAGGAAGCATATAGTACAATACTCCCCCATAGATCCTGAGGCCCCTGAGACAATGGGCAAACTACTAACATTACTTTTGTAACTCAGTCTGTACCATATATTAGAAAGAAGATTCAGAAAATATAAGTTTTTTGAAGGTAAACTTCTTTCAGAGTTAGTAGAGATTGCTGCGAGGATATATAACAATAGGGATGCTCTGGAAGATTGACAGGCTAGGATAATGGCTGTTGCAGTCTGGCTCACATTGCTGGTAGAAATCACCCAACCAAGAGCAGCTTCTGGGAAAAAGGGATTTATTTTGGCTTATAGACTCGAGGGGAAGCTCCACGATGGCATGAGAAGAGGGTGGAAACCACCCCCTGGCCCACATAAGGTGGACAATAGCAATAGGAGAGTGTGCCAAACACTGGCATGGGAAAACTGGCTATAACACCCATAAGCCAGTGCCCAACAATACACTCCATCCAGAAGACATTAATTCCCAAATCTCCATTGGCTGGGAACCTAGCATTCAGAACACTTGAGTTTATGGGGGGCACCTGAATCAAACCACCACATTTCACCCCTGGCCCCTATAAATTGATAACCATACATGATGTGAAATGCAATGCATTCATCTAACTTTATTTATTTATTTATTTGAGAGCTACAGACACAGAGAGAAAGACACATAGAGGGAGAGAGAGAGAATGGGCGTGCCAGAGCTTCCAGCCTCTGCAAACGAACTCCAGACGCGTGCGCCCCCTTGTGCATCTGGCTAACGTGGGACCTGGGGAACCGAGCCTTGAACCGGGGTCCTTAGGCTTCACAGGCAAACGCTTAACTGCTAAGCCATCTCTCCAGCCCTCATCTAACTTTAAAAGTCTCATAGTTTTTATCATTTCCTATGATGTTCATACATCTCCATCGTCCAATATCTTTTAACTGAGCCATAATACCAAAAAATAGCCTCAAAAACCCATAATGGCACAGAATAAATATTCACACTGCAAAAGATGGCATTGGGCATAGCAAAGAAACTTTCAACCAATACAAGATTTAACCAGGGCAAACATCAAACTCTGTAGCTTCAAGTCCAGCAACCCTAGCCAGTGACAAATCTCCAAGTCCGATAATTCTAACCAGCAGTAAGTCTCTGGCATTCCAATTCTGCCCCTCCAGCTAGACCACTCACAGTCCTGGAAAACTTCACCAGGGCTGGCAGCTGCTCTTGGTAGCCATCTTGTGGTCCCGGCATCTCCACTGGGTCTCCACTGCAATCCACAGTTCATCCTCATGGTCCCATGGGGTCTGTATGCAGGTAACCAGCAAACCCGCTTCACATTGCCCATGGCCATTTCCAAAATACAAGACCATGTTGCAAACTCAGTGACCTTCTCTTGCATTTCTTATACTCCACAATACCAGGTAGGGTGCCAATTTGTTAATCCAGGGGGAATAAAGCAGACTGAAGAACAGGACACTCCTTGAGCACTCAGGCCCCTTCAAAAGAATTGACATGCTTCCTGTTGCCCCAGTGCAGGTCAGCTAGCCCAGTCTCAAAGGTTGTAATCTTTCAGTTGCAGCTGAACGGGCAGCAGTTTACCCAAAGATTTTTCTTTCTGCGCCATATCCCTCTGCTCACACCAGTTCATTTCTACATGAAACAACCCTGCACAACTTCTCAGGACATGGGCATAAGAGTAAACTTCTCACAAACTGCTAGCCCAGGCCAAGCAAAGCTCTTTTTCACCCTCATAAGCCAAATTTCACAGTCCATAGTTCTTGCTGCATTCAGGTCTTGCAGCTCAGACCAGAACAGTCCACCAAGCTATACTTGCAGCACTGAAAGGCATCTCTTAGGCCAAGGTTTCCAACCCTCCCACATTCCTCTTGAAAATCAGCTCCAAAAGGCCAAAGCCACACAGTCAGGTGTCTAGCAGCAATCCTACTCCTTGGGCCACTTTACTGTTGCAGTCCAGTTCACATGGCTGGCAGAAACCACCCAACAAAGAGCAACTTGTGGGGGAAAAAGCATTTATTTTGGCTCACAGGCTTGAGGGTAGCTCCACGATTGAAGGGGAAAACAATGGCATGAACAGAGGGTGGACATCATTCCCTGGTCAACATAAGGTAGACAATAGCAACAGGAGAATGTGCCAAACACTGGCATGGGGAAACTGGCTATCACACCCATAAGCCTGTGCCCAACAATACATTCCCTCCAGGAGGCAATAATTCCAAAATATCCATCATCTGGGAACCTAGCATTCAGAACACTTAAGTTTATGGGGGACACCTGAATCAAACCACCACAGTGGCTAAGGTTATGGTGGCTACTTTCCAGAAGGCACAAGGCTTCATGAGATAGCCCTTTCAGAACCAAAGAGGAAATTCTAGAGCACCTTGGGAAGGAAGCTAAGGATCAATCCTTCTATTGTAAAGAAATAGGTCATTGGAAGAACGAATGTTCCCAGCAGGGTCAGAAGACCACACCCATCTTTGAATTAACTGAGGGGGAGTCAGGACTTGAAGACTCTCACCCCCAGGCTAACCCTACAAGTAGGGAGAAAACCTATCAGATTCCTGGTCAATATTGGGGCACATTTATTGGTTCTTCAGAAAGGTGGTATTCTCCTCTCAGGAGGACAGATCCTGGTCCAGGGTGCAACTGGATCAAAACTTTACCCCTGGTCTGCCCCGACCCATGGGACCTAGTTATTTGTGAGGGCACCAGGAGGACCTTAGCCTGTGAAGAAAATGGGCGAGAGAGGGGAATGGACTCAGGCAAACCAATGCTTGTCGAGAGTCATTTATTCAGCCAGAAGGCTCATCTTTTAAAGTCAGTTTTAGGTAGGGGAGGGGTAAGGGGAGTAGAGGGTGAGACAGTAGAGAATCTTCTTGCACAAGGCATGGATCATATGGAAGGGGGTCAGGGTGACCTAGGAGGTGGAAGGTTACAAACTCTTCTTGGCCTCAGGCCAGAGACATTGTGGTTGTTCTGGGAAGTCATAACTCAGGGGCCTTGATACTGCAGGCGCAGAGCAGAATGTTTGTTCTTTAGTCAGAATGCAGCAGGGGTGGTGGAGGGGGTAAGGGAAAGATGGAGCATTTCTTTTTTTTTTTTTTTTTAATTTTTATTAACATTTTCCATGATTATAAAATATATCCCATGGTAATTCCCTCCCTCCCCACCCCCACACTTTCCCGTTTGAAATTCCATTCTCAATCATATTACCTCCCCATTACAAACATTGTAATTACATATATACAATATCAACCTATTAAGTATCCTCCTCCCTTCCTTTCTCCACCCTTTATGTCTCCTTTTCAACTTACTGGCCTCTGCTACTAAGTATTTTCATTCTCACGCAGAAGCCCAGTCATCTGTAGCTAGGATCCCCATATGAGAGAGAACATGTGGCGCTTGGCTTTCTGGGCCTGGGTTACCTGACTTAGTATAATACTTTCCAGGTCCATCCATTTTTCTGCAAATTTCATAACTTCATTTTTCTTTACCGCTGAGTAGAACTCCATTGTATAAATGTACCACATCTTCATTATCCACTCATCTGTTGAGGGACATCTAGGCTGGTTCCATTTCCCAGCTATTATAAATTGAGCAGCAATAAACATGGTTGAGCATGTACTTCTAAGGAAATGAGATGAGTCCTTTGGATATATGCCTACGAGTGCTATAGCTGGGTCATATGGTAGATCAATCTTTAGCTGCTTTAGGAACCTCCACACTGTTTTCCACAATGGCTGGACCAGATTGCATTCCCACCAGCAGTGCAGAAGGGTTCCTTTTTTTCCACATCCCCGCCAACATTTATGATCATTTGTTTTCATGATGGTGGCCAATCTGACAGGAGTGAGATGGAATCTCAATGTAGTTTTAATCTGCATTTCCCTGATGACTAGTGACGTAGAACATTTTTTTAGGTGCTTATATGCCATTCGTATTTCTTCCTTTGAGAACTCTCTATTTAGCTCCTTAGCCCATTTTTTGATTGGCTTGTTTGATTCCTTATTAGTTAACTTTTTGAGTTCTTTGTATATCCTAGATATTAATCCTCTATCAGATATATAGCTGGCGAAGATTTTTTCCCATTCTGTAGGTTGCCTCTTTGCTTTTTTCACTGTGTCCTTTGCGGTGCAAAATCTTTGTAATTTCATTAGGTCCCAGTGGTTAATCTGTGGTTTTATTGCCTGAGCAATTGGGGTTGTATTCAGAAAGTCTTTGCCAAGACCAATATGTTGAAGGGTTTCCCCTACTTTTTCCTCTAGCAGTTTCAAAGTTTCCGGTCTGATGTTAAGGTCTTTAATCCATTTGGACTTAATTCTTGTGTGTGTACAGAGAGAAGAATCTATTTTCATCCTTCTGCAGATATTTATCCAGTTTTCAAAACACCATTTGCTGAAGAGGCTGTCTCTTCTCCAATGAGTATTTTTGGCATTTTTATCGAATATCAGGTGGCTATAGCTACTTGGGCTTACATCTGTGTCCTCTATTCTGTTCCACTGATCTACATGTCTGTTTTTGTGCCAGTACCATGCTGTTTTTGTTACTATGGCTCTGTAGTATAGGTTAAAATCAGGTATGGTGATACCACCAGCCTCTTTTTTGTTGCTCAGTATTATTTTAGATATTCGAGGTTTTTTGTGATTCCAAATGAATTTTTGGATTGTTTTTTCTATTTCCATGAAGAAAGCCTTTGGAATTTTGATAGGGATTGCATTAAATGTGTAGATTGCTTTTGGTAAGATTACCATTTTCACGATATTGATTCTTCCAAGCCAGGAACAAGGGATGTTTCTCCACTTTCTAGTGTCTTCTGCAATTTCTCACTTGAGTGTTTTAAAGTTCTCATTGTATAGATTCTTTACTTCCTTGGTTAGGTTTATTCCAAGGTATTTTATTTTTTTTGACGCAATTGTGAATGGGAGTGATTCTCTGATTTCATCCTCTGTGTGTTTGTTGTTAGCATATACGAAGGCTACTGATTTCTGTGTATTTATTTTGTATCCTGCTACATTGCTGTAGGTTTTGATCAGCTCTAACAGCTTGCTAGTAGAGTCTTTAGGGTCCTTTATGTATAGAATCATGTCATCTGCAAATAATGATAACTTGATTTCTTCCTTTCCAATTTGTATCCCTTTTATGTGTGTCTCTTGCCTTATTGCTATGGCTAAGACTTCCAAAACTATATTAAATAGAAGTGGAGACAGTGGACACCCTTGTCTTGTTCCTGATTTTAGTGGAAAAGCTTCCAGTTTTTCCCCATTTAGTAATATGTTGGCTGTAGGCTTGTCATAAATAGCCTTTATTATATTGAGATATGTTCCTTCTATTCCCAGTCTCTGTAGGACTTTTATCATGAAGGGATGTTGGATTTTGTCAAATGATCATGTGATTTTTGTCCTTCAACCCATTTATGTAATGTATTACATTTATAGATTTGCGTATGTTGAACCATCCCTGCATCTCTGGGATAAAGCCTACTTGGTCCGGGTGAATGATCTTTTTGATATACTCTTGTATTCTGTTTGCCAATATTTTGTTGAGAATTTTTGCATCTATGTTCATGAGGGAGATTGGTCTGTAATTTTCTTTTTTTGTTCTATCTTTGCCTGGTTTTGGTATCAGGGTGATGCTGGCCTCATAGAAGGAGTTTGGTAGAATTCCTTCTTTTTCTATTTCCTGGAAAAGCTTGAGAAGCAATGGTGTTAGCTCTTCCTTAAAAGTCTGGTAAAATTCAGCAGTGAATCCATCCGGGCCTGGGCTTTTTTTAGTTGGGAGATTATTGATAACTGCTCGGATCTCCATGTTTGTTATAGGTCTATTTAAGTGATTAATCTCATTTTGATTTAATTTAGGTAGGTCATATAGATCAAGGAAATCATCCATTTCTTTCAGATTTTCATACTTTGTGGAGTATATGCTTTTATAGTATGTCCCTATAATTTTTTGAATTTCTCTGGAATCTGTTGTGATGTTACCTTGTTCATCTCTGATTTTATTAATTTGTGTCTCTTCTCTCTTTCTTTTGGTCAGATTTGCTAAGGGTTTATCAATCTTGATTATCCTTTCAAAGAACCAACTCTTTGTTTCATTAATTCTTTGGATTGTTCTTTTTGTTTCTATTTCATTAATTTCTGCCCTAATCTTTATTATTTCTTCCCGTCTACTACTTTTTGGTTTGCCTTGTTCTTCTTTTTCCAAGGCTTTAAGGCGAAGCATTAGGTCGTTTACTTGCGACCTTTCTAATTTCTTAATATAGGCACTTAAGGCTATAAATTTACCTCTTAGAACTGCCTTCATTGTGTCCCAGAGATTTTGGTATGTTGTGTTCTCATTATCATTTGAGTCTATAAATTTTTTGATTTCCTTTTTGATTTCTTCATTGACCCACTCATCATTTAGTAGTGTATTGTTTAGTTTCCATGATTTTGTGTATGCTCTATAGCCTTTCTTGCTACTGATTTGTAGTTTAATTCCATTGTGGTCAGATAGAATGCAAGGAATTATTTCAATTTTCTTGAATTTGTTAAGATTTTCTTTGTGTCCTAATATATGGTCTATTTTAGAGAATGTTCCATGTGCTGCTGAAAAGAATGTATATTCTGCAGCCTTTGGATGAAATGTCCTGTATATATCTGTTAGGTCCATTCCTTCTATGACCTCATTTAGTCCAGATGCCTCTCTGTTTATTCTTTCCCTGGATGACCTGTCAATTGATGAGAGTGGGGTGTTAAAGTCACCCACCACCACTGTGTTTGGTGTTATCTGTGACCTTAGTTCTAATAGTGTTTGTTTGACGAATTTGGGATCCCCCATGTTAGGTGCATATATGTTTAGGCTTGTAATGTCCTCCTGTTGGAGTGTGCCCTTAATCAATATAAAGTGACCTTCCTTATCTTTCTTGACTAACGTCGGACTAAAGTCTACCCTGTCTGATATTAGGATAGCAACCCCTGCTTGTTTTCTAGGCCCATTTGCTTGAAACACCGTCTTCCAACCTTTCACCCTAAGATAATGTCTATACTTTGTAGAAAGGTGAGTTTCTTGGAGACAACAAATTGTAGGATCCTGCTTTTTAACCCAGTCTGCAAATCTATGTCTTTTCGTTGGGGCATTGAGACTGTTGATATTAAGAGATATTATTGAAAGGTGTGTATTTATGTTTGCCATTTGTGTGTGTGTGTGTGTGTGTTACTTGTTCTACCTGTGCTCTCTTCTGTTAACTGGTATTTGAGTATAGCTGGTTTTTTCTAGGTTCCTTATATGTGTGCTTTTCCTTTTGTTCAGCATGGAGGATTCTATCAAGTATTTTCTGTAGAGCTGGTTTTGTCTTCAAATACTCCTTTAACCTGCTTTTGTCATGGAATGTCTTTATTTCTCCATCTATTTGAATGGATAACTTTGCAGGATAAAGTAACCTTGGTTGACAGTTGTTATCTTTCAGAACTTGGAATATATCACTCCAAGCCCTTCTGGCTTTAAAAGTTTGTGTTGAATAATCTGCTGTAATCCTGATGGGCTTGCTTTTGTAGGTAACTTGATTTTTCTCTCTAACTGCTTTCAATATTTTTTCTTTGGTTTGTGTGTTTGGAAGTTTGAGTATAATGTGGCGAGGAGAGGTTCTTTCTGGGTTTTGTCTGGCTGGGGTTCTAAAGGCTTCCTGTATCTGTATTGGCACCTCTTTCCCAATTTGGGGGAAATTTTCCTCTATGATTTTGTTGAAGATGCCTACTATGCCTCTGGAGTGGAGTTCTTCTCCTTCAACTATGCCCTGAATTCTTATATTGGATCTTTTCATAGTGTCCCAAATATCTTGAAATTCCCACTCATACTTTTCTATAAGTTTGTCTTTCTCTTTGTTGGACTGCATTAGGTCTGCCACCTGATCTTCTAGCTTAGATATTCTGTCCTCTCCCTCATCCATCCTACTGGTGAGATTTTCTACAGAGTTTTTTATTTCATTAACTGTGTTCTTCATTGCTAGTAATTCTGACTGGTTTTTCTTTATTATTTCTATTTCCCTATTTATGTCTTGTATTGCCTTCTTTATTTCATTAAATGGGTGTCCTGCCTCTTCTTTGATTCCTTTGATTTCCTCTTTGATTTCCTCTTTGATTTCTTCTTTGATTGTTTTCATGTGTTCTTTGACCTCTTTGAACATATTTATAATTATTCTTTTGAACTCTTTCTCAGGCATTTCCTCTAACTCTTTCTCACTGGAGGACATTTCTGATGCATTAATACTTTTAGGTGGATTTATATCGTCTTGCTTTTTAGTGTTTCTTGTGTTATAATGTATATATTTTTGCATCTTGGATTAAGTTAATGCTTGGATTTTCTAGCTAGCTGTGTATTCTTAGCTGTATCAATTGGTTTGATGTAATATATTTTCAGGGTAGGACCTTAAGGTATTAGGTGTGGCTCTTAAGACTCTCAGAGTATCTACAAAGATGTTCTTAGGGGTTGAGTTTCCCTGCTATAGGAGTATTCAAGCAGGCTGAGTGGAATAAAATACAGGTAGATTCTAAAATTTAACTAAACACTGTACACATTCAATCAAAAACAGCCCCGAGTATGTATGCAAGAGTAGTTATTATAATGACCAGATCCTCTATCAACAAAGAGGTTTAGATTTCTGGTCTGTTGAGGTATCCAAGTCAGCTTGTGACCAAGTGAGTCCCTTCCCTGGTGCAATCCCAGTTACCTTGGGTGATTGTGGTCTCAGTCAAGTTGCTGCCTGGGTCATCGGGCTGCTGTTCTGATTTCTGGAGCTGGGCACTTGCTTTTCCTACGGGGCAAACTGAGCCGCTGCTGTTGCCTCTGCTGCTGTTGTAGCTGCCACCACCGGAGCCACCACCGCTGCTGAAGCTGCCGCTGCCGTGACCACCACCGCTGCTCCCCCCGAAGCCGCTGCTGCGGGATCTGCCGCCGCTGCCGCTCCTGGGTCCGCTGCTGCTGGGGCCGCTGGTACCGGTGCTGGAGCCGCTGAAGTTGCTGCCGAACTCTGCTCCTGCTTGGGTCCTGCTGTCAGCCCTAGTTGTCGTGGCCGGTCCTGGGCCGCTGCTGTGTTCGCTGGAGCTGGGTTCAGGCGGTGGGGGAGGGGAGGGAGCCGCGGCTGCTCTGGTTGTATCGCTGTTCCACGTGTGCTTCTACCTTGCGGTCTGCTCCTCCCTCCGTTGCTCGCTGCTGCTCTCCCCTCATGTTTCCTGAGTTGCAGAGAGCGCGGTGTGAGGGGAAAATCCCGCACCTGGCTTGTCCTGCGGCTCGAGCCGAGAGTCCGGCGGCTTTCTGCCGCGCCGCGGCTGCGGCGGTTGGCCGAGCTGCCCCGGAGCTGCTGTTCCCGCCTGTGCAGGCTCTGGATGCTCTATAACTCTTCTACTTCTCCGCTGCCGCCTCAATTTCCTATACACCTCACTTTTTAGTAAAAGTGTGTATTTTGCTGAGTTTTTTTGGTCTTTTTCTCCCCTAAGCTGCTTTGGCGTGGTACCTACTCCGCCATCTTAACCGGAAGTCCGGAGCATTTCTTAAGGGTGGTCCCCAACATCTTCCCCTCTCTTATGTAAAAAATGAGGCAAGTGAGGCAGTCATTGTGATCCCCTTGGTCACATGTTAACAACATTTAGGTTTTAGTGCCAATTGTTTGTCAAGTTCAGTGGGTCCCAGGGTAGCCCTGAGGATGTTAAACAGGGAGGCAAGCGTCCCCCAGGGATCGGGCAAAGCCATTATATCATTTTGGCAGGATGTTTCTGTGGCCAGAGTGTCTAGAGTGATCCCAACAGTAGGGGCACAAACGGGACCTGAGCCTGTTAGAAAGGCAATGCTAGGCCCTTACCCGTCATTGGGTCTGCCTCCTCTCAGCGAGGTCGCCCTGTCTTAGGTGGGCCAAGACTTAGTCACCTGTTTCGTCACCGACTTACCAGGTCACTCACTTTGTGGCAGCGCAACGCACCTCTCCCTCAGAATAAGCTGATAGGGTCATCCCGGGATCCCAAAGGATGGACCTTGTATATTAAAAAGATGACCTTAAGCATTTGAATTTCTTTTTGTAGCCAATAGTAGGAGGGGGATTGCAGAGACTTGAACCATCACAGAGAGGGACGGGACCAGAATTTCCACTGAAAGGAAGGTTTTTGCAGGGTGGTAAAGTCTAAAGGTTGAGGGGGGAGGGCCGGCAGGTTCTTTGGCCGCATATGTGGCGGAGACTTCTTCAGTTGCCAGGCGATGGTAGTGGACTTCCACCGGCTTGATGGCGGTGTCCACCTGATTCTTAATGAAACTGGTTAGTCGTCTGAAGGCCCAGGGGCCAAAGGAGATAAGCAAAAGGAATCCAAAAAAGGGGCCTAAAAGACTAGGAAGCAAAGTAGTTAGCCAGGGAGATGTAGAGAACCCACTTTTGTACCATGACTCTTGTTGTTCTCAGGCTCTCTTTCTGTCCTCTAGATTTCTTTTTATTTTGTTAAGACTGTTTTGTACCAAGCCAGTCTTATCAGAGTAGAAACAACATTCCTCCTTTAGAGCCACACAAAGTCCACCTTCCTTTAGGAACACCAAATCTAGCCCCCTCCAGTTTTGGAGTACAATCTCAGAGAGCGAGGCCAAAGAGTCTTTGCGATCTTGTATCCCCTCATGTATGAGGTTAAGATCTCTGTCCACTAAGGTACTGAGTTGTGTAAAATGCTGTTGGGAGGTTACCAGCGAGGTAATGCCTGTTCCCGCTCCCACAACACCAAGTCCCAGGAGCACAGTCAGGGTGAGGGCAGTTAAAGGCTCTCTTTTTGGTCTAATGGTAATGCCTTGATCTATAGTAGTTGTAAAACTTTCAGAATCATGAATGAAAAATCGTGGCAAAATTATAACTACAACACAATAGTCCTTAGTCTGTAAAAAGTCCTTGTTGACAATAAAGGGAGTCAGCCCCGTGGAACAAGCAAGATAGGAGTTACTAGGGGCTTTAGTATATATAAAGGAGACATTGATAATAGTAGTTTGGTTGCATACCGGTTCAAGAGTCAGAGGAGGGAGCATATCAGGGCCTAATAGACACAGTCTGAGGCCGAAAATGGATGTAAGAGTAATACCCCCCTCTGGGGCAGAGTGCCAGAATAATCCCTCTGCATTGTTAGTAGACACAAGAGATGTAAGGATGGCAATTCCCTCATAAAAGGGAGGTATTGGAGAGAAACAAATCCAACATTCCTGGTAGGCAGGATTACTAGTATTATGGATAGCCTCTGAGGAGGCATTGACCAAGGAAACAATAAGATCAGCAGAGCTTGGGGGTCCTTTAGGAATGGTGGGACGAAACAAGGTATGTGTGGATAGTCTATTCCCCTTTTATTTTTTCCTCTCATGAGAAGACACTCCAACTGCTTTAGGGGTCTGGGTCGAAGACATCAGATCATTTACTACTTCCTGCTGAACAGGACACGAAGTGGAGACTTGTTGCAGTTAGAGAATCTCTCCTAGAAAGGGGAACTATTTTAATGTACCACAGAGTGTAGGAAGATAATCTTGAAAGAGAACTTTGGAAAGAAAGAATAAAAGTAAGGAGTTATTGAAAAGTGAGCACACAGCAAACTGGTCTTTTTGTAGGTCGAGGGAATCCAGGTAGACAGGCTTGGATCATCTCAGGACCATCTGAGAATGAGTTGGCTGAGATTTTCTTTCAGAACTGTTCATTAAATGGCACAGTAATATTTAACATGGCTTGTAAAACAGGTGAGATGTTAGCAGAGTTATCATAAACATATACATAACATTTAATCTTAATAATAAAGAGCTATTGGGTGCCATTAAAGGCTATATGTATGTATATGTATATATATATATATATATATATATATATATATTGGCCTCAGAACTTATTTATATATTTTAGATTTGAAAATAACCCTTTGAAAATCTATAGTTGTTTTTCTTTATTATAGAATTAGAACTGTGGGGAAAAGATATCTTAATGTTTGTTTGTTTCCCCTCTTGAATAGCTCTTGTATTACTTAATAGGCCATTCATATATTTAAGGTATTTTTAATCTTTGGTTATATATTTCTCTCTGAGTGTTTAAGACCACGCAGATAGCCAAAAGTTAATTAAGGATTAATTTTGGAGGTCATTAATGGCTCTCCAAAGAGACTTTAGGGACACAGGAGTAGCCCCATAGCTTACTTGTGTCTTTTGCCTGTTAGTATGAGTCAGGGCCATGCTGGCCAAGTAGTTTTCCCTTCTTTGGGAAGTCAGGAGGACCGATAGCTCCTCAATTGTGACTCTCCTGTTTTACATTGTATACCAGTTTTGTTTGGGTCTCCATATCCTCCCTGCTCAGGAAGACAGGTGACTTACCAGGGGGCCAGTGTAGAAGTGTCCCATCATCTCCAGTGGCCTCATGACATGGGAGCACAGGCCAAAATATTGACACTTTTTACTCTGATGATTCCAATTGGCTTTGGATTCTACATAGGTGATTAACACACTTAGAAAGGAAGTTACACCAACCTGGATGTACATACATATAGAGCACATTTAATTACTGAAATAGACAACTAAAGAATGGCACAGGGCTTCTAAAATTATTTTGTCCTAACTTTAGAATTTTTGTTGTACTGTGGTAGCATAAGCCATATATCTGAGGTATAGAAAGTAGGCACATCTCATATTTTAAATAGATAACATTTGTAAGTATAGGCAGAACCTGTTACCAGTCTTAAAAACAGTACCAGTTGATTTACAAATTTAACTCATTTAACCTAGAAAACAAGTAAGACAGTATAAGGTCTTAGCACCTGTGTGAAAAGATCTTTGATTAGTTCAGATACCTGTGTGGGTACAAATTACCCAGAGAACATTGGAAACAGAACCATGAAGCTTGAATTTTTTTTTTTCCTTTTTTTCTCAGATGAGGACCATTGTTTGAGCATGAGGCTGTGCCCTAAAGTAGGGAATATGTCTTAAGGGTTAATTTTGTTATAAACACTGGACTTAAGATGCCAAAACTGAGACAGTTACTTTACATACAACAAAGTAGAATCTGGTCTTTTCTGAGCCCAAACAGCTAGCTAAATATTAATATAACCCTTGATAAATCTTCTTGAAAGAAAAAAACATTATTTGACAACTAATGATTTTGGCTTACTTGATAGCTATTGATTTCATGCACCACAGAAATTTTTGTTAACATAAAACAATTTTATGTTCTACCCATCACTTAAATTTGATAAAGCTCAAGCAAACTATCCCAACATACTTCAGCCTGAAAATTTCTTTCTTTTTCACATCCGCACACCTTCATCTACATACTTTAACATTCTGATCTAAGTACCACTCAAAAGGCATTTTTAACAAGCACTCTATGTCCCAACATTGAAAAACTCCTTCCCAGTTTCTTTCTTTTTGGGGCATTCGTGAACCCAACATCCTCTTTCCTTGCAATACGTATATTGATCCTTCTCAAGGGGCTTCCTAAAGCCCTCAGGTTCCTTATTCCTTGTTTGCTTGTTGCCCAGGTACCCTGGCTGTTTAAGTCTTCCTGATCCTGATGTTCTTTTTTTTTTCTAACTCCTATCACTGCAGCCAATATCCTATTTAAGTTCCTTTCTTGTCTCCTTTCCCATTTATTTTCTCTCTTCTGCTTCCTTTCTTTTTCTGCCTTTCTTTTTCTTCTTCTCTCTCTTATGATAAACCTTCTCAGCTTCCTTAATTATGTCTGTCAAAGCTAGATCTTGTAAACCTTCCAGATGTTGTAATTTTTTTTTTTTAAATGTCTGGAGTGGACTACCTTATCTATGTCATTGTTATTGCTGCCTGGTGACCCGGAGAAGAAGGGTCAAAAGGAGTATATCTCTGGTGAGCCTCCATCAAGCTTTCTAAAAACACAGAGGGAGGTTACTTTAGCCAGATTCGTGGGGCAGGCAGCCCCCTGAGACCTGCCATTAAAGCCTGGTGGTAGACTGTCAGTTGCTCCCTACCTTCTGCCAAGTTGTAATTCCATTCAGGTTGGGTGAGAGGGAATCCCGCATCAATCTCATTTGGGAGCTGGATAGGCTGCTCATTTGGGCCTGAGACATGCTAGGGTCAGGGGGAGGACCAAAGGCTCGTAGGGGCAGGGCCACGGTGGAATCAGGTCCTTTGGGACTTCGGTTTCTAGTCCCTGCAGCGCGTCCATCTCCTCCTCCCTCAGCCAAAGCTGGAGCAGGGAGAGCAGGAGGGTAAGGTGGGGGAGATGGAATCAGGGCAGAGGGCCACTCAGGAGGGTCCTCTATTTTAGTATATATTTTGGGCTGAGCCGAGGGGTCCAGGGCCATTCAGCTTAGTTTTCTCGTAGCTTGTTGGGCCACTGCCAGGACTCGGGAGCCTGACCATGGCGGGGGGTGGATCCAGGGCTTGACCCACATGGGGGATCTGTCATTAGGCTCTCCCAGACCACGATGTATGGCTGTTGATCTGGGTGAGAATGTGGTCCCTTTTGAAAAACAATATTCTTAACAGCAGAAATAATGGTTAGATCAAATGCTCCCTCTGGCAGCCACTCAAAGGAGCAGAAAGTCTGCTATTTACCTCTTTTTTAATTTTTACAGATAAGTCATGAGCCCTACTTCTAACTTCAGGGAAATGAGATACCGTCAGAGTCGGGGGGGGG
The DNA here is from genome assembly GCF_020740685.1 of Jaculus jaculus. Taxonomy (NCBI): domain Eukaryota; kingdom Metazoa; phylum Chordata; class Mammalia; order Rodentia; family Dipodidae; genus Jaculus; species Jaculus jaculus. The sequence continues at coordinate 64,889,756 of NC_059102.1, forward strand.
GGTCGTCATAGTCCGTCCCATAATTAGAAACAAGAGTCCACAAACAAACACAAAATAGATACTGACAAAAAGAAACCAAAAACCGTGACGCCTCCGATGTGTCCAGAACAGAAAACCAAATGCAGTTTCAGATGGAAGATGCCTCTGTGGTTTCTCCTAAAGGAGAAATACACAATCTTCCTTTACCAGATAGGAGACTGCCAGCCACCCTGACTCTCCTCAGATCCCGGGGCGTCCCCCAGGATTGCAGCCTGTGGTCCTGCCAACCACCATTATCAGGTCCTCACGGTCCCAAACAACAGCTGCCCAAACCAAAATTAAAACAGACCAGAGCAACAGAAATCACTCAGACAAACACTCAGACAAGCAGCGCTGCAGACATTTACATTTTTTACCTCCAAGGGGGTCTCCGGAGTCCTGCGTAGACGTGCAAATCCCTGGAAGAGCCCCCAACTGAAAGACCCCCAGAGGGAGACCTTCACTCAAGTCTCGAGATAGCACGCACCCAAAGACACACGGGAGACCCAACTTGCTGCAAAAGCATGAGGCTTTATTCCGGAAACCAGAGCTCTGGGGTCGACACGTATCTCATGTAGGAGACAGAGGAGTCAACTCTTTGCCCTATTGGGTGTTTCTTTTTATAGGGTTTTTAGCAAGGAAGGGAAAGGGGAGGGGGTTTCACAAGGGCATTTGCCAACCTTGTACAGTTATGTCTACATATCTTATTTGTGCATAATCAGAGTTTAAGTCCTTTTTCTTTACCTTAATTCCCCTTTCTCTGAGAGAAAACTTTAAATCCTTAATAAAGGATGCTTCTTTAGATGAAGAATGGCCCATTTTATGGGACGGAATGAGTGAACTTACCAGATCTAGCCATCTCCTCAGGCAAAGAAGCAGTGATCACAAGAGAACTCCTCCGGAGGATCATCAATAAGGGGTCTCTGTCCAACTAGGTCCGTGCCTGAGCCCTACGTTTGGGCACCACTTGCCCTGACCCGCGGGACCTAGTTATTCATGAGGGCACCAGGAGGACCTTAGCCTGTGAAGAAAATGGGCGAGAGAAGGGAATGGACTCAGGCAAACCAATGCTTGTTGAGAGTCATTTATTCAGCCAGAAGGCTCATCTTTTAAAGTCAGTTTTAGGTAAGGGAGGGGTAAGGGGAGTAGAGGGTGAGACAGTAGAGAATCTTCTTGCACAAGGCATGGATCATATAGAAGGGGGTCAGGGTGACCTAGGTGGTGGAAAGTTACAAACTCTTCTTGGCCTCAGGCCAGAGACATTGTGGTTGTTCTGGGAAGTCATAACTCAGGGGCCTTGATACTGCAGGCGCAGAGCAGAATGTTTGTTCTTTGGTCAGAATGCAGCGGGGGTGGTGGAGGGGGTAAGGGAAAGATGGAGCATTTCTTAAGGGTGGTCCCCAACACTGGCCCATCAAGAGACAAGTGGGCCTCAGACAAGGTACTTGTGAAACATTCCTTCCTTGTTATCCCCAAGTGCCCATACCCACTGTTGGGAAGAGACTTGTTACATAAACAAATAAAAAAATTCAAGTTGGGAGCTGAGATGTAAATGTGTCTATTGACAAGTGAGAAATTTAGGAACTGTGCTACTGGGAGAAGAATACTTTTTATTAGAGAGCCCCATCACAGGCAAAAATCAGGATATTTTGATTACCTTACAGGACAAGTTTCCAAAGGTGTGGGCTGAAAACAATAGCTCTAGACTGTCACTCCAGCAGGTACCAATTATCGTAGACCTAAAAGGTATGGCAACTACAATATTAGTCAAACATTATCCCATACTGCTAGAAGCAAAATGGGGCATAAAGAAACACATGGACAGATTACTAGAGGTTGGCATTTTGGTACCTTGCCAATCACCCTGGAACACCCCCCTCTTGCCAGTAAAAAAGCCAAGAACAGGAGAGTATTGGCCAGTCCAAGATTTAAGAGAAGTAAATAAACAGTTGCAGGATATACACTCTCTGTGCCCAACACCTATATTTTGCACAGTATGATTCCACCAAAAAGGCAAATTTATACAGTGCTGGACTTAAAGGATGCTTTCTCAAGCATCCCATTGGCAAAGGAAAGTCAGCCCATTTTTGCCTTTGAATGGATGAATGAGGCACCAACGGGCAATTGACTTGGACTAGGCTTCCACAGGGATTTAAAATTTGCCCTACTCTCTTTGATGAGGCTCTTTATAAGGATTTGCAGGTTTTTCACAAAGAAACACCTGAGACAATTCTGCTGCAGTACGTGGAAGATGTCCTCCTAACCATAGAAACAGAGGATAAATGTCTCACTGCCACAGAGCATCTCCTGGACACCTTACAAAATCTGGGCTATCTATCAGGTGTAAGCCAGGAAGACTCAGCTCTACATGTGTAAGGCAACCTACTTGGGATGTGAGCTCCAAGGAGGTAAGAGGATGCTGTCAGCTTCTAGAATTCAGGCCATCATACAAATTCCCATGCCTCAGACTAAGAGAAAAATCTGAGAACTCCTTGGAGCTGTGAGGTATTGTAGAATTTCGATCCCAAGGTTTGCTGAATTAGCCAAGCCTCTATACATGACCACCAGAGGGCAAGAAAAAGATTTTAATTGGACTGTAAATGAGGAACAAGCATTTCAAGAATTAAAGTCAACCCTAATATCAGCTCCTGCCCTGACACTCTCAGATTTAACCAAACACTTTCTCTTGTGTATGGATGAGAAGAAGGGGATAGCCAGGGTGTCCTAACCCAAAGACTGGGGCTATGGCATCACCAAGTGACCTATTTGTCTAAGAAGTTAGACCCAGTAGTATTGGTTGGCCCTCTTGCCTCTGGGATATTGCAGCTGCTGATATTCTGACAAAGGATGCAGACAAACTAACCTTGGGACAGACTTTGTCAATTACAGCCCCACATGCAATAGAGATTCTTATAAAAAGCCCTCTCAACCAATGGCTGTCCAACTTCTGCATAACCCACTATTAGGCCTTGCTTTTAGATCAACCAACAATATAGTTTTGCTAAACTGTGGCATTGAATCCAGCCTTCTTGCTGCCAGAAACTGATGAGGCATCAATTCCTTTGCATGACTGCTTAGAGATCACCTCCACCTTCCACAGACTCCACCGGGACCTGACAGATGTGGCTTGACTGGACCCTAGCCTGGTGATGTATTCTTATGGCAGCAGCTTTGTCATGTATGGAATCAGGTATGCAGGGGTGGCTGTGGTGACTTTGGAAGAAACCCTGTGGGCTGAGGACCTGCCTTGGGGTACATTGGCTCAGAAAGCTGAACTGATAGCATTGACCAAGGCTCTGATATTGGAAAAGACAAGACAGTGAATATCTACACAGACAGCCATTATACCATTGCCATAGCACATGTACATCGGACCATCTACTAGAAGCAAGGGCTATTAACACTAGAAGGTAAAGACACGAAAAATAAAAATGAATTTGTGGACTTATTGAATGCCATTTGGGCACCTGGTAACCTGGCTATAATTCATTGTCTAGGCCATCACAAAGGGGAGACCACAAAAGCAAGAGGGAACAGACTGGCAGACCAAGAATTCTGCCTCTCAGCATCCATCACATTGTCTGGTCACCCTCCTGGCACCCATTCTTCCTGAGAGACAGACATACACAGAACAGGAGGTATGGCTCACATTTCATCTGATGAAGGAGTAGACCCCACAAGGATGGTACCAACTGAAGGATGGACAGCTGTGGCTGTCCTGAGCCCTAGAACAGAGACTGGTGAGACAACTACATAAAGGAACCCACTTAGGCAGCAACAAGCTAGTTGAACTCATAAGGAAAGAGTTTTTCTTTCCAAGTATGGACTCTGTCATCAAGGATATCACCACCAGCTGTCAGGACTGCCAACAGACAAATGCCTCCTCTGATAAGGTGCCACCAATGGGGTCAAGAGGAAGAGGGATGGTGCCAGAAAGATACTGGGAAGTTGACTTTACTGAGGTAAAGTCAGGCCAGTATGGGTTTAAGTACCTGCTTGTTTATGTTGATGCATTCTCGGGATGGGTAGAGGCATTTCAAACCAAGTCTGAGACAGCCCAGGTAGTGGCAAGTAAATTACTAGATGAAACAATTCCCCGATATGGATTGCCCCTAATGATAGGATCAGACTATGGACCTACTACCTTTGTATCCAAAGTTATTAAAGTAACTAAAACATTGGGGATTAATTGAAAATTACATTGTTCTTATCATCCCCAGAGTTCAGGACAGGTAGAGAGGATGAATCGGACTTTAAAGGAGACTCTAACTAAGTTAACCCTAGAGACCAGCGAAGGTTGGGTGGGACTCCTTCCCTTTGCCTTATTAAGGGCCAGATGTACTCTGTACATAAAGGGAATTACTCCATTTGAAATTATGTATGGAAAACCCCCTCCCATCCTGCCTAAAATGGGACTTGAACAAGTGACTGACTTTAATAACGAAAAAATCCTCCATTCTGTATGAATCTTGCAAAAGGTCCAGGAGTCCATTGCCTCAACAGTCAGGGCTGCTTTTCAGTCATCTCCTGTTTTCCCCATCCTTTTCAACCCAGAGATGGAGTCTGAATCAGAAGACACCGTTCTGGAGCGTTGGATCCTCATTGGAAAGGTCCTCATCAAATCATTCTGACCATGCCAATGGCTGTCAAAGTGGATGGAATTCACACTTGGATAGATAAGGACCCCTTCACATCCCTTAAGATAGAGTCCAATGATAGCTGTGAAGCCATTGGGTATTGTAATCCAGTTGCTATTCCCCTTCGCAGCTGGGACCCTTTTCCTTAACTGGACAATGAGACATAGGAAAGACTTGGAGAATCTGAAAGTATCAACAGGGGAGAGACCCAGGCACCAAGTTTGCCATCCAAAGAATGAAAGTAGCTCCCTCAGTACAGCCTATAGGACCCAACCAGGATATATTCCTGGATCCCCCTGAAGTCAGGCCTACTCTTCCTAAAGCTCCACATCTGTCCCTCCTGCCCTGGGAGTACCCCCTAACTCTATCCTTTCTATGTTAAACACAATGTATTCCTTTATCATTGCAACTGTGAATCTAAACAAGGACTGTTGTTCTGCTTAAACCCCAAACTTCCCTATTACATGGAAATAAGTACTAACTGTACAATAGGAGAGGGAGAACTACAAATAAGAAAGCTCAACTATACCAGGACAGAGAAAGAATGTCCTTGGGGTTGGGGGGGGGACCTAAGCCAGTGTTAACACTAGGAGACATTAGGGGAAAAGACTATGTCTCAAGCCCTCTAACTATTCCTTATCCTCCCCCGCTTTCCGTAAAACTGTGAAACAACTTTAGATTTAAAACCAGAAGAAGTCCTTCTTAAGAGCCCATCTACTATCTGGATTGCATGTACTAACAGCCTCACTCCCTGTGTAAGTTTAGAGTCTTTCAAAGATCCTAATGAGCTACATGTATACCGACCCACATCATCCCCCAAGTTTACTTGTATGACGGAACATCAGGTAGTGAACATTTATTTCTGCCACATCAGGCAGAGTCAAAAGAGCTGCCCCAATCCTGGTACCACTCTTGATAGGGGCTGGCATTGAAGGATCAGCTACCTTAGGCACTGCCTCTCTAGTAATAGGGACAAAAATCTTAGACTATTTAGTGAACAAATAGATCAAGATCTGAGCCACTTAGAAAGCTTTATAACCTGTTTAGAACAGCAGGTAGATTCATTGGCTGAGGTTGGGTGACCAAACAGAAGGGGGCTTGACTTACTCTTCATGAAACAAGGGTGTCTATGTATGACCTTGGGTGAATCTTGTTGCTTTTATGTAAACCAGTCCGGAATAATCAGAAACAACTTAGCCTTAGTCAGTGAAAACATTAGAGAAAGAGAACTCCAAAGTCAGGCTACTGGAAACTGGTTTCAGTCTATGTATAATTTGTCTCCATGGTTAACTACTCTTATTTCTACAGTCACTGGCCAACTTTTATTAGTATTTCTAGGCCTTGTCATAGGACCCTGCATTATTAATACTTTGGTCAGATGTGTTAAAAATAGAATTTGTTCTGTTAAGCTTATGGTATTACCGACAGAGTATGCCCCCCACCATCTGAAAATGAACAAACCCTAGACGTTATCCCTCATGATTCAAAGATTTAACTCAGTGTCATATCAGAGGGGGAAATGTAAATACAGCAAAATGTTACATTTTTCTACATTTCTTTATATCAACCTTAGAGAAAAGTAGAAATCACTACATTGTAGGAGCTCATAAACGTATGGCATGAAACACTTGCTTAAGCAGATCAGGGTGGTAGATAAATAGGATGCTGTGCTGGTCTGAATAACATTAACTCAGGCCTGAATTGTTAAGCAAAATGCTAAAGGGCAGGTAAGTGGGATATCCCCGAATCTTGATCCCAGTCCTACCTCACACCTCCCCCCCCAGGCGCTTCCTGTAGCTGACCAACAGACCTGTTTCATAAATTCATTTTTGTTTCCTCCTTATAATCTTCTATGAATGGAATGTCCCTGCTGCATTACACTGAAATCCCCTTTATGTTTAAAATTAATTTTATGGTTATAATTGTAACATGTGAATTGTGTGATTTATGGTTTAACTCCCATCTTGTTTTTGCAATAAACATCTTGCAGTTTTCTCCAATAAAAGATGACCCTCCAGACCGGGCATGGTGGTGCACTTCTTTAATCCTAGCTCTTGGGGATTAGCAGCAGTAGGAGGATTGCTATGAGTTCAAGGCCACCCTGAGACTACATAGTGAATTCCAGGTCAGCCTGAGGTAGCGTGAGATGCTATATCAGAACATGGAAAACCAAAAAAGCTGACACTAACAGTTTGGGGCTGCTCTCAGACTCAGAGATCCCAACCTCTGATGTCCAGTCCTGATGCATCAGTTCTTACTCAACACTCTGTGAGTCAAATGGTCTTGCTTGTGTGAAACCGGAACCCATAACAAAATCACCTGACCAAGAGCAGCTTGTGGGAAAAAAGGTTTATTTTGGCTTAGAGACTCAAGGGGAAGCTATGTGATGGCAGGGGAAAATGAAGATATGAGCAGAGGGTAGACACTACCCCATGGCCAACAGAAAGTGGACAATAGCAACAGGAGAGTGTGCCATAGAGTGGTAATACCCATAAGCTTGTCCCCAACAATACACTTCCTCCAAGATGCATTAATTTCCAAATCTCCATCAGCTGGGAACCTAGCATTCAGAACACCTAAGTTTATGGGGGACACCTGAATCAAGCCACCACATTATGCCTCTGGCCTCCATAAACTGATAACCATACATGATATAAAATACAATGCATTCATCCAACTTTAAAACTCCCCATAGTTTTTATCAATCTTAATGATGTTCAAGCATCTCTATAGTCCAAGATCTTTTAACTGAGCCATAATACCAAAATAACCTCAAAAAATCCATAATGGCCCAGAATAAATATTCATACTGCAAAAATGGCTTTGGGCATAGCAAAGAAATACTGAAGCAATACATGATTTAAAAAGGGCAAATATCAAACTCTGTAACTTCAAGTCCAAAGACTCTAGTCAGTGACAAGTCTCCAAGTTTGGTAATTCTAACCAGCAACAAGTCTCTGAAGCTCCAACTCTACCCCTCCAGCTAGGCTTCTCACAGTCCTGGAAAACTTCATCTGGGGCTGGCATCTCTCCTTACTAGCCATCTTATGGTCCTGGCATCTCCATGGGGTCTCCAGTGCAACCCACGGTTCATCCTCACGGTTCCATTGGGGCTTGGTGCAGGCATCCAGCAAACCTGCTTCGCATTGCCCATGGCTATTTTTAAAACACAAGACTGTGTTGAAAATTCAATGACCTTCTCTTTCTTGAATTTCTTGTACTCCATAATGCCAGGTATGTGACAATTTGTTAATCCAGGGGTAATAAAACAGACTTTGAAGAATAGGACACTCCTTCAGTATTCAGGCTCTTTCAAAAGACTCTGCATTTTTCCTGTCCCAATGCATGTCAGCTGGCCCAATCTCAATGGTTGCAATCTCTCATACAACTGTAGCTGAATGGACAGAAGTTTTGGTCCAAAGATTTCATTTTTTTTTGCCATAGCCCTCTGCTCATATCAGTCTGTTTCTATGCAAAGCAACCCTGCACAAGTTCTCAGGACACTAGCATAATAGCAAGCCTCTCACACAAACTGCTTCTAGCCCAGTCCAAGCAAAGCTCTTTCTCACCCTCATCAGCTAAACCTCAGAGTCCATAGTTCTTATTGCATTCAGGTCTTCAAACTCTGACCAGAATAGTCCATCAAGCTGTACTTACAGCACTGTAAGTCATCTCTTAGGCCAAACTTTTAAATCCTTCCACATTCCTCTTGAAAATCAGCTCCAAAAGGCCAAAGCCACATAGTCAGGTGTCTAGCAGCAATCCAAGTCCTCTGGTACCAACGTCACTGTTGCAGTCAGGTTCACATTGCTGGCAGAAATCATCCAACTAAGCGCAGCTTGTGGGAAAAAAGGTTTATTTTGGCTTATAGATTTGAGAGGAATCTCCATGATGGCAGGAGAAAACGATGGCATGAGCAGAGGGTGTACATCACCCCCTGGCCAACATAAGGTAGGCAACAGGAATAGAAGAGTGTGCCAAACACTGGCAAGGGGAAGCTGGCTATAATACCCATAAGCCCACCCCCAATAATACACTGCCTCCAGGAGGCATTAATTCCCAAATCTCCATCAGCTGGGAACCTAGCATTCAGAACACCTAAATTTATGGGGGACACCTGAATCAGACCACCATACCTGGAATTAAATATGCTTTCCTGTATGAAAGTCCTTTAGATTTGCACATATTTTATATTGTCACTCTCAATTTATCTTCTAGCATTCAAAACTGCAACTGGAAAATAACCCAGTAGTTGTACCTCCTCCTTTTCCAAGGCTGAGTTCCCTCCTCCACTCTTTCTGGCACTCTCTACTTTATTCCTTGACAGGACAGTGGTGAGTAGCAGCTGGGAAGAGAAGAAAACATTCAATTTCATATCGGACTAACCTCTTCCTCACCCTTTTCACTACCATTTAAAGACTTAACTGGTACAGGGCCTGCTTCATGCTATGCTCCTTGAGCCATCTGGAATGACTGATTAAAAAAGAATGCTTCAGCCAGTCATGGTGGCACATGCTTTTAATCCCAGCAGGCAGAGGTAGGAGGATTGCCGTGAGTTCAAGGCCACCCTGAGACTAGATGGGTAATTCCAGGTCAGTCTGGACCAGAGACCCTACCTTGAAAAACAAAACAAATTAAAAAAATTAAATAAAATAAATAAATAAAATGCAAGAATGTTTCAAAAAAAATTCTGGCTTTGCTAGAACTCACACAACATAAAAATTACCATTTGTATCTATGCTGGCTATGATTATTGAAGAAGCCTAAGAAAATATCCTTTGAAGAGAGACAGAGATAATAAAAATGCTCTACTGGAAAATCAATATGTATATATTTGCTCTAGTTTTTATGTTGACTTGAGGAAACACTAACTGTCTTGTTTTTTCCAGTAACCACCTGATGTAACAGTTCACGGGGTGCTGTGGTGACTGTGTTAAATACTCCACGAGGGGAGAAAGGTCCAAGATAGCCACCAATTACTTATCTTTCATTCAGATGAAGGTTCAGTTTAATTCTCTCTCCTTGAATCTATGCTGGCTTTTTTTTTTATTATTATTATTTTTATTTTTTTTACAAGTTTCACTTAAGGAAAGCAGTGAGGTGGGCCCCTGGGAATAATGGCTGTGGTAGTTTGTATGGAGAGCCCTGATATATTCAGGATTACCTGAAAGTTTGTAATTTAGATCTGTAGCCACCTAGGTGGAGGTGACACTGGGTGGAGCTCAGGTCCCAGCCCTAAGGTGCAGTGGTGGATTTGGAATTCCAGTCTAAATATATGTAAAGTGTCAGAGTTCCACCTGGAGTTCCTGAAGTGCCTTGTTTGTGGTGTGGTTTCTGGGTCTTTTGGCTTGGGGCTCCTTTCTTTGTGCTTGGATCTGTGAAAGTGGGCCAGTGTCTTCTGCCACTAGGGAACTTCCCTTGGATCTATAAGATTTAATACATATCCATTCTTCCATAACTGTGCCTGGTTTGGAAGTTCATCTCAGTGACATGAAGCTGTCTGCTACAGTGGCTATACTGTAAGAAGCCCACCAGCTTCTGCTTAGCTCTTTTGGAACCTAGTACACAGGTGGGCAGGGAACTTGAGTAGCCCTATAGAGAGAGATCCTGAAAAGGAGCCCAGGCCTCTAGCTGACAGCCCTTGGTAATCTTCCAGTTCACAGCCAGAACCAACTTGCTGGGCATGGAAATGAGCCATCTTGTGTGTGGATCCTCCAGCCCTAAGGGAACCCCATCAGCTGATGCTTGAAGGAGCATAATTGAGTGTCTACCTAGACTTTTACCAGCTTCCTGACCCATGAAATCATATGAACAAAATTGAGGTTTTCTTTAAGCCGCCAACATTTAGGGTTGTTTGTTCTCTATCACATAGCATCAGATAAGCTTCTTGCATTAACTTCCTTTATTCTCACTACTCTCCTCTGAAGGGGGTACCATTTATGTTACTTAAATGGTAATGAAATTGACTCAGATGTGTTAATAATTTGCTTAAGATCGTATGATTAGGAAGCCAGGGAAACAGAAATTGAGTCAAGGTCAGTCTGATTCAGTAGCCCACTTCAAACTTTTGAACTAAATTGCTAATTAGCCATACTATTTGGGCTTTAGTTAACTTGTAAAAGTAAATTTGCTGTAATTGAGTGTGTTATACCTTCAGTTTCTCAAAAGTTTTGACTGTTTTTAGTCATAGGATCATGTTATTGTAAACAGACTAAGTTTGAGACACCCAGAAAGTAAGCTGGTCACTCTCCACTCGCCACTGATCTCTGTTGGCTCTGGAGATCATGAGGTAAGCACAGAGGTTTGAGTACTAAGAAATGAAACCAGAAACCACAGCTTGCAAAACTGTCCCAGAACTTACAAAATCAAACATACCATGCAAGATGAACAAAGCTCTACTTTTGGAGACAAACTTTGATCACCAGTTCATTCACCTTTTGCTCAGTATACAAGGACATAGATCTTTTAGAGATCAGATCCTTAATTGTTCCAAGAAATCACTTAGCTCACAAATTCTGAACACATCTGCCCAGACCTTGCTTGTGATCTTCCTTCAATTCATAGTATGACAAGCCTTGGCCTTCAAGCCTTCTAAGTACCTGTCATTAGTGACCTACATTTGATATGCTCCATAGTTCTCATGGGTGTGTTTCCTTTGTTTCAGAAGGCTAATACAGCTGATTTTTTTTTAAGCCACAGCTGAATCCTGGTAATATTTGGTGGCTGTAATTTATTGACAGAGAAAATATAGGTACAGCTCATGTAAAAGAAAGTTTAAAAAATAAGATACTTGGATGGAGAGATGGCTTAGTGGTTAAGGTGCTTGCCTGCAAAGTCTAATGACCCATGTTTGACTCTTTAGATCTCATGTAAGCCAGCACAAGGTGACTTAAGCATGCAAGGTCACACATGCACACAAGATGGCGCACACAATTTTGTCTCTCTCTGTCTCTCTTGCTCTCTTGCATTAAAAAAAAAAAAAAAAAGATACCGTACTTGATAGAATGCATTTGTTTTTCAGGGCTGCCACAACAAAATACCACAGCCTAAGATGTTGAATAATGAGAAGTTGATTTTCTCACAGTCCTGGAGGAGGCTGGCAGCGTTGGCTTCTCTTGAGGTCTCTCATTCATTGCTGCCTTCTCATTGTGTTATTGGGTGGCCTCTTCCCTAAATGCAATCCCTTCCTTATTTTTGTGTGTCACTTTTCCCTATCCTGTCAGACCTGTCAGCTTGATGAAGGTCCTATCTCCCAACATAGGTTATGATGGATCAGGAGTTAAAACTTCAGAATATGATTTTGCAGGCACAATTCTTTCTTCCCTTAGACAAGGTGTGTAGACAATCGGGTGTGTTTTAGGTGGGTATGCTGGCGTGGGTCTGTGGGTATTGAAGGAATATTATTTTATTAACCTTGCTCCACTTTGTTTAACCAGTAAGTGTGGGCTGAACATCGATCAGGGCTCCCTCAGCTGGAGGATGTGAACATCACAGAAGGTGAAATTTCAGAAGAGATGAAATTCCTTGGGAGAGTGCCACAAAGTATGTGTGGTGGTTTGATTCAGGTGTCCCCCATAAACTTAGGTGTTCTGAATGCTAGGTTCCCACCTGATGGATATTTGGGAATTAATGCCTCCTGCGGGGAGTGTATTGTTGGGGGTGGGCTTATGGGCTTTATAGCCAGTTTCCCCATGCTAGTGTTTGGCACACCCTCCTGTTGCTGTGTTCCACCTTATGTTGGCCAGGGGGTGATGTCCACCCTCTGCTCATGCCATCGTTTTCCCCTGCCATCGTGAAGCTTCCCCTCGAGCCTGTAAGCCAAATAAACCTCTTTTTCCCAGAAGCTGCTCTTGGTTAGGTGATTTCTAACAGCAATGCGACCCAGACTGCAACAGTAAAGTGGTACCGAGGAGTGGGATTGCTGATAGACACCTGACTATGTGGCTTCGGCCTTTTGGAGCTGATTTTCAAGAGGAATGTGGAAGGATTTGAAACCTTGGCCTAAGAGATGCCTTGCAGTGCTGTAAGTACAGCTTAAAGGACTATTCTGGTCTGAGCTCCAAGACTTGAAGGCAGTAAGAACTATGGACTGTGAGGTTTGGCTTATGAGGGTGAGAAAGAGCTGTGCCTGGACTGGGCTAGCAGTTTGTGTGAGAAGCTAGTTCTTGTGCCCGTGTCCTGAGAAGTTGTGCAGGGTTGCTTTGCGTAGAAATGAACTGGTGTGTGCGGAGGGATATGGCACAGAAAGGAAAATCTTTGGGTGAACTGTTGCCCGTTCAGCTGCAACTGAGAGATTACAACCTTTGAGATTGGGATAGCTGACCTGCGCTGGGGCAACGGAAAGAATGTCAACTCTTTTGAAAGGGCCTGAGTGCTCAAGGAGTCCTGTTCTTAAAAGTCTGCTTTATTCCCCCCTGGATTAACAAATTGGCACCCTACCTGGTATTGTGGAGTATAAGAAATGCTGGAAAGAGGGTCATTGAGTTTGCAACATGGTCTTGTGTTTTGGAAATGGCCATGGGCAGTGTGAAGCGGGTTTGCTGGTTGCCTGCATAGAGACCCCATGGGGCCATGAGGATGAACCGTGGCTTGCAGTGGAGACCCAGTGGAGATGCCGGGACCATGAGATGGCTGCCAAGGAGCTGCCGGCCCCAATGAAGTTTCCCAGGACTGTGAGTAGCCTAGCTGGAGGGGCGGAATTGGAATGCCAGAGACTTGTTGCTGGTTAGAATTATCAGACTTGAAGACTTGTCACTGGCTAGAGTTGCTGGACTTGAAGCTACAGAGTTTGATGTTTGCCCTGGTTGTTTTAAATCTTGTATTGGTTGAATGTTTCTTTGCTATGCCCAATGTCATCTTTTGCAGTGTGAATATTTATTCTGTGCCATTATGGGTTTTTTGAGGTTATATTTTGGTATTATGGCTCAGTTAAAAGATCTTAAACTATGGGGATGTATGAACATCATTGAGATTGATAAAAACTATGGGGACTTTTAAAGTCAGACTGAATGCATTGTATTTTACATCATGTATGGATATCAGTTTATGGGGGCCAGGGTCAGAATGTGGTGGTTTGATTCAGGTGTCCCCCATAAACTTAGGTGTTCTGAATGCTAGGTTCCCACCTGATGGATATTTGGGAATTAATGCCTCCTGCGGGGAGTGTATTGTTGGGGGTGGGCTTATGGGCTTTATAGCCAGTTTCCCCATGCCAGTGTTTGGCACACCCTCCTGTTGCTGTGTTCCACCTTATGTTGGCCAGGGGGTGATGTCCACCCTCTGCTCATGCCATCGTTTTCCCCTGCCATCGTGAAGCTTCCCCTCGAGCCTGTAAGCCAAATAAACCTCTTTTTCCCAGAAGCTGCTCTTGGTTAGGTGATTTCTAACAGCAATGCAACCCAGACTACAACAGTATGTAATATCCGATTTCTTCCCACAGTGACACAGATGTGAAGACTCACCAGCAGAGCTATCCATCGTCAGTTCCCACCACCCTCAGGTTAGTTCTAACTCTTTCTTTTCAACCAATGAGACTTACTCAATGAAGGTGAAAGAAGCTGGTATTTTTATAAGGCTCTGGAGACCATTTTAATTCATACAAAACAAAGTCATTTTAAGCTTGCATTCTTTAAACATTGAAAATTTAGTGATTATTTGCCCAAGTGTCCTCACATTCCTTAATCTCTGCCTATTCCTTTAATTCCCATACAAATGCTCTCAGGTGAACCCCATCTGCTGCTGGGAATCTCATGTTTTCCTCAGTATGTCCAGACCTCTCTAGAAACTCATATTTTAGATCATAATCTGCTTTAATTTTCTGTTTCTTCTAAATCCCCATCCTGGATCCCATGGCTTCAATGCATGTCCTTATTAACCTAAAATACCACCAACACCAACACAGGCCATTGTATATGGCAGATTTCACTGACAGCTTTTTTTTTTTTTTTTTTTTTTTTTTTTTTGCAGCACTTTGGAAAGAGAATTTCATCTCCACATCTTCTCTGTGAATCATTATGTCCTGATGCTTCTCTTGGCTGAGGTTTCTCTCACAGATCTTCTCATCCACTAAATGCTAGTGATGCTATGAATATCTCCAAATTTATACACATGAGCTCCAAACTTTAAAGTCTTCTCTTGCCCACACGTCTTCTTCAGTGACTACCTCACACCCCTGTTTCCATTCCATTATCAGTTATTTCTTCTCACTGGAACCTGTCCTACTTCTCACTACACCAGCCTGTCCATGTTACATTACTTCTCAGCTGTGGTTTAACTGATAAGCCTGTGTCCCTGTATTGAGTTTCTACTGCATCCAATCAGCTCTCTACACCGTTTCTTATCTCCTTTGACAGATTCTCCTTTCTTTTCATTGTAAGAAGAAAATTCTGGCCTTTTCCCTCCTCTCTAGCTTCCCATACAACTCTACACTATGGCCCTAGCAACCACTATCACTATTTTTCACCTTCTTGCCTGCCATATTTCCTATTAACAAAAGTAATCTCTGCTTGGTACCCTTCTGTCTTTGATAGGTGTATGCTCATATGTAAGTTAAATCACCACTGGCCCTGGTCCCTGCTGTACAGGTTCTAAGGTATGTCCATACAACCTGATGTCTCTGTGGCTTCTCCACTTGCGGAGGTCAGATGGTCAAGGGCTAGGTAATATGTACACCTCCTGGGTTCCAAGCTACCCTACTACTGACCTTGGATAAACTTGTGAAACTGTCTGTACCACAAAGTTCTCAATGCTAAAACAGGAATGATGGCAACAGCAGCATCAATACCTTTATTTATGATGAGTAGTTGATATAGCTATATTTTACAAGTATTGGTTTGATTCTTGGATGAATGTTACCCTCTTCCATGTCTTCATTTCCTCATTAGAGAATAGGATTTTTTTTAAATCATTTTTTTTAAGCCATGGTGGCACACATCTTTATTCTTTATTTTATTTTAGAAAATTTAATTATTTTTCATTAACAAGTTCCATGAGTATAAACAATATCTCATGGTAATTCTCTCTCTCCCTCCCCGCACTTTCCCCTTTGAAGCTCCATTCGCCATCATAGCTCCCCACCCTGGTAATCAGTCTTTCTTTTATTTTGATGTCATGATCTTTTCCTCCTATTATGATGGTCTTGTGTAGGTAGTGTCAGGCACTGTGAGGTCATGGATATCCAGGCTGGAGGAGCACATTGTAAGGAGTCCTACCCTTTCTTTGGCTATTACATTCTTTCTGCCACCTCTTCCTCAATGGACCTTGAGCCTTGGAAGGTGTGATAGAGATATTTAAGTGCTGAGCACTCCTCTGTCACCTTTTCTTAGTACCACGATGGCTTCTGAGCCATCCCAAGGTCATTGCCATCTAAAAACAGAAGGTTCTCTTCTAAAAGTGAAAGAAGCATTAATATATGGGTATGAATATTAAGAGAAGTGCTTACTGGGCAGTTTGAATAGCATACTATATACATTTAGCCAGGGCTCATGACTACTCCTGTTTTAAGTTTTCAGTATCAGGGATGTATTCCCTCCTATGGAATGGGCCTCCAGTCCAATTAGTGGGCAGTTGGTTTCCACCATAACAGACATGCCACTATTGCACCTGTTGGCTCATTTGGCCTGACTGGCCAAATATGAGGCTTGCAGTGTCCACTGTTGGGTATATATTTAGGATTGTAATGTCTTCTTTTTTTTAAAAAAAATTTTATTAACATTTTCCATGATTATAAAAAAATATCCCATGTTAATTTCCTCCCTCCTCCCCTGTAGTGTTCTCTTGTTGGAGTGTGCCTTTAATCAATATAAAGTGACCTTCCTTATCTTTCTTAACTAATGTTTGAGTGCATTATACCATGTAAGATATTAGGATAGCAACTCCTGCTTGTTTTCTAGGCCCATTTGCTTGAAACACCATTTTCCAACCTTTCACCCTAAGATAGTGTCTATCCTTTGTAGAAATGTGAGTTTCTTGGAGACAACAAATTGAAGGATCCTGCTTTTTAATCCAGTCTGTTAAACCTATGTCTTTTGGTTGGGGCATTGAGGTCATTAAGAGTTATTATTGAAAGGTGTGTATTTATTTTTGCCATTCTCTTGTAGTTCTTCCAGTTTTACCTTTGTTTTCTCGTATTATATAGTATTTGAGTATGGTTTGCTTTTTCCAGGTTCACTATATGTGTGCTTTTCTTTCTCTTCAGCATGGAAGAGTCTTTCACGTATTTTATGTAGAGCTGGTTTTGTCTTTAAATATTCCTTTAGCCTGCTTTTGTTGTGGAATGCCCTTATTTATCCATCTTAGATAGCTTTGCAGGGTAAGGTAACCTTGGTTGACAGTTGTTACCTTTCAGAACTTGGAGTACATCACTCCATGCCCTTCTGGATTTTAAGGTTTGTGTTGAGTAATCTACTGTGATACTGATGGGCTTGCTTTGTATTTTGATTTTTTCCCTCTGACTGTTTTCAATATTTTTTTTTTTTGGTTCGTATGTTTGATAGTTTAATTATAATATCATTAATGTTTGGTGTTCTAAAGGATTCCCATATCTGCATTGGCATCTCATTCCCAGTTTGGGGGAAGTTTCTTCTATGATTTTGTTGAAAACATCTACTATGCTTTTGGAGTGAAATTCTTCTCCTTCTACTATACCCTGAATTCTTATGTTTGATCTTTGCATATCCTGAATATCTTGAAATTCCCATTCATACTTTCCTATTAGTTTGTCTTTCTCTTTGTTGGGCTGTATTAGATCTGCCACCTGGTCTTCTAGTTTAGATAGTCTGTCCTCTCCTTCATCCATTCTACTGGTGAGGTTTTCTGCAGAGTTTTTATTTCATTGGTTGTGTTCTTCATTGCTAGTTATTTTGACTGGTTTTTCTTTATTATTTATATTTCCTTATTTATGTCTTGTATTGACCTCTTTATTTCATTAAATTGGTTTCCTGTGTCTTCTTTTAATCCTTTGATTTCCTCTTTCATTCCTTTGATTTTCTTTTTGAGTTCTTTGAACATATTTATAATCATCCTTTTGAAATATTTCTCAGGCATTTCATCTAACTCATTCTCACTGGAAGTCATTTCTGATGCATTAATACTTTCTGGTGGATTTATATTGTTTTGTTTTTTGGTGTTTCTTGTGTTATAATGTACATATATGCATCTTGGATTAATTTAATGCTTGGACTTTTTTTATAAATTTTTATTAACATTTTCCATGATTATAAAATATATCCCATGGTAATTCCCTCCCTCCCCACCCCCACACTTTCCCATTTGAAATTCCATTCTCCATCATATTACCTCCCCATTACAATCATTGTAATTACATATATACAATATCAACCTATTAAGTATCCTCCTAATGCTTGGATTTTGTAGTTAGCTGCAGTATTATTAGATGTATCAATCAATCTGATGTTACATATATTCAGTGTAGGAGCTTAAGGTGCTAGGTGTGGCTCTTAGGACTCTCAGAGTATCTATAAAAGTGACCCTAGATGCTGGATTTGCCTGCTATGAGAATATTCAAGTAGGCTGAGTAGAACAAATGTAGGCAGATTCTAAAATTTAACTAAACAATATACACATTCAGTGAAAAACAGCACAGAGTATTTATGTAAGAGTAGGTATTATGATAACCAAATCCTCTAAGAAAGTCCCAGTCCCTTAGGGTATGTGTTGCCCCACACCCTTAATTCTGTCAAATAGGAGGTTAAGATTTCAGGTCTGTTGAGGGTTGCAAGCCAGCTTGTGACCAATTGAGACCTTCCCTAATGAACAACAGAAGAGTGAACAAAGCCACTATAAATCAGGAAGCAACAAATAACAATCACAAAATATAGCTTATCCATCCACCAGATTTAACATATAATTTATCCTGATATGGAAGGTGCAGTTAGCACTTCTGATTTAATCCTATATACCAGGTTAATTTGGCGGGTACTGATCTGGTGTAATTCCAGTTACCTTTTGGGATGATTTTGGTCTCAGTTATGCTGTGCTCCTGCTTGGGTCCCTCTTTGGTGTGCTGTGAGTTCAAGTAGGCTAGCTAGGTTTCTGGATCACTGTTCTGGTCACCAGTGCTGGGTGCTGTGAGCTCCCTTCCCCTGGTCTCTGGTGCTTGCTGGGGCTTGCACTGGTGGTGGGGGAGGGGAGGTGGATTGTGGCTGTAATTCTCCTGCTGGTGCACCTGATCCCCACCTCATGATCTGGTCCTTCATTGGTCCCTGTGGTCCTCCCTTAATGGTTCTTGAGTTTGTGAGGAGCTCCGGTGTGAATGGAAAATCCTCTTATCTGGTTTTTATTGCAGCTCAAGCAGAGCCTTGCAGCTGTTGACCTGTCCTGTGGCCTTGCTGCTGCTGTGGATCTGGTGCTACCACTCCTGAAGCCACTTCTGCCTGGCTATGTGGGCTGTAGATGCTCTGGAGCTCTCCTACTTCTCTGCTGCAGTTGGCGTTGGGCCTTGAAAGGCCCGGATGCGAGGCCTAGTGGAACTTCCTGAGCCTAGCTACAGTTTGGCGACCTGTCTCTGGCTAGCTATGACTCAGTAAGGCTCCAAATTGCCTCTGGCCTGCTACTCCTGCAAAAAAGTTAGAGTTCCCATGCCGTGCGCTTAGAACCAATCATTTCAAAAGTTGCAATATGCTATTGGCCCTTACACCTCATCCCTTCCTGAGATCTCCACTTTCCTTCTCAATGCTATATAAACATCTGCCTGTTACAATAAAGTGAGATCCTGCTTCAACAAGTCTCCCAGGTCTGTGTGTTCTGGCCATTGACACTCACCCTCCTCCTCAACCCCTTGGGAGGAACCAGTAGGCCTGGTCCTCCTCCAGCTCTACCTGTCAGAAAAACCCAACAGACTGGTGCCCCATATGAGGAATTCCCATTAAGGAGGTCAATTGCCATGCAGGTGATTAGTATGAGGCAGTCCTCATATTTAATGTGCCTACTTTTGCTTCTGTAACCTTTGCTCACTTGTCAACATCTTTTTGTTCCCTTTCTCTTTCTGTTCACTTTCGGTTTGCTGGCAAGCCACATCTGTGGCATCTGTATTTAAGAACGGGTCATATGTCCCTTGTGGACACACTGTGTGGACAGACCTGGAAGAGACTTGAGGTATATTTCCCCCTCATTTGAGGGGGGCTCCATCCTGGAAGACAGAGTGAACCTGCTGGGGAGACCTGCTCCCATCTGTACTCTTTTTGGTATCATCAAGCTGTCCCCTAAGTCACAGACTCATCTGGCTGTCACATACCTAAATCTGAACTTAATTCTGCAGCATGTTTAGCTATCTTTTGAGTCCCTTGTGTTTGTGTTGTACTCGTGTGTCTGAGTGTTGCTGTTGCCCTAATTTTACAGACACTCCTCTCCTGACTTTATTATATCGGGCTGTCCACCTCCTGGGAGACTGCAATGTGGCTCCCTTGGACTGAAATGGATGGGGGCAGGGGAGAAGTCCTCCCTCTTGTGGTGACCGGGCTCACTGCTAACTTACTGGGGCAAGACATCCTTGGAGATGCTGAGGCCTTCATCACTACTGACCATAAGGCCTTTTATAATGATTTGTTAGATCAGGAAGAATATCAACAACAATTTGAGGAAGGGAGGGAATGTCATCCTAACTATAGAGATGACCCTTATTTTGAACAACTCAGACAGAAGTACTCCAATGAACACCCCCAATTTTAAGGGCCACTGCTCAGCCCCCCCCTTTAAAATCCAGTGGAGATTGGGGGATCCTATAAGGGTTGAGCAGTGGCCTCTTCCTTCTTCTAAATTATACCAACTCCACATACTTATTGATCAACAGTTGGAGGCTGGACATTCTGTCCCTCCACTAGTCCCTGAAACTCTCCTGTCTTTGTCATAAAAAAGCCTAATGGGTCCTGGAGATTTTTACATGATTTAAGGAGGACCAATGAATGCATGAACTCCTTTGGAACCCCCCAGAGGGGACTCCCATGGATCCCATCTATTCCCAATATATACCATCTTACTATCATTGATATTAAAGATGGCTTCTTCTCTATCCCCCTCCATCCAGAGGACATGGAAAAATTTACATTATCTGTACCCGCTATTAATTTTTGTGGCCCAGGTAGGAGATTTGAGTGTACCATCTTACCTCATGGCATGGCTAATAGTCCCCCCATTTGTCAATATTACCTGTCATCCATTTTCTCTTCTCTTATCAATCTCCCCAGTACTGTTTTATATTTACATGGATGACATTATTCTTGGATGTCTAGATTCCTCCACACTCTAGGACCTTACCCACCAATGTCTAACTATCCTTCATACTCATAACTTTAAAGTAGCTCCTGAGAAAGTTCAAACTGTGCCTCCCTTTAAGATCTTGGGCTTGATCCTTACCCTAGATACTGTTTCACCTACTAAGCCACAAGTCTACATTCAGGATTCTTACACCTTGCCCCAGCTCCAGAGGCTTCTGGGTGAAATTAACTGGATGAGACCCTGGATACCCATAACCACTGAGGAGTTATCCCCCTTGTTTGACCTCCTGAGGGGCCTTGATCTCTTCTATCAAGGGGTCAGAAAGCCTGAACAGCGCCAGATCCTCCTGAAAGTCCAGAGAGCCATTGATAGCTCTTGTCTTAAATGATTTGATCCTGATCTCCCTCTCTCTCTCTACCTTTTCCCTGGGGAGACCCTGACAACTGCCCTGCTGGCTCAAAAGGGCGAACCTGTTCAATGGATTCATCTTTCAATCACTGGAGCCCCTGGGGTCTATTCTTTAAACAACCAGGTAGCGGATTGTATCATCAAAGGCAGAGAAACCTTTATTAGACACTTTGGTACTGAACCGCAATCCATCATTACTCCTTATAAGACAACAGATTGTATTTGGTTCCAAAGGAGTAATTTAAGGGTTGCTATGGCACTTGAGGGGTTCCTGGGCACCATAGACTGCCATTATGGCCCTCATAAGTGGATGAGCTCCTTCTCTAGGTAGGAGTGGAGGCCCCCCAAGCTTTTCCTACATCAACCCAACCCTGACTTCCTCATTGCTTTACAGATGGGGGACACTTGGAGTTGTGTATCCTAGTTGTGTATCCCCCCCTTCAAATTGGGTGTCAAACCTGAGCCCATCAAGTCTATCTCTCAGGAATAGACGGATCACCACAGTACAAAGAGCTTTTTGCAGTTGTTTTGGCCCTAGGTACCATTCAAGAGACATTCAACTTATTTTCTGACAGCCTCTATGTGGTAAATCTATTGCCCAGTCTTATTGAAGCTCACATTAGACTTGATTCCAACCCTAAATCCCCCTTAATGATCCAGGCTCCCACCCTACTCAAACAGAGAGCCCACCCTATCTTTATACAACACCTTTGAGGCCATCAAAATTTACCATGTTTCCTGTCTGAAGGAAACAGCTTGACCAATTGATTGGCTTCTGCGGCTCACTGTCACACTGTCTCAGAGGATACACAATTTCATTCACTAACCCACACCAACTGGAGAGGACTCAAACAAAAATTCACCCAAATACCAAATAAAGATCTTTAAAAGATTATTAGGACATGAAAGTCTTACAAACCCTTCCTCCAGGTTCCCTCCCTCCAAACTTCTGGGAGTAAATTTTGGGGCCTCTGCCCCAACCATCTTTGGCAAATAGATGTTACTCATTATTCCCCCTTTGGAAAACTTAACTATATCTTCTTATCAGTTGATACTTTCTCCCATGCCTGTTGGGCATCTGCACATGCCAGGGAGAAATCTAAACATGCCATTAGTCATATGCTTCAATGTTTTGCCACTCTTGGACTGCCTGACCAAGTAAAAACAGATAATGGCCTCTGCTTCATAAGTCAAAACTTTACAAGTTTTCCTCTAGACATGGCAAATTACACATGCCAAAGGCATTCCATATAACCCTTGAGGCCAAGCTATCATTAAAAGATAAAACCAAACACTTAAATCACAATTACAAAAACAAAAGGGGAATCACTACCCCCCTATGATCAGCTAAAGAAAGAATTATTCACCTTAAATATTTTAAATTTTTCTAGAAATGAAGAAAATGTCTCCATTTCAACAACATTGGTCATCCTCTGTCACATACAGCTCGATCAAGGTCAAATGGAGACAGCCATTGACTGGGGCCTGAAGAGGACCAGACCCACTTCTCACAGCAGGGAGAGGGTTTGGATGTGTCTTCCCTCAAAATGAAAAATGACCCATTTGGATACCAGCGAGGGACCTAAAATATTTACCCCAACAAGAGAACACTGACAATCATCCCTCCAGGGAGTGTTCCACCCCTGAGGATTGTTCCTCTGTTTTTTCCCCAGAAATGATTGGAGATGTGGATGCTACTGCTCTTCCTGATGCTGGCGACGCTCACTCCACCCAGTGATGAAGTGTTTGGAAACCCACATGATGCAGGAACTATCTTGGCCAAACAGCTGGGAAAACCTTGTGAATGTCAGGGAGGAACACATAAAACACTTCCTTTCAATGGAAAACAAATCCAAAGGGTAGACTGTGGTAACAAAATAGCAAACAATTTTATTGATTTCTCTGAGAACCAACATCTCCCCCTACATTTCCATACTAATACGTGGGTGTGCATAGAAAAACCCAAAATTATACCTCAAGTGGATGGCAAGCCAAGGTCCTGCCCTTGCACCACTTTTTTTTATTTATTATTTTTTATTTTCACAATTTTTATTAACATTTTCCATAATTATCAAAAATATCCCATGGTAATACCTCCCCCTTCGCACTTTCCCCTTTGAAATTCCATTCTTCATCATATTACCTCCCGATTTCAATCATTGTACTTACATATATACAATACCAACCTATTAAGTACCATCCGCCCTTTCTTTCTCTTCCTCTTATATCTCTATTTTAACTTACTGGCCTCTGCTACTAAGTATTTTCCTTCTCACGCAGAAGCCCAATCATCTGTAGGATCCACATATGAGAGAGAACATGTGGCGCTTGGCTTTCTGGGCCTGGGTTACCCCACTTAGCATAATCCTTTCCAGATCCATCCATTTTTCTGCAAGTTTCATAACTTCATTTTTCTTTACCACTGAGTAGAATTCCATTGTATAAATGTGCCACATCTTCATTATCCACTCATCAGTTGAGGGACATCTAGGCTGGTTCCATTTCCCAGCTATTATAAATTGAGCAGCAATAAACATGGTTGAGCACATACTTCTAAGGAAATGAGATGAGTCCTTAGGATATATGCCTAGGAGTGCTATAGCTGGGTCATATGGAAGATCAATCTTTAGCTATTTTAGGAACCTCCACACTGATTTCCACAATGGCTGGACCAGATTGCATTCCCACCAGCAGTGTAGAAGGGTTCCTCTTTTTCGACATCCCCGCCAGCATTTATGATGATTTGTTTCCATGATGGTTGCCAATCTGACAGGAGTGAGATGGAATCTCAATGTAGTTTTAATCTGCATTTCCCTGATGACTAGTGCCGTAGAACATCTTTTTAGATGCTTATATGCCATTCATATTTCTTCCTTTGAGAATGCTCTATTTAGCTCCATAGCCCATTTTTTTGATTGGCTTGTTTGATTCCTTATTAGTTAACTTTTTGAGTTCTTTGTATATCCTAGGTATTAATCCTCTATCAGATATATAGCTGGCGAAGATTCTTTCCCATTCTGTAGTTTGCCTCTTTGCTTTCTTCACTGTGTCCTTTGCAGTGCAAAATCTTTGTAATTTCATGAGGCCCCAGTGATTAATCTGTGGTTTTATTGTCTGAGCAATTGGGGTTGTATTCAGAAAGTCTTTGCCAAGACCTATATGTTGAAGGGTTTTCCCTACTTTTTCCTCTAGCAGTTTCAGAGTTTCAGGTCTGATGTTAAGGTCTTTAATCCATTTGGACTTAATTTTTGTGCATGGAGAGAGAGAAGAATCTATTTTCATCCTTCTGCAGATATATATCCAGTTTTCCCAACACCATTTGCTGAAGAGGCTGTCTTTTCTCCAATGAGTATTTTTGGTGCTTTTATCGAATATCAGGTGGCTATAGCTACCTGGACTTACATCTGGGTCCTCTATTCTGTTCCACTGATCTACATGTCTGTTTTTGTGCCAGTACCATGCTGTTTTTGTTACTATGGCTCTGTAGTACAGGCTAAAATCAGGTATGGTGATATGGCCAGCCTTACTTTTGTTGCTCAGTATTATTTTAGATATTCTAGGTTTTTTTGTGATTCCAAATGAATTTTTGGATTGTTTTTTCTATTTCCATGAAGAATGCCTTTGGAATTTTGATAGGGATTGCATTAAATGTGTAGATTGCTTTAAGTAAGATTGCCATTTTCACAATATTGATTCTTCCAATCCAGGAACAGGGATGTTTCTCCACTTTCTAGTGTCTTCTGCAATTTCTCGCTTGAGTGTTTCAAAGTTCTCATTGTAGAGATTCTTTACTTCCTTGGTTAGGTTTATTCCAAGGTACTTTATTTTTTTGGATGCAGTTGTGAATGGGAGTGATTCTCTGATTTCATCCTCTGTGTGTTTGTTGTTAGCATATATGAAGGCTACTGATTTCTGTGTATTTATTTTGTATCCTGCTAACTTGATCTCTTCCTTTCCAATTTGTATCCCTTTTATGTGTGTCTCTTGCCTTATTGCTATGTCTAAGACTTCCAAAACTATGTCAAATAAAAGTGGGGACAGTGGACACCCTTGTCTTGTTCCTGATTTTAGTGGAAAAGCTTCCAGGTTTTCCCCATTTAGTAATATGTTGGCTGTAGGCTTGTCATAAGTAGCCTTTATTATATTGAGATATGTTCCTTCTATTCCCAGTCTCTGTAGGACTTTTATCATGAAAGGATGTTGGATTTTGTCAAATGCTTTCTCTGCACCTAATGAGATGATCATGTGATTTTTGTCCTTCAACCCATTTATATAATGTATTACATTTATATATTTGTGTATATTGAACCATCCCTGCATCTCTGGGATAAAGCCTACTTGGTCAGGGTGAATGATCTTTCTGATATATTCTTGTATTCTGTTTGCCAATATTTTGTTGAGAATTTTTGCATCTATGTTCATGAGGGAGATTGGTCTGTAATTTTCTTTTTTTGTTCTATCTTTGCCTGGTTTTGGCATCAGGGTGATGCTGGCCTCAAAGAAGGAGTTTGGTAGAATTCCTTCTTTTTCTATTTACTGGAAAAGCTTAAGAAGCAATGGCGTTAGCTCTTCCTTAAAGGTCTGGTAAAATTCAGCAGTGAATCCATCTGGGCCTGGGCTTTTTTTAGTTGGGAGATTATTAATAACTGTTCGGATCTCCATGTTTGTTATAGGTCTATTTAAGTGATTAATCTCATCTTGATTTAATTTAGGTAGGTCATATAAATCAAGGAAATCATCCATTTCTTTCAGATTTTCATACTTTGTGGAGTATTTGCTTTTATAGTAAGTCCCTGTGAATTTTTGAATTTCTCTGGAATCTGTTGTGATGTTACCTTTTTCATCTCTGATTTTATTAATTTGTGTCTCTTCTCTCTTTCTTTTGGTCAGATTTGCTAATGGTTTATCAATCTTGTTTATCCTTTCAAAGAACCAACTCTTTGTTTCATTAATTCTTTGGAGTGTTTTTTTTTTTTTTTGTTTGTTTCTATTTCCTTAATTTCTGCCCTAATCTTTATTATTTTTTCCCGTCTACTGATTTTTGGTTTGTCTTGTTCTTCTTTTGCCAAGGCTTTAAGGTGAAGCATTAGGTCATTTACTTGCAACCTTTCTAGTTTCTTTTTTTAAAATTTTTATTTTTATTTATTTTTGAGAGAGAGGGGGAGAGAGAAAGAGAATGTGTGCACCAGGGCCTCCAGGCACTGCACACGAACTCCAGATGTGTGAGCCCCCTTGTGCATCTGGCTTACGTGGGTCCTGGAGAGCCAAACCTGGGTCCTTTGGCTCTGTAGGCAAACGCCTTAACCACTAAGCCACCTCTCCAGCCCCTTTCTAGTTTCTTAATATAGGCACTTAAGGCTATCAATTTACCTCTTAGAACTGCCTTCATTGTGTCCCAAAGATTTTAGTATTTTGCATTCTCATTATTGTTTGACTCTACAAATTTTTTGATTTCCTTCTTGATTTCTTCATTGACCCATTCATCATTTAGTAGTGTATTGTTTAGTTTCCATGATTTTGTGTATGCTCTATAGCCTTTCTTGCTACTGATTTGTAGTTTAATTCCATTGTGGTCAGATAGAATGCAAGGAATTATTTTAATTTTCCTGAATTTTTAAGATTTGCTTTGTGTCCTAATGTATGGTCTATTTTAGAGTATGTTCCATGTGCTGCTGAAAAGAATGTATATTCTGCAGCATTTGGATGAAATGTCTTGCATATATCGGTTAGGTCCATTCTTTCAATGACCTCATTTTGTTCAGATGCCTCTCTGTTTATCTTTTTCTCGGGATGACCTGTCAATTGATGAGAGTGGGGTCTTAAAGTCACCCACTACCACTCTGTTTGGTGTTATCTGGGACCTTAGTTCTAATAGTGTTTGTTTGATGAATTTGGGAGCCCCCATGTTAGGTGCATATATGTTTAGGATTGTAATGTCCTCCTGTTGGAGTGCCTTGCGCCACTTTTTATGAGACAATGCATTCTGCTTGCTGTACTGCTGCACAACAATGCACCAACAATGGGAACCCTATTGGACTGGTGTTAGGACCAGAGCGACCTCTGGAGGTGCTAGTGGGTGGGAGAAGAGTGACATGGGATATGCCTCTGCACCCTGTTTAGGTCAGACAGGCCAGACAATTTCCTGGAACTTTCAACCCCCTCCCCCCCATTGGCTACTCAGATGCAGGGGGAGTTCAAGAAAAAGTTAGAGAACAACAGGTCAATAAAAAGATTGAACAAATCATTTTGACCCAGTACCCAGAGCTTAACTGTCACCCTATAGCCCTCCCTAAGGACCGAGGAGACCTAAAACTTGACCCCCCTAATGGAGACCCTTTTACAATCTGATTTTGCCTTACTTAATCAAACAAACCCTTCTCTTGCAAAAGACTGCTGGCTCTGTCTCTGAGCGGGACCACCCCGGCCACTAGCAGTGGTTGCTAATTATAACTCCACTACTCAAAAAAATTTCTCAGCTACATTCCTTATTCCTGTCCAGCTCCATACAATGTCCACTTCTGGAAATTGTATTTGGGCCTTATGTGCCCCTGACAACTCCAGTGTGGACGTGGGCCATACTGACCATTCCTTCTGTAACTCAAATACAACTGAGTCCAATGCCCAGCATTGCCCACCTCCTGAGATGGTCTTTGTTTGTGGGGGCAGGATGGCCTATGACTTTATGCCTGCCAATTGAACAGGCCTTTGTGCCCCAGTCACCTTGATCCCAGATGTGGATATCATTCCTAGAGATGAAGTCTTCCCTATACCTTCTTTTGATTATATTGGAAGGAGATCTAAGAGAGCTGTACAAATGATATCTTTACTTGTTGGGTTAGGAATAACCATAGACATGGCCACCAGAACAGCTGGGGTGGTATGGCAGTCCATCTCTACAAAAAACTCTCTCTTAAGTTTATCAGTGACATAAAAGGTGTGTCTACTGCTCATTATAATGGAGATTGAAGCCATTCTAAATGTCTATCACCAGTTATATAACCCATTATGTATGATGTGGTCAACCTGTACTATGTAAGGAGGAAACACTTCTGAATGCCACAGGTCTCCCAGAGTAAGAGCAAGTCTCCCACTGCTCATCTTTATCAGTACATAGATGAGCTGCTCATACTGTGGAAAATGTAATGTGAAAGGAATGGGATGATTCCTCTATGCAAAGCAGATGTTTACTGTTATGGGATGATCCCTCTGCAGTGTACCATGAGTTTCTTATATCTCTTTGTTTCTAAATATCTTTGTGATTAGATAGCATAGAATGTTGTTTCTTGCCTCAGGTCTGCCTATGTGACCTATGTGACCTTGTGACTTCTTATAACACTGCCCCTCCCCCTTGTTTAATAGTATGCAATTTTGTGGTTTAACTCCCAATCTTGTTTTATTATAAGCATCATGTGATTATTTCCAATAAAAGCTGACACTCTGAACACCTCAGGGCTGCATCCTAAATTCCCGAACTCTGGGATGCCGACCTGGTGCAGCACCTTTCTTCTTTTCCTTTCTCTTTACCCAATAAAACTTTGCCTCACATTCAAAAAGAAAAAAAAAAAAAAAAGCTGTGTCTAGCACTATCCTTGATCTCCAACAATAGCTAGATTCCCTGGCTGAGGTAGTCCTACAAAACAGGAGGGGGCTAGACCTATTAACAGCCGAAAAGGGAGGCATATGTTTGTTTTTACAGGAAAAATGCTGTTTCTATGCCAGTAGATTGGAAATCATTCAAGACAAGATCAAAAGACTTCAGGAGGACCTGGAGAAGAGATGGTGGGACCTTCAGGACAATCCACTGTGGACAAGCTTACATGGCTTCTTACCCTATCTCCTTCCTCTACTTGGGCCCCTCCTTCTCCTTCTCCTTCTCCTTCTCCTTCTCCTTCTCCTTCTCCTTCTCCTTCTCCTTCTCCTTCTCCTTCTCCTTCTTCTTACTGTCAGGCCTTGTGTAATTAACAAAATTACACAATTCATTCACCAGCAGCTAGAGGCAATAAAACTCCATCAGGTTGAGATACATTACCACAGGCTGGCAACTCAGGAATTAAATTCCTCATATGACCCACTGCCACCTCCTCTGCTCTCCATGTGAGTGATGATGGGTAAGATCTCAGACTGACTGAGACAACCTAAGACAGGCCATGGAGTGAGTTCTCAGTGAGCTAAACACTTGGTACCCAGTGATGGGTAAGATCCCCAGAGGGGGACAACCTAAGACAGGGGCCATGGTGACTAATGCTCTTACAAAAACAAAAGGGCCTTGAGAAGCCCAGATATGAAGCCTAGTGGAACTTCCTGAGCCTAGCTAAAGTTTGGTCACTATGCCTGACTTATTTATTTGAGAGAGAGAGAAAGAGAGAGAGAACAAGTATGCTAGGGACTCCAGCCACTGCAAATGAACTCCAGATGCATGTGCCCCCCTCTTCTGCATCTGGATAATGTGGGTCCTGGGGAGTTGAACCTGGGTCCTTTGGCTTTGCTGGTAAATGCCTTAACCATTAAGCCATCTCTCCAGCCCTAGGATGATATTTTTGTGTTGTTTATGTGTCTGTCTGTCTGTCTGTCTCTATCCATCCATTCAATTCACTCCTATGCCTGGCATAGCATCTGGCACACAGAGAAACCTCTATAAATACTTTTCTAAGAAAAGAAAGTAAATATGTTTCAAAGATATGAGTCAATATATTTTGTCCATCATTAATTATTTAAACTGGATTTTTGAGCACCAACACAAAACATACTAACACACTTGGTAACTTTCCCATTTTTTTCTACAAACTTTTATGTGATTCTTTTAATGGGGATGTGCATAGATTGGACTTTTTGAAGCTTGTACTAGGCAAGGTTCTCCAGAGGAAAAAGAAGCCACTAGAATGGCTTAAACAAGAAGACTTAGGTAGTCCAGCAATGGCCATCTGCATGCTGGAGAGGCTGAGAATCTGTCATTCAGGCAGGGGAGAACATAAGTCCCTAACGCTCCCTGAGGACTTACAGGTAATGAATGGTTGCTATGAACATTTTCTTCAGAGGTGCAGCCACTGGCAAGTTGTCCATGCTCTTGTCACTAATCCCTCACCCCTGCAACCCTGATCAATCTTCACAGAAGACATGAAGCAGAAACAGGATTAGCTGGGGAGAGTTAGGGGATCATTGGGTGTGGTAGTTTGATTCAGGTGTCCACCCAAAACTTTGGTGTTCTGAATGTAAGGTTCCCCACTGATGGAGATTTGGGAGTTGATGCCTCCTGGAGGCAGCGTATTGTTAGGGGTGGGCGTATGGGTATTAGAGCCAGTTTCCCCTTGCCAGTGTTTGGTGCACTCTCCTATTGCTGTTGTCCACCTGATGTTGGCCAAGAGGTGATCTCCAGTCTCTGCTCATGCTGTCAATTTCCCTTGCCATCACAGAACTTCCCCTCAAGTCTGTAAGCTAAAATAAACTCCTTTCCCCCCCAAAGTTGCTCTTGAACAGGTGATTTCTGCCACCAATGTAAACCTGACTGAAACATTGGGATAGAAGGGAGATAAGACAGGGTAATGGGGTAATATGATCAAAATACATCATCTCAATGCATGAAAAGATTATAATGAAACCCATTGTTATGTATAATTAGTACATGTTAATAAAAATCTTAAGAAGTATAGTGACTAAAGTTGAAAATGCTCATCCATGTGCTAAGAGAAGTTGACATGAGGGATGCAGAGAGAGTGGCTCAGTCCTATTTTCCTCTAGTACCAGCAGCACTTCTGAACCTCTTTGCTTCCCTCTGCTCTTCATAGTGTCTTGATCGTTCTGCAGACTATTTATGAGGTGAATGGCCCATACCATTGAATGACAAAGATCTCTCTCTAGGGGTGCAGTTGGTTGGGGGGCTAGTGGGATTTCTTTCCTTTTGTGATGTGCACGTTCACTCTACAGGAGAATATTAATTTATGCAGATTACCATAGCAAGTGCCAAAGACTGCATGGCTTATATGATAGAAACTTACTTTGCCTCACTTTTGGAAGTTAGAAGTCTAAATCCAGGTATACAGCAGAGTCGAAGTCTGCTAAAGCCGCCCAATGACTTGTAAATGACTCATATGTGTTTGTTGTACTTACTTACTCATTACTATGACAAAGGACCTGACCAAAAGCAGCTGATGGGGGCAAGTTATTATTTTGGCTTAGAGTATCAAAGGGAAGCTCCATGATAGGAGGGGAAAGCATGGCATGAGCTAAGGCTGTACAGCACCTCTGCCACAGCAGGTGGAAACAGCAGCGAGAAAGAGAGCCAGTCTCTGGCAAGAGGAAGCTGGCTACAACACCCCTAAGCCTGTCCCCAGAAATGCAGTTTCTCCAGCAAGGATCTACCTCCCAAATTGCCATTAGCAGGGGATCAGGCATTTAGTACACATAAGTTTATGGTGGGTATTTGATTCAAACCAACACAATCTTCCTCTGTCTAACTGTTTTCTGGGTTCTAATCTTATGTGTGTGTGTGTTTGGGGGGAACAATAAGGACATTGTCAGCCATACTGTGTTAGGGTCTACCCACATAATCATAGTTCTGAGCCATATTTTGAGGTCCTGGGGAGTTTCTACTAAAGTACATGCATTTGGTAGTGATAGTAGTGGGGGTCAATTTAGCCCATAATAATAATAATAGTTTATCTACTGACTATAAATATTGCTTAATAGGAATTGTACAGATTAATATATTTCTCTGTGGCATGCCCATATATGTACACATTACATTTTTTTAAATCGTATCTACCTTCCTTACTATCCTCTCCTGCCTTTCCTCCTTTCTCTCTTCCCTTCTTGCCTACCAATCCCTTCTTCTACTCTCAGATCTGTACATAACTGAAAAGAGAGAATTGATATCTGGGAAATAGAAGAATAACATTTTAACTGAAAGAACTTCTCCCAAGGCTCAAAAGGACAGTGTCTTGGGAGCTTGGCACCTCATAGGAACAATGCCCCACATTACCTCCCTTCCTTGGGCTCTCCTGCCATCAGCACCTCCTCTTCCTGTGAATTCCCACACAGCCTCAGAAAGCCTTTATCCACAAGGTCTCTCATCTGATGGGAAGTGGCTTCATACTTGACCCAAGAATTTAGTCAACATGTCACTTTCTTCTGGCCTCATGCTGACACTTTTTTTTTTTTGGCATTATTTAACTCCTATGCAGGTGTAGCTTCATGCTAGTATTTGGCTCATTACTTCAATGGTATTTCAGGAGAGAGGAGAGGCAAATCTGCAAGTTCAGTTATCTGTCTTGAACTAACTGCTAACTTTCAAAGTGGAAAAATGTTATGAGGATCAACATTTCTGATAAGAAAATTCAAAGAATTAAAATTTTTATATTAGCAAAAAATGTGTTACAGTTGGGTTTTTTTTTTTTATTTATACCTTTTTTTTTTTTTTTTTGAGGTAGAATCTCGCCCTAGTCTAGGCTGACCTGGAATTCACTATGTATTCTCAGGCTGGCCTTGAACTCATAGCAATCCTCCTACTGATTCAACCTCCTGAGTGCTGGGATTAAAGGTGTTTCCCACCACATGGCTTTATTTATATTTATTTATGAGAGAGAGAGAGAGAGGGAGGGAAATGGAGAGAAAGAATATGAATATGTGTGTGACAGGGCATTTTGCTGCTGCAGATGAACTCCAGACACATGTGCCACTTTGAGTAACAAGATTTACGTGGGCACTGGGGAAATCAAACCTGAGCTGGCAGGCATTGCAAGCAAGCATCTTTAACAGCTGGGCTGGTTCCCCAGCCCTACAGTTAGGATTTCTGCTCTGAATAATAATTCATGTTTATACTTGTTAATTTTTAATATTTTATGAAGTTTCTGGAATTATCTTTTTGGGTAAGAAATATCTTGTCCATTAGAACATCTATATGCTTGTGAACTTAAAATAGTTTTCATAGATTCTAATCAAACATTTCAATTCAATGTTATTGTAGCATCTTTCAAATAATATGAAAATGAGTTGAACTATTTAAGGACAAGGTTTGTACTTTATTTGTCTGGGGTCTTATGTAGACACCTGCAATGTATGGCTCCTTCTTCAGCAAGAAAGAAAAAGGTGGACTTTTACAATATCAGTTCCAACATTGGACACTAGAGGGCACTAGATGCATTTTTAAAATAATTATATACAGCATTTTTCCCTATAGTATTAATTATGGAATCATATCTGATCACCTTTTATGGACAATATATTTTTGTATTTCATCTGAGAAGGGGGCCTCTGAATTGTCTGGAAAAATAGGAATGCAAAGTTTCCTGCCTGAAGAAAACTGCAAGAAGAATTAAGGTGTAGAGCAAACCCTTGTATTCAAGGAGTGCAGGGGAAGAGTAAAGATTAAATAGTGGAAATATGTATAACAACCATGTCTAGAGAAGAAAAAGTAGATAGGACTATAAGGATGATAAATGAGAAGTGGGGATTCATGTGCTATTAAAAGGAATGTCTTGTGGTGTGGAGTAGCTTCATTCATCCTCCCCTATGAGCTCCTCAGATTTAAGTGTTGTTGCAGGTCACTTAGTAGCTCCCTGTGTCTGTGAGATTTCTGTCACTATAATGAATTACCTGATATAATTAACTTAAAAGAGAAAACAGCGCCCAAACTCTAGTACCCCAAAGATATATCCCCAGAAAATGGGTTGGTGCAATATTTTACAGGTGTAACTTAAAAATAAATAAATTTGGGGAGCTGGAGAAATGGTTCAGTGGGCTAAAGGAGCCTGACTGGTAAGTCTGGTGGCCTGGGTTCGATTCCTCAGTACCCACAGATAGCCAGATGCACAAGGTATCACATGTATCTGGAGTTTGTTTGGAGTGGCAAGAGGCCATGGTATGCCCATAGGCCCTCTGATTCTCTCTCTGTCTCCCTCTCTCTGTCAAACAAACAAACAAACAAACAAACAAATCAGTCAATCTATATCTATCTATCTATCTATCTATTTAAAAATAATTTTTAACTGACGCATGCTATTTTTTATATGTATAGGGCGCAGTGTGATCATTTAACACATCTGTACAATGTGCACTGATCAGATCAGGGCAGTCAGCACTTCTATCTCCTCATGTAACAATTGTTTCTTTGTTTTTAGAGCCTTTGGATTCTTCTCTTCTTTTTTTGCACAATATAAAATAGATAGGCAAGTAACTGTGGTAGTTTGAATGAATGGTCTGCAATATATTCAGGATTTTGTTTAAGTTTGTAATTTAGATCTGCAGCCACGTGGCTGGAGGAGGTGTCACTGTGGGTGGGTCCTAGGGTCCAGCCCAACAGTGTGAGGATGGATTTGGAATTCCAATCTAAAGATATACAGAGTGCTGGAGTTCTTCCTGGAGTGCCTGAAGTGTGTTTGCTTGCTTTTTGGTGGTGCTGGTGTGGTTTTTGGCTTTTTGTGGTGACCTTTTCTCTGTCTGCTTGGACCTGTGAAAGGGGGCCAGCTTCTTCTGCCATAATGGAACTTCCCCTGGATCTGTAAGCTTCAGTAAATCCCTTCTTTCATAACTGTGCCTGGTTTGGAGGTTCATCTCAATAAACTGAGGCTGTCTATTACAGTAAGGATCTCCAGTGAGATTATTCTGGGTTACCAACTGGACCTTAAATCTAGCAAATGTCCTTGTAAGAGCCACAAGACAGAGCATTCACACACAGACACTAGCCATGTGAAGAATGACTCATGTGACCATAAAAGTGTCAAGCACAGATTTGGGATCCTTTGACAGAAGAAAGGCTTTCCACTACCTTGACTTTAAACTCGTGGCCTCCAGGTATATGAGAAAGCTGACTTCTGTAGATTTAAACCATGGTTTCTGGAAATATCATATGGCAGCTCTAGGAAACTAGTGCAGGTGTATATTGCATTCATGTTCAGAGGCTATGAAAGCACTTCGCTGGGGTCTGACCGCATGGCTCTGTCTTTCTAGTGAGTTCCCACTGATGGTACTGCTATTGCTCTGGGAACTGACCTCAAGAATCACTGCTGCCATGCACCATATATACACATTTTAGATGAACTTTTGTGGACGGAAGTGAAGAAAATTTGCTGGATTTGAAAGAGAACAACAGCCTCTACAGAAAACTTGCTTATTTATAGCACAGCATTCTTCTTGGCCATGACCCGTGCTTCATCAGGAAAATGTCACATCTGAATTGGAAATATGAATTTGAAGCCATTTATTTCTTGGTGTACGTAAACTTATTTAGCCTTTCTCTTACAGCCATTCTTGATTAAGCTTTCAGAGGCATTCAGGGATCTTACTTTCATCATATTGTTGCTAGATTAATTCCTCCAAAGGGCTGCCTTGGTGGCGTGGGTGGATGTGAACTCACGAGAGAGTGCTAGCTATGCAGCATGTTTAGTGGAGAGCTCTGGGGCCAGATGGTCAACCTAGTTTTTCCATATTAGCCAACTTTATAGTCAGTAAAAGGATGAAGGGTAAAGGCAGAAGAATTATATACAAGCTTTTATTTATTTATTTATTTTTTAGCCCAACATTCTCCCCTACTTGGTTTAGCAAAGAATGTGGAAAACTCTTTCTTTTTTTTTATATTTTAAATTGTTCCATAAAATACTTTGCTTTATTATGACTGCTGACACATAACTTGAACCCCAAGGGTTATATAATTAAGAAGTCTTACCCTTTAATCCATATACAAAGGTATTATTTTAAAAATATTTATTTATTTATTTGCAAATAAAGCCAAACCTGGCTTATTTGGATGTTACGCGTCCATTGTGTTTGTTGTATGTCAATAATCCTCTGCAGTGACAGCAGCCTAGGATCAAGTGAAGAAAATCAAGTAGGAAGGATTGGCAGAAACTGTATGTGCTTTTATTGTCTACTTTTTGCTCTTTTGGAGAATCCACGGCTCCAATTCTCATTGAGTTTTCCCAGATTCAATTCTTATTAAATTATTGTAATCTCACTTTATTTTACTCCTTAAATTAAAAATAAAATCATTCAACACAAATCCTACTTTTTTTTGTGTGTGTGTGTGTGTTTTTCGAGGTAGGGTCTCTTTAGCTCAGGCTGACCTGGAATTCACTCTGTTGTCTCAGGGTGGCCTCGAACTCACGGCAATCCTCCTACCTCTGCCTCCTGAGTGCTGGGATTAAAGGCGTGCACCACCACTCCCTACTTTTATCCTCTCTGTTCAATATCTTCTCCTCCCCATCGTGTTTATCTCCTACCTCCTGTAAATATACTCATACTTCCTTCTCTTGGAAAATAAATCTTTTTTTTAAAAATTTTTTTAAATTATTTATTTATTTATTTGAGAGCGACAGACATAGAGAGAAAGACAGATAGAGGGAGAGAGAGAGAATGGGTGCCCCAGGGCTTCCAGCCACTGCAAACGAACTCCAGACACATGCGCCCCCTTGTGCATCTGACTAACGTGAGACCTGGGGAACCGAGCTCGAACCGGGGTCCTTAGGCTTCACAGGCAAGTGTTTAACCGCTAAGCCATCTCTCCAGCCCGAAAATAAATCTTTTGATCTCCCTCTTCCTATTCAAGTTCCATTCTAATTTTTATTTTCCCCCTCCTGCCAAATTCTCAAATGGGTGCAGTCTTGGTCCATTTGTTTTGCTATAGCAAAATACCTAACATTGTGTAATTTATAGAGTTTTTAAAAAACTACCCGTGGAAGACAAAGAGCAGTCAAAAACATGCCACCACTACCTGGCAAGGGCTTCTGCACTGTGGAAAACTCTTTTTTTTTTTTTTTTAAAAAAACTGTATTATGTATGTATATATGGGCACACCAGAGCTTCTTGTCACTGTGAATGCATACCAGATGCTTGCTTGTATGCTTTATTTTTTGGATCCTTTTATGTTATTGGCTTGGGAATTGGATTCTGTCTGGTGGCTTTGCAAGGAAGCATGTTAACTGCGAGCCATCCTGCCAGCCCTCCCTCAGACAAACTTACTTAAGCTCCATTCTATAGGCATTGAGGCCTTCAGAAGGTAGATCAGTTCCTTTCTCCTTGCTGTGAACAAATAGCTGACCAGAAACTTCTTATGGAAGGAAAGGGGCTTAATTCAGTTTATAGTTTCAAAGGAAAGTTTTGGGGCAGGAATGGCATAGTGGTAGGAATGGGTGCCAGCTTGTTACATCATCACATTGGCAGTGAGGAAACAAGAGAGAGACAAGTAAATGGACCTGGGCTATAACCTCAAGGCCCACTCCCAATGTTGCATTTCGCACAACAAGGCTCCACCTCCTAAAGCTTCCACCACTTTTCCAAACACTGCCGCCAGCTGGGAACCAAGCATTCAAATACACGAGCCTATGGGGAGATATTTTACCTTCTCCCCAAAAGGAAGGATTTCCAATCCAAGCCGTGATGACAAAATAATGGAATTTTTCTTGACTGTGTCTTCATGAAGTACTTAATATAATGTCAGGCAATTATTCTGGAGCAAGAACTGCATTCATTTGAATCAACATTAAAGTCTGTGTGCTTCTGTGTTTGTGTAGACTGTATAGAAATCTACCATAATCCATGTATTTTTATTTAGCCTTCCTCTTGTAGCCATTCTTGACCAAAGAGAGAGAGAGAGAGAGAGAGAGAGAGAGAGAGAGAGAGAGAGAGAGAGAGGGAGAGAGAGAGAGAGAGGGAGGGAGAAAATGTTCACATGAGAATTCTAAGAATTAGGAACTCGCCATCAGTAAAAAAAAAAAAAAAAAAAAAAAAAAAAAAAAAAAAAAGGCTAATACTTTACTATCAAGAACCTCTTTGGAGAGTTTGCCACAGAATGATTTATCCATTGGATTGCTTATAAAAATGAAACCTGAAAACAAATCAAAAAACTTCCAACAACTGGGAATTATTTAAATGAATTATGTGGTACATTTCCATGGAATTTATGCAACTTTTAAAAACATTGTTTATAGAGGTAGATTTATTGGCATGGAATATTTTCCTATATAGGCTTATTTCAGATATATCCTATTGGTGATTTCTTTTTTGTCACATTGCTTCCCCTTGGTACCTTTAAAAATCAGTCATTTTTCTAGAATTAAGGTTGCAGATAACACCAAACACAGTTGTAATGGGTGACTTCAACACCCCACTCTCATCAATTGATAGGTCATCCTGGCAAAAAATAAGCAGAGAGGCATCTGGATTAAATGAAGTCATAGAACAAATGGACCTTAACAGATATATACAGGACATTTCATCCAAGTGCTGCAGAATACACATTCTTTTCAGCAGCACATAGAACATTCTCTAAAATAGACCATGTATTAGGACACAAAAATTAATCATTTTTCAATAAAAAATTTAAGCATGAGTTAAAATTATGGTGTTAGGCTATTTGTATTAACAAAATTATTTAACTATGTTTCTTAGCATAATAGTTTCTAGTTATATAATATAATATGAAACAGTCAAGTTGGACATGATCTGACCTGTCCTTCAGTTTCCACATCTCTGTCTCTCTACTTCTTTCTACTTTGAGTACAAAATAATAATCACTCTCCCCAAAGCTTGAAAAGTTGATAAATAAAACGAAGCATAGAGAACTTATCTTCCAAAACAATGAGCCCCTCATAAGTCTCTCAACCAATTATTCTCAAGATCCTTCATTCTGTGGGACTAAATACCATGTGTTAGTCAATGTTGAGCTACATACATTCAGAGGCTATCAAATATTGTCTATTGATTATCCAAACTTGTTTTTGTTGTTCAATTGGTGAAAATTATTTTGATACCATTGATTGGGATGAAATATCAGAGTATTTTTTTTTTTAACTTTTTGAGGTAGGGTCTCACTCTAGTCCAGGCTGACCTGTAACTCACTATGCAGACTCAGGGTGGCCTTGAACTCACAGTGATCCACCTACCTTTGCCTCCTGAGTGCTTGATTAAAGGTGTGTGCCACCACACCAGAGTATTTTCATTAAAATTAAAGAATTAGGGCTGGGGAAATGGCTTAGCAGTTAAGGCATTTGCCTGCAAAGCCTAAGGACCCTGGTTTGATTCCCCAGGACCCATATAAGCCAGATGCACAAGAGGGCACATGCTTCTGGAGTTCATTTGCAGTAACTGGAGGCCCTGGTGTGCCCATTTTCTCTCTCTTTCTGCCTCTTCCTCTCTCTCAAATAAAGAAATAAAATAATAAAAAAAGAATTACAAATTTCTGTTTTTGACATAGTGAACTCTTTGCCTCAGGCTGGCCTTGAACTCACTGTGATTTGCCTACCTCAGCCTCCCAAGTTCGGGTATTATAGGCATGCACCACAACATCTGTCTAGTTTTCTGTTGTTCTTTATTTTTTAAAAAAAGTTTTCATTTTTTTATAAAAGTTGTGATGTTAGTCCTCTACTTCTACCTCGAGACAGAGTTTGTCTTGTTTTGCTGCTGTGTGTGCCAGTGTAGCTGGCCCCAGAGCTTCTGAATTTTCTCAGCTCTGTCTGCTATTGCTGTAGACATGTTGGGCTCACAGATACATGCACTGCTTTGTGTTCAGCCTTATGTGAGCACAGAGGTGGCCTGGACTCAGGCCTGCAAGCGTGTCAGCCTTATTGCTTAGCTGTTTGCTCAGTCCCTGGTGCTTCTTCATACGAGTACCCTCATCCTGCTGTTTCAGGGCTCCACCTTTATGACCTTATTTAACCTTAATTACTTCATCAGAGACTATCTCCAAGTATAATAGGGTTTAGGGTTATGTAGAAGACCAGAATATTCAATTCATAACACCATTTATCATTCAGTGTCCCCAATAATGTTTAAAACACTTCTAACTCCTTTTGTCATTATTTCTATTTTAGATTTGGACAGCATCACTTTCATGTGTTCAGCACATCAAGCGTCCTCTCTCCTCAACTCCAGGTCATCCTTCTCCCATCTGGTCACTACACTGTAGTAAATGCAAATCTGTTCACGTGTATGTGTGTGTGTGCATGCACACATATGTGTATGCACTCTTACATGTGCATGGGCTCAGGGATGTGCTTGGGTGTGTGTACATGTGTGCGCATATACACATGGAGTCCAGAGGTTGATGTTACGTGCCTTCCTCCATTGCTCTTTACTCCCCCCCACATTACCCTCCCTTATCTCCCTCAGTCTCACTGTACTCATTCTTCTCAGCGGTTACTAGGGATACCTCAGAAGAGAATGACTCACCCTCCCCAGTAACATTTATTATTATTAGCTCATTCAGAAGGGGGAGTGGCCCCCTGAGGCCCTCCCCTACTGATAACAGAATAATGACTGGCTCTATCATGTGAGGATCACTACAGCTGGTATGAGTTCATGAGTGAAATGGCCTTGCCATGCCCAATGCCAGAGTTCCACAGCTCTCCTCTCCATCCTCCAGCTCTTACATTCTTTCTGTCTCATCCTGTACATGATTACTATGCCCCAGAGAGGATGATGTGGGTGTCTTGTTTAGGACCAAGCACTTATTTTCAGTTGTTGACCACTTATGATTCTCTGCATCGACAGCCTTCCAGCATAGTGGCAGTGGGTGAAGTTGCACTTGATGCTGAAAGACAAGTGATGCAAATTCTGATGCTTATAACACATCAGATAATTCTAATAACTTCCAAATTATTTGCTAATTGAAACAATATTGTTGTGGGTGTCACTGACAAAGGAATGGGACTTTCTGAGGCATGACTTAATGTAGGCAGTTACATGAAGGTCTTCCAAGGACATTCCTGCTAGGGTTGTTGTAGCCAGAGGTTTCTGGGATGAATGTGCATGCAGACACCAGGTCCTTCCCCATAGTAAACCTATGGCAGTGTGGTGCCAGCCTCATCAACAAGGGTGGAACTGTGGTGCTGGTCTGCCACATACTATGATGTCCCAACCCAGAATTATGTTGAGCGATTTTCTCCACGACTCTGTATGGTAGCTGGGTGGCCACCAGGAGGTGCCTCCATCTATACTGTTAGTGCTTCCTTGCCTGCTGCAGGCAACAACCCTAGAAGTGGCCACAGCTTGGATAAGATATTCCTATTGGCCAGGCAGCTACCAACAGCATGAGACAATGGTTTTGGAGGGAATGAGGGTCTGTGCATCATTGTGTTTCTGTGCTCAAGGATCTTCTTCCTTCCAGTAGAAAATACTTGAGTACAGATCATTCTGCCAGGCACAGAACTCCTTGGTGGAATCCTTGGGTCTGCCTCACTGCCCTATGTCTCTTTCTTCTATACATGCCTATGTTGCAGACAGACTAGAACAGCTCTACACACACACACACACACACACACTCGCACATGTGCCTGCCTCACTGAAGTGTTTTAAATTTCTCTCTTCTCCCTTCTGCCTAATTATATCTCTTAATGTTTAATCAAGGTGTAGGTGATGTCTTGCTACCTCTTGTGAAGGGATTAGCAAGCCTCCAAACAAAGTTTAAACTTTCTCGCTTGGACTTCTTTTTCTTTCTTTCTTCTTCTTCTTTTTTTTATGAGAGAGAGAATTGGCATGCCAGGGCCTCCAGCCTCTACAATTGAACCTTGATGTGTATGCCACCTTGTGCACATGCACAAACTTGCACATGCATCACCTTGTATGTCTGGCTTATGTGGGATCTGGGGAGTCAAACATGGGTTCTTAGGCAAGCACCTTAATCACTAAGCCACTTCTCTAGCCCTTTTGCTTGGAATTCTATTTAGCTGTTCTCTTAACAATGATCTAGACTTTATAATTTTAAATTATTATTTGCATAGTTACTTCTTAAATACTTGCCAATTTTCTAAACTGGTGATCCAAGGAGGAAGAGCATCTTGCTTATCTTTATTATTTTGTTAGGATCTTGGTCAAGTACCTTTTATATAATTGACATTTAACTCTTTGGTAGAATTGGTTATTA
The DNA here is from genome assembly GCF_020740685.1 of Jaculus jaculus. Classification (NCBI taxonomy): domain Eukaryota; kingdom Metazoa; phylum Chordata; class Mammalia; order Rodentia; family Dipodidae; genus Jaculus; species Jaculus jaculus. The sequence continues at coordinate 64,931,900 of NC_059102.1, forward strand.
TTATTAATATTATTGTTATTTTTGAGGTAGGATTTCACTTTAGCCCAGGCTGACCTGGAATTCACTATGTTGTCTCATGGTGGCCTTGAACTCATGGCGATTCCGAGTGCTGGGATTAAAGGCATGTGCCACTACGCCCGGCAGGATTGGTGATTATTTTATGTGAAATGTACAAGTGTTATAAAATGGTAACAGGGATGACTTGAGGCTGGGGAAAGTGAGATAGTCAGATACTAGTTGTGGTAGTTTGACTCAGGTGTTCCCAATAAACTTAGGTGTTCTGAATGCTAGGTTCCCAGCTGATGGAGACTTGGGAACTAATGCCTCCTAGAGAGTGTATTGTTGGGGGCGGGCTTATGGGTGTTATAGGCAGTTTCCCCATGCCAGTGTTTGGCACACTCTCCTGTTGCTATTTTCCACCTTATCTTGGCCAGGGGGTGATGTCCACCCTCTGCTCATGCCATCATTTTCCCTGCCATCATGGAGCTGCCCCTTGAGCCTGTAAGCCAAAATAAACTTCATTTTCCCAGAAGTTGCTCTTGTATGGGTGATTTCTACCAGCAATGAGAACCTCCTGACTGCAACACTGGTGAATGGATACAAAGGCACAATTATATAAGCTTTCCTCGGGACTTCCGGCCAAGATGGAGACTGCCTAACTGCACTGCACATCCCTGCTAAAGAAAGGCAAGACATTAAGGGTAAACTGGGTCTTTTAGGGCAGAGCAATCTCCAATAGATTTCCAGTGGGAAGGTACAGAGGGGAAAATACAGGGAATTGCTGATTCCCTCCCATGCAGGTAGCCCACCAGTCCCCCCACCCCATAAGCAGCTGCTGTATCCACAGTCCCAGCTTCAGGATACTTCCACACTTACTGTAGGAAAAGAGTCCCAGACCAACATAGTTCCCCTTACTCACTGCACAGGGGTGATCGCCCTGCTACCCCTGCACATGAGTGACCTTGGGCAGGCTCCATCTGCTGGCCCATTGGAGCTCAGGCTCTTTTGACCCATTTGCCTGCCACCCTCATGCCGCTGTGCTGATCCCTGCTGTGCAAGCTTAGCCTGCTCAGCTCATTTGCTCACTTACTGCTCTGGCCACCGCACATTCACACGTGAGCCCAGGCCCACTTCAGCTGCCCATGTGAGCTCAGGCTGTCTCTGCCCGACTGTGTCAGCTCAGGTGCCAGCCTCTTCCTGTCTGCCATGCTGGGCAACCGCCATTGTCCTGTTGCAGGGGAGCTCAGACTGCTTCTGGGTCCCAGTGTTCCACTGTGCTGGAGTTTAGGCCACTTTGATACTTGGTGCCTCAGTGTCCCTCCTCGCAGGAGCCCAGGCAGCTTTGGTGCATTACTGGGTGAGAGCTCAGGCAACGTTGGCGCACCTGCTAGGCAGGAGCTCAGGTGGCTTTTGCAAGTGAGAGCAAAAGACCAGACTGCTTGGCAATAGCCTCCAGCTGCTTTAGCATTCCACTGTGCTTGAGCCCAGGCTGGTCCACCCACCTATGTGCCCATAACTGTGATGGGAAGACCATAGCACAAAAGAAATAACATGAAAAATCAAATGCAAAAAAATCCAGTTAGATCACCTAGTCTTACAATGAACATCCCTAATCAAAACATAGAAGAATCATTAGGATCAGAACACCAAAATGAAGCTATGAGCCATGCAACTCTGACCAAGCTACTGGTTGAACTTTCAGAAAAGCAACAAAGGACCGATAATTGTGTGAATGCTGCCATCACTAGTCTATACCTAAAAGATAAGAAAATGGAAGGAATTCAAAGACAGTTAAGAGATATGAAGGAGACTGAAAAAAAGAGGACCTCAAAAATAAGCTGGTGATGCTAAATGAAGACATAAAGAAATGAAAGTATGAATTCTAAGAATCATCAAGAAAATCAAAGAATAATGTGAAAAGGGAACTTGACAGAGGGATGGAAACTATACATAGAAATGTAGGGGCTGGAGAGATTGCATAGTGGTTAAGCACTTGCCTGAGAAGCCCAAGGACCCTGGTTCGAGGCTTGATTCTCCAGGACCCACGTTAGCCAGATGCACAAGGGGGCACACATATCTGGGGTGCACGCCCATTCTGTCTATCTTCCTCTTTCTCTCTCTGTCACTCTCAAATAAATAAATAAAAATAAACAAAAAAATTAAAAAAAGAAAAGTAGTGGAAAATGCAAACCTAATTGAACAAGTCCAAAACTCTCTAGAAGCTCTCAAGAATAGAGTCAGCCATGTGGAGGTTAGAAACTCTGATCTGGAAGGCAAGATGGAAGAAACAGTTCGAGAGTTCAAAAATTTTAGTAACTTCAAAAGTTCCTTTGAACAGAACATGAGAGAATTGTGGGATACACTTAAATGTCCTAATATCAGGATCAATGGAATACCAGAAGGAGGAGAAATTCAGACCAAAGGCATGGAGAACTTATTTAACAAATTAGACCCCTCAATCTGTAGTCTTCAAAAAACCTATCTCACCACTAAAGACAGACACTTCCTCAGGGTGAAAGGATGGAAAACAATATTCTAAGCAAATGGGAATAAGAAACAAGCAGGCATAGCTATATTAATATTGGATAAAATAGACTTCAAACCAAAAATAATCAAAACAAAGAAGGTCACTTCCTACTTATCAAGGGAATAATCCATCAAGAAGATATTACAATCATAAATCTGTATGCACCAAACACAGGGGTACCACAGTTCATAAAACAAAACCTACTTGGCAATAAAACAAAAATAACCACCAACACCACCATAGTTGGGTACTTTAATACACCATTATCACTAATAGATAGATCATCCAAACAGAAACTCAACAGGGAAGTAAGAGAGCTCAACAAAACCATTGATCACTTAGACCTAACGGACATCTATAGAACTTTCCATCCCAAATCCACAGACTACACATTCTTCTTAGCAGCCCATGGAACATTCTCTAAAATAGACCATATACTGGGTCACAAAGTCTGCCTCCACATATTTAGGAAGATTGACATAATTCCCTGTATGATATCAGATCACAATGTAATATTGCTAGAAATTAAACAACAAAAGACCCACCAAGAACCCCAATGGCACCTGTAAACTGAACAGCACACCTTTAAACACTAAATGGATAGTTGATAAAATAAAAAATAATATTGCAAAATTTCTAGAAATGAATGATGATGAGAACACATCATATCAAAACTTATGGGACACAATGAAGGTGGTCCTCAGGGGAAAATTCATAGCACTCAATGCCTTCCTAACAAAGACAGAGAGATCCCAAATCAATAACCAACCATCCACCTAAAGGCACTGGAAAAGCAAGAAAAATCCAACCCAAAAAGCTCCAGAAGGAAAGAAATAATTAAAATCAGAGCAGAAATTAATGAATTGTAAACTAAGAAAACAAGACAATTGACAAAACAAAGAGCTGGTTCATTGAAAAAATAAACAAGATTGACAAACCCCTGGCCCATTTGATCAAGCAAAAAACAAGAGATGCTTCAAATTCACAAAATTCAAAATGAAAAAGGAGAGATCACAACAGACATAAGTGAAATTGGGAGAATCATTAGGACTTATTTCAAAAACCTCTACTCCACAAAACTGGATAAGGTGGAGGGGATGGATAAATTCCTGGATTCATACCATCTATCAAAGCTAAATTCAGAGCAGATTAGTCTCCATAACAAACCTATCACACTCATTGATATTGAAAAAGTAATAAAAAACCTCCCCCAAAAGAAGAGTCCAGGACCAGATGCTTCTCAGCTGAATTCTACCAAACCTTCACAGAAGAACTCAAACCAATCTTCCTCAAACTGGGCCACACAATTGGAGAACAGGGAAAGCTACCCACATCCTTCTATGAAGCTAGTATCACCCTAATTCCAAAACCAGGCAGAGATTCCACAAGAAAAGAAAACTACCGACCTATTTCCCTCATGAACTTAGATGCAAAGATCCTGAACAAAATCCTCGCAAACTGAATCCAACACAACAAAAGCATTATCCACCTTGATCAAGTGGGATTCGTCCCAGGAACACAGGGGTGGTTCAACATATGGAAATCTGTCAATGCAATACACCACATAAACAAGGTGAAACACAAAAACCACATGATCATCTCGATAGATGCAAAAAAGGCTTTTGACAAGATGCAACAACACTTCATGATCAAAACATTGGAGAGAATTGGATGGTTGATTCATATCTTAATAAAGGCAATATACAAAACTCCTAAGGTCCAAATAGTACTTAATGGAGAGAGACTGGAGGAATTCCCATTAAGATCAGGATCAAGACAGGGTTGTTTACTCTCACCTCTGCTTTTCAATATAGCACTGGAAGTCCTAGCTCAAGCAATAAGACAGGAGAAGGAAATAAAAGGGATACAATTTGGAAAGGAAGAAGTTAAGTTAGCTCTGTTTGCTGATGACATGATTATGTATGTAAGAGACCCAGGAGTCTCCATCCCAAAACTCCTGAAGGTGATTAACTCCTATAGCAAAGTAGCAGGATACAAAATCAATGCACAAAAATTAGTAGCCTTCCTATATGCAAATGACAAAGGTACAGAGAAAGAAATAAGGGACATGGTCCCATTTTCAATAGCAACAACTACAAAAAAAATACCTTGGAATAACGTTAACCAAAGAAGTGAAAGATCTATACAATGAAAACATAAAACCACTCAAAAAAGAAATTGAGGAGGACTTAAGAAAATGGAAAGACCTCTCATGCTTCTGGATTTACAGAATGAACATTGTGATGATGGCAATCCTACCAAAGGCAATATACAGATTTAGTGCAATTCCAATTAAAATCCCAACAGTGTTCTTCACAGAGATTTAAAAATTGATCTTGGGCTGGAGAGATGGCTTAGCAGTTAAGGGCTTGCCCGTGAAGCCTAAGGACCCCGGTTCGAGGCTCGGTTCTCCAGGTCCCATGTTAGCCAGATGCACAAGGGGGCACACGTGTCTGGAGTTCGTTTGCAGAGGCTGGAAGCCCTGGTGCACCCATTCTCTCTCTCTCCCTCTATCTGTATTTCTCTCTGTGTCTGTCACTCTCAAATAAACAAAAAAAAAAAATTGATCTCAAATTTCATATGGAAAGGTAGAAGGCATTGCATATCTAAGCATATCCTTAGCAAAATAAATACCTCTGGAGGCATCACCATACCTGATCTAAAGCTATATTACAAAGCCATAGTAATAAAAACAGTATGGTACTGGCATAAAAACAGGAGTATAGACCAATGGAATAGACTTGAGGACCTGGACTTTGGGTCAAGCAACTATAGCTACTTGATATTTGACAAAGGCCCTAACAATATAGGCTGGACAAAAGACAGCATCTTCAACCAATGGTGCTGGACAAACTGGATAACCAAATGCAGGAAATTGAAACTTGATCCACACATTTTGCCATGCACTACACTCAAGTCCAAATGGATCAAAGACCTCAATATAAGACCAGAAATTCGGCTGCTACTGGAAGAAAATATAGGAAGAACTTTCCATGATATAGGAATAGAAAAAGACTTCCTTAACAAAACCCCAGTAGTTCATGATCTTAAACAGACACTCAACCAATGGGATCACATGAAGCTGAAGAGTTTCTTTACAGACAAGTATACAATAAGCAAAGCCAAAAGATTACCCACAGAATGGGAGAAAATATTTGCTGATTATGCAACTGACAGAGGCCTAATCTCTAGTATCTACAAAGAACTAAAAAACCTAAACAATAAAAAGTCATCAACGCTGGGCATGGTGGTGCATGCCTTTAATCCCAGCACGTGGGAGGCAGAGGTAGGAGGATCGCTGTGAGTTTGAGGCCACTCTGAGACTCCATAGTGAATTCCAAGCCAGCCTGGGCTAGAGTGAAACCCTGCCTCGAAAAATCAAAAAAAAAAAAAAAAAAAAAGTCAAGCAACCCACTCACAAAATGGGGCAAAGAGCTGGACAGGCAATTCACAGAGGAAGATATACAAATGGCAACCACACACTTAAGAAAATGTTCATCATCCCTAATCATCAGGGAAATGCAAGTTAAAACAACTATGAGATTCTACCTTACCCCAGTAAGGATAGCAAACATCAAAAAATCAAATGAAAACAAATGCTGGCGAGGATGTGGAGAATTAGGAACCCTCATCCACTGTTGGTGGGAATGTAAGATGATACAACCACTTTGGAAAGCAATATGGAGACTCCTGAAAAAGCTGACTATAGAGATACCAACAGACCCAATTATTCCCTTACTGGGCATCTACCATAAAACCATTAAACCACAGGCCAGAGAGATTTGCTCAACCATTTTTGTAGCAGCTCAATTTGTAATAGATAAGAGCCAGAATCAATCCTGATGTCCATCAGTAGAAGAATGGATAAGTAAGATGTGGTATATCTACACAATGGAATTCTATACAGCAGTAAGAAAAAATGACACAATTAAATCTGAAGAAAAATGGTTGAACCTGGAACAGATCATTCTCAGTGAACTTACCCGATCAAAGATAGAAAATCGCCACAGAGTCTCACTCATCTACAGCACCTAACCTGAATCAACCCAAGATGCCTCACATACCCAGTAAGCATCTCTAGGACTAGATAATAGGATGAGTGGGGAGGGAGGGGAGGGCAAGGAAGGGGGTGGGAAACACAAATCTAGATTCAAATGGCAATGGTACTATAAAATTCTACATCCTAAAAGACAGACCAAATGGCTGAACCTTCACCAGGCCCTTAGAGGGAACACCTGAGCCACAAGACACTGGAAAGGATATGATGAAGACTGACTTTAATCTTCTACAGCTCCTATCTCCCCTCCTTCTCTCTAACTCTTTTATATTACTTATCTTTTTCTTCCTTTTCTTAGTGGGCACTGACCTTTAACTTCTAGTACCATAATGTGGCTATCATCCACAATGAGCTTTTGATCAGAGAGACCTACAAGTTTTCCTAAAAGGAAGACAGATATCTGTTAGAGTACTTGATGATCCACCAAAAGTTAGTGGTAAGACCCTACTGCTGAAGACACCATATGTGGTTGACATGTAAAATGGAATGCCATGACTAGAAGCTGGAAGAGAGTCAGTCCCCAGACAGTCAGCACATCTAGTGCCAGAAGGTGCTACATGGGCCACTGGGGGCAAATAACCAATATCTGTCCAAGCAACTCATGGTCTCACCTACTTAGCAGCTAATAACCTGTCATGATGCTCACACAAGTGCAATAGTGGTGCACAGCCATGGTGAAACCAACTGCTCTTGATTTGGCTAACCGATCCCCTCAGTGGTACAGGGACCCATAGCTGGAACTGAGAAACAAGTCATAATCACATCCAAACATAAGACCACTTTCCATTATCAAGCTACCACCAATTATGGGCTACAAGAGGGTCTACATCTATTAAGTTCTCTATAAAAAAGGAAGGGCTATCTCATTTGTCGGGTGCTAACTTTACTCTCCGTTGGAGAATCTGCTTCTCTTTTTATTAATTTTTTTTGTTCATTTTTATTTATTTATGAGAGAGAGAGAGAGAGAGAGAGAGAGAGAGAGAGAGAGAGAGAGAGAAAGAGAAATAGAGAATGGGTGCGCCAGGGTTTTCAGCCACTGCAAGCGAACTCCAGAAGTGTGCGTCCCCTTGTGCATCTGGCTTACATGGTTCCTGGGGAACTGAGCCTTGAACCAGGGTCCTTAGGCTTCACAGGCAAGAGCTTAGCCACCAAGCCATCTCTCCAGCCCTGCTTCTCTTTTTCAGATAGACATAGGGCCTAAGGAGAGAGCCACCCCATCATACCTCAAAAGGGCCTCGCTGAAACTAAGAACAATTGGTGCAATAGGCAGGGGTGCTGTTTTCTTGGTGAACTGGGTACCAGCACAAGGGTGAAGGAGATAAACACAGAGAAAAATAAACTCCTACCAAATCAGATTTCCAGAGACCCTGAGGCCCCCAACACCTCATCACTGAAGCAGACCAAAAATGAACACAACATGGCTCAGGGAAATTTTGTGGAAGAGGGGATGGAAAGAATGTCAGAGCCACACGTTGGGTCATGATATGCAGAGACATTTATCCTACCCATAACTGTGGGCTAACTCTATAATGCACGGCCCATAAACCTCAACAAGGAGGGGTCAAGGGGAGGGGTAGGACATGGATGAGCCTAACAATGGTACCAAATCGACCCTATTTGCTGAGCACAAAACTAACTAATAAACAAAAGAAAGAAAAAAAAGAATAAGTTCCAGTGTTTCATTGCACCACAGGAGATGTGGGCAAATAACATTTCAATGAATATTTCAAATTAGTTAGAAGAAAGTACTTTTAGAATTAATTAATCAATAATTTCATACATTTATATAATATATATTGATCACATTCATGCCACTATCATTTCTCTCTCTCTCTCTAATTCTCATTAAACCCTTTCCTAACTAGTTCCCAACTAGTCCTCCTTCTACTTAATTTTTTTTTTACTTAGAGTTGTTTGCATAAGCATGTGTGCAGAGTTATTTACTGGGGCAAGAGCACATTGCCAATGACTATGCCACTGACGAAAATGTCTCCTCATTGCCAGCATTTGCTAACTGCCAGTAGCTCCACATGAGGGGTTGGGTCTCATGAGCCTCCCTCATCCATGAAAGAATGTTGACTGGCCAACTTTGTCTTAGGCAGATAGCCACAGTTGTTGTGAGTTCATAAGTGCAACAGCTTTAGCGTGCCCAGAAGACAGTGTTTTACATCCTACCCCACCTTTCAGCTCTTACCGGCCTTTCTACCTACTCTTCATAATATTCCCTGAGTCTTGGATGGGTGATATTGATGTCACAATTAGAGCTAAGCAAGCCACTTATTCTCAGCACTTGGAGCAGTGACAAGTCTCTGCAGTCACTATCACTCACTGAAGAAAGAAGCTTCCCTGGTGAGAGCTGAGAGCAGCACTAGTCTATGGGCGCCCACACGAGTCTTTTTTTTTTTTCTTTAAATAATTTATTTGTACATGAGAACCTGTAGGGAAGTTTTTCATCACACAAAGTTGAGGAGGAGCCTCCAGAGACTGGGCCTGCAACTTAGGCTATTTTCCAACACTATGGGACCCCCATTCTCACAGCTGCAGAGCATGGCATTGGACTGGGCAGGCCCCTCCTATAAGGATTCAACTCACATTTCTGAAATAGGGTTAGGCCAAGGAACTGGTGGGTACCACCTTACTTAAAGCTCACTACTGAGCAAAGTGACCTCCTAATAGGAGCAATGATCCCACATCCTGGGGCGGCGGAGGAAGGGCAGGCCAGGCAGGCATGAGGCATAAACAGTCTTTATTGGGCTCACACCAGAAGTCCATGGGTTTTCAGAACCTCTGTGAACTTGTTAATTTTCTTCTCCACATTCTTTTCTGCCTGTTTCCTTAGCCTCATGAGCTGCTTCTTCTCCCGGGTCATGGATCTTGGCTTTCTCCTTCCGCTTCTCCTCCAGGGTGGCTGTCACTGCCTGGTACTTCCAGCCAACCTCATGAGCCAGGCGCCCAAGGGAAGCAAACTTTCTGGTAGGCTTCAGCCTCACAACCTTGAGGGCGGCAGGGACCACCATCCGCTTTTTCTTGTCATAGGGCGGGGGGATCCCATCAAGCACCTTGAGGCTTTGCAGGGCAGCCTGCCCTCGCTTGGTCTTGTGGGGCAACGTGCTCGCCAGAAGATGCGGCGAGGGGCCCCGAAATGGTAGGGGCCACGGGGAGGACTGGCGATCATACGTTTTCGAAGAAAGGCCAGGTACTTTAACTTGCTTCTGTAGAAATGGCCAGAAATGTCAGTGCCCTCGCAGCGCACCTCCACCACCTTCCGGCCCAGCAGAACCTGCTTGGCCACAACGGCTGCCAAGCGGCCAAGGAGGTGGCCTCGGCCGCCCAGCACCAGGACCGCCCTCCGCCGTCTTCGGCAGCCGCCTGGGAAAACACACGAGTCTTTAGAAAGCTCTTTGGAGAGCACAATATGTTCATCAAGCAAAACAACAATGGCAGGTTCCCCACTAGGGCCTGTTACCTCCTTAGCCATGAGCTTCTGATGAGGTTCTTAGTACTGGCCATACATTCTCTCCTCTGTAGCAGGCCTCCGATATAGATAGAAAGTAGTTGGTTACCCCCACAATAGTCATGCCAGTATTGTAGGAGGGAGCACATCTTACCTGGCATATCAGCTGGGTTAGTCTGTTAATGACTTTTCATGAAGGGATCTTGCCAGCAGGGAGGGGTTTTCACCTCAGTTGCAAGTTCAATTTCTCTGTAGAAGAAAGGATTTTATATTATTTTACCACAAAGTGTTGGTAAATGTATTCATGGGTGTACTAACCACTCTGATTTGATTGTTACTGAATGTATTATGATGACTGATTTGGACTATTTTAGCCCTCTAAATAGTCACTCATTGCATACCTTTGTATTTGTTCTAAAGTCCTGGGACTGTTAGGTCTGTAATGTACAGACCCCTTAGCTTTTACCAACCCAAAGGCTGAGAATGTCATGTACTGAAATGTTACACTGTATCTCATTAATACGTATAATTATTACATGCTAACTAAAAATAAAAGAATAAAATACAAACACAAACATCTTCAATGGAGCTGGGCATGGTGGCACATGCCTTTAATCCAAGAACTCAGAAGGCAGAGGTACAGGGATTGCTGTGAGTTGGAGGCCACCTTGACACTACATAGTGAATTCCAGGTCAGCCTGAGCTAGAGCGAGACCCTACCTCGGAAAAAAAAAAAAAACAAAAAAAAAAAAAACAAAAAAAAAACAGAACAAAACAAAACAACAACAAAATCTTCAATGGCCAAAGATTTCAATTTATAGGATCAGAGAACATGCTGTATTAAGTGATATTGAAACCTTAGGTAAATTAAAAGCTCAACTCAATGACCCTTAGTTTTAGCCTTGGATTTGACTAGCTAGAAGTAACTGTAAAAGTCCCTGTGTCCCAGATTCTGGAAAATTACCTACATTCTCAGGGAAACTCCCAATTCTATCCAGCAGAGGGCAGTGACACCTAAGAAAACAGTTGGGCTGTTGCCGGTCCGCTTCACCAATCACATCAAATTTTAAGGGGAATTATCTGAAAGACGAAAAGTTTTGCAAAGGAACTAAGGAGTGACGAGCAAATTTTATGTAATTCTGATGCTGGGATCCAGACAATTCTTGTAATCTGCTTCACATCCAGCTTTTATTTTAATAGATTTTTTTTTTTTTTCAGAGTTGACTTGAAAAGTAGCCAAATCGGGGACTTAGAAAATGGAAGGCCAAGTGGTAAAGAGCATTCTCTGGTTATTTGAGGCAGCTGCCAATAGTTGGCTGCCTTTCTCTTCATTTCCCCTGTTTCTTCTTCTGTGATAGGAACTGGAAAGTGAGAAGAGAAGCTGAAAATATGAAGAGGAAGAATCATTTGACAGAGAAGGCAAGGAAGCAGGGAAAGGAGAGGGTAATTAGTTAATCCATTCATTCATTTCCTCACCCTTCCCGCACCCCACAAGCAGTTATTGTGTACCATGGGACACACACCACAGTGGACACAAGGACAGCTACGAAAGGGGGCTGGGCTGGTCATGCCACGTGTTTAGGTGCCACCAAGTTTTCAGGAATAGGAGTGGTCCCACCTTTTAATTTTCTCTTCTAGGAAAAATGATTAGAAAAAACCAGATTTCTCTCCTTATGTGCCTGGTCTCTAGCAAAGTAGAAATGAAAAAAAACTTAAAATTCATGCACTTCACAGTTTCCAGTTCAACAGGTATATCTACTAAGTATATATATTTTTATTGCTAATCACCCAAGAATCAGAACAGAAAGGCCAGTCACAAGGGAAATTGCCTAAGCACAAAGGCTGTGCAAACTATTTCCTCAGACACTTCTATAAAAGTTTTTCTTCAGTGATCTCAGACTTACCTACTTCAAATACTTTGGATTAGTTTTTAAACATTCCCTTTTTTTTTTCCTGGAGACCTACAGAATTAGACTCAGAAGCAATGTGGGAGAGACAGGAAGCTGTGCTTACATACATGTCTCAGGTGATTCTTAGGTATATGCTACAGAGCCCTGGGGGCTCTTTTCCTTCTTTCCAGCTCTTGTATGCTCATACACTAGGGTATGCCTCTCAGTTCTTTGTCTGATGGGTTCACTGCTGAATCCTCAGGACTTTGAACAACAGCTGGTGTATAGTCAATATTTATTGATTGAATACATTATATTAATATAAATTATCATATAAATTGGATTTCTAATGCTTACTGAAGTTTCCAGAAATAGTCATACCTGTGTTAAACATCCTGCCAGCCTGATTGGCTGACTAGTACTTCTGGTACTTTTGTGATTGTGGAGAGATGGAATGTTACAGATTGGGAACTATGTTGGTTTATACAATGGTCAACTTGACAGGACCTAGAATCACCTATGGGGGATTATGTAGACTAGGTGAATTTCTGGGAGTGCTTGGGCAGGATTATGTTGATTAGGTTAATTGAAGTGGGAGTACCCACCTTCATTTTGGGTGGCACCCTTCCATGGGCCAAACTCCTGAGCTGCATGAAAAGGAGAGAGCTGGCGAGCAGCAGCATTCCTCACTGTGCTGCCTCACTGTGGACTGAATGTGGCCAGCTGCATCAAGCTCCTGCTGCCTTGTGCCTTCTCCACCATGATGGACTGTAACCCGGGACTGTAAGATGAAGTAAACTCTTCCTACCTTAAGTTGCTATGGTTAGGTATTTTATCACACCAAAGAGAAAGTGAGTCATATAGGAGTAATTTATTCTGGACTATCTATTGTCCACCTTTGTACTTGACCTAACATCCTAGTGACTATTAGGTAAATCCTTTTGGAATGTATAAGTAGGCCCTTTAGCTTTTACCAACCCAAAAGCTCAGAATGTCATCAGATAACATCTGAGGACTATAGCAGAGATTTCTCTGCTTTGCTGGAACATACCTGCCTGCTGTTGCCACCAGTGTATTTGAAAAGTGTCATGACTTATGACTTACTTGTTATGTTGCTATAAAAACTTCATAATGCTGTTACCACACTGAATCATGAATCTGTGTTGCTGGGCCATTGATACTCATATTTCGTTCTCGAATAAACTATCTTTTATACTATTTGAGTTAAGAACTGTGTTTTGTGTTAAAAAGTACCTGATGGGCTAGAGAGATGGCTTAGCAATTAAGGTGCTTACCTGTGAAGCTTAATAACCCAGGCTCAATTCCTCAGTACCCAAGTATTCCAGATGCATAAGGTGGCACATATACCTGGAATTTGTTTGCAGTGGCTGGAGGCTCATTCTCTCTCTCTTTTTCTCTCAAAATAAGTAAATAAATAAATAAAATAATTATTTTAAAAACATACCTGAAAGTTGTTTGATAAAAGTTTATAATGCTAATAGAAAATACTTTCATTGAAATTCTAGCAGAAAATTTCCCAAGTTAGGGAGTTACTGATCCAGATACAGGAAGCACTTAGAATACCAAACAGATAAGATTAGAAAGTAATTTCACTTTATCATATCATAATTAAGTTTAAATATACAGAAAAAATATACTGAAAGCAGCCCGAAAGAAAACCAAGTTCATATCAAAGCAGGTCTATCAGAATAATAACAGATTTCTTTTTTTTTTTTTTCGTTTTTCCGAGGTAAGGTCTCACTCTAGCCCAGGCTGACCTGGAATTCACTATGGAGTCTTAGGGTGGCCTTGAACTCACGGCGATCCTCCTACCTCTGCCTCCCGAGTACTGGGATTAAAGGCGTGCGCCACCACGCCCGGCTATAACAGATTTCTTAACAGAAACATTATAAGCCATGAGGACTTAGAGTGATGTATTTCAATGACTGAAAGGCAACTAGTGACCTATATTTTATCTCTAGCTAATCTGCCCATCATAACTGAAGGAGAAAGAGAGACAGACTCAAGGAATTTATGACCAATACACTAGCTCTAAAGAATTCTCTGGATTGATGAGAAGGTCAACCCATGTTCATGAGGCCACAGGGAAGACAGAATCCATCCATCCATCTGTTTTTTTTTTTTCTAAGAAACTCACCTCATTGTAAAAGACAGATATTATCTTAGGGTAACAATATGGAAAAACATTCTCAAAGAAAATGGAAGTAGGAAACAGGCAGGTTCTACTGTTCTAATATATGACAAAAGTCAACCCCAAACCAATCAGAAGATATAAAGGTCACTACATGCTGATTAAGGGGACTGTCTATCAAGAGGACATAATTCTAAACACCACATCAAATGCAATATATTTAATTGTATTAAAAATACTATTGTAGGCAAAGCCACAGATTAACCCTAGCACAACGATAATGGGTACCTTCAATATTCCACTCTCATAAATTGACAGTTCAAATAAACAGGGAAACATTTAAATTAAATGATATTGTACACCAATTGGACTTAACAGATATCCATAAAACATGTCACCCCAGAACTAAAGAAGACACATTTTTCTCAGCAAGTCATAGAACTTTCTCTGAAATAGGTCACTTATTAAGAAACAAAATAACTCTTTTTGGGGTTAGGTTTTTCTTGTCTGCATTGGTATGTTTATTAAACATATAGACTAATGGTTCTGTGCTTCTGAGTCATTGTGTGTTCTGACTTCCATAAAACTCATCTTCACACATACACTCTGCACTGAAGTCAAATGTAGACAGAAGCGACTGCGGAGACAATACTGCTCCAGACACAATCCCCTTAAAGTCACACTGGCTGGAAATTGGAGTCAGACATTATTTACAGTTATATCAACACTCACAGAGGTCAAATATCACAGGAATAAGGGCACCCAACATCTTTTTGTACTTCCCAAATTACTTATATTTTAGCTATGAAGGCCAGTTACCACAGCCCTACTTGTTCTTGCAAGTAGAAGTTTTTGTCCATTCAAGCAGTTCTTAACACCTTTCTGGGCCAATTCATTAAGGATAGGGTAGAAACTGTAGCCACGTTCCTCATGTCACGTATTTTCATGCAACTGCCCATCTTCATATGCCGTCCAATTTCTTCAAGATAAATGGAGTGGCTTGCAGCAGGGCCACGTAGATGAGGAAGTTCCGTAGGGAGGAGAGCGCGTCCTCAGGCATCTTGCGTTTCATCTCCTCCGGGTCCAGCTTCGGAGTGAGCCCTTTGATCTGGTACATCGCGGCTCAGCCTCACCAGCTCACACCCAGATGTTCTGTTCCTCCGCAGCTATCGCCACTGGGGTTAGGTTTTTAAAAAGTACTTTTATTGATAATTTTTATACATGTACAGGATGCATTTTGATTATAACCTCTTCCCACTTTGTCCCTCCTTCTCTATCCATTTTCCGCTGAACCCCTTCCCTTTTCCGACTAGTCCCTCTTCTATTTTGATACACTTTCCTTCCTCCATCATCAGTGATGTCAAGTTCATGGTTCAATTATTGTGCAGGTAATAACAGCTGATGTGAGATTATAAATGCAACAACCACCACATGTGCAGAAAGCAGTATTCCAAAGCACTCCTCATCCTCTGGCTCTTACATACTTTCTGCCACTGTTCTTCAGAGCCTTGGTGGATGTGATAGTCATGTTTTATTTGGTACTGAGCACTTAACTGTCACTTCTCAGCACTCAGCAAATCTTGAGTAGCAAGCAACAATAAATATAGGAAAACTGAAATTATTTCTTGTATTTGTTCAAATGCAATTCAACTAGAAATCAATACAAAGAAAACCTACAGAACACCTAAAAGCTTATGGCGATTAAACAATACACTATTTCCTATTGAATAGGTCATTGAAACAGTCAAGAGATTTCTAGAAACAAATGAAAATGAAAAAACACAACCTGGGATGATACAATGACAACAATCTTAAGAGGAAAATTCATAGCTCTAAGCACCTATATTAAGATTTGAGAGATTTCAAATGAATAGCTTAATAATTCATATTAAATATCAGGAAAAAAAATCCAAGCCTGATATCAAGAGGTGGAGAGAAATAATTATGTCCAGGGTAGAAATTAATGACATGAAAACTATAAAGGGGATATAAAGAATAAATAAAATAGTGAGTTGGTTCTTTGAAAGGATTTATAAAACCAACAAACCCTTATCTAAATTAATCAAAGAGAGAGAGAGAGAGAGAGAGAGAGAGAGAGATCTCAAATTGATAAAATTAGAGGTGAAGAGGGAGGCATTATGCAATAGACACTGAGTACTGTGATTGAGACTCAGAAATTGTGAGGATATACTTAAAAGTATATAGCCCACTAAATGGGAAAATCTGAAAGAAATGGATCAACTTATAGATGCATATGACCTCCCCAAATTAAACCAATAAGAGACGAAGGGCTAACATAATTGCTTCTCAAACTATTTTATAAAATAGAAAAGGAAGGAACACTATCAAACTCCTATTATGGATCCAACATTATACTGATACCAAAACCAGATGAAGACACAGCAAAAGAAAATTACATGCCAATCTTCCTGATAAACATAGATGCAAAAATTCTGAATAATGTATTTGCAAACAAAATGCAAGAGACATCAAAAAGATCATCCATCATGATCAAGACAGGCTTTATTCTAGAGAAACAGGGATGTTCCAAGATACACGAAGCATAAACTTAAGGATAGAAATCATGTTATCATCCCAAGTGATGCAGAAAAGGTTTTTGACTAAATCTAGCATGGCATCATAATAAAAGTCCTGAAGAAACTGGAAATGCATGGCATACATATCAGCATAATAAAGGCAATAATAACCTATAGCCAACAATAAACCTATGGCCAACAATAGGGTAAAGGGAGAAAAATTCAAAGTATTAGCATTGAAATCAGGAATAAGACAAGGGTGCTGTGAATGTTATTTCCATGCCAACTTGATCAGATTAGGAATAAGGTAAGAAACACATTTCCTTGGCATGTCTGTGAGGTTGTTTCCACGAAGGATTGATGGAGGGAGAGAACTCTTTCACTCAACTGGGTGGCTCTTCCCATGGTGGACTATTTATAAAGAAACTCCAAGAGAACACAGGGCTTTTTGCCTGGATGCCCTTGCTACTCTCTGGTGCTATTGCTGCCTTCCCAGTCCACATCCTGTAAGCTAACCTAATGTTAGTACACACTTACTGTGTTGTTTCTGTTCTTCTAGAGACTAGTATAGGTGTGCACATTCTCCATCTTTATTTAGTATATTTCTGGAAGTTCTAGATTGAGCAATTAGGCAAGAGAAACAAATAAAAAGAATATAACTAGCAAAGGAAAAGTTCAAAATATTCTTATTAGCAGATGATATGATTTTATACAGAAGAGACATTAAAGACATCATCAGGAAACCCCTAGAACAAATAAACGTTTTTGGCAAAGTGGAAGGTTACAAAGAAACATACACAAGAATGTAACTTTTCTATACACTACTGACAAACAAACTGAAGAAGAAATCAGGGAAGCAACTCCATTCACAATTGTGTCAAGGAAAAAATACTTAGGAATAAATCTAAGGAAGCAAATGACTTCTATAACGGAAGGTTTAAACACCCAAGAAAAAAAATTAAAAACCTGGGCGTGGTGGCGCACACCTTTAATCCCAGCACTTGGGAGGCAGAGGTAGGAGTTCGAGGCCACCCTGAGACTACATAGTGAATTCCAGTTCAGCATGAGCCAGAGTGAGACCCTACCTCGAAAAACCAAAACAAAAAAAAAAAAAAAACAACAAAAAAATTAAAATATTAGAAGATGGAAAACTCTCATATGTTCATGGATTCGGGGAATTAATGCAGTGAAAAAGCTATCGTATCAAAAGCAGCTTATAGATTCAATGTCATCCATACCAAAACTCCAATGCCATTCTTGACAGAAATAGAAAAAAAAAATCAAAGTTCATTTAAACTCACAAAAGACCAGAGATAGGCAAAACAATCCAGGGAAAAATAAATAAATAAATAAATGGCAAGAGGTAACATCACACTTGATTTCAAACTGTGTTATGGAACCCTAGTAACAAAACCAGAATGGTACTGGTGTTAAAACAGTCAGGTAGACCAGTGAAACTGAACAGAAGATCCTGGCATTAACCCATACTGCTATAGCTACATGATTTTTGACAAAAAATGCAAAAAAAAAAAGAAAGGAAAAGAAAAGAAAAAAGCACCTCATTAAAGAAAAGTCAGCCTCTGGGCTGGAGAGATGGCTTAGTGGTTAAGCGCTTGCCTGTGAAGCCTGAGGACCCCGGTTCGAGGCTCGATTCCCCAGGACCCACGTTAGCCAGATGCACAAGGGGGCGCACGCGTCTGGAGTTCGTTTGCATTGGCTGGAGGCCCTGGAGCACCCGTTCTCTCTCTCTCTGTCTATTTGCCTCTCTCTCTCTCTCTCTGTCACTCTCAAATAAATAAATAAATAAAAAATGAACAAAAAAAAATTTAAAAAAAAGAAAAGTCAGCCTCTTTAACAAATGGTGTTGATGAAACTAGATCCTTATCTCTCATCCTGCATGGATATCAACTCCAAATGGATCGAAGGTCTTAACTTGAGGTCTGAAACTATTAAACATTATGGAAAACTCTTCAAGATATATAGGAATGGGTAAGAACTTTCTGAACAGGACTCTGCATGCCCAGGAAATAGGGTCAACAATCAGCAAATAGGACCTCATGAAATCACAAAGCTTCTGTACAGTAAAGGAAACAATTCACCAAGTAAAGAGAGACTGAGGAGAAAACCTTTGCCAGCTATGCATCTAACAGAGGATTACTATCTAAAATATACAAAGAACTAAAAATAAAAACAACCCCCCCAAAAAAACTCTAAAGAATATCAAAAAATAGTCCAGTCAAAAAATGGGCTGTGAAGACCTAATTAAAAGCTTATGGCTGGGAAGGCCTTAGGGGAGAAGCTACTGTGATTGTTTGGTTAAATGAATATAAAATATCCATAAACTGCCCTCTAAATGCTTATGTTTATGCCCACATGTTAGTGTTACTTTTACTTTGGGTTAGAGAAGCTTCTCTTTTCAGATGGCAGTGACTTCTAGGGAGACGCAAAAACTTACCAAAGTTCTGAGAAGAGAGAGTGGAGGGTTAATCACTAAGTGAGACATCTTTATCACATCCTCCAAGTTTCAGGGAGTATTGTGGAAAAGGTGGCAGAAAGAATGCTAGAGCCAAAGGAAGTGAGAAATGCTTTGCAATACATTCTTCCAGACACAAAGTGACCATGGAACTCATGACCTTCCAGTGTCTGACACTGCCTACACAAGACCTGAGTAGTAGGAGTTTGAAAAAAGATGAATCAAAATAGAAGAGAGAATAGTTGGAAAGAATAAGGGGTTCAGTGTGTAATGACAGGGGAGGGTAGATAAAGGAAGGTGGTGGGAGGGGATTTTGATCAGGGTACATTATGCATATGAATGACAGTTGTCAATAAAAAGTTTTTAAAAATGGGGCTGGAGAGATGGCTTAGCAGTTAAGTCACCTGCCTGCAAATCCTTAGGACCCAGGTTCAATTTGCCAATACCCACATAAGCCAGATGCAAGGTGGTGCATGAGTCTGGAGTTCACTTGCAGTGGCTGGAGGCCCTGACACACCCATTCTCTTTTCTCTCTTTCTCAGATAAATAAACAAAATATTTTACACAAAGATTTAAAAAAAAATGGGCTAAAGAACTAAGCAGTTCTTAAAGGAAGAAACACAAATGACAAATAAATACTATTAAAAGTCCAATTTTGAATGAAATAGCTTTTCTAAAGACAGTAAATGTTATTGAAGTTGAAATACTTTTCATATATACACAAGTATTCAGCATACTTTGCTATCATGGACATACAAGTTAATACTACTTTCAGATTCCATTTCATCCCAGGCAGAACATCTATCATTAACAAAAGGAAGGGCAACAAATGCTGGTCAGGATATGGAAGAAAAGCAACCTTTATTCACTGTTGATGTGAGTACAAATTGGGGAAGATACTGTAAAATCAGTGTGAAGGTTTCTCAGAAAGCTAAATGACCTACCTATATCACTCCTGGGCATATACCCACCTGACTCTATACCTTACTACAGAGACATTTGTTCATCAGTGTTTACTGCTACACTTTTAAGCAAGGAAAGGGAATCAGCCTACATGTCAATCAGTGAAGGAAAACATGACACATATACACAATAGAATTCTAGTTAGTTATAAAGAAAATTAATTATTTTTGGGAAATGAGTGGACCTGGAAAATATTATATTAAGTAAGTTAATCCAGGTTCAGAAACACAAATGCTGCATTTCTCTCTCATATGCAGATGCTAGTTTAAAACATTTGTATATGTTCATTATTGTGGGGGAGTGAACAAATGCCAGGAAACTAGAAAAGAGACCCTGAGGGGGAACAAGTCAAGGAGGAAGAGCAGGGAGGTAGCGCATTTCCAGCCATATGAAAGTCAAGGTGAACATTGTGGGTGGGAGGCTGAAAGCAGGACAGGGAGATGGGGCAGAGAAGGACGTGAGGAGGCTTAACTAAAACTAAGTATGTGTATTAACTAAGAACTTTTAAATAATTTTCATGCTAAAAAACAAAAATTCCAATGATTTGGGTCATCTTACATCCTTAAGGAAGGAAGACAAAGACAGCTGAAGTTCCTCCGATTTATGAGCCCTTCTTAAGTACTTGAACTGGGCAAGGCCTATTATCACTACATTTCAAACCAAGTTCCCATTGTATTCCAAATAATAAGGCATAAATATGACCCTGAGATTTATTCTAGTTTAGACACTGTAATTTACCAAATGCCAAGTGTCAATTATAATTGAACTTGATCTCCCATCAAACTATGAGGACTTGTGGATCAAAGTTTTTAGGGTTGGATTGCCTGGCATGCTGTGTTCAAGTTAAGGCATGGTGCTGATGTATGGGCTTTTGCATTCACAGCTTGAAGTTGGGCTAGACCCTTCTACTTGGATTCTTTTTTTAAAAAATATTTTATTTTTATTTATTTATTTGACAGAGAAAGAAAGAGACAGAGAGAGAGAGAGAGGGAGGGAGAAAGAGAGAAAAAGAATAGGCACACCAGGGCCTCCAGTCACTGTAAACGAACTCCAGATACATGTGCTCCCTTGTGTATCTGGCTAACATAGGTCCTTGGGAATTGAACCTGGATCCTTTGGCTTTGCAGACATATGCCTTAACTGCTAAGCCATCCCTCCAGCCCGCTACTTGGATTCTTATGTTCTGGTTAATGGCTTTTCAAATTTTTATTAGGGGAGAGACCTTGCCTTTGTGACTCATGTAGTCACTCCTACAACTAGAAGTCATTTATATATATATTCTCCATGAATAAGTAGATCGAGTATTTCTGCCTATTAATGTCTTTACACAGTTCTACAGAAATAATTAGGTAGTTTATATATTTATGTGAAGAAAACTGCCTTGGCTAAAGGGGATTGCCTCTTCACTTGGGCTACAAAATACCTGAAAGCAGCATGATGGCCTGGCATGTCTGCCTCACATAGCCTGCCTCCTCTACTTTGGGTGGGACTCCTGCTGAATTGTCATGGGCATACTAGTCACTCAATGAGTGTCTATCTAAGAGCTGGCAATGTCTAACCTATTCCTTTCTCCTTCAAGGCTGAAGGTGTGAAGATGGGAGTCATAGTTTTTGCAGTCATCATAGGTTCCATGAAAATAGTGCTTACAGGTCAGACCATTCCCCAGATGGTCTATGAGGGTGAGGCTGTACTCTGAAGTAGTAGAATTGCTTTCCTTGGCATCAAGGATCTCTTTGAGTCACCTTAAAGAACCATAACATAACAATGGTCAACTAAATCACACCTTGGCCAAGATGGGTTAATCACCCAGTTCTCCCTCTTTCAACTTAAAGCTCACATCAACACTCCCATATTGATTTTGGGGTCACTAGACCTCTTTATATAGTCTTCTTCCCAATGTGTCACATTGACTGAATCTCCTTTCTTTGCTTTTCACCATTTTTCATCTCTTTAATTGGCAAATTGGGATGGCTGGCTTAGCATAGCTTATTGGGGCTCCAGTTACAATATTAATGTCAGGTATGGTGGCTCATACCAGTAATCCCAGAAGCAGGGAGGAGGAGGCAGGAGGATTCCTATGAGCTTGAGGTCCACTGTAGCTACATAGTGAGCACCAGATCCACCTGGGCTACAAAGTATGGTCTGTCTCACAAACAAAGTAAACAAATAGCACTAGTTATCATAAAGTGTCACTGACAGATGTGTCTGCATGCACTGTTGAAAGTGAAGTCTTTGAATAAAAAGCATGGAAAAGGAGGTGCTCCCTGATCCCTAGTTCTTTCTTCTCAAAATAAACAGAGATCAGTTTAAAAAGAAAACAAATGGGAGTGATGAACTCTGCCTATGTGACCTGAGGACAGAAACTGGGAAGGGCAGGGCAATGTGGAGTGAAGCACTTGTGTGGAGACGATTGTCACTTCAAAAGCGCAACCAGCAGATGCTGAGACAAGGATTGGGTGCCAGCAGTGTATTTGGGAGGCTATCGCAGGAAGCACTGTGAAGAAGCACCAGACTGAGACAGGGAATCCCCTGATGAGAGTTAGAAGCAAGGTAGCCTCATTTTGTATGCAGTCAGGGTCACAGGAACAAAAGCATCTCCAAAGCCCTGACAAGCACTACTAACATCCTCTGAGAATATCTATAGGCCCATCCTCCAATCAAGACGCAGGCATGTGACCCTCCAACTGGAAGCCCTGGGAAAGAAGACCTTGGGTCATTAACTGCCACCCTTGGATAAGAAAAGTCTGAGAATACATTTTTTTTTTTTCCAGGCAACAAGGCCAACCCACTTCTTGCCATTCAGTATGATGATTAAAAAAAGAAAGGGGAAGAAAAAGAGCCCAGACCTAACTAAGGGCCCTATCCAGACTGGTGAGCTCTCCTTTAAACCAAACTTTTTTTGTTCTCCAGTATGTAGGAACCTCTGGTAGAGTGCTGCTTGGCAATATGTTCAGGTCCCCTCTCTGCTACAAGGAGCTTTTTATTTTCCCTTCTCAAGGAAGTTTCTGTAAGCTTTTTCTCTAAACTTACTTTTTCTTTGCAATAGTTTTTCCTTTTAAACTCACGCTTTGTTGTCATTGAGATTCATTCTTTTTGTTTTTAGTAAGTAGAAACTTTGTATGGACACATCATATGTTGCTATCATAATTTCCCTCCTCCCTGCCCCCCACTCCATTGAGGGCTCTCCTTAGTGGGATTGCTTGTATTCACCATGTACTTGTAGGTTATGAGTTATTAGAGCAGCTGTCATTCTTTTACTTTCTTTTTTTTGTGATTTCTTTTTTTTTTACTTTATTTTTTTTATTTTTAAAAATTTTTATTAGCATTTTCCACAATGTCATTCTTTTTCTAAAAAAAATGTTAAATTATTTTATTTTTTGAGAAAAAGAGAAAGTGGGAGAGCACACCAAGACCTTTCAGCCACTGTGAATGAACTCCAGATGCAATGTGTCCCCTTGTGCACATGTACAACATTGCATGCTTGCATCACCGTGTGTCTGGCTACATGGGACCTGGAGATTCAAACATGCATTCTTAGACTTCACAAGCAAGTGCCTTAACTGCTAAGCCATCTCCCCAGCCCCTGTCATTCTTTTTAAAATATTTTATTTTTATTTATTTATTTGACAGTGAGAAAGAGGGAGAGGGAGAGAGAAAAAGAGAGAGAGAGAGAGAGAGAATGGGTGCACCAGGGCCTTTGGCCACTGTCAGACACATGTGCCACCTTGTGCATCTGGCTAACATGGGCCCTGGGGAATCAAACGTGGGTCTTTTGGCTTTGCAGGTAAATGCCTTAACTGCTAAGCCATCCCTCCAGCCCCTGTCATTCTTTAAAAAAAATTTTTTTTATTGATTAGCATGAGAGGTAGAGAGAGAGAGAGAGGGAGGGAGAGAGAGACTGAGCATATATGAATGGGTGAATCAGGGCCTCTTGTCACTGTAACCAAATCCAGATGAATGCACTACTTTGTGAATTTGGCTTTATGCAGGTACTGGAGAATAGAACCCAGGCTGTCAGGCTTTGCAAGCAAGCACTTTTAACTGCTGAGCCATCTTCCCAACCTTGAAATTTGTTCTTAAATTTGCTAGATAAAGATTTTCTTAGTCAGTAGAGCTTTGGTGACCCTCACCGAAGTTACAAATCTAGATAACTAAACTTTTAAGTCCAAGTGTTATCACTGAAAAGAGGATTCTCATGTTGGAGAGTTTTATTATGCAGTAGAGGGTATGCAATTGTAGGAATCTGCATTGGTTAATTCTTCTTGGAATATTGCATATATTAGCCATAATTTTTATAGTTTATTTAATCTCACAGTACATTCTGTATATAAAATATATTATTGTCAAAGCGTGTTAGGCTCTTACCTGTTTATTGCTACCTAGAATAATTATAATTAGAATAATTTTGTTATTTTCTAATGAGTACTAGATGCCTTACTCTTATCTCTGACTTGTTTAGTTCCCAGGTCCCTGAAAATAGTTCTTAAAGCAATTCTGAATGCAGTTTGGCAAGAGTTGTATCCATATTTGCATATCTGAATTTTCTCTGTGGTGCACACTGCAGTGTTTTGCTATATGTCAATATTCAGTTGGAATCCCTTGAACTGAGAAGGCTCAGCCAGATAAGGAGCATTAAGTGTCTTATTTTCTATACCAAAAGACTAATTTTCAGAGCAGCAATTTGAATGAAGAAAATAATGAGATTATTTTCTGTATCTCTCAGTGTTTCTGAGATGGGACAGCCTATGTATAGTTTGCAGTGTGAGTTGGATGTATATCAAAATCATTACCTTATGTTAAATATTCCACTGGGAAGATGAAAGATATGGTCAAGATAAAATTTACTCTTTGAGAATGAATTCCAGTGATGTGAATCCAAATGTATGGAAAAGGGCATCTTTTGGCAAAATATTTATAGGGTATAGTTAATATTCTTGTGTTTCTGTTAGACAATCTAAAGCAAAGAACTCATGGTGGGGGTAAGTTACTAATTAGAAGATGAACTTGGGGAGAGAGTACTGATCCTGTCCATGTTTTATTTGTGACATCCCACCCATTGTAGAAGAATAATACTTACTGCCAGTATGAATTGGACATAAGTACAGAGAGACTCAGCATAGGCATGACATAGGAAGTTCAAAAGTGAGAAAGGCAGAAGTAGAACCAGGAACTTGAACAAAGTTAAGATTCCTCTTCTTTTCTTTGATTTCTTTCTCTCTGTGTATCACTTTATTCTGCTTCCTAGTAAAAATGCTTTCTCAGCTGGGTGTGGTGGTGTGCGCCTTTAATCCCAGCACTCGGAAGGCTGAGGTAGGAGGATCACCGTGAGTTCAAGGCCATCCTGAAACTACAGAGTGAATTCCAGGTAAGCCTGGGCTAGATTGAGACCCTACCTCTAAAAAAAACTAATTCTTTCTCCCTATTGCAGGATGTGTGGCCATGGAAGTTTCTCAATATCTGTATTTTCAGTTTCACTCAATACTGGGCATAAAGTGAAGTACTTGGGAAACACACACACTCTTCCAACTGAGGAGTGACTTTAATGACTTAGTATAGTCCACTCCATTTTGGCTAGAGGGTGAGGCTCCATCTCAATCCATGCAGATTTTACTTGGTGCTTTGCAACTTTGATCGCTAATCAAAATATACTAAGTCACCAAAAGTCACCTGGATAATACATGCTAGAGTTTGCATTTGAACTCTAATTCCATCTGTGCTTTTTCCTCTTTCATACTGCTTTACTAAGGAGTTATTGGTTAATTGATTATGTGGTAATTATAACTTAGTTTGGTGAGCTATATAGGTTCCTTTTCCTGTTAGGCACCTTCAGCTTTCATCCATTCATTCCAACCAGTGGAAAGAAACTCCTCCTCTTCCTATGTTTCTTTTGATACAGGGTCTCTCTTATGTATCTCAGGTTGGCCTTAAATTCACTATGTAGCTGAGGATGACCTTGAACTACCAATCCTTGTGCCTCTATCTCCCAAGTTCTGAGATTATTGGCATGTGCTATCACACTTGTCTTCTCAGTGTTACTTATAACGGTTAATGAATCTCAGCTAGCCTTAGTAACCAGTAGTATAATCAGGTTATGTTTTCCATAGGAGACAGGTACCTAGTTCATTCCTCAAGTAGTTCATTATATTTGACACTGTTGTTACCTCTAAAAGCAGCAGTGTTTTTGTTTGGAAACAGCTTGGTGCAAAGAACTACCAGTCCTCACTACAGCAAGAACCTGCTGTCCACACTGGACCCTTTTCATGACTAAAAAACTTATGGGTGGCTTCCTCATTTATCTGTATCAAGGTCAGATGTGGACCCTCCAATTTCCATTTTATTAACGAGCAGCTGAACTGTTTGTCTTCCTACAACTAGATACATACAGAGATAGACAAAGAAGCATGTTGATTGAAACTTATTATTGCAAAATCAATTTAACTATAAACTACCCCATCTGTAACTTGTCTCTACCAGTATAGCTATAAAATTATAGGACAAAGCTATCCTGAAGGTCTCCAGATCCAAGGTGGTTTTCTTGCTATAGCAGACAATACAGTTAATTTCCTCAAGTTTACAACAGAGAAGTCACACAGATTAATGGTGAGGTGGATTTATTGAAGGCAGCAGATAGAAGGGTTCATTTTTATGACCCACTCTGTTAACTTGTGTGTTTTATGGGTGAGTTAAGTCTATGAATATTTAAAATTACAACTGTGAGGTGTGATTTATTCCCTTCCCTGTTGGAGGGTTTATAGAGTTTGGAGCTTTGTTTGTTTTCATGCCTGCTCTAATTTTGGTTACCATGTTTGTCCTCTTGTAGGCTCTTGTGGCTGGTTGTTTGACTCTTCTGTGTGGAGAATTCCCTGAAGTATTCTCTGTAGGTTTGGCTTTAAATTCATATTATCATAGAGCTGGTCTTTGTCATGGAAAGTTTTTCTTTATCCATCTATTATAAGGCATACTCTCACTGCATACAGTAGTATGGATTGGAGGCCATAGTGTTTTCGGCTTTGAGGTACTGCATTCCAAGACCTTCTGGCCTTTGTGAAAAAATCTGAGGTAACTCTGATGGGATTGCCTTTGTATGTAATGAGCTGTTTCTCTTTCCTACTTTTAGCACTCTCTCCTTGTTTTCATTGTTTAGAGTTTTAACTATGTGACTTGGAGACTTTCTTCTTTGGTTCTGTCTGCTTGGTATTCTATGTGCTTCTTATATATGGATGAACCTCTCTTTTTGTGAGACTGGGAAGATTTTCTTCAATAATTTTGTTGAATATACCTTTGGCCTGGATTTATTCCTCTTCTGCTATAAACATGTTTGGGTTGTTTGGTTGTCTTAGGGTATCCCACGACTTCCTCATTTTATGTTTGCATGATTTCTTGAACTTTATCAGTTTTTGAACTTCCAATAAATTTCTTCTGTCTTGTCTTCCAGATCAGAGATTCTGTCCTCCACATGATTAGCTCTGTTATTAAGGGCTTCTAATGAGGCTTTTAGAAGCTCAATACGATTTTTGATTTTGTTGTGTTTTTTCTGCAGCGTATCTGTGGTGGTTTGATTTGGGTGTTCCCCCATAAACTTAAGTGTTCTGAATGCTAGTCTCCCAGCTGATGGCAATTGGAAAGTAACACCTGCTGGAGGAAGTGTATTGTTGGGGGTGGGTTTATGGGTGTTATAGTCAGTTTCCCCATGCCAGTGTTTGGCACACTCTCCTGTTGCTATTGTCTACCTTATGTTGGCCTGGGGCTGATGTCCACCCTCTGCTCATGCCATCATTTACCCTGTTGTAATGGAGCTTCCCCTCAAGTGTATAAGCCAAATAACCACCCCCCCCCAACAAAGCTGCTCTTGGTTGGGTGGTTTCTGCCAGCAATGTGAACCTGACTGAAACAGTGTCCATCTCTTTTTTTGAGCTCAAATTTCAGGTAATGGTTTGCTTTTCTTGATGCTTTCTGGAATTCATTCTTGCATTTAATCATGTCCTCATTAAGCTATTTTTTTTAAATATCCTCTATTTGTTGACTCACTTTTAATTCATTTATTTTGCTTTTGAGGTCTCTCTGTTTTTCTTCAATTAAGTTAAACCTAGTGACTAAGGGTATGTGCATTTCATTTATTTTATTGTTGTTTTTGCTTCCAGTTTTGCCATTCTCTTGGTCAGGGTCTGTTTGAGTTTATTAACAAACTTATTGTGCTTTTGTCTTGGAATTCAAGTTCTCTAATCTCCTCTGTGTTTTCATTGGAGGCTTCCATGGTGTAGCTAGGCATCCTTAGTGGAGTTCTGTCAGTTTGTCTTTCATTATTTTATTGCACTGGAGTCTACCCATCTCAGGGTAAAAGTCTTATTTTATTAAGGAATAGTCAAGTATTTGCCCTTGTAGGATCCTCAGTGAGTGTTCTTTTTTAAGTATGATATGCATTGGAGTTGGATGGGGTTATAACTGCAGATACACATGTTGTGGAAGTTGCAAGTGGGCCAGCAGCTCTGGGCTGATGGATGATATGAGAACTAGTTAGGAGGTTTGAAATCTCTACTGCCTGCAGTCATAGCCATGTTTTGTCTGTGGGGCTCAGGAGCAGTAACACTTGCCCCTACTCCCTCACTTTGCTCCAGCAGAGCTGGATGTATAGGTGCCTATGCCCCTGAACTTGGCAAATAATTTTGTGCTCCCCATCTGGTGCAGGAGTGAGGTGCCAATGAGGAAGCAGACATGTATAGGGGAACGTGAGTAGCAGGTGCAGGAGGAATGGTTGAGTGGGGCTCCTCAGACCAGGTCTGTTGGAGGGTCCACTGGAAATGGCTGGTTTGGAGGCATCGATTGCCTTTGTGACCTGGCCAGGAACAGAGGAATGTGTAGGCATGGCTTGGCACCAATAAGAGGAGTTTGCAGAGGCTGGGCATGGGTTCACCTATGTGTACTTGCCTCAGAGAGCAGACTTTCTGTGGCGATGCCCTGCCCACAGTGAGCACCTCCCCAGTGGCTACCTGTTCTCAGCAAGCAGGCTTTCTCCCTCTATTAATTCTTTATTAAAGGCAGGAACAGACCCCACAACTTGGTGTTCATAAATCCTGGGGACCCCTCCTGAACCCCTAAATTCTGCATCAACAACAAATGTGGGGATCTAGTTGTTCCCTACCCACCCCACCAGAGAACATGAAGCTGGGGTCTATTCTTGTGGTTTTTTTTTTTTTTTTTTTTTTTGAGATAGGGTCTCACTCTAGCCCAGGCTGACCTGGAATTCACTATAGAGTCTCAGGGTGGCCTTGGACTCACAGCGATCCTCCTACCTCTGCCTCCCGAGTGCTGGGATTAAAGGCATGCGCCACCATGCCCGGCTTGGGGTCTATTCTTGTTGCACACATGTGTAGGATCTCAGCCACCCTACAACAATAGCAGGGGAATTGGGAGATGGGATGCCAGGATCCCATGTTTACTCATGCTTTATGCATGTACTCAGCTGTGCATGGAACTGGAACTAGGAGTTGGAGAACCAGGAGCCAGGGAACTGGGAACCCAGGTCTACTTATGCCATGTGGGTCCCAGCCACCTCACACCAGCAGCAGGGGGACTGAACTAAATTATATTTTTAATTAGCTAGCAATGTGGTAGGGTCTCTTATGGGTTGGTCATACATAGTATTGGTTTCTAGTGTCCCCAGTCCCCCATTTGGTTTGCTTTGTGGATATAGAAATAAGATGCATAAGGGCTGGAGAGATGGCTTAGCGGCTAAGCGCTTGCCTGTGAAGCCTAAGGACCCCGGTTCGAAGCTCGGTTCCCCAGGTCCCACGTTAGCCAGATGCACAAGGGGGCGCACGCATCTGGAGTTCGTTTGCAGAGGCTGGAAGCCCTGGCGCGCCCATTCTCTCTCTCTCCCTCTATCTGTCTTTCTCTCTGTGTCTGTCGCTCTCAAATAAATAAATAAAATTAAAAAAAAAAAAAGAAATAAGATGCATAAGAATTGAAAAACAAAACAAACAACAACAAAAAAAGAAAAACATGACTGGGGACATATGGTGTTGGCTCAGCAATTAAAGGCACTTGCTTGTGAGTCATGTCAACCTGGGCTTGATTCTCCAGTAACCACATACACAATGTGGCACATACGTGTGTAATTCATTTGCAGTGGCATGAGACCCTGGCATGCCCTTACTCTCTCTTCATCTCTTTCTCAAATAAGTACATATAAATAAAACTATTAAAATATAATTTAAAAATATTGTAGTACTGAGGTTTATACCTGGAACAAAAAAGGAAAGGTAACTAAACAAAAGTGGGGATGCAGATTTTGCTGACCTGGAATTTGCTATATATTCTCAGGGTGGCCTTGAACTCATGGCGATTCTCTTACCTTTGCCTCCTGAGTGCTGGGATTAAAGGTGTGTGCCACCATTCCCGGCATAGAAACAGTTTTTTTAAAAAAATAAAATTTATGTGAAATTTTAATAAATAAAACTTTTGGAAAAGAAGCCTAAATATCTTTGTACTCTGGAGAAGATAGCTTGAAACCAAAACAAATTGTCATTGATTTTCTACTATTAAGGGAACACATATTTATTTGGGGAAATTAAAATAGAAATAAGTATAGAGTACTAATAATCTCTGTTCCCAGTAATAAACTTGATTATTTGCGTTATTAACATTCTCCTGGATTCTCACAAATTTTTGTTTGGCAATGTTTTAATGTGATAATGGTATGGATTTTAGTTTTTGATTCATAGAAAGAATCAGATAGTGCTATTAATGGCTCAGCACTGATCATATGCATGGTCAGAGGCACAATGAACCTGTAATCTTCAGGTTACTAAAAAATTGACTAACTTTTGAGATTTTTTTTTCCTCCTTAGTTTCCTGTTACCCTGTCAGATCAAAAGTCATGATCAGGGCTGAAGAGATGGCTTAGTGGTTAAGCGCTTGCCTGTGAAGCCTAAGGACCCTTTATTTAGTTATTGGAGAGTTTGAGGCTCGATTCCCCAGGACCCACTTTAGCCAGATGCACAAGGGGGTGCACACATCTGGAGTTCGTTTGCAGTGGCTGGAGGCCCTGACATGCCCATTCTCTCTCTCTCTCTAGGCCTCATTCTCTCTCTGTCTGTCCCTTTTAAATAAATAAATAAAACAGAAAAAAAAATTTATAAAAAGTCATGAACTTTCTCTTCATTTCTCACACCTGAGTGAGTCTTTGGCTTCATTGGACTTGGTTCATAAACACCCATTCAAATGAATAATCCAAGCAGTCTAATTAACCTTTCAGACAATGCAGTGTTGGGCTACAAGTCACCTGGTGCAGGGACTGAGGAGAAAAAAATATCAGGCACAAAAGAGCCCCAGGGGTCCTAGAGAGGTCTTCATATTTTATAAGAGGCGATCACTGAATGAATGAAGAGATTATTTATTTATCTGTCTTCTCCTTTGAATTCTATTCCTTCAGTGTATGAAGTCAGCTCAATCCACCAACAAAATGGGCTGAAACTGAGGCTTGAAATTAACTGTGAAGTGAATTTGCCTTGTTATGCACATCTCTCAATTGTCCAGATAGCTAAGAATTGCACTCATTTCCTAAGGAAAGAATAGTTCTGGTTTGGGGGAGATAAGAGCATTAATGAAGGAAGGAGGGCCATAGAATTTCTAAGCAACACGACCCACTTTTACCTTATGCGGGTAGGACTGAGTAAAGGGGTCTGCTGTAGCCACGTCAAGACACAAATTGCTTATTTGACTTAAAAGTGTGATGTGTGTTCTGTTTTATGCTTTAAACTCTTGACCTGTGATTATTATCATTTAAGAACCATGCCAATTACCTTAACTGTAATTGCATCGCTTTAAATATTATCTAGGAGATCATGCACATTAATAGTGGAGTCTTTTATCTCTGTTGAAGAATAATTACTCCTAAACATTTATTGTACTGTGGAAATAGATAATTTTTGTGCAAAAGAAATACCAGGATCGAAGTACCATTTAAAAATTGTTTAGGGGAAAAATACATTAAGTTTCTTCAAAAACAAGATCTTTTGGTGCAGGAGTAATTTTGTATTATAGAAATGCAAATGTTCTTTCCTTCTGGATTAATGTGCTGGTTTCTTGACTGATGATCACACTTTTTATCTGGCAGAGTGTGAGAAGCCTAGTTTGAATACTTATATGTTTTGTTTTACAAAGCTTTATAGCTCTTATGCTATTTCATTCTGCCTGTGGGCTAGAGTAGCTTAAAATAATTATTTTAATATCTAGAATTGATAAGAGCAGTCTGAAAAGAAATACCGCATTATTTGCCTTACACCACCACTTAGGAGGCAATGGCTGTAATAAGACTGAACTTGTGCATGAATTAATCAGGCTGCCTGCTTTCTCTTCTAAGTGAATTTTTTTTTGAACAATGTACAAAAAAAATGCTACAGGTTTGTAGTTCAGACTTGCTTTTACATCATTGATGTGAATAGATTTGTTGAAAGGATGGTAACTATTTTTGATCTGAAGACCACCATGGTAAAGTAACATTTTCAGAAGGTGTTAGGCATAAAATAGGTTTCTGACTTTTCTGTAGTTTTCAAGGGTAATGTCTGATGTGTGTGTTTTCCTGACATTGTAAGCAATTCTTGTTTAAAGGATGGTTTTCTTAGGCAAAGAAACAAATATAATGATTTTCTTTATAACTTTTAATTTTAGAAGTATTTTATTTAGTTATTGGAGAGAGAGAAAGAAAGAGGCAGATAGAAAGAGATAGAACGGGCATGCCAGGGCTTCCAGCCACTGCAAACAAATTCCAAGATGCATTTGGCTTATGTGGACCCTTGGGAATTGAATCTGAGTCCTTAGGCTTCACAGGCAAAGTGCCTTAACCTCTAGGCTATATCTCCAGCCTGTAATGAATTTTTGTTTCTTTTTAACAACTTTCCCCCACAGCATTAATTCCTTTCCTGGATGGATATATTTTAGTCTTTTGTCAATGACATTTTGTTCTATGAGAAATAATAATCCTAAACTGACCACACATCATCATGGTAGACTTCATATATGTTTGACTATAAATATCATTATGTTGAGAAGTTTTAAAAAATTAAAGTAAAACCTACCTTTAGCCAATTTGGTTATGCTATTCAGTTTGCTGCATTTTCAATGTTAGTGATCACCACCTCTGAATAGTTCCAAAATATTTGCATTGTCTTGAAGGGAAGCCTTAGTTAATTTGTGTTCTCCTGCCTCTGGCAACCACTAATCATTGATTTTATGGATTTGCCTGCTTGGAATATTTCATATTAATGGGATCACACGAAACTTGTCCTTTTGTGTATCTTCTTTCACATAAGAATATTTTCCTTTCCCCTCGATTCACTTTCCCTTCCTCATCCTCCAGCACACCTATTACCCATTGATCAGATCCTTATATGCTTATAGGATGCATTAGAACAAGCATGCCAAGGGTTAGTACTAGAGCTCATGAGAATTTTTGATAGCAGAGAGAAACAACCAAAATATCCTGTGAAAACCAAAAGCACTAAGCACAAACAGGCAGCAAAACAGCAGGGACCCAGTTAGAGGTCAGACTGCTTGCCTAACTTTAGGCTGGAAATCAGATCTGCTCCCAAACACATCTTAGGTCTGGGCCATAGGTTCTGCTACCAGTATCAGCTCCCCGAGCCAGGCGGAGTCTATGGGCGACACACATTCAAACTGCCACAGTCCCCTTTCTACTTTCATGCCTAGCCCCAACATTCCACATATGAGCAAAAATATTCACAAAAAAATAGCAAGGGGTTTAAGACCCATCAATTATTGTCATGTGTATTTTATTGCTTTTTACGGACAAATATTCCATGTATGGACTGTAATTTGTCTAGCCATTCATCCCCTGATGCACATTGGTATTGTTTTAAACTTTTATATGTTTTGTATAATGCTGCTTAAAACCAGCATGTACCCGTACCTGTGTGAGTAGCTGTTTCTATTCTTTTGAGTCTACACCTGTGCCAGCTTTATCATCTCTGTGATAGACAAATTCCTGACAGAAGAATTTAAGGAAGGAGAGATGCATTTTAGCTACCTGATCCAGGTGTTTTTTTCCCCATCATGGTGGGCTATGTGATAAAATAACAAGATCTGGTGACACAGAATTAGTGAGCATTAGGGGAAGAGACATCTATCTTGTTGTCTCAGTATAAAGAGCTTATGAAGAAATGACACTGGCAGACAGAAAGCTGGAAGAAGCCATTCTTCATGTAGTTCAATGGGAGAAAGAGAAATCACCAGTGAAGGTACTCATCAGTGGACACTGCAAGCCTTATAATTGGCCAGCCAGGCCAAATGAGCCAAGGGGTGCAATAGTGGCAGGTCTGTTATGGGGGCAACCAACTGCCCTCTAATTGGACTGGAGGCCCACTCTATGGGAAGGGAATACATCCCTGATACTGAAAACTTAAAACAGGGGTAGTCATGAGCCCTAGGGGGTGTATCATCTGCTGTAGTCTGGCCAAATGTATATACTATGCTTATCAAACTGCCCAGTAAGCACCTCTGTTAATGTTCATACCCTTATATTAATGCTACTCTCACTTTCAGTTGAGAATCTTCCCTTTTCAGATGGCAGTGACCGTGGGATGACTCAGAAGGTATCATGGTGATGGAAAGAAATGACTGCAGCGCTCAGTACTGTAATATCTGCATGACACCTTCCAAGGATCAGGGTCTAATGAGGAAGAGGTGGCAGAAAGAATGTAAGAGCCAAAGGAAGGGCAGGACTTCATTCAACATGCTCCCTCCAGACGCAAAATGACCTGGATATCCATGGCCTCACAGTGCCTGTCACTACCAGCATAAGACCATCATAAGAGGAGGAAAAGATCAAGACATCAAAAGTAAAAGAGAGACTGATTGAGATGGGGAGGGTATGATGGAGAGTGGAGTTTCAAAGGGTAAGTGGGGGGAGGGAGGGAATTACCATGGGGTACTTTTACAATCATGGAAGTTGTTAATAAAAAAATAAAAAAAAATTAGGACTTGGGCGGATGGATGGGGTCTGCATTAGGAAGACGGTACCAGCTCAGGTGCCGTGGGGAACCCGGGTCAGTGTCTTTACAGCCACTGGTCCGCAAACAAGTGGATGGACGCGCCCCTGGTGCCACCGAATGGAACCCGTGAGCAGGTCTAGAGGGTACGGAGAGTGGGTAGCACCGAAGGCTCAAGGCGCAATGTCTCCAAGCGGGAAGAGAGTGTGTGTCTGTTGAAAAGTCAGTTATCCACGCACAGCCAGATGCACAGAGCAATCCTGCGCCTGGAGTTCCATTGCAACAGCAAGAGATCTCCTGCTCCCTGGTGCTGGTATTAAAGTTTTTGTCTGATTTCCTGTGATTTACCATGAAGTATATATGAAAATGATGTACACTGCCCAAATGTGGAGTCGGATTCCAGCCTCCCGCAATCATCTTAATTTATGAGAATGAAACCAAGGGGAAGAGTCACCAGCGGACCATTCCAGTACGGAACTTTTCCAAGTTTTCAGATTGCACCAGAGCCGCTGAACAATTAAAGAATAAAATACGACACAAGTGTTACCTGGAACAGGTGTCTCTGAAGCAGCTCGAGAAGTTGTTCAGTGTTTTACAAGGTCACTTACGAGGACAGAGCTTGGCAGAATTGATGGAACAAATTCAATGGGAAACCACCATTGATCCCGAGGGGGACCTGAACAAACTAGGTGACAAAGAGCTCGCTAAAAGGAGGAGCATCATGGATGAACTTTTTGAGAAAAATCAGAAGAGGGATGGTCCAAATTTTGTTTATGAAGTGGAGGTTGAGTTCCCACAGGATGCACAGCTGCAGGCCTGTGCTGGGACACAGAGT
The DNA here is from genome assembly GCF_020740685.1 of Jaculus jaculus. Classification (NCBI taxonomy): domain Eukaryota; kingdom Metazoa; phylum Chordata; class Mammalia; order Rodentia; family Dipodidae; genus Jaculus; species Jaculus jaculus. The sequence goes on from NC_059102.1 coordinate 64,967,792, forward strand.
CATCTGATGAGCTCTGATACCTGACAATTTATTGGCTAGCAGAATATCTATGTTTCTACAAATCATACAGATTTTTTGGAGAAAATTATTGTTTACTAAATGTACATATGTTGGGTCATAAAACCAATATTTTACATCTAGTATGTAGGCCTATGAGTAATACAAGAAAAACAATATAGCAGACTGTTTGTAAGGTGCTTGTAATCTAATCAAGGATAACGCAAAAATTTGTGAAAAGATGAACAGTATTAAGCAGTGCCGCATGCTTGATAAAGACTAAAAAATTCCAGATCATAGGTGACTGGGGTAAAATAGTTGGGAAGATGTTTTCCTTCAGTGGAAAAATGGGCCTTTAGCCCTTGAAATGTTAAACTTATGCAGGAATCCAAGATGAGAGCAACTGAAGAAAGGGGAAGGACATGGCAATGACACAGGAACTAGAAATATTTATTTGAAGAAGAGTGAACAAAGTATCGTTTGACAAGATTGGGATCATCCTTGTGCAATATGTGCTCTGTGTGTTGACGTCAGGAGGAGTACTGTCAAATGTCCGGCAGCTGTAAGTGGGTGCCGTGTGATGGACAGCAGGGCGGTTCTGTCCTTGAATCAGGATATAAATACTAAAAAACTCTGAAACCCAGAACCTCTTCCCATAAGTGAGAAGTTGGTAAAATGGGAAATCTACCCATAAAAATAAATAATAGATACTTCCAGTTTTAGACCTGTTTATGAATTTGAATATACAGAAGAGGATCTTTGTTTAACAAGGTAATGTATGTGCAAATATATTTGTTCTTATGTAATTGGTAGAACTCTTATGTCCTCTACAAGGAAATTATTTATTAAATAAAGCTGTAAAAAGTAAAAAAAAAAAAATTAAAAAAGCTAATAAAAATTAAAAAAAGAAATGACACTGTGAACAAGTTTATAGATATTTTTTTCTTATGGTGAGATATATGAATTTTCTAGTTATGATACATTTGGAAAATAAAAGTAAAAAAACACATGGGGCTGGAAAGATTGCTCAGTAGTTAAAGGTGTTTGCTTGCCAAGCCTGATGGCCTGGGTTTGATTCCCCAGTACCCAGAGCCAGATGCATAAAATAGTACATGTGTTTGGAGTTTACATTGGCAGGAGGCCCTCATGTATGATAATCACTGTCTGCCTGCCTCTCTCTCTCTCTCTCTCTCTCTCACTCAAATAAGTAAATGAAATTTAATAAAATATAATAAAAAAATATGGGCTCAAAAGGAAAGATGTGGTTCATGGCACCTCAAAGAATCTTTGAACTGTTTATATAAAAGGAAAATCCTAAGCACTTTTATAATACATTATTCTTGATTATAATCACTATACCTTACAAGTACCCATGAATTTTGTAATCGATTTTAAAATCTGGTATTTTCCAAGGGATTGCACCTTCTAGGGATAACTCTGGTGGGCCACATTCTGTTTTGGTACAATTAATGGGTACTTTCTATGACTGCATGCTCAGTTGCTCAAATATTGGAGAGGGCAGGCAGCTCTAAACATAGATTGATCCTCATGTCTGGCTGTAAAAGGAATACTGAACTCTAACTCACATTCCAGGCAACAGTGGAGCCTTGGCTATGAAGAATTCTGTCATGTCTATCACATGGACATTATTTCATAGTGAAAACTGGAGACAGGTTGTTATTGAGTAGAGACTCATTCTGACTTTCACAAAACTAGACCACGTGATGTTATTTATGAAACCAAAATAATGGTTTTGGAAGAAAGCCTATGGACAGTGATTCAGATAGACATACGGATATTTTCTGAAATGCTTCTTATGATATTTTAAAGTAGGAAGTAGCTGGCATGCCTTTAATCCCAGAACATGGGAGGCAGACATAGAAGGATTGCTGTGAATTCAAGGCCAACCTGAAACTATGTAGTGAATTTCAGGTCAGTTTGTGCTAGAGTGAGACCTTACCCTGAAAAACCAAAAAAATTAAATTAAAATAAAAAAATCCAAATGGCTCAGTTAAGGATGCCATTAGTAATATTTCTTCAGCCTATGAAAAGTCCAGGTCAAAAAATTTTTTTTGTATTTAATTGTTATTTATTTGAGAAAGGCAAACAGAGATAGAGGTAGAGAGAAAGAAAGAGAGAGAGAGAGTGGGCACACCAGGGCTTTTGGCCACTGCAAACAAACTCCAGACACATGTGTCACTTTGTGCATCTGGCTTACGTGAGTCCCAGGGAATTGAACCTTGATCCTTTGGCTTTGTAGGCAGTGCCTTAATCGCTAAGCAATCTTTCCAACCCAAGTCCAGGTTATTTTCCTCTTACTTCTGCTTCTGCTGGGCAGTTTAATTCAAACATCAGGTAATCTAGGGCAAGACTTCTGAAACCTTTTCCACTCCTAATACCTTCTCATCCATGAAATTTTTGTGTGTCTTCAGGTATATAGGTATATAAAGTATATAAAGGTACATGAAGTATATACAAACTCAACAGTTACTGATAATAAATTATAAAGAAATTTATTTTAAAACCATTCATTGGTATACATATATTTTACTACTTGTTAAGGATAAAAGCAAGTTTACATACTAATGAGATGAATGTGTGTTTAAAAATCTGAACTGAATATTTGATACTGCAGGATTTAAATATGTTCAATGTTTTTCATAGTTGGTTGATATTTTGATTTTTATAACTAATGCTGAGATGCAGCTATGCATAAATATATAGTACAAAATGGCTGAAGTCGGTTCAGGACTATTTCAGAAATTGTTGGAAATTCTATTCTAATCCCAAGACAAAAAAACTTTATATGAAAGTCATGTCAGCAAGGCAAACAGCAATTTTTAAAATCAAACATTGTTACATAATCCAAAGATACACTAATTTGATACTTAGCATGTAGGAATAGTGGTAGGAAAATATTCAAAGTCTTCATTTTCTATAGTCAAAACACCATATTCCCAGAGTGCAGAAAATTTTCTATATACATTAAGCACATTGCAATTTATAACACAATAGTCTCAAATCTGAGCCTCGGTGTTTTCTTCATGGTTAGTTGGTGTTGCCAGGTATGATGAGGTGCAGGGTATAAAGTGCAGCTGTGTGTGTTCTAGACCAAGACTGCTTGAAGTTGTGCAATACAACACAGGTGAGGATTGCTTAAAGCACTGTGGATTAACTATGTGTTGATTTTAATTAATTTTTGGTGGTTGTACATTCAGAAACCTTTTCTACTACTGCCACTTTTTTGTTCCCATGTTCAGTTATGTGACCACAGCCCATAGTTTATGAATGTGAAATGTAGGGCACAGGGCACGGGTGTGGACTGTCACAGTGGACAGGTCTCATCTACTATCACTGCTGGGCCCTTAGTCATTTGTCATGATGCTACATCTGTTTAAGCTCTGCCTCTTTGCATCCAACAACAGCCCTTTTTCCTCCTTCCCTCCTTTTCTCTCCGTCCCTCCCTTCTTTTTGAGATAGGCTCTTGCTGTGTATCCGTGGCTGGCCTGGTACTTACTACGAAGACCATGCAGGCTTTGATCTCTTGACGGTTGGTTGGGATTACAGCATGTGCCTCCATGTCTGGCTAAGTCCTTTTTTATTTCAAAATCAAAGGCCTGTTCTTTCTTCCTGCTCCAGCCCGGCCACTACAGTCTTTAACTATTATCAAAGTGTCAGTTACCCAGCTTCAAATAGCCCAGTGTGGGTGGTTGTGTATGACTATGGGGAAGACATGGAGAACCTTCTCTGTAATAATCTCCTCTGGGAAAACCAGTTCTCCTCCCTCCTCCAGGGCAGTGTCCAGTTTCACAAATATTTGGTGTACATTGCCACACTCAAAACAGAACATCTCTGTGGGTATTGTTTGCATTTAGATATAAAGTGATCTGCATTTCTTTCCCAAGCAATGGTTGTTAAGAATCTGCCTTACAATGAAGTGAATTCAGAAGATACCATAGTGGTTTTCCCAAGCAGGGTGGCTGAAAGGCCTTTTGGAATTTTCAGAGTCCCTTCAAATGGCAGTTTAGTTCACTTCTTTATGTTTCTTTTTTCTTTCTCTCTCTCTTTCTTTCTTTCTTTCTTTCTTTCTTTCTTTCTTTCTTTCTTTCTTTCTTTCTTTCTTTCTTTTTTTGTTTTAGATTGGGTTTCACTCTAGCCTTGGCTGACCTGGACCTCACTCTGTAGCCCCAGGCTAGCCTCAAACTCATAGTGATCTCTTACCTCAGCCTCCAGAGTGCTAGGATTAAAGGAATGTGCTAGCACACCCAGCTGGCAGCTCACTTGCTAAGATCATAAGCATAGTAACAGAGAACTCATTGATTATTATTTAGCTGATGTTTGTTACAGCAGTAAGGGAGCTGCAGTATACTTATGGTCCTCATTGAAAAGGGGTCAGCAGTTTCCTTTCAAGTACAGGAAGATTAGGAGTGAAGGACATGTGCACTGCGAATTTAGATTTCAGTCTTGGATCTCTCATGAAGGACCTAAGTGAAAATCTTGGAATTAGCTGTCTTTAAAGTTTTGAATTTATATGAAAAGAATGCATGAATAATGCTAACACTAAAGTCCCCCAACATCCTCTAATTATTATTATTGTTATTTTATTTACCTTTGAGAGAGAGAGAGAGAATAGGTACGCCAGGGACTTCAGCCACTGTGATGAACTCCAGACGGGTGTGCTCCTTTGTGTGTATGCACAACACTGCACAGTTGTGTTACTGTGCGTCGGGCTCATATGGGACCTGCAGATTTGAACATGAGTTCTTAAGCTTTGCTGGTAAGCCTCTTAACCATTAAGCAATCTCTCCAGCCCCTAATTTTATTACTTTTACTTTTAGACTTTTATTCTTTCCTGTCCAGTGGTTATTTTACCCCAGAGACATGAAGCCTCTTAAGTTTAAACTGTGTCTGGGAATTTATCTCCCATTCCAAATAATCCCGGCATATGTCCATCTTTTAATCTCCATTATAGAAATTTACTGACTTCCTTTAATGGGAGGTGAGAGTTTTGTCTTTTTAAAATATTCCTTTTGGGCTGGAGAGATGGCTTAGCGGTTAAGCGCTTGCCTGTGAAGCCTAAGGACCCTGGTTCGAGGCTCGGTTCCCCAGGTCCCACGTTAGCCAGATGCACAAGGGGGCGCACGCGTCTGGAGTTCGTTTGCAGAGGCTGGAAGCCCTGGCGCGCCCATTCTCTCTCTCTCCCTCTATCTGTCTTTCTCTCTGTGTCTGTCGCTCTCAAATAAATAAATAAATAAATAAATAAATAAATAAAAAAAACTTAAAAAAAATATTCCTTTCATCCACTTATCACTTCATATACTTTGGTAAAGTTAATGTTAAAGTGAACATGTGATTATAGTTTCTATCACAACCTTTTGCTTTTCCTAAAGATAATTATTCATTCCCTCTGTCTTTCTCCTCTTTTAAACACACACACATACACACTCATTTGGTTTTTTGAGGAAGGGTCTCACTCTAACCCAAAGTGACCTGAAATTCACTATGTAGTCTCACAGTGGCCTCGAACTCACAATGATACTCCTACCTCTGCTTCCTGAGTGCTGGATTAAAGGCATGCACCACCACAGCTGGCTATTGCTCCTGTAATTTTGAACCCATGAATTAACTTTCTTTATTCTCTAATAATGTTGTAAAATGCCTCAATTCAAATATGTGCGCATACTTGTCAGATAAAATTTCAGTCTTGTTTTATTGTGTGGACATTGTCCCCCACATTTCTTGTCTTTCAGCTTCAGGATTGGCTATTTGTTGAGGCTCACTAACCATTATTATTTATGTATTTTGCTTCTTCCTGTAAATTCTCTCTTTATTCTATATTGTATTCTCTATTTTTTCTAACCATTTGCTTTCCTTTATTTTGGCAATTCTCTTGTTTTAGTAGAGCAGACTCTCTGTAGTTTCCATAGGAAATGTTCAAGAGAAGAAATAGCTTTGAAGTTTTGTGTTCCTCATATTCTAAAGATCATATCTGCATATTCAATCAATATCTTCCTCGGGCACACATTTTAAATAGAAATGTATTTTCTCTTCAAAAATACTCTGGGGCCTGAATTACAGAGTGAGTTCCAGGATAGCCTGGGCTACAAGTGAGACCCTGCTTTCACAAAAAACTTCAAAGAGAGCTAGGAGCACGAGAACTGCTTTGTTCATCATCAAGTGTTGTCATAATTACAATTTTTACTTGAGGAGATACTGAGGTTGACAGTCATCTGACTTTAGATAACTGGGAAAAGAACTTGTTTTTATTTGAAAATATGCCTCTTTGCTCAAGAGATGGCTCAGTAGTTAAGTGTATTTCCTGTACCAGTGTGAAAGTATGTTTTTCTGCTTCTGTTGTAAGACACTGAGAGATAAGCTAGAACTGGCCTGGAAGCCTTCTCCCTGATGACTGTCACAGTGATAGAAAGTGTTATGCAGTTTACTAAGGGAGAATTAAGACATCAGCACACTTAACTGATGGTAAACCCTGCAAGCTACACAACTGGCCAGCCAGGCAAAATGCGCCCACGAGTCGTATGTCTGTTATGGGGGTAACCAGTTGCTTTCTGATTGGATTTGAGGCCTGCTCCATGGGAAGGAATCCATACCTAATACCACCTGGTCAAAAGCTGGGAAGGGAAGGTCACCTGCCTTAGAGGAGGAAGCTATTATTGTTGTTTAACTAATCAGATATATCATGCCTACCACACTGCCTTCTAAATACTTATGTGTATACCCATATATCAATGCTACTCTCACTTTTGGTCAGAGAAGCTTTTCTTTTCAGGTGGTGTTTATAAATGGAGAGACTCAGAAGTTATCAAAGGGCTGAGAAGAAGTGACAGTTAATTGCTTAGCACTAAATGAGCCATCTCTATTACACTCTCCAAAGTTCAGTCACCACTCAGGAAGAGGGAATGGAAAGAATGAAAGGGGGCTAGAGAGATTGCTTAGTGATTAAGGAACTTGCCTGCAAAGCCTAAGAACCCATTTTCAACTCTCCATGTCCCACATAAGCCAGATGCACAAAGTGATGCAAGCGTACCAGGTTGCACATACGCATAAGGTGGCACACATGTCTGGAGTTTGATTTCAGTGGCTGGAGGCCCTCCCTGGTACTCTTGCTCTTGCTGTCTTGCATAAAAAATGGGCAGGAGGACAGGCTTCTGGGCTTGTCTCAAAAAAAAAAAGAAAACGAATAAAAGAGCCGAGGATTGCTTTGGAATGCAGTCTTCTGGACAGATGACACCTGCAAAATAGCTGCATAATATTGGGCCTACCAACAAGTTGTCATGAATGATGGAGGAGGGAAAAATGACATCAAAATAGAAGACGGGCTGACTGGAAAGAAAGGGGGATTATGATCCAAGTGCATTGTGTTTTTTACTTAAAAATAATAAAAAATAATTTAATAAAAAATAAAAATGCAACCCCCACTCCCCGTAAGAAAGAAGGAAGGAAGACAAGATGTTTTCCACTACCTGTCTGGAATGTGTAGTGAGTAGCTGTTTGGAATAGAAGTCTTGTCATTGGGCTAGAGAAACATGCTTCTCCTTTGCAGAACACATACTTAGCATTCACTCTGCCTGGATTCAAACCTCTGCACCAAAATTAAATAAAAACTAAAAAGACTTGGCTTGATGATTAACCTCAAGTATCCATTTTCTTCATATGTAATTTGGGAGAGCCCTTTCTCTGTGCCATTGTTTTCACCATTCTTACTCTTCATACCATTTTCCGGTAACATATTTTGAAATGGGTCTTCTTTGAAATATAGAAACATTTCCATCCCTTCAACTTGGTGTTTTAGGTGAGCTCATTTGAACAGCTTAATTCATTTGCTCTCCCTGGTCTGGCAAGTACCATAATGAAGAAGAGGTGGAGAACCTGGCTTCTTAGTAACCCCCTTCATCTGGAAGGTGTTCTGCATTCTACTGCTGTTGTTTCACAAAACCATCTCACTTTATTCAACAACCCAAGTCCTCTTTGTTTTCAGCCTTGTATTTAGGTTCTGCTTAATTGGATGATTTCACATTCCCTTCTGCTAGTCTCACACACAGAACTGGAGACAAGAATAGTGATTGTTTCCTTATTAGCTGTGTTACTTACTGCCTTTGCCTCAGTCTTGTGTTAATTGGTAGCATCTTCACGTGGCTTCCTTCCTTCCTATGTGTTAGATTACAGCAATTTGATGCCTGGGATCTCAAATGTGACCCACCTGCTGCAGAATGATATCATAGCAAGAAATAATTTAAAGCTCTAAAAGTGAATTTTTATGCCTGTGAGAGAAGAGGAACCAAAGAAAAAAGGGATAGTACTCACCCATATGTTGCTGCATCCAGTGAATGGCCTTTTGAGGACAAGCAGGTCAGCTCTCTGTTGTAGAGATGGAAGATGAGGGCCTTATTAGCGGAGCTTCATTTACCCAGACATAGGCATCATAGGGAGGGCTGGGCTTGAACTCAGTCTTTTGATTGTCAAAGGAATGCAGCTGTGGTATCAAGAAGATGCTGGACTGTGGTTTATAATAACCTGCTCTTTGGTTTTCATTTTAATGATATTGCCTGTGCACTGGTATTAGAAATAAGAAAGGAATGTGGGTGGGCATTTCCAGTCCAGAGGATTCTCTGCCAATGTGTGCAGTTCCAAGCAATGATTCACAGATGGTGTGTGAAGCATCAGTCCTAGGGCATGTGTACCAGTGGTGCTGGGCTGGAGTTTGTGTTGGCATCATTGGACTCCAAGGAGTTTGCATTTGTGCCTGATCCATTGCACTTGAGGGGACAAGCTAAAATATCAGTACACAGCTCTTTCTATGTATATGACAAAGTATGTGACCATGTGTCATGATCAAACTCATTAGTGACATTCTGTAGAGGACCACAGATGCATTACACTTCAATATGATGAAGATGTCAGGAAGTACTAGATGTCTCATATCCTCCCAATTTAGAGATAAAGCCAAGAAATGACCACCTCTTTTCAGCAGCAGTAGCAGCAGAGACAGTTGTAGATAGAGTCAGAGCCATAGAAGATGACACACTGCAGAGTGAGTTGACTTAATAAAGCCATTTTAGCATCCATAGATGAGTTTATATTAGGGGTGAAATGAATCTTGGATATCACTTTGTAGGTGGGAATATTAAGACCCCCTAGTAGGAAAATGGCATGCTCAAGGTCACACACAAATTAGTGGCAAGGTAGAGCCTAGTGTTAATGCAGGATTTGGGGGTTCAGGAAGGGTTTCCCCAGGCCTGTGAACCCCAACTTTCAGGTTCTTGTTTCTTTTTAACAATGAATTGAAGGAAGAGTGTTATGAATTATTGAATTAATTTAGGGATAAATTAAGAATTAAGAGGTTTATTTAGGGAAAAATTGGTATTTAGGAAAAGGCTAGAACAGCTATATCAGTGGAAAACAGGCTATACAGAAAGATTTAGAAGAAACACACACTCATGTGAGTGCAAAGAATAGACGCTCCAGCCCTCCACCCGAAAGGCAGTGAAGAGGTTTGATAGTGATGGACTTGGGGCTTAAGGAAACATAACAAAGAAAGCATCAAAGTAGGGAGAGGAAACTCCAGATGCCTGAGATATAAATAAAGAAAGTCACTAGAGTTGCTACCCATACTGTAAACTCCGAATTTAGAGGGATTACACATGTGGTAGAGCCAGATTTTAGAGAGAAATCACAACAAGGTGCATAGAGTATCTGGAAACAGAGCACACTGAACATACCAAAGAACGAACAGAGAAGCACCTAGGCAGGTAAGGAGAGCCCCTTTTCCCCAGCAGGTTGTGAGTGGGGAGACACTGACTCACTATTCAGATAAAAGAAGCTCAGCTCAAGCAGGTTGACAAAGTGGCGAAGGTTAGTATGGTTAAGACGTTATAGTGAATTAGGATGGATTTCTGTAGTCAGTCTCAGGTATTCAGGAGAGAGACCAGACTGGTTCTCTGATTCGGGGGCTGACTTAAAGCCTAGTCCCAGGGGGTAGTGTGCTGGATTGGGGAAGCAGTAAGGGCCAGCCACTGTGGATGAGATTGGCCACACTCTGAGTGACAGCTCTGTCAAGGCCAGCAGGGTGATATCTGGTTTCTTCTTTGGGCTTCTGTTCCTGATTAACTGCCTGAAGTAAGCTATCTTTGCCTGTCTCCTTCAGTATCTGATTAGTTCTCTGTTGCTACTCTTTCCTCTTCAGGGCTTTTAAACCATGGTTCTCAACTTCGGGGGCATAGTGACAATACCTAGGGAAAGGGCTGATGCTTGGGGCCCACCCCCAGGGATTTGTTTTTAAATATTTCATTTCTTTATTTGAAAGGAGAGAGAGAGAGAGAGAGAGAGAGAGAGAGAGAGAGAGAGAGAGACAGACAGACAGACAGACAGACAGACAGAGAGACTGCACCAGCATCTCCTGCCACTGCAAAAAACTCCAGATGCATGCACCATATTTGTGCATGTGGCTTTACCTTAGTACTGGCAAATGGAACCCAGGCCATCAGGCTTTGCAGACAAGCACCTTTAACTACTGAACACCTCCACACTGGGTTTTTGATGAACTGGTTTGGAATATGCTCTAGGGTTAAGAGTGGTGATTGTAATACACAGTAAAGCTGGATCCCATAGGACATTCATTCTCAACTCTGGCACACATAAAACTTGCTGTGAGAACTTTTCAAAGAAAATATGAGGTCTAAAGTCCCACTCTAGCAGAAATCAACCTCTGGGAAGGAAATGAAAAGAGAATAGAAGAGGAAGTACCTTTGACGGGACCTGTTTTGATCATCTTGTCTTCTTTTTTTTGTTTGTTTGTTTTTTTGGTCTTTTTTTTTCAAAATTTGTTTACTTCCTGAAAGTACCATGGTTAGGCTCTGTGTGTTGGAGATTCTTGTGTGTGTGTGTGTGTGTGTGTGTGTGGTTTTTTGAAGTATGGCCTCATTGTAGCTCAGGCTGAACTGGAAATCACTATGAAGCCTCAGGGTGGTCTCAAACTTATAGCCATCCTTCTCCTATCTCTGCCTCCTGAGTGCTGGGATTAAAGGTGTATGCCACCACGCTCTGCTGTGGTGTACATTCTTAAACTAAGAGTAAAGCTCCTTTCTTTTTGTTGCGAGTGATCTTCTTCCTGGATTTCATCACAGTAAATTACTTGTTTGGAGCATTCAGTACTAATGAAGAAAGAGTGTGAGGACAGAGCATCTCAATTCTACAGGGTCCTAGACCTAATGTATCTGTTTCCATTACTTCACTCTTTACTGTGGTTTGAGTATGTTACTGATATTAACGGATTTTGGGCTCAGTAGGCACCCTCTTGAGTTTCCAGGTTCTGGTATCCTAGAACAAGGAATTTAATAGAGATAGTTTATTCATAGCACCCTTCCAAGAAGGAGGAACAGATAGAAGCAGGGAGAAAGTTTAGAACCTGAAAATCCATGCTATACAAAGGGGGCTTTTGTGTCATTTGAATAACACAAGGTTTCTCATGCATATTATTTTTTTTGTTGTTGTTGTTGTTTTGAGGTAGGGTCTCACTCTGGTCCAGGCTGACCTAGAATTAACTCTGTCATCTCAGGGTGGCCTTGAACTCATGGCAGTCCTCCTACCTCTGCCTCCCAAGTGCTGGGATTAAAGGCGTGCACCACCATGCCCGGCTCATGCATATTCTTTAAGTTGTTTACCATGGGTCACAGGTCATCCTCAGCAGTGCCTCATTGCAGGTTCCAGTGCTCCAGCCAGTTCTAGTTTAGGGGTTTCTGGCCTTTCTCTTTGCCAACAGGTTTTTTTCTTTCTATGATAATTTTCCAGCTTTGTGTAATACTTTTTGTACCTTATTCTCTGTCCTACTCTCCTGTCCCAGCCCTGTCCAAAATTCAGGGGTCAGTGTGATGGTATTAAAAATGAGTCTTTTAGTCATGAAGGCAGCTTCATCATTAATAGAACTAGGAAGGCCTTTTATAAAAGAGGTGTTTGGCTAGCTTGCTCTCTAGTCCTTCTGTGATAATTCAGTCAGAAAGTCTCCAGCAGGTACCAGTACTTTGATACTGGGCTTCCTATCCTTCAACACTATAGAAGCATTCAATTTTGGTTCATTTAAAATTCCCAGGCTCAGATATTCTATTCTATAGTAGGAAAATGGACTAAGTTACTGTCCATGGTGATTCACTTAGAATAATCTGGGAACCTTTTCAACATCTGAGCCTCATCTTTCAGCGGTTCTTATTTCATTGGTCAGATGTGGTGCTTTCATTACCAGAGAACACAGGATCCCTTCTGTAGGTTTTTGTCTTGTTTTTGAAACATGTTCTCATGTAGTTCAGGCTTGTCTTAAATTCACTATGTAACTGAGGAAGACTTTGAACTCCTGATCCTTCACCTCCCAAATACTAGGATTACAGGTGTGTACTACACCCAGGTCAGTTTTTCCTAGGGTAAGTGTTCAGTCTTTAGGTAAATGAAATATGGATGCCATAGGAAACTTGAGGATGATTTTTTTTTTTTTTGCACTGTGAGAGAATAAAACAACAGGGCAGGCAAGCTGGTGATCTCAGCCACTGTAGGGAGGATGGAAATGGATAGGAAGAAAGAGTCATGTTTCACTGAGTTAGAGGTCAAGAAAATTAGGCAGACTCAACAATGGAAGTCTGGAGTAGGTACATGGGAGGAGATTGTTGAGAGAGAGAGAGAGAGATAGATATGACTGGAGTGTCAGAGCTAGTAGGCTTAGGGTTTTCACTATTATCTAAAAAGGGAGATAGAAAGAGGGAAAAGAAAATGTTATGCTTCCTGAGATCTTAGAAAGCAGGTAGGCTTAGAAGTATGGATCTGTCAGCAACAATGTTGAGGGAGAGGCTTGTTGAGTATAGCAGAACACATCACTTTAACAGGGTAGGTATTCCCACTATCTTTTTTTTTTTTTTAACATATCTTTATATGTATTTTGTTTTTTGAGTTTTCTGGAACCAACAGCTTCTCAAGTAGTGTTTGCTTATCAAGCTGATTGATAGAGCCATATTGGCTAACTCTTTAAAAATATTTAGTTACACACACACACACACACACACACACACACACACCAGGGTCTCTTACTGCTGTAAATGAATGCCCAACTGGCTTTTCATGGGTGACTGAGGAATTAAACCCTGGCTTGTAGGCTTTGCAAGCAGGCATATGTAATTGTTGACCCATCTCCCCAACTCCTGAATTAACTCTCAAAGAATGAGAACACTGTTTTTGTAATATTATAATTTTGGGGCAGATTTGAATATAATTTGTTTACTCAGGGCCTGAGATACAAGTCATTTCTCAGTCCTTTGAAAACTTATAATAGCTTAAAGAGAATTAAAGGTGAATAAGTCTACAAAAATAAGAATACTTTACCAGGAAGAAAAATAGTTAGTGGGAGTCAACAAAGCCCAGCTACTTTCAACATTCTTCTCTTCATATTATATTTGAAATCTTAAGGAAGGGCAATTGTGATACTTTCCCTTCCTTAAAATTGGTGTTACCACAGATACAGGAGGTAGGGTCCAAAGCAGATTGTAGAGAAGGTTCATCTTTAGTGATCTCTAGGCTTGCTGATATCTGATTAATTACCTGACACTATCGTGTCTGTAAAAGGTTCTCCAATTGCAGCCAAGAACTAGAAAAACACTGAGGGTTTCTGGGTGCTACTCTCCTCTGCTCACGGGATCTTGAGTGATTATGCACTGGTCTACTTGCTGAGCATGGAATTGTGCCGTTGCGGGGTTGGAGACTCTGGTCAGAGAGAAGTTATTCAGAGTTCCATCAGCAGGTGGCTATAGTGTCATTCTTCTCATTACTCTTTGTATTCTTTTAGCAAAGTATAGAAATAATTTGTTCCCTGTGATTCCCTACCAACCTCCAAACCCAGAACCCAAAGTCAGAGACAACAGCAAATCTTGTTTCTGAGGAGCCTACCAGTGTCTGGGCAAGAGCTATAAGAACTAAAACTTGTTCAGTAGAGGGAACCTGGACAGGATAAAAGTTCAAGAAGTATCTTAGGAAATAGAAAGCTCTAGGTGTTTATTGGTGTGAATTTGACATTATTGTAGGTAGCATACATTTCCAAACTAGGACATGTCGCAAATCCTGTTTCCCTGGTAACATTAGGGATAGGAAACATCATTATTGTCCCACCTTAAGATTTAAAATACTATGTAAAAGGAATGATGGGAGAGGTATATGGCTCCTTCCCTTAAGATTAATTCAATGGAACCTGTCAAACACCCACCTGATCAAGAGATCACTCCTCACCTAAAGATTTGTTAAGGAGGTGGGTGGATATCCTTAATGAAAGAATGTACTATACTTCCCAGTGGCTCTCCCTTGATTCAGTTGCTTGCAGATGCTTCCTGCTGAGCTTGTCTGCTCAGTTTTAACTTAAAAGGTGTAACATTTTCTTTTATCCTTTTTATCTCATCTTTGGATGATGGCAGAAGTCCTAATTGTGTTTGCCCTGATACTGAGACTTTGCACCTTTTTCCTAATAAATCTCTTAACTTTACTCACTCCTTGATGTCCCTGTGCCTGTTTTCAGGGTGGTGAGACAGGGACCTGATAAAAAGAAATATACAACACATCATCCTTCCAGTCCACTGCTTTTCTAACTTCATAAAGGTGTTCAGATCAGTTCTGATCTTCTAGGATCAGGAAGGAATGAAAACATGACTCATAGCTTTCAAGAATTCCAATGGGAAGTGGGTGTGGTGGCACATGCTTCTGATCCCAGCTGTGTACTGTACCTTTTTCTTGCTTCTGTGTGTGTGTGTGTTGGGCGGGTATGCACATGTGTGTGTCCTTGTAGTGCACCAGGCACATGCTTGTCTTGCCTGGAGCAGAATGTTGAGTGTTCTGCTCTATCACTCTTCCAACTAGTCTTGTTCAAGGAAGAGTCTCTCTCTTTATTGATACTGGAGCTTCTGTTTTCATGAGCCTGTATGATTCCTTGGTCTTTGCTCCTTCTGTGGGACTGGGGTTACAAGTGTTGTTTTACCTGGGATCAGGAGATTGGAATTTGGGCAGTTTCAGGCCCCTCTGGCCCTCATGCTTGCACAGGAAGTACAATTACCTGCTGACTCATTTCCCCAGCCCTTTTGTATTGATTTTGTTTATCTTTTTGATGCTAGAGATGAAACCTTGATTCTTAACACTATTGCTGAGCTACATCTCAGCCCTTTCCCCCTTTTTGAGACAGGATATTATTATGTAGCCCAGGTTCACCTGGAACTCATTATGTTTGAAGTCCAGGTTTGACACAAGCTCACAGTCCTCTTGCCTTCACCTGCCAGGTGTTGGGATTATAGTCCAGTTTGACCTGGAATTTACAATGTAACTCAGGCTGTCCTTGAATTCATGCTGATCTTCTTATCTCAGCCTCCTGAGTGCTGGTATTAAAGACATGGGTAACCCTACCTGGCTCTCCCATCTTCTTGAATATTTAAAGTATTTCTTTGTGTTTTCCACTTACAATTAAAATGAAAAGATCACTGCAGTTGCCCTAGTAGAAGAGGCTCAATCCAAAATATTATTTTGCTATTATTTTAAGAGAAAGATTTTTTTATTTTCTTTTTCTTTCTTACATTTTAATTTTTTTTAACCTTTTTGTTTATTTATTTGAGAGAGAGAGAGGCAGAGAGAGAGAAAGAGAGAATGGGGTGCCAGAGTTTCCAGCCACTGCAAACACACTCCAAAAGCATGCTCAACCTTGTGCATTTGGTTTATGTGGGTCATGGGGAATCAAAACTGGGTCCTTAGGTTTCACAGGCAAACTCCTTCACCACTAATCCATTTCTCCAGCCCCATTGTATTATTTTGTGTTTCAAAGTCTAAGTGGTTGGCACAGCTGAGGAAAGAATACTAGATCCAAGATCTGTCACTTTCCTTGATGGCTTTTTAAAAAATTTTAATTAATTATTTATTTAATTCCAAACAGAAAGAGATAGAAGAGAGACAGAGAGAATGGGCACACCAGGGCCTCTAGCCACTGTAAACAAACTCCAAATGCATGCACCACTTTATGCATCTGACTTTATGTGGGTACTGGAGAATTGAACTGGGGTCATTAGGCTTTGTAGGCAAGTCCCTTAACCACTGATCCATCTCTCCAGCCCCTTGATGGTTTTATTGTTTAGTCTTTGTGATCTGATACCTTAGGTTACGTCAGACACTTGGAAGATCTAAAATGTGGGCTTACAGGAGAAGGAACTGAATAAAGCATGTGAAATAGATTAAAAACTCTCACATGCTATGAACAGAGACGAAGAGAGCGCCTCCCTTCTTCCTGGTGCCTTGCAGTTAGCAGTCATGCAGTAAATAGCTACTATGAGAACTTATCTGATATAAGCTAAGGCATCAGTTCTCAAAGACTTCATGTAGCTTTTAAGGTGTGACTTGGCTCCATTTCTGTTGCATTCCCACCATGACAGACAGAGATCCTATTAAGTTGAGCCCATCCATTAGTCATGGCCAGGAGAGTTTGACCGAGAGGGCTACTGCAGTGTGTTTAACTTCACAGATCCCTGTGGCATTTCACTGCTGATTATTGTTCCACTAATCCATTCAACAGTGGTGGAGTTGTATTTGGTTTTAGCAAGGGCCAATCTATTCAGCTAGCTGCCTGCTCAATGAACCCCCAGTTTAAAATGCATAGAGACCCCTTTAGGTTACATCAGGACCTTTAATTATGTGATGTTTATAGAGATTACACAGATTTTCCTTTGGCATTTTCACTCGACAAGTATTATAAGCATTTGAAATTACTGTTGTGTAGAAAACTTGCTAATGCAGGTATAATTAAGACAGTTTTCAAGGGACCAGTATCCAGGAAATCACTGAGTTCTTTAGAAGAGAAAGAAAAGTTGACAGACAGGTTTCTAGGACTTTCATGTTTACATATTTACCCAAATAGAAACCAATTATTTAAACAGTAATCTTTTGTTTTGATCTCCTTGAAAGAACACTATAAATTCTTCTAATATAAAAATATTGTCACATGTAGAGAAGGAGGAAAAATATATGTGAAACAAATACAATTGCAGACAGAGACTGGGCTGTTTCAAAGTGATCCATAGGCCATCCTATGAAGTTGGAACATTTGATCGAGCTGGTGCCTAGTGCCATGTGTTCTGACTTCTTTAAGGGCAGTAGAACTGTTTCTTTAGAGGAAGGAAAGTTCATATGAAGCCACAACATGTAAGACACAGAAAGGAAAGGCTTTTCAGTCAAGTCCAGAGCTTGGCCTTCTCACATAGCTGTTGACCTACATACTGCTAAGGCAGAAACAGCTATCTGAATGGTGCGGTTCTATACACTTTGAAAGCTGGTTCTACTCTAGACTGTCTAAAGTAGAATTCTCTAGAATGAAAGAAGATTTTTTTTTTTTTGCATAAAACATAACTGAAAGGGATTAGAAAGAGGGGTTCAGTGGAAATAGGATGGGGGACAAGTAAGTAATGGGAGGGGATAGTGATCAAAATACATTATTTATATATATGAACACTTTGAAAAAAAAGTTAAAATATTGGGGCTGAAGAAAAGGCTCAGTGGTTATGGTACTTTCCTTCAAAGCCTAAGGACCTGAGTTTGACTCCCAAGTACCCATATGAAGCCAGATATGAAAAGTGGCACATACATGTGGAGTTTGTTTGCAATGGCTGGAGGCCCTGACATATCCATATTCTCTCTTTCTCTCTTCCCTCTTTCTCTCTCTTTATTAAATAAATCAAATACCTTTTACAAGTTAAAAATGAAAAAAAAAATAAAATGAGGAAAGAGATTCCCAGCTTTTCTGTAGCCAGCCTATTTGATATCTCCATCAATATTATCAGTAAATGTATGTAACTTTTTTTTTTGTTGCATGACTATATAACCTCATGTACAGCCTTTAATCTCAGTACTCAAGAGGCAGAGGTAGGAGGATCAGCATGAGTTCAAGGCCACCCTGAGACTACACAGTGAATTCCAGGAGAGCCTGGGCTAGAGTGAAGCCCTACCTCAAAAAATGAAACCAAACGAAACAAAATGAAACCAAACCAAACCTAAACAACAACAACAACAATACAGCTGGATATGGTGACTTACACTTTTAATCCCAGCACTCAGGAGGCAGAGTTAGGAGAATCCCCATGAGTTTGAGACCACCCTGAGACTACACAGTAAATTCCAGGTCAGTCTGGGCTAGAGTGAGACATTTCCTCGAACCCCCCTACCCCCCCCAAAAAATCATGTTGCTTTGTATAAGGCAGAATAACTTGAATTTATGTTCCCATACCCAGTCATATTTAGATATGAATAACCTATTTCTGGGCTGGAGAGATGGCTTAGCAGGTAAGGCGCTTGCCTGCAAAGCCAAAGGATCCAGGTTTGACTCCCCAGGCACACATCTGGAGTTCGTTTGTAGTGGCTGGAGGCTCTGGCATCCCATTCTCTCTCTCTCCCTGCCTATTTCTGTATCTCTTTCTCTTTCTCAAATAAATAGAAATAAAATATTAAAAAGAATGCCTATTTCCTTGCTTACTAAAAAGAAAGATAATTAAATAAGATTTCAGTCACCCCCTTTGGCCCTGAACTCCATTCAGTAGCAACTGTCATGTTGGACGAATATTTTGAAATATTCTAATTGTTTTAAGCTTCAGTTTTGTGGTTGTGGTGATTTGAATAGAATAGATGGCCCCCAATATATTCAGCTGTTTATTTGTTTGTAGTTTGCATCTGTAGCCACCTGGCTGGAGGCAATGTCACTGGGTGATCTTAAGGTGTGGTGGTGGGTTTCAGATTTCAATCTAAAGATATGAAAAGTGTGCCTAGATGGAGTTCCTGAAGTGAGGCTTTTGACCTTTAGGCTTGTACTTCTCTCTCTCTGCTTGGGTCTGTGAAGGCAGTCTAGCTTCTTCTGCCATTATGGAACTTCCCCTGGATCTGTAGGCTTCAATAAATATCCCTTCTTCCATAACTGTGCCTGGTCTGGAAGTTCAGCTCAGCGAACCTGAATCTGTCTGCTATAGTGGTTAAGGGAGATTCCCTGGGAAATATGTCTCTGGTTCTTGTGGGAATCCCAGTAGACAACAGACAAATAATATAAATGTGGGTACCACTATGTGCTATTAATCCAATGTGCAAGAAGAGTTCAATACCTCCAAAATGGAAGTCATTCCCATACTTACCACCTAGTCAGAGGATTGCTTTTTTAAAAAAACTATTTACTATTATTATATTGTTTATATTAATTTGAAGAGAGAGAGAGGAAGAATGGGGATGCTGGGCTTCTTACCTCTGAAAATGAACTCCAGGTGCATGTACTACTTTGTGCATCTTATGTGGATACTAAGGAACTGAACAAAGGCTGTCAGGTTTTCAGGCAATCTCTCCAGCCACCAGAGGATTTCTTTACAAGTAGTTTTTTTTCTTTTCTTTTTTTGTTTTTTCAAGGTAGGTCTCACTCTAGTCAAGGCTGACCTGGAATTCACTCTGTAGTCTTAGGGTGGCCTCTAACTCATGGTGAACCTCCAACCTCTGTCTCCTGAGTGCTGAGATTAAAGGTATGCACCACTATACCTGGCTACAAGTAGCTTTAAGAGAAAGGATTAATTTCAACCTCTAGTTAAGTAGTTTATACTTGGGAATTATTCAATAGCAGTGGAGGCTTACATTAACAATGATTTATACATTTTCTTATTTTTAGACTTTGAGGCATGTATTAATACAATTCAATCTTCTATCAATCACAACCTAGCAGACCACTTTCACTTTCAGACTTTGAATGGAGGAAAGGGCATTGATGAAGAGTTTCATAACTGGAGCTGCATTGTTGTCCTGGCATAGTAAGCTGACAGCTAGCTTTGCCCTTTTCTGTAAAGTGAGAAGGGTCCACTGGATGATGTAAGGTGCCTTTCCATGGGAACCTTCCACAGGCATCTAAGATCTATGGTAATGTTGATGTGCTGCTGCCTGAAACACACAGGGGTGAAGTCAGCTGGAAGAAACAACCTGAGATTTGTGCTGTCCCCTCTCTATTCCAGTCTAGACTCCACCCAAATCAGCCTCAACTGTGCTTTGGAAACTTTTCCTTATGAGAAATCTTACATGATTCAAAAGCAGATCTCAGTGCTCTGGTTGGTGGCTGACTAGCCTGCATTTTAAGGTTGGCAATTAGCAGCTGGATTCCTGTGAAACATCCCATATTTGGATTCTGTGTACCAGAATGGCTTATTGACTTTCTGCTAGTCAGGAAATATATTTTTAAAGATACCTTTAATAATATACATTATGATGCCCCCCCTTTCCCTGACCCTACTTAAACATGAAGGGTTTTCTTTTTTAGTCTGGGTTACCTCACTTAGTATATTTTCCAGATTCATCCATTTTTCATGAAAATTTCATAAGTTAATTTTCTTTACAATTGAATAAAACTCTATTGTGTATATGTATCCCATCTTCATTATCCATTAATCAGTAGATAAGCATCCAGGTGGATTCTACTTTCTAGCTGTTGTGAGTAGAGCAACAATAAATATGGATCAGCAATTAAATGTTAGCCAATTAAAAATAATAATTCAAAAAAGACAGAGTTTGGGCAGAAGTGCCCTGTAGGGCTAGATAATGTTGATCTCAGACACCATAGGTTGTTATAGAAAACCCCCAGTGGCAGGGATGGGATATCTCTCTGTGACTTGTTGGTCAAAGAGGCCACTCAGGCCCCCAAAACAAGGCAGGCTTTGGCCAGTGCTCTTGCTGGCTCACCAGAACTAGATGATAAGACTTTATTGCTGAAGACACCGCATACTGGAGCTGAGCTGGAAACCTCCTCCATTCTGGCCAGCTGTCACATGCTGAAAAGTGCTATGCAGGCTGCTGAGGGAGAAATGCCATAATAGTCTTAACCAGTTGTGGGTCAACCCAGTGTGTTACACAACTTACCGGCCAGGCCAGATGTGCCCATGGGTGCAATAGTGATATGACTGCTATGGGGGGAGGGTAACCAACTGTTCTGTGTTCCATGGGATGGATTTCATACCTTATACTGAAAACCTAGTCTACAGCCTCTAGCTGAGAAGGTCATAGACCATAGGGGAGAAGCTACTAGAGTTACTTGTCTAAACGGATATAGTCTGCCAATCAAAGTGTCCAAATATGCCCATCCATTAGTACTGCTCTCACCTTTAGGCAGAGGAGCTTCTTTCTGTGGATGGTGGTGACTACTGGGGACAAACAAAACTTGTCAAAGTGCTGACGATAAGTGACTGTTGCATGCTAAGTGCTAGATGAGACATCTCTGTCATGCCCTCCAAGGTTCAGGGAACTTTGCAGAAGAAGGGAACAGAAAGAATATAAGAGCCTAAGGATGGTGAGGAATGCTTTGGAGTGCTATCATCCAGACATGAAAGACCTGCACAATACTGGGGCAATCAACATTTTGACAGGGAAGATAGAGGAGGGCAACAAAATAGCACACAATATATTAAAATAGA
The DNA here is from genome assembly GCF_020740685.1 of Jaculus jaculus. NCBI lineage: Eukaryota > Metazoa > Chordata > Mammalia > Rodentia > Dipodidae > Jaculus > Jaculus jaculus. The sequence goes on from NC_059102.1 coordinate 64,989,274, forward strand.
AAAGGGATAGGTTGGAAAGAAGGAGGGATTCAGTGGAAAGAGGATAGGGAATGGGGGCCTAAAGAAGGTAATGGGAGAGGATGATCAAAATACATTATGTACATGTATGAAAATTGTCAATAAAAAGTTAAAAATAGGGTTGGCAAGATGGTCCAGTGATTAAAGGCACTTATTTGCAAGGCCTTATGGATGGGATTCAATTCCCTGTACCCACATAAAGCCAGATACACAAAGTTGGCACATATGTCTGGAGTTTGTTTGCAGTGGAAAGAAACCATCATGAGTCCATTATCTGTTGCTCTCTCTCTCCCTCTTTCTCTGTTGCAGTCAGTTTCCTATTGCTGGCATAAATCACCCAACCAAGAGCAGCTTGTGCAAAAAAGAGGTTTATTTTGGCTTACAGGCTCTAGGGGGAAGCTCCATGATGGCAAGAGAAAGATGGCATCATGGACATCACCCCCTGGCCAACATCAGGTGGACAACAAGGACAGGAGAGTGTGCCAAACACTAGCAAGTGGGAGTTAGTTGTAATACCCATGAGCCCACCCCCCCCCAACAATACAATGCCTCCTGGAGGTGTTAGTCCCCAAATTTCCATCAGTTGGGAACCTAGCATTCAGAACACTTACATTTATGGGCGACACGTGAATTAAACCACCACATTCTCCTTGCAAATGAAAATATATTAAAAAGTTTAAAGTATGCATTATGACAAAAATAAATAGATAAGCATAATGATTGTCTTTTGTCTTTATCTTTTGTTTATTTTATTTATTAGAGAGAGAGAGAAAGAAAGAATGGGCATGCCAGGGCCTTCAGCCACTGCAAACAAACTCCAGATGCATGTGCCACCTTGTGCATCTGGCTTACATGGGTCCTGGGGAATTGAATCTGGGTTCTTTGGCTTTGTAGGCAAACACCTTAACCACTAAGCAATCTCTCCAGCACCCTCTTTTTTAAATTTTATTTTTATTTATTTATTTGAGAGTGACAGACAGAGAGAGAAAGAGGCAGATAGACAGATAGAGAATGGGTGTGCCAGGGCCTCTGGCCACTGCAAATGAACTCCAGATGCATGTGCCACCTTGTGCATCTGGCTTATATGGGTCCTGGGGAATCAAGCCTCAAATCGGGATCCTTAGGCATCACAGGCAAGCTCTTAACCACTAAGCCATCTCTCCAGCCCTCTTTTTTAAAAAAAAAATTGTTTTTTATGTTTATTTATTTATTTGAAGGTGACAGACACAGAGAGAAAGGCAGAGAGAGAGAGAGAGAGAGAGAGAGAGAGAGAGGGAGAGAGAGAGAGAGAGAGAGAGAGAGTGAGAGAGAGAGAGAGAGAGAGAGAGAGAGAGAGAGAGAGAGAGAGAGGGAGGGAATGGGCACGCCAGGGCCTCCAGGTGCTGCAAAGAAACTCCAAACATGTACACCCCCTTGTGCATCTGGCTAAAGTGGGTCCTGGGGAATTGAGCCTCCAACCGGGATCCTTAGGCTTCACAGGCAAGTGTTTAACTGCTAAGCCTTCTCTCCAGTGCCCCCCCCATTTTTAAATAGCTGATTCGAATATAATGCAGCAGGGAAAAGAGGAGACAGCCTATCCTGAGCCTGGAGCAGCAGGGACCATTGCAGTAGAACCTGTGTCAAGTCCTTCCATCCCTAGACATAGTCAGTGCAGGCTGATTCCTGTAGTAGTCCACACACCTGTCTTAGTTCACTGGATATTCCAAAGGGGAACCTCAGTGAAATGTTTGGATATGTGGCCAGGGCAGAGCACAGCACACCACCGTTAGAGGGTTGAGTTGAAGGACAACTAGAGTAGATGTAACTTTCTAATTGTGTTAGGCTTCGACCTCTTCTGGTTCTCCAAGCAGAAGCCCACCATTCTCTCAAAAGGCACTTAAGGAGTATCCTGAGCTGGCTTTGCCAATGGCATCCTGAGTTTGGAGTGGAGGTTGTTGTAGTAGTCCTCTCTCAAACACAACTCCAGTGCTGGCTTTCTAGAGGCAGCTTCAGTGCTCTCCAGCACAGGCTGGAGAACAAACTCACGACGACCTTAGTGAGGCAATGATCCTAACAGCTCTGGGCTTGTCCTACCAAACAGCTTCATAGCCTTTGTTATGAACTGAACAACAATGTTCACATTGGAATTCCCATTTCCCACCATACTTTCCTTGTTTGGTGGCACGAACTTGAGGATGTTTGGAGGCACCTTCTTGGAAAGCCCTTGCAGCACTTTCCTGGTGATGGCAGTGCTACCCCAGAGGATGATGTGTAAAGAGCAGAGGGCACAGGGCTCCCTGTGCTTTGTTGAGATAGGACGTAGGGTGCCACATGGGGCAGCTGCAGGGATCCAGATTTGGTCTTTTGTTCTTTCCATGTTATTCATTTTAGGTCCCAGGGAGGGTGGAGACACCCCACTCTTCCCTCCAGAGGATCTGCATCTTCTCTGTCCACCTCATCTCTGGTGTCCATGATTTGTGCTTTGTCACTGGGAGAAAAGGTTGTAAACAAAACAGGAAAAATCCAACTCTTCTCTATTTCAATAGAAAAAATTGTTTTTAGATTAGATCATCTTACTAATACTGTCTAAGTGCAAAGTGTAAAAAAAACATATTTAAGATTTACCTGACTTCCCACTCATTCATTCAGCCCCCATCAAAACACCATGCTTCCTTGCTGTAATTGGCTCCCTTGAAAGGATGCCTATGCCTCAATGACAGAGGGCAGAATGCTCTGTTTCTTCCACTTCCTTCAAATCACAACATCACTGTCTCAGGTGATAGGGCCCAGATAAAAATCCAGTTCCATCAGTGAGCATGCGTCTGTTAACATGAGATCACAGGCGTTGAGGCCTGAAAGGTCTCCATTTGTGTCCTTGGGCACAATGGTAAACAGGTGGTACTTACTGCTCCTTGGAAAATGTAGCCCCCTGTCCTATTGGGATGGTTGCCAGTTCTGCAGGCCCAAACTTAAGCAGCTATCTGGGCAAGATGACAACAGCTATCTCCTGGTGCAAACCCTAGAAGAACATGTTCCAGATACATACTTGGGGCCTGTTCCCTGATAGTCTGATGCAACAGAGTCATAGTGCGTCCTGTTTCTTTTATTTCTGTCAACAGAAATCTGTGTTTCTATTACAATCCTTGGAGACTGATGCTTGGGAACACAGCACTGCACTTGTCATTGACTGGCTCTTCAGGTGGTGGTGGTGTGCAGTGATGCAGACACAGTCTTGCATATTCTTCACATTATAGCTTTCTTCATTTTGTTCTAGGGCTGTGGGTTCTCTTCATAGAGAAAGCACCTTATTTTTCTAGATGATTTCTACCCACTCTAAAATGTAAGAACTACTTCTTGAAGGAAATGTCATGATTAGATTCTTTCCAAGCAAATGCCTATAGTCAAGGAATATGTGAATTTCCATGATTGGATTTTGAAAAGTAAAATTCTAGGCAGAGTAATGACATAGTCAAACATAGATGAAATACTGGGAGGAAAGCAGATACATATAATATTAAAAACATATCCCAGCCTTAACAAATACACTTCCAGGCTTTGTGCTTCCAACGATTACTTTGTTTTGTGAATGTGAACACCCGGTCTCTTTGAATGAGCTCAGAAGCATTTCCAGTGCACATCTTACTGTAATGTTCTTGACCTCTAATGATGTTCAAGAATATTCTGTGATTCCAGGCCACAAGCATCTCCATTTCAGGACACATCCATCTCTGGGAATATTAATCAAAACTATATGTCATTCATAGTAGTAATTATAGTTGTATATAATTATAATTATATATAATGTTTGTATAATATAAAATATATAATATTTCTGGGTTCATTTTAAACACAAAAAAATATATGAGGTAAAGCTCAAGGGTTGAATTTGCATTTTTTCAATGTATAATTTTTTTGGTGTGTGTTCAAATTTTTATTAGGTTTATAAATATAGAATTTTCATTTCTATACTACCAAGGAGAATTTAAATAACATCACTACTATCTTAATGTTAATATATAATTTTATTATTGATAACTTCTATACTTACATACAATAAACCATGATAATTCCCTCCCCTCCTCTACTTTCCCCTTCATAACTCCGCTCTCCATCATATCCCCTCCCTCTCTCCTTAGTCTCTCTTTTATTTTGATGTCATCATCTTTTTCTCCTATTATGAGGGTCTTGTGAAGGTATTGCTAGGCATTGCGAGGTCATGGATATTGAGGCCAATTTCTGTCTGGACAGTTGCATTGTAAGGAGTCGTACCCTCCCTTTGGCTCTTACATTCTTTCTTCCACCTCTTCCGCAATGGATGCTGAGCCTTGGAGGGTGTGATAGAAATATTTTAGTGCTGAGCACTCCTCCATCACTTCTTCTCAGCACTATATTGCCTTTTGGGCTGTCCCAGTGGTCACTGCCATCTGAAAAGAGAAGCTTTTCTAAACAAAAGTAAGAGTAGCTTTAATATATGAATATGAACATGAAGTGTAGTGCTTACTGGGAAGTTTGGTGGGCATAATATATGCATTTAACCAGATAAGGGCAGGCTTTATAGCTCTAAGGCTCATGACCTTGCCTGCCACAGGCTTTTGATTAGGTTTTCAATACCAGGTATGTATGAGAGAACATGTGACATTTGGCTTTCTGGGCCTGGGTTAACTCACTTAGTATAATACTTTCCAGATCCATCTATTTTCCTACAAATATCAGAATTTCATTTTTCTTTATAGCTGAATAGAACTCCATTGTGTAAATGTACCAGATACTTACTATCCATTCGTTGAGGGATATCTAGGCTGGTTCCATTTCCAAGCTATTGTGAATAGAGCAGCAATAAATGTGGTTGTGCATGTATCTCTAAGGTAGTGAAAAGAGTCATTAGGATATATGCCTATGAGTGCTATAGCTGTATCATATGGTAAATCTATTTTTAACTGTCTCAAGGACCTCCACAATGACTTCCATAGTGGCTGTATCAGACCAAGTTCCCACCAACAGCGTAGAAGGGTTCCCCTTTGCCACATCCTTGCAAATATTTATTGTCATTTGTTTTCTTGATGGTAGCCATTCTGGCAGGAGTGAAATGGAATACCAAAGTAGTTTTTGCATTTCCCTAAAGGCTAAGGATGTAGAAGACTTTTTAAGATGTTTACATGCCATCTGTAGTTCTTTTGAGAAATCTCCATTTAGTTTCATAGCCCATTTTTTAATTGAGTTGTTTGATTTCTTATTGTTTTATTTTTTTAGTTCTTTGTATATTCTGGATAGTAATTCTGTTCCAGAAGTATAGCTGGCAAAGATTTTCTCCCATTCTATAGGTTGTCTCTTTGCTCTATTCACAGTGTCCTGTGCTGTACAAAAGCTTAGTAATTTCATGAGGTCCCAGTGGCTGATTAGTGGTCTTATTTCCTGAGCAATTGGGCTATCTTCAGAAAGTCATTTCCTATGCCAATATGTTGAAGGGTTTTCCCTACTTTTTCCTCTATCAGTTTCAGCATTTCAGGTATGATATTAAGGTCCTTGATTCATTTGGACTTAATTCTTGTGCATGGAGAAAAACAAGGATCTATTTTCATCCTTCTACATATAGACATCCAGCTTTCCCAGCACCACTTGTTGCAGAGGCTGTCTTTTATCCAATGAATATTTTTGGCATTTTTTTTTTCAAAATTCAGCTGGCTGTAGCTACCTGGACTTAAATCTGGGTCCTCAGTTCTGTTCCGTTGATCTATGTGTCTGTCCTTGTGCCAGTACCATACTGTTTTGTTACTATGGCTTTGTAATATGCTTAAAATTGGGTACGGTGATACCACCAGCCTTGTTTTTGTTGCTCAAAATTGCTTTGGCTATTTGAGATTTCTTGTACTTCTAAATGAATTTTGGGATTCTTTTTTTTTTAATTAATTAGTTTTGAACTCAGCAAATACAGTCAGTTTGGTACCATTATTAGCTCATCCATAACCTACCCCCTCCCCTGAACCTGTCCTTGTTGAGGTATATGGGTCATGCATTGTGGAGTTAGCCCACAGTTATGGGTAGGATAAATGTCTCTGCATATCATGACCTAACATGTGGCTCTGACATTCTTTCTGTCCCCTTTTCCACAAAATTTCCCTGAGCCATGTTGGGTTTGTTTTTGGTCTGCTTCAGTGATGATGTGTTAGGAGCCTCTGTGTCTCTGGATCCCTGATTTGGTAGGAGTTGAATTTTCTCTGTGTTGATCTCCTTCACCCTTGTGCTGGCACCTGGTTCACCAAGAAAACAGCACCCTTGCTTGTTTTGCCAATTATTCTCAGTTTCACCGAGTCCCCTTTTGAGGTATGATGGGGTGGCTCTCTCCTTAGGATCTACATGTATCTGAAAAAGAGAAGAATATTCTCCAATGGAGAGTAAGTTAGCACCAGGACAAATGAGCTAAATCTTACTTTTTTTTTTTTTAACAGAGAATTTAATAGGTGTAGGCCCTCTTGTATCCCACGATTAATGGTAGCTTGATAATGGAGAGTGGGCTTATGTTTGGATATGGTTCTGACTTGTTTCCCAGCTCCAGCTATGGGTCCCATACCACTGAGGGGATCAGTTAGCCAAATAAAGAGCAGTTGGTTCCCCACCACGGCTGTGTGCCACTATTACACTTGTGTGGGCATCATGACAGGTTATTTGCTGCTAAGTAGGTGAGACCATGAGTTGCTTGGACTGATATTGCTCATTTTACCCCAGTTGCCCATGTAGCGCCTTCTGGCACTAGATGAACTGATTGTCTGGGGACTGATTCTCTTCCAGCTTCCAGCCATGCCATTCCATTTTACCTGTCAACCACAAAAGGTGTCTTCAGCAGTAGCTTCTTATCACTAGCCTTTGGTGGGTCATCAAGTACTCTGACAGAAATCTGTCTTTCTTTTAGGAAACCTTGTAGGTCTCTCTGACCAAAAGCTCATTGTGGATGATAGCCACATGCTGGTACTGGGAGTTACAGGTCAGTGCCCACTAAGAAAAGGAAGAGAAAGAAGAAAAAGATAACTAATATAAAGAGTTAGAGAAGAGAGTGCACGTGCAAGAGAGAGAGAAGCTGTTGAAACTTAAGGTCAGTCCTCATCATACCCTCTCCAGTGTCTTGTGGCTCAGGTGTTCCATCTAAGGGCCTGGTGAAGGTTCAGCCATTTGGTCTGCCCTTTAGGATGTAGAATTTTATGGTACCATTGCCTTTTGGGTCTAGATTTGTGTTTCCCACCCACTCCTTTGCCCTCCCCTCCCCTCCTCTCCTATTGACTAGTCCACAAGATGCTTGTTGGGTATATAAGGCATCTTGGGTAGATTCAGATTAGGTGCTGTAGAGTGAGACTATGTGGCGATTTTTTTTTTTTCTGTGATTGGGTAAGTTCAGGTTCAACCATTTTTCCTCAAATTTCAATGTGTCATTTTTTTCTTATTGCTGTATAGAATTCAACTGTGGAGATATACCACATCTTAGTTATCCATTCTTCTAGTGATGGACATCTGGGTTGGTTCCAGTTCTTAGCTATTACAAATTGAGCTACTACAAACATGGTTGAGCAAATATCTCTGGCTTGTGTTTTGAAGGTTTTAGGGTAGATGTCAAGTAGGGAATAACTGGGTCTGTTGGGATCTCTATAGTTAGCTTTTTCAGGAGTGTCCATATTGCTTTCTACAGTGGCTGTACCATCTTACATTCCTACCAGCAATGGATAAGTGTTCCTACTTCTCCACATCCTCACCCCATTTATTTTCATTTGATTTTTTGATGATTGCTATCCTTATTGGGGTAAGGTGGAATCTCATAGTTGTTTTAATTTGCATTTCTCTGATGATTAGGGATGATAAACATTTTATTAAGTGTGTGTTTCCATTTGTATTTCTTCCTCTGTGAACTGCCTGTTCAGATCTTTGCCCCATTTTGTGAGTGGGGTGTTTGACTATTTACTGTTTAGATTTTTGAGTTCTTTGTAGATTCTAGAGATTGGGCCTCTGTTGGTTGGATAACCAGCAAATATTTTCTCCCATTCTGTGGGTAATCTATTGGCTTTGCTTATTGTATGCTTGTCTGTAAAGAAACTCTTCAGCTTCTTGTGATTCCATTGGTTGAGTAACTGTTTATGATCGTGAGCTACTGGGGTTTTGTTCAGGAAGTCTTTTTCCATTTCTATATCATGGAAAGTACTTTCTATATTTTCTCTCTAATAGTCAAGTTTCTGGTCTTATATTGAGGTATTTGTTCCATTTGTACTTGAGTGTAGTGCATGGCAAAATGTGTGGATCAAGTTTCCATTTCATGCATATGGTTGTCCAGTTTGTCCAGAAGCATTTGTTGAAGATGCTGTCTTTTTTCCAGCCTATACTGTTAGGGTCTTTGTCAAATATCAAGTAGAATTGGTTGCTTGACCCAAAGTCTGGGTCCTCAAGTCTATTCCATTGGCTTATACTCCTGTTTTTATGCTAGTACCATGCTTTTAAAAAAAAAATTGTTTATTTTTACTTATTTGAGAGTGACAGACAGAGAGAAAGAGGCCAATAGAGAGAGTAAGAATGGGTGCGTCAGGGCTTCCAGCCACTGCAAACAAAGTCCAGATGCGTGCGCCCCCGTGTGCATCTGGCTAATGTGAGTCCTGGGTAATCGGGACTCAAACTGGGGTCCTTAGGGTTCACAGGCAAGTGCTTAATGGTTTAGCAATCTCTCCAGCCCCCATGCTTTTTTTTTTTTTAATAAGATGGCTTTGTAATATAGGTTTAGATTATGTATGGTGATGCCTCCAGATGTAATTCTTTTGCTGAGAATATGTTTGGATATGTGAGGTCTTCTGCCTTTCCATATGAAATTGGAGATCATTTTCTCTATCTCTCTGAAGAACACTGTTGGGATTTTAATTGGAATTGCATTGAATCTGTATGCTGCTTTTGGTAGGATTGTCATTTTCACAATGTTAGTTCTGCCTATCCAGGAGTATGGGAGGTCTTTCCATTTTCTCAAGTCCTCCTCAATTTCTTTTTTGAGTGTTTTTATGTTTTCGTTGTATAGATCTTTCACTTCCTTGGTTAATGTTATTCAAAGGTATTTTTTTTTTTTGTTGTTGTTGCTATTGAAAATGGGACCATGTCCCTTATTTCTTTCTCTGTATCTTTGTCATTTGCATATAGAAAGGCTACTGATTTTTGGGTATTGATTTTGTATCCTGCTACTTTGCTATAGGAGTTAATCACCTTCAGGAGTTTTGGGATGGAGACTCTTGGGTCTCTAATATATATAATCATGTCATCAGCGAATAGAACTAACTTAACTTCTTCCTTTCCAAATTGTATCCCTTTTATTTCCTTCTCCTTTCTAATTGCTTGAGCTAGGACTTCCAGTACTATATTGAAAAGCAGAGGTGAGTGTGGAAAACCCTGTCTTGTTCTTGATGGGAAGTCCTCCAATCTCTCTCCATTAAGTATTATTTGAGCCTTAGGAGCTTTGTATATTGCCTTTATTATGTTAAGATATGAACCAACCATGCCAATTCTCTACAATGTTTTGATCATGAAGTGATGTTGCATCTTATCAAAGGCCTTTTTTTGCATCTATTGAAATGATTATGTGGTTTTTGTGTTTAACCTTTTTTATGTGGTGTATTACATTGACAGATTTCCCTATGTTGAACCATCCCTGTCTTCCTGGGATGAATCCCACTTGGTCAAGATGGACAATGCTTTTGATGTGTTGGATTTGGTTTGTGAGGATTTTGTTCAGTATCTTTACATCTAAGTTCATGAGGGAAATAGGTTGGTAGTTTTCTTTTCTTGTGACATCTCTGCCTGGTTTTGGAATTAGGGTGATACTAGCTTCATAGAAGGACTTGGGTAGCTTTCCCTGTTCTCCAATTGTGTGGCCCAGTTTGAGGAAGATTGGTTTGAGTTCTTCCATGAAGTTTTGATAGAATTCAGCTGAGAAGCCATCTGGTCCTGGACTCTTCTTTTTGGGGAGGTTTCTTATTAATTTTCAATATCAATGAGTTTGATAGGTTTGTTTAGGAGATTAATCTGCTCTGAGTTTAGATTTCATAGATAGTATGCATCCAGGAATTTTTCCATCTCCTCCACATTATCCAGTTTGTGCAGTAGAGGTTTCTGACATAAGTCCTAATGATTCTCCCAACTTCACTTATGTCTGTTGTGATCTCTCCTTTTTCATTTTGAATTTTGTGAATTTGAAGGATCTTTTTTTTTTCTTGATCAAGTTGGCCTGGGGTTTGCCAATCTTGTTTATTTTTTCAATGAACCAGCTCTTTGTTTTGTCAATTGTCTTAATTGATTTCCTAGTTTCTGATTCATTAATTTCTGCTCTGATTTTAATTATTTCTTTCCTTCTGGTGCTCTTTGTGTTGGATTTTTCTTACTTTTTCAGTTCCTTTAGGTATATGGTTAGGTTATTGATTTGGGATCTCTCTATCTTTTTTATGAATGCATTGAGTGCTATGAATTTTCCCTTGAGGACTGCCTTCTCTGTGTCCCATAAGTTTTGGTGAGATGTGTTCTCATTGTCATTCTATTCTAGAAATTTTGCAATTTCATTTTTTATTTCATCCACTATCCATTTATTGATTAAAAGTTTGCTGTTCAGTTTCCAGGTGCCATTGAGATCTTTTTTTTTTTAATTAAAAAAAATTTTTTTTTATTAGTTTTCTATTCAGCAAATACAGGCAGTTTGGTACCATTATTAGGCTCATCCGAGACCTACCCCCTCTCCAATGGCCCCTTCTTGCTGATGTATATGGGTTTTGCATTGTGGAGTTAGCCCTCAGTTATTGGTACAATAAATGTCTCTGCATATCATGACCCAACATATGGCTCTGACATAATTTTCGCCTCCTCTTTCGCAAAATTTCCCTGAGCTATGTTGGGTTCATTTTTGGTCTGCTTCAGTGATGAAGTGTTGGGGGCCTCTGAAGGTCTGGCTCTATGATAGGAGTTGATTTTTCTCTGTGTTGGTCTCCTTCCCCCTTGTGCTGGCATCAGGAAAACAGCATCTTTGCTTGTTTCACCATTTTTCCTTAGTTTCATCTGGGGCCTTTTTGAGGTATGATGGGGTGGCTCTCTCCTTAGCATCTGCATCTATCTGAAAAAGAGAAGCAGAATATCCAATGGAGAGTAAGTTAGCACGAGGACAAATGAGATAACCCTTACTTTTTTAATACAGAATTTAATAGGTGTAGGCCCTTTTGTACCCCATGATTGATGGTAGCTTGATATTGGAGAGTGGGCTTATGTTTGAATATGGTTCTGACATGTTTCCTAGCTCCAGCTGTGGGTCCCACACCACTGAGGGGATCATTTAGCCAAATAAAGAGCAGCTGGTTCCTGACCATGGCTGTGTGCCACTATTGCACTTGTGTGGGCATCACCACAGGTTATTTATTGCTAAGTAGGTTAGACCATGAGTTGCTTGGACAGATATTGGTCATTTCCCCCAGTCGCCCATGTACCACCTTCTGGCACTAGACATGCTGACTGTCTGGGGACTGACTCTCTCCTGGCTTCCAGTCATACCTTTCCATTTTACGTGTCAGCTGCATATGGAGCCTTCATCAACAGGGTCTTACCACGGATCTTTGGCGGGTCATTCAAGTACTCTGACAGAAATATATCATTCTTTTAGGAAACCTTTTAGGTTTCTCTGATCAAAAGTTCATTGTGGATGATAGCCCCATGCTGGTACTGGGAGTTACAGGTCAGTGCCCACTAAGAAAATGAGGAAAAAGATAACTAATATACAAGAGTTGGGGGGGGGGGAGAGGGAAGGAGGGAACATGTAGAAGATTTAGGTTAGATTTGATCCTACCCTCTTCAGTGTCTTGTGGTTTAGTTGTTTCCTCTAAGGGCCTGGTGAAGGTTCAGCCATTTAGGAAGTAGAATTTTATGGTACCATTGCCATTTGGGTCTAGATTAGTGTTTTCTACCCCTTCGATGCCCTCCCCTCCCTCCCCCTCCATCCTAGTGTCTAGTCTATAAGATGCTTGCTGGGTATGTAAGGTATCTTGAGTAGATTAGATTAGGTGCTGTAGATGAGTGAGACTATGTGGTGATTTTTTTTTTTTCTGTGATTGGGTAAGTTCACTGAGTAGGCTCAACAATTTTTACTCAAATTTCTTTGTGTCATTTTTTTCTTACTGCTGTATAGAATTCCATTGTGTAGATATACCACATCTTGGTTATCTATTCTTCTAGTGATGGACATCTGGATTGATTCTAGCTCTTAGCTATTACGAATTGTGCCACTACAAACATGGTTGAGCAAATCTCTCTGGCCTGTGGTTTGAAGGTTTTAGGGTAGATGCCCAGTAAGGTAATAACTGGGTCTGTTGGTATCTCTATAGTCAGCTTTTTCAGGAGTCTCCATATTGCTTTCCAAAGTGGTTGTACCATCCTACATTCCCACCAACAGTGGATGAGTGTTCCTACTTCTCCACATCCTCGCCAGCGTTTATTTTCGTTTGATTTTTTGATGTTTGCTGTCCTTATTAGGGTAAGGTGGAATCTCATAGTTGTTTTAATTTGCATTTTTCTGATGATTTTGGATGATGAACATTTTATTAAGTGTGTGTTTGCCAATTGTATTTCTTCCTCTGTGAACTGCCTGTTCAGCTCTTTGCCCCATTTTGTGTGTGGGGTGTTTGACTTCTTACTGCTTAGATTTTTGAGTTCTTTGTAAATTTTAGAGATTAGGCCTCTGTCAGGTGGATAACCAGCAAATATTTTCTCCCATTCTGTGAGTAATCTGTTGGCTTTGCTTATTGTATGCTTGTCTGTAAAGAAACTCTTCAGCTTCATGTGATCCCATTCATTGAGTGACTGTTTAAGATTGTGAGCTACTGGGGTTTTGTTCAGGAAGTCTTTTTCCATCCCTATATCATGGAAAGTACTTCCTAAATTTTCTTCCAGTAGTATTCAAGTTTCTGGTCTTATATTGAGGTCTTTGCTCCATTTGGATTTGAGTGTAGTGTATGGGGAAATGTGTGGATCAAGTTTCAGTTTTCTGCATGTGGTTATTCAGTTTGTCCAGCACCATTTGTTGATGATGCTGTTTTTTTCCCAGCCTATATTTTTCAGGCCTTTGTCAAATATCAAGTAGCTTTAGTTGCTTGACCCAAAGTCTGGGTCCCCAAGTCTATTCCATTTGTCTATACTCCTGTTTTTATGCCAGTACCATGCTGTTTTTATTACTGTGGCTTGGTAATATAGCTTAAGATCAGGTGTGGTGATGCCACCAGAGGTATTTCTTTTGCTGATGATATGTTTTGATATGCGAGGCCTTCTGCCTTTCCATATGAAATTTGAGATTATTTTTTTCTATCTCTCTGAAGAACACTGTAGGGATTTTAATTGGAATTGCATTAAATCTATATATTGCCTTTGGTAGGATTGTCATCTTCACAATATTAATTCTGCCTATCCAGGAGCATGGGAGGTCTTTCCATTTTCTCAAGTCTTCCTCAATTTCTTTTTTGAGTGTTTTTATGTTTTAGTTGTATAGATCTTTCACTTCCTTGGTTAATGTTATTCAAAGGTATTTTATTTTATTTTTTGTTGCTATTGAAAATGGGACTATGTGCCTTATTTCTTTCTCTGTACCTTTGTCATTTGCATATAGGAAGGCTACTAATTTTTGTGCATAGATTTTGTATCCTGCTACTTTGCTATAGAAGTTAATCACCTTCAGAAGTTTTGGGATGGAGTCTCTTGGGTCTCTTACATAGACCATCATGTTATCAGTGAATAGAACTAACTTAACTTTTTCCTTTCCAAATTGTGTCCCTTTTGTTTCCTTCTCCTGTTTAATTGCTTGAGCTAGGACTTCCAGTACTATATTGAAAAGCAGAGGTGAGAGAGGACATCCCTGTCTTGTTCCTGATCTTAATGCTCCAGTCTCTCTCCATTAAGTATTATTTGGGCCTTTGGAGCTTTGCATATTGCCTTTATTATGTTAAGATATGTACCAACTATGCCAATTCTCTCCAATGTTTTGATCATGAAGTGATGTTGTATCTTGTCAAATGCCTTTTCTGCATCTATCGAAATGATCATGTGGTTTTTATGTTTAAGCTTGTTTATGTGGTGTATTACATTGACAGATTTCCTTATGTTGAACCATCCTTGTGTTTCTGGGAAGAATCCCACTTGGTCAAGGTGGATCTTGCTTTTGATGTGTTGTTGCATTTGGTTTGTGAGTATTTTGTCCAGGATCTTTGCATCTAAGTTCATCAGGGAAATAGACCGGTAGTTTTCTTTTCTTGTGGCATCTCTGCCTGGTTTTGGGATGAGGGTGATACTAGCTTCATAAAAGGAGTTGTGAAGCTTTCCCTGTTCTTCAATTTTGTGGCACAGTTTTAGGAAGATTGGTTTGAATTCCTCCATGAAGGTTTGATAGAATTCGTCTGAGAAGCCAGCTGGTCCTGGACTCTTCTTTTTGGGGAGGTTTTTTATTACTTTTTCAAGCTCCGTGAGTGTGATGGGTTCATTGAGGGGATTAATCTGCTCTGAGTTTAGCTTTGATAGATGGTATGCGTCCAGGAATTTATCCATCTCCTCCACATTATCCAGTTTTGTGGAGTAGAGGTTTTTGAAATAAGTCCTGATGATTCTCCCAATTTCACTTATGTCTGTTGTGATCTCTCCTTTTTCATTTTGAATTTTGTTAATTTGAAGCTTTTCCTTTTTCTGCTTGATTCATTCGCCAGGGGTTTGTCAATCTTGTTTTATTTTTTCAAAGAACCAGCTTTTTGTTTTGTCAATTGTCTTAATTTTTTCCTTGGTTTCCAATTCATTAATTTCTGCTCTGATTTTAATTATTTCTCTCCTTCTGGAGCTCTTTGGGTTGGATTTTTCTTGTTTTTCCAGCGCCTTTAGGTAGATTATTAGGTTATTGATTTGAGATCTTTCTGTCTTTTTTATGAAGGTATTGAGTGCTATGCATTTTCCCCTGAGGACTGCCTTCATTGTGTCCCATAAGCTTTGGTATGATGTGTTCTCATTGTCATTCAATTCCAGGAATTTTGCAATTTCATTTTTTATTTCATCCACTATCCATTTATTGTTTAATAGTGTGCTGTTCAGTTTCCAGGTGCCATTGGGATTCTTGGTGGGTCTTTTGTTGTTGATTTGTAGCAGTATAGCATTGTGGGCTGATATCATGCATGGAATTATGTCAATTTTCCTAAATATGTGGAGGCAGTCTTTGTGACCCAATATATGGTCTATTTTGGAGAATGTTCCATGGGCTCCTGAGAAGAACATGTAGTCTGTGGATTTGGGATGGAAAGTTCTTTAGATGTCTGTTAAGTCTGAATGATCTATAGTTTTGTTGAGCTCTCATACTTCCCTGTTGAGTTTCTGTTTGGATGATCTGTCTATTACTGATAATGGTGTATTGAAGTCCCCAGCTATGATTGTATTAGTGGTTATTTCTGTGTTATTGTCAAGTAGGTTTTGTTTTGTGAATTGTTGTGCCCCTGTGTTGGTGCATACAGATTTATGATTGTAATATCCTCTCGATGGATCATTCCCTTGATAAGTAGGAAGTGACCTTCTTTGTCTTTTTTGATTATTTTTGGTTTGAAGTCTATTTTATTCAATATTAATATAACTACACCTGCTTGCTTCTTATTCCCATTTGCTTGGAATATTGTTTTCCACCCTTTCACCCTGAGGAGGTGTCTATCTTTATTGGTAAGGTGGGTTTCTTGAAGGCAGTATATTGATGGGTCTAATTTTTTGATCCAATCTGTTAGCTTGTGTCTCTTGATGGGTGAATTAAGGCCATTAATATTTAGGGTAATGACTGTGAGATTTGGTTTGTTCCCTGCCATGTTGTGATGGTAGATGTGTGTTGGTGTTTTTATGGGATTTGAAGATTTTGTACCTATTCTGGGTTTGGTTGTTGTGAACTGCTTCTTCTAGGCATTTGAGTTTGGTTATTCGTTTCTTCTCTGTGGAGAATTTCCTGATACACTCTCTGTAGGTTTGGTTTTGTGTTCATATTATTGTAAAGCTAAGTTTTGCCATGGAAAATTTTTCTTTCACCATCTATTATGAGGGGTAGAGTACTTTCGGTTGGAAGCCATAGGTTCTTAAACTTTGGAGGGTTTCATTACAGGCCCTTCTAGCTTTCAGAGTTTCCATTGAGAAGTCTGAAGTAATTCTGATGGGGTTTCCTTTGAAAGTGGTGCACTGTTTTTCCCTAGCTGCTTTTAAGATTTTTCTCTTTGGTGTCAATGTTTAGAGTCTTAATGATAATGTGTCTTGAAGAGTTTCTCCTTTGGCCCAGTCTGTTTGGAGTTCTGTTTGCTTCTTGTATCTTGATGGGCCTTTCTTTTAACAGATGGAGAAGTTTTCTTCAATTATTTTGTTAAGTAAGTTCTCCATGCCTTTGGTCTGAAATTCTTCTCCTTCTGGTATTCCAATGATTCTGATATTAGGATGTTTAAGTATATCTCACAATTCCCTCTTGTTCTGTTCACAGGAACTTTTGAATTTACTGAAATTTTTGAACTCTTGAACTGTTTCTTCCATCCTATCTTCTTGATCAGAGTTTCTATCCTCCACTTTGCTGACTCTATTCCTGAGAGCCTCTAGAGAGTTCTGGACTTGTTCAATTAAGTTTTCATTTTCTACTACTTTTCTATGTATCATTTCCATTGCTTTGTCAAGCTCCCTTTTCACATCATTTTCTGATTTTCTTGATGATTCTTGGAAATCATCCTTGCATTTCTTTATGTCTTCATTTAGTGTGGCCAGCTGATTTTTAAGGTCCTCTTTTTTTTCACTCACCCTCAAATCTCTTAATTCTTTTTGATCTTCTTCCAATCTATTATCAGTTTTTTCTAGCTTAGTGATGGTAGCATCCATACGATTATTGGTCCCTTGTTGCTTTCCTGCAAGTTGTAGCAGTAGGTTGGTCAGGGTTGCATTGCTCATAGTTTCTGTTGCAGTCTGGTTCACATTGCTGGTAGAAATCACCCAACCAAGAGCAGCTTCTGGGAAAAAGAGATTTATTTTGGCTTACAGGCTCAAGGGGAAGCTCCATGATGACAGGGGAAAACAATGGCATGAGCAGAGGGTGGACATCACCCCCTGGCCAACATAAGGTGGACCATAGCAACAGGAGGGTGTGCCAAACACTGGCAAGGGAAAACTGTCTATAAAGCCCATAAGCCCACCCCCAACAATACACTCCCTCCAGGAGGCATTAATTCCCGAATATCCATCAGCTGGGGAGCTAGCATTCAGAACACCTAAGTTTATGGGGAACACCTGAATCAAACCACCACATTCCACCCTTGGCCCCCATAAACTGATATCCATACATGATTTAAAATACAATGCATTCAGTCTGACTTTAAAAGTCTCCAAAGTTTTTATCAGTCCCAATGATGTTCATACATCCCCACAGTCCAAGATCTTTTAACTGAGCCAAAATACCAAAAAATAACCTCAAAAAACCCATAATGGCACAGAACAAATATTCACACTGCAAAAGATGGCATTGGGCATAGCAAAGAAACATTCAACCAATACAAGATTTAAAACAACCGGGACAAACAAACTGTAGCTTTGAGTCCAGCAACTAGCCAGTGACAAATCTCCAAGTCTGATAATTGAACCAGCAACAAGTCTCTGGCATTCCAATTCCGCCCCTCCAGCTAGGCTACTCACAGTCCTGGGAAACTTCATTGGGGCTGGCAGCTCCTTAGCAGCCATCTCATGGTCCCAGCATCTCCACTGGGTCTCCACTGCAAGCCATGGTTCATCTTCATGGCCCCATGGGGTCTCTATGCAGGCAACCAGCAAACCAGCTTCACACTGCCCATGGCCATTTCCAAAACACAAGACCGCGTTGCAAACTCAGTGACCCTCTTTCCAGTATTTCTTATACTCCACGATACCAGGTAGGTGCCAATTTGTTAATCTAGGGGGGAATAAAGCAGACTTTGAAGAACAGGACTCCTTGAGCACTCAGGCCCCTTCAAAAGAGTCTACATTCTTCTTGTTGCCCCCACACAGGTCAGTTAGCCCAGTCTCAAAGGTTGTAATCTCTCAGTTGCAGCTGAATGGGCAACAGTTCACCTAAAGATTTTTCTTTCTGTGCCATATCCCCTGCACACACCAGTTCATTTCTATGCAAAGCAACTCTGCACAACTTCTCAAGACATGGGCATAAGAGCAAGCTTTTCACACAAACTGCTAGCCCAGTCCAGGCAAAGCTCTTTCTCACCCTCATGAGCCAAACCTCACAGTCCATAGTTCTGACCAGAATAATCCATTGAGCTGTTCTTACAGTCCTGTAAGGCATCTCTTAGGCCAAAGTTTCAACTTCTTCCACTCTCCTCTTGAAAATCAGCTCCAAAAAGGCTGAAGCCACATAGTCAGGTGTCTAGCAGCAATTCCACTCCTCGGTACCACTTTACTGTTGCAGTCCGGTTCACATTGCTGGTAGAAATCACCCAACCAGCTTCTGGGAAAAAGAGATTTATTTTGGCTTACAGGCTCAAGGGGAAGCTCCACGATGGCAGGGGAAAACAATGGCATGAGCAGAGGGTGGACATCACCCCCTGGCCAACATAAGGTGGACCAAAGCAACAGGAAGGTGTGCCAAACACTGGCAAGGGAAAACTGGCTATAAATCCCATAAGCCCACCCCCAACAATAAACTCCCTCCAGGAGGCATTAATTCCCAAATATCCATCAGCTGGGGAGCTAGCATTCAGAACACCTAAGTTAATGGGGGACACTTGAATCAAGCCACCACAGCTTCCATTTGATGTTCTGATCTTAACGACTCTTCTATGTTTTGGTTAGATGTATTCCTTGTAGGATTGCGTGATCTACCTGGATTTTCTTGCATTTGATTTTTCATGTATTTCTTTTGCACTATAGTCTACCCATGACAGTGTATGGGCAGGTAGGTGGGTGGATCAGCCTAGGCTCTAGTGCAATTGGAATCTGAGGCAGCCTGGGGCAGTTGCCAAGTAGCTTGGGCTTTGGCTCTCACTTGCCAAAACCGCCTATCTACTGCCTGACAGGTGTGCCAAAGTTGCCTGAATTCTCAAGTGGTAATGCTGCCAAAGCTTCCTGCCTTAG
This sequence comes from Jaculus jaculus, assembly GCF_020740685.1. Taxonomy (NCBI): domain Eukaryota; kingdom Metazoa; phylum Chordata; class Mammalia; order Rodentia; family Dipodidae; genus Jaculus; species Jaculus jaculus. Next base: position 65,008,399 of record NC_059102.1, read on the forward strand.
AGCTTGGAGAGGGACTGAGATACCAAGACCTAAAGCTGCCCAAACTGGCTGGGAACACTGGGACCCAGAAACAGTCTGTGCTCTCCCACCACAGAGAAGTGGGGGATGGCCAGGGACAGACAGGTAGGGGATGGCACCTGAGCTCCCTCTAGTGAGAGACTCAGTCTGGGCTTGTGTGGCCCTTGCTGTGGGACTGGGCCCGCTGAATGTGTGATTGGAGCACAGAGGCACCTGTGGTGGTGGGCGCATGATTGGAGCACAGTGGCGGTGGGCACAGGAGGCACACAATCAGAGCACGGTGCAGTGACCTGGCGGGCACGTGATCAGAGCACAGCGGCAGCGGGTGCACCATTGGAGCACAACAGCAGCTGTTTGGAGGAGCAGGGGGGTGGGAGGGGTGGTGGTGGTGGTGTACCTGCCCAAGAGGCAATCTGCGATTCCCTGTTTTTCCCTCCTCTGTGCCCTCCCACTGACAAGAAGACCCAGAAAACCCTTAATGTCTTGCCTTTCTTTCCCAGGTATTTTGCAGGGCAGCTAGGCGGTCACCATCTTGGCCGGAAGTCTCGCCATTGGGATTCTTGGTGGGTCTTTTATTGTTAATTTCTAGCAATATAGCTTTGTGATCTGATATCATGCAGGGAATTATGTCAATCTTCCTAAATATGTGTAGGCAGGCTTTGTGATCCCGTATATGGTCCATTTTAGAGAATGTTCCTTGGGCTGCTGAGAAGAATGTGTAGTCTGTGGATTTTGGGATGGAAAGTTCTGTAGATATCTGTTAAGTCCAAGTGATCTATGGTTTTGTTGAGCTCTCTTACTTTCCTGCTGAGTTTCTGTTTGGATGATCTATCTATTACTGATAATAGTGTATTGACGTCCCCAACTATGATGGTGTTGGTGGCTATTGCCGTTTTGTGTGCAAATTGATCAAAGGAGCCTGAGCTCCAATGGGCCAGCAGATACAGCCTGGCCCAGGTCACTCGTCGGCAGGGGTAGCAAGGCAATCACCCCTGTGCAGTGAGGCAAGTCAAACTATTTTGGCCTGGTACACTTTTCCTATAGTAAGTGCAGGAGTTTCCTGAAGCTGGGACTGTGGGAACAGCGGCCGCCTGGGGGAAGGGGAGAGCTACCTGCCCGCAAGGGAATCAGCAATTCCCTATTTTTCCTCCTCTGTGCCCTCCCACTGGCAATCTATTGGAGATTGCTTTCCCCTAAAAGACCCAGTGAAGCCTTCGTGTTTTGCCTTGCTTTTCTGGGCATATGCAGCGCAGTTAGGTGGTCACCATCTTGGCTGGCAGTCAGGGATTGTTTTTTCTATCTCTGTGAAGAATGCCATTGGTATTTTAATGGGGGTTGCATTAAATCTGTAGATTATTTCTGATAAGATTGACATTTTCAGAATATTGATTCTTCCAATCCAAGAACATAGGTTGTTTTCCATTTCCTAGTATCTTTTGCAATTTCTCGCGTGTTTTAAAGTTCTCATTGTAGAGATCCTGAACTTCCTTGGTTAGGTTTATTCAAAGGTACTTTATTTTGAGGCAATTGTGAATGGGAGAGATTCCCTTATTTCATCCTCTGCGTGTTTCTTGTTAGTATATAGGAAAGCCATTGATTTCTGTGAATTTATTTTGTATCCTGCTACATTGCTAAAAGTGTTTATCAGTGCTAATAGTTTTCTGGTAGAGTCTTTATGGTTCTTTATGTATAGAATCATAGCATCTGTAAACAATCACAATTTGATCCCTTCCTTTCTAATTTGTGTCCCTTTTATGAGTGTCTCTTGCCTTATTGCTATATCTAAGACTTCCAGTACTATATTAAATAAAAGTGGTGGACAATGGGAACCCTTGTCTGGTTCCTGAATTTAGTGGAAAAGCTTCAAGTTTTTCCACATTTAGTATTATGTTGGCTGCAGGTTTGTCATAAATAGCTTTTATTATGTTTAGATATGTTACTTATATTCCAAGTTTCTGTAGGACTTTTACCATGAAGGGATTTTGGATTGTTTTCAAATGCCTTTTCTGTATCTATTGAGATGGTCATGCATGGAGATGCAGGTGGAGCTACACTGGCTTGGGTCTTCTTGCCTGCAGTTAGTGCAGGAGGAACCTGAAGCTGGGACTATGGCTAGGATGGCTGCTTGGGAGGATTGGGGAACTGGTAGACTACCCGAGAGCTTGGGAATCAGCGGATTCCCCCCACTTCTTTTTGGCCCTCCACACACTCCCACTGGTGGTATATTAGAGTCTGCTTCCCCACAGAAGACCCAACAAACCTTTAAGGTCTTGCCTTTCCTTCCCTGGGAGGTACAGTGTGGTTAGGCAGATGCCATCTTGATGGGAAGTCCCCCAAATCAGAGCTAGAATTTATGCCTGGTTTTTTTTCAGTATTTCTATTTCCTTACTTATGTTTTATAATGACCTCTTTATTTCATTAAGCTGATTTCCTGTGTTCTCTTGGAATTCCTTCAGGAGTTTGTTTCTTTTTTAAATTCCTTTGTTTTCTTCTTTGATTTCTTTGAGTGTAGATACAATAATGTTTTTTTGAAATCCTTGCCAGGCATTTCACCTAAACCAGTCTCATTGGGGGTAATTTCTGATGGATTTATGATTTTTGGAGGGGTTGTATTGTTTTGATTCTTTGTGTTTCTTCCTGTATTACAATGTAGTGATTTTTGTGTCCTGAGTTGATTTGATGCTTGGGTTTTCTAATTATTTGTAGTGCTCTTAGACTTGGGCATCCAACTTTATGTACCTTCAGAGTAGGAGTTTAAGGTGCCAAGTGTAGCTTTTGTACTGTAATCCAACCACCGAAGTAATCATGGGTGTTGAGTTTGCCTGATATTCAAGTATTCTAGTGGGCTGGGTGGAGCAATTCACTGGCAAAATTCTAAAATTCAACTGAGGATTCTTCACATTCAATAAAAACCAGCACAGAGTATGAAAGTGTGGGGGTTGAAACAAACAGATAACCTTATAAAATCACAATTCCTAAGGATGTGTGTTGCTCTACACCCTTAATCCTGTCAGCTGGAAGATAGAGATTTCTGCTCTGAAATGCATTCCATGTCAGCCTGGGTCTGAATCAGACCCTGCCCCCAATAATGACAGAAGAAAAAGTCAAAGGCCCTATGAATATGAAAGCATCAAAGGCAACAATAGTCAACCCCCAAATACAGCTTAATTGAGAATGGTGAAGCCAATCACGAACAAGTTAACCCATAACTTGCCCTGACATGGGAAGAGAGATTAGCACTTCCAGTGCAGGCCTATGTACCTGCTTTTTTTTGTCAGTTGGCCTTATCATTTTTTGGGGTGGCTTCCAAAGTCACCAATGCTGAGTCCCCACCCTGATCCCTTGGTGGTGTGCTGTGAATCTGGTGTTCTGCATTTTTATAAAGCTCTTGAGTTGATTCTCATGCAGGCTGAAGACTGAGGGAGAAGCTGCTTACTGTAGAACACAGTACTTTTCCAAAGCAAACCCAAGCAAAGTCTCCAAGGAATAGCCAGAAAGAAGTGCCCAAAATACTAGAAAATTTTACAAGGTTTTAGCCCAGGTCAACAGTAGCTGGCTGCAGTACCTGGGCAAATGTTTAAATGTAGGGCTGGCACAAATAGCTGAGTGAACACTGTTAGAATTGGGTTTCTTTGTTTAGAAACAGGACAGTTCAGTATCATGAATTGATTTTAGCTAGTTTGACTGTTCATTAGTGTTAAGGTCCATTTGTTAAAATAATAAAAAAATATTTATTTTTTATGTTCATTCCCTTCACAATTTTTCTACTTGGAAGTATTTTATATGGATATGTTTTGAACATAGCTTTGGATCAAATTTTACTAAGCCTTCCTACTTTTATTTGGCAAAGGGACAGCAAAATATGTGAGCACAGGTAGGTCCTAAATAGGTGGCTCTCTAAGAATGGATGCAACACATTCTGGTGGCTAGATGCTGACTTCCTTTTTGGCTAAGAGGATGAACCAAATGAAGCTCTAAATCATCCCAAGGTATTTGTATATATGGGCATCCTAAAACTGGGATTGCTGATTTTGTTTTCCTGATTCAAGAAAGGTTAGTGAGCTCCTAGCTATCCTTACTCATGATAGATCCTGAACTCTCCATTAATTTTATCAGAGGAAAGTGGTTTTAAACATTCCTTATGCTAATAAACCTTCTGGAATTCATTTTGATCAGCATATTTGAAACTCTTAATAAAATCCTTTGGAGGTTAGTATCTCTGAAAAGTTAATTTTAAATATCAACTCATGCTTTTAGATGCTATAAAGCAATTTTGAAGGCAATTAGCACAATATTAATACATAATATTTTCTTAGTGGGCATTGACCTAAAAATTTAGAAGTACCTCAGAAATCCATGTAAAGTACTGAATTAAATGTGGAATAGTACTGGATGGTCCAACTGAATTCCAGTTCAGTAAGTCTTACATATATTTAAATTCTAAGTAGTATTGGAAGAACCACATTCCATTCCACATTGCTCGTCTTTCCTCCCACAAGGGGGCAGCATTAGTTCCAATTGAGAACAGCTGTTATCAACTGTCAATCTTAGAATCCCTCAGTCATTTCTTTTGCTAAAAATATTTAAAATTAATATTATATTAAACTGAGCACTAAGTAGGTAGGTGCAAAGTTGTGGCATCAGCTATGTAGCAGCAGGGCTAAGGAGAGGAGATCTGTGCTGGGAGTGGAAAAACTTGGGAGTTAGCTATGAGTGGGGGCTGAGATGATTGTCGGGAGAGTCATGGGCCTTCATAGCCTGGCAGCTAGGTTGTTTGGAGTGGCCAAACAAGTACAGAGTCTCTGATATTAAGATGGCAGAGAGGAGTTGAAGAATAGGTAAATGTAATGTGGGATTATGTCATCCGGAATGGAATTCTTTTATGATGAGCGTTTACATGCATTCTAAATTCAGAGAGACATCAAATTCAGCGAGAGGTGTCTTTGGGAGCATGAGTCTTCTGGGCTTTGCACACACCAGCAAAGGCTGTGAATCTTCTATGGATGGGACTCTGGTGAGCTCAGAAAATCTTGTTGCATTTTATGTCACATGGTGATTCCATCATTCTCAGGCTACTGATCTATTAAAAAATTATAGAGGGGACTGGAGAGATGGCTTAGTGGTTAATGTGTTTGCTTGCAAAGCCAAAGGACCTAGGTTCAATTCCCCAGGACCTATGTAATTCAGATGCACAAGGTGGCGTATGTGTCTGGAGTTTGTTTGCAGTGGCTGGAGGCCCTGGCATGCCCATTCTCTCTTTCTCCATTTGCCTCTTTCTCTGTCATGATCTCTCAAATAAATAAATAAATAAAAATTAAAAAATGAAAAAATTCTAGAGGATCTATTCTTTGCTTGGCTAGAAATCATAGGAAGATATGTTATTTCTATCTACACATCTGGCATGTCTTTGACCATTGCCTTTGAAATGAGCAAATTGTTCAGTAAAGCATTTAGAAAGCATGGGCCTAGAGCTATAATGTCCAGCTTTTCCATACATTGGGATCACTGGGGAGAGATGGACCTGGAGGCAAGGTGGTCAGGTTTGCTGTACATTTGGATCACTGGGGAAGGATGGACCTGGGGATATAGTGCTCAGCTTCACTGTAAATTGGGATTATGGGGGAGGGATGAACATGGAATTATAACAGTAAAATTTAGTGTACATTGGGATTACTGGGGAAAGATAGAGCTGGGGGTGTAGTGGTCCATTTTGCTGTATGTTGGAATCACTGTGCAGGAAAGAACTTAGAGCTATAGTTGTCAGCCTTGTTGCACATTGAAATCACTGGGGAGAGATGGACTTGGAGGTGTTGTGATCAGCCTTGCATCACTTTGGGATCACTTGGAGAGTGAAAACTTTTGACATAAGCGAAAACACAGATATTCATAGCCCAACATTAGTGTGTCTTCCATATTTCTCTTTTCTCAAACTCAAGATGGAAATCAATGAAATCTAAATTTCCCTCTAGTGCTGTGTTCTTCAGGGTTGCAAGGCTATAAGAGATATCATATTTTCTTTTGTACATTTGTGTAACAGGCATGCATGTTTACTTTATAGTCCCTAAATCAAAAGTTTATGTGACTATAAGGTCTCCAGTGAATAGTCTGTTACAGCAACCTTCCAATCCAATGTAGTCATGCCCTCAAGTCTGTTAGATAGAATTGTATGGGATTTGGCTCTGCTCTAACAATGGAGTAATTTTCCTTAAAATCCTTGCTAGAGGTATGCAAATGATAGAATACTATTCAAATCAAGGCCAAGCCATTCTTGCTAATCTGTTCTGGAACAAAGATATTAATGATGCTTGAGTCTAATTTTCTACAAGAATAGACTATCATTGTTCCTTGGTCCATGCCTAGAAGTCATCAGTCACCCTATTGAAAAGAGGAACTTGCTCTTTTGTTCCCAGTGCTCTTTTTGGATCCTCAAATGCAGTGAGTCATCTCTGGAGGGTTTGCTTTGGTTTATGGTTGTAGCACTCCAGGGAAACAGGCAGTTCACCTGCCACATCCATAGTGACTCTAGGTAAGAAAACACCCCAAATCTGTGACTATAATGAAAAGCCCACAGTGGCAAAACAAACCACGCTTCTACCTCCATATTCCCCACACATTAAAGGCTGATCACCTAACGTCAGGATCTAGCCTCAGAACTGGGTTGCAGCATCTGATGTGATGGAACAAAGAGAGATCAATAACTGACACCATAAAAAGTCAATGGAACATAAATTAGGAAAAGAACTCTGGCTGCAAACTGTGAGTAGTTGGGTAGAAGCCATCCTTTTGGTCAGTGAAAAACAGAAAGCAACTTTATTTAACAGCAGGCTAGACGATGCTAGGATTATATTTTGTGCTGTTCTGACTTCTCTTTATTGATCTCCAAGTAATGAATTGGAGCATGATGATCCTCTCCAAAGTTAAGTTTACTATCAAAATGTTGTTAGAAAGTTTAAAATTGTGGCAAGAGGAAAATGTGAAACCAGCCCAGATGGGTAGTTGCTGATATAAGCATTTTGAGGATGGAAGATTGATCTTGGCTAGCCCTTGTCAAAGTCTTATTAGTATCTTTAAGGATGTTTAAGAGTTATGAGTTAGTTGGCTGCTAAGGAGCAAATGGTTCTTGTTCTCTTTCTTTTGTCCATCATACCTTTTCCTAACATGAAGTCAAAACTGACAGGGTCTCAGTGTGCAGACCATGCTGTCCTTGACCTCATCTTACCACATCTCCTGTTGAATGCTAGGATTATAGCTGTCCATTACCATGCCCAGTTCTCCTGCCCTTTACCTTATAATCCCCTATCTCCTCTTGAGTATTAGGAATATAGCTGTGTATTACTGCACCTGGTTCTCCTGGCCTTGACCTCATCACCCCCATTTTTTCTTTAGTCCCAGGATTATAGCTGTCCATTACCATGCCTAGTTCTCCAGTCCTTGACTTCATCACCACCAACTTCCTGTTGAGCATTAGGATTATAGCTGTCTGTTACTGCACCTGGTTCTCCTGTCCTTCACCTCATTCCCTCCCCCCATCTCCTTTTGAGTGTCAGGATTATAGCTGTCCATTACCATGCCTAGTTCTCTTGTCTGTGACCCCATCATCCCCTGTCTCCTCTTGAGTACTAGGATTATAGCTGTCCCTTATTGTGCCTGGTTTGCCTATCTTCTTTCTATTTATTTAATTTATTTAGAGAGAGAGATACAGATAGAGTTCTGACCTCTTTTCAAACATGAAGGATTTATACCCTTTACTATCTCCAACCTCCCTCTAACTCCAGGGCTTTGAACTAAATGTTTCTTTCCTCCCAAGATTCATGTGTTGAAGTTTATCCCCATGTGATGCTGTTTAGAGCCTGGAACTTTGAGAGGTGTTAAAATGGAGCTCTCATAAATATGATTCATGCCCTTAGTAGGGATAAAGACACCAGCGTTCTCTCTTCCCACCCTGTGAGGACAGAGTAACAAGGCTGCTCATCAACCAGGAAGTTACTCTCAGCAGGTATTGGTGACTTGATCTTAGTTCAAGTCTTTGTAAATTACCTATTATCAGGTATGTTAGCACCAGTGAAGCAAAAACATCTGGTCATCTGTACTACATCTTGCCATCCTTAAGGGAAATTATCTACCTATCTACCATCTATTGATCTATTTGTATCAACACCATTGGTCATCAAGAATATGCTAATATAAGCCACAGTGAGAAAATAATTATATATATAATTTTTTCCATGTATACTCTATAGGCTGATTCTCAAAACAGTTTACTAATACTAGCATTTTTGCATTTTTATAATATATCAAATTTGCCAATTGCTAATCAAAGGTGCTCTGATTCTGATTCACTTTCTATACTTTGCTAGAAATCCTGCTCTACTCAGGTGAGGAGCAGTCCCTTTCTTAAATGTTACCCTTGATTCAAAACTGTTCCTTATTCTAGTTGAGTCACATATTACTCATGACATTCTTATATGGATTTTTACTGTTTGTTATGAACAGCCTTATTGAGATATAATAAATTTATCAATTTTAAATCCAGAGAAAATTATTCAATTGCTGATATAAAGTTGGGTCACTACCACCATATTCAGATGCAAAATGTTTCAGTTATCCCATAATGCTCTTGAGTTTCTTTGCAGCCAGTCCCTTCTCCCACACCCAGCTCCAGGCAAATACTAATAGGCTTTCTGTCTCCATAGTTTTGTCATTTTTGTACTCGTTATATAAATGGAAATATACAATATGTAGTCTTTTGTGTCTGGTTTATTTTACATAGCATTTTGAGGTCTATATATGTTGTGGTATATATCTGAAGTTCTAATTTTACAAAGTAGAATTGCAATATATAGCTATATTACACCATGTTTATACATTCTCCTCAACACAAGGTATTTACATTTTTTTCCTTTTTGACTATTATGAGTAATAATGCCTTAAAATTTAACTTAAGTTTTGCATGAGTAAGTATTTAAGTTTCTCAGGTAGATACTCAAAAGTAGCAACATTTGGATATATGGGAAATATATAGCTTTTAAAAGAAGTGGCCAAGCTTTGCTGAAGTGACAATAGCATCTGGCATTCCTTCTAGCAGTCTGTGCATGTCTCCATACCTCCACACTTGTATGTGGGATTGTCACTGTTTTGTGTTAAAGCTGTTCTCGTAGTTGTTCACTAATATCTCACTGTGGTTTATATTAGCAGATTCTTGATGACTAATGGTGTTGAAGATGAGAAATTGTTTAGCAGGTGTAATATTTCTAAGGTGGGGAGAGTTGTGAGATGGATTGTGGAAATGACTATGCAGCTTTATGTATTATTTAACACCATGGATCTGAGCAAGTAAAAATGGTTCAAGTGGTAAGTTTATGTTTTGTGTACTTTACTTTGCTACAATTTTATAAAAGCTTTAGAACAAAATAAGCTTTCCACTACAAATCACCTTTTTAGCCTTAAGTAGCTGCTACAGTGGCCCAGACTTTTGATAACAAAGTGATCTCACCACATGAATATTAGAGGGACTACCAGAATCTCTCTCAGGAATTGGCCAAAAGCCAGTTAGAACGCACAGGATTTGGGCAATCCAAGCTTCCCACATTAACTTTTACTTTCCAGGTACCAACATCATCAAAGTGTAGGCCTTTGGGGGCTTAGGAGATTGCTCAGTGGTTAAAGACAATTGCTTGAAAAAGATAATCATTTTAGGAGTTGGTTAAGCCACTCATCTTTCATGAATGAGAGTAAGGTCTTCCTAAAACAGACATCTCGGGCTGGAGAGATGGCTTAGTGGTTAAGCGCTTGCCTGAGAAGCCTAAGGACCCCGGTTTGAGGCTCAGTTCCCCAGGTCCCACGTTAGCCAGATGCACAAGGGAGCGCACGCGTCTGGAGTTCATTTGCAGAGGCTGGAAGCCCTGGCGCACCCATTCTCTCTCTCTCCCTCTATCTTTCTTTCTCTCTGTGTCTGTCGCTTTCAAATAAATAAATAAATCAATAAAAATTTAAAAAAAAAAAGAGACATCTCACAGCTTTGGGCCCTCTTGGTCCTTCTACAACATTTTTCTCCTCTGGACGATGCTGTAACAGGATGTCTTTTGGAAGTAGCAAGCTGCCCTCACCAGACACCATACTTGCTGATGCCTTCCTATTGGACATCCCAGCCTCCAGAACTCTAAAAAAAAATTTTCTATTGCTTATAAATTATGCAGACTGTGGAATCTTAGCATTGACTTAGATAGAAGCTTCTTAGAAAAATCTTTTGACTATGATTGATGTCAGTTCTACACTGCTTTGGTTTTGAAAACTTTATGATAATTATATAAGCTTTGAAATCAGGTATTAAAATTCATCAAATATTATTTCCCTTTTTCAAAGCTTTGTTTGTCTTTTTCATTTCAATATTTGTTTAGGATAAGCTTGGGATGTTGGTTTGTGTGAAATTGTCAAATTGAAGCTATTATTATCTTATCAATATTAAGTGTCATAATTTGTGAGCATGAAATATCTTTCTGTGTATATACTGATCTTGTCTGATTTGTAATTTTCAGTGTATAGCTGTTATACTTTAAAAATTATTTTTATATTTTACTTAAAATTATTTTATTTAATAGTTTGTAAGCATAGACAGAGAATGAGAGAATAGAAGAGAATGGGCACACTAGGTCCTCTTGCCACTGCAAACAAACTTCAGATGCATGCATCACTTTGTGCATCTGATTTTACTTGGGTACTGAGATATTGAATTTGTCCACCAGTCTGCAAGCAAGTGCCTTTAACCACTGGAGCAGCTCTTCAGCCCTTCTGTGTGTGTGTAATTTTTTTTCTTGATAATTTGTTTAAAAAGTTGCTAATTTCGGGCTGGAGAGATGGCTTAGCGGTTAAGCGCTTGCCTGTGAAGCCTAAGGACCCCGGTTCGAGGCTCGGTTCCCCAGGTCCCACGTTAGCCAGATGCACAAGGGGGCGCACGCGTCTGGAGTTCGTTTGCAGAGGCTGGAAGCCCTGGCGCGCCCATTCTCTCTCTCTCCCTCTATCTGTCTTTCTCTCTGTGTCTGTCGCTCTCAAATAAATAAATAAAATAAAAATTAAAAAAAAAAAGTTGCTAATTTCATTTTTGGATCTGTCCTCTAACTGGGTAAATAATCATATCCTTTCTTTATCAAATCTTCCTCTCCCATATTTTACTACTTTTATGTGTAAAATCATTTTATTCTTATTTAAACTGAAACTTTGCTTTTAAGAGGCTTTATTTTCCTAAGGTAGGGTCTCACTCTAGCTCAGGCTGACCTGGAATTCACTATGTATTCTCAGGGTGGCCTCAAACTCTCAGCGTTCCTCCTACCTCTGCCTCCTGAGTGCTGGGATTAAAGGCGTGTGCCACCACACCCAGCTTTCAGAGGCATGTTAAGGGTATCCCACAGTTTCCCTCCTGTTCTGTCCACAGAAAATTTTGAGCTTGTTGAAACTGCTGGACTCATGAACTGTGTCTTCTGTTTTGTCTTCCACTTCTTAGTTTCTGTCCTCCACATGGCTGACTCTGTTCTTAAGAGATTGTATAGTTTTGGGCTAGTTCAGTTTGGTTTGTATTTTCTACTACTTTTTTATGTATAGTTTGCAACCCTCTGTTGAGTTCCCTTTTCATGTCATTTCCTGATTTTCTTAATGCTTCTTGGAGTTCATCCTTGTGTTTTTTTTTTTTTTTTGTCTTCATTGAGCTTAGCCAGCTGGTTATTGCTGACCTCTTTTTTTTTTCTTCACTCTCCTTCATATCATTCAACTGTCATAGAAACCCTTCCTGGTTCTTTTCTAATAGGTATAATCTAGTAAGCACACCATTCATACAATTATTAGTCCTTTGTTGAGTTTATGCAATTTCTGCTATTTGCTTGGCCAGGGTTGCATAGTTTGTTTCTTCATTTTGGGTTCTGATTATATTGTTTCTTCTATTTTTTTTTTAAATTTTATTTATTTATTTATTTGAGAGCGACAGAGACAGAGAGAAAGCTAGATAGAGGGAGAGAGAGAGAGAATGGGCGCGCCAGGGCTTCCAGCCTCTGCAAACGAACTCCAGATGCGTGCGCCCCCTTGTGCATCTGGCTAACGTGGGACCTGGGGAACCGAGCCTCGAACCGGGGTCCTTAGGCTTCACAGGCAAGTGCTTAACCGCTAAGCCATCTCTCCAGCCCTCTTCTATGTTTTGATTAGAGACATCCACTGTGGGACTGGGCAATCTAGCTGGATTTACTTTCATTTGATTTTTCATGCTATTCCTTTTTTGCTGTGGTCTGCCCATCACAATATTTCAGAGAGCTAGGGTGTGGGATGCTATCCTGCTGGCCAGGGGTGGGGGGACAGTGGTGAATGGGATGGTGATTGCCCGCAGAGTTCAGAAAGGCTAGGGTGGAGACACTAGCCTGGGTCCCTGTTCAGGGGTGGGAGAAAGCAGTGGTAAGTGGGATGGTGATAGCATGTGTGGGGATCAGCAGGGCTGGGTAGGAACGGTGACAGGGATGACGATTTTGCACGGGGGTCAGGAAGGCTGCGCAGGGTCTCATTCATCTGTGGCCCCTAACCTGAATCTGCCTGTGATGCTAACATACCTCATAAACATCTCAAGGACTGGACAATAGGATGGTGGGGCAGGAGGGGACCTGCCCTTTACCTAAGGGAGGACAACAAAAAACTTGACCCACATGGAAATGGTACCATAAAATCCTACATCCTGAAAGACATACTAAAGAGTTGGACCTTAATCAGGTGCTTGGAGAGAATACCTGATTCTCAGGGACACGGAGAAGGTAAGATAAAGACTATCCTAAATATTCTCCTGTTTGTTTTTCTCTTTTCTCTCTTTCTCTTTTATATTACCTACATTTTTTCTTCCTTCTTCTCCCTTGGCGCTGACATGTAACTCCAGTACCACCACGGAGTTAACATCCACAATGAGCTGTTGATCAGAGAGACCTACAAGGTTTCTTCCTTCTTCTCCCTTGGCACTGACCTGTAACTCTCAGTGCCAGCATGTGGGTAACATCCACAATGAGATGTTGATCAGAGAGACCTACAAGGTTTACTAAAAGAATACAGAATTCTGTCAGAGTGCTTGATGACCCACCAAAGGTTAATGGTAAAACCCTTCTGCTGAAGATGCCATATGTTGTTGGGATGGAACATGGAGTGAACTGGCTGGAAACTGGAAAAGAGTCAATCCCAGAAAGTTAGCTTGTGTAGTGCCGGAAGGTGTTACATGAGCGACTGGGGGAAAATGACCAACATCTGTGTAAGCAACTTGTGGTCTAAGCTACTCAGCAGCAATCAGCCTGATGTGATGCTCATACAAGTACAATAGTGGCACACAGCCATATTGGATTACCAACTGCTCTTGATTTGGCTAACAGACCTTCTCAGTGGAACAGAACCCATATCTGGAATGGAGAAACAAGACAGAATCACAGACAAAAATAACCCTTCTCTCCAATATCAAACTCCCACCAATAGTGGGTTACAAGAGTGCCTACATGTATTAAATTCTCTCTAAAATAATAATGGGTATCCATGTTCCTTGCACTGACCTCACTCTATGTTGGAGAATTTGCTTCTCTTTTTCAGATGGAGAACCTGAGGAGAGAACCAGCCCATCACAACTCACCAGGGCATTAGCTGAAACCATAGAGTTAGTAGGGTAATGAGCAAGAGCTGCTTTCTTGGTGAACCTGGTATCAGAACAAAGGTGAAGGAAATAGACACAGAGAACACTCAACTCCTACCAAATCAGATATCCAGAGACACAGAGACTCTCAAGACTTCGTCACTAAAATAGACATAAAATGAATCCAACATACCTCATCCAATGCAGATGAGGGAGTGGAAAGATTGTTAGAGTCAGAAGTTGGGTCATTATGCATGGAGACATTGCGTTTCCCCCATAACTTATGGCCACCCCCCAATGAAACACGCACAATCCTCATGGGGAAATGACGGGGAGAAGGCTAATGATGGTACTACAATGGCTGTATACACACCATATACATACCTAATAAAAAACAAGCTAAAAACAGAGCTATCACATGACCCAGATCCACATATACCACTCTTAGCCATATACACAAAGGGTTCTGTATCTTACCATAGAGATAATTGCACATCCATGTTTATAACTGGTCTTTTCACAATAGCAAGGAAAAGGAACCATTCTACATGCCCATGAACAGATAAGTGGCTAATCAAAATGTGGCATACATACACACTAACAGTTTCTTCAGCTGTAAATAAAAATGAAACTTGCAATAAAATTGATTGAATTGAAAAAAAGAGGCATTTTAAATTCCTAGCAAAACTGAGAGGAATGTACAGAGATTTCCCATATAAATGCTGTTCTTATATATCCCTTATCAAGAATGTTTCTCAGGCCTGTTCAACCTATAGTGACCTGATATCATCATCCAAAGTTTACAGTTTATATGACTTTCACTCTGGGTATTGTGCGTTCTGTGGGTTTTAATAAATGTAGATATCATCAATATAGTATCATACTTTCACCTTCATAACAATCCTCTGTGTCTCTATTTATCCTTTCTCTGCCCCAGTCTGTGGCAGCTAACTTCTGGCCATTTGTTCTATGGTCTTGCCTTCTTTGCAATGTCATATCAATGCAGACGTGCCATGTGTAACCTATTCAGATTGACTCATTTCACTCAGCAGTATCCAGTTTTGTCTCCTCATGTCCTTTCATGGCTTGGTAATGCATTTTGTTTTTTAGTGATGAATAATATCCAGGCATCCAGTTCCACAGTTTAGTTATCAATTTCGATTCATGTTCTTATTGAAGGGACATCTTGATTACTTCCAAGTTTGGGTGTCTATGGATAAAGTCACCATCAGCATTATGGGCATAGTTGTGTGTGGGCAGATGCTTCGCCTCCTTTGGAGGCTTCTGTGATATTTCTTTATGAGCATGGTTCTTTTCTCAGCTACATTCAGTTTAATAACAAGCCCCTCAGAGACATGCTTTATTTCGGTTACAGTGGTTTAGGTCTCTAGTATTTTGTTCTGGGTCTGTCTTAGAACTTGCATCTCTCTACTTACATTGTCCATCTGTTTTTCATGCAATCTTCATTATCCATTTGATCCCTTGGCATATGAACCATAGTTGTTTAATTTCTGTTTCCATTAATTCCAACATCCTTGCCATATTTGTTATATTTGAGTCTGATTTTGATGCTTATGCTCTCGCTTCAAGTGGTTTCTTTTTTTCTTTTTAGTATGGTGTGTAATTTTAGTATGTCATGCTAGTGGGATAAGATTGATCAGAAATGGAATTAGGGCTTTAGTAATGTGGTTGTGCTGTGTAGGGGGAGGGGAAGTGTTCTACATTGTATGGATCAGGTCTATCTCATTGTGAGCCTGTTACCTCTGGAACATAAACTTAACAAGTATATATGAAAATTTCCCCTCCTTTAGATGTACGGAGTGGCTCGAGTTGAATATTTTCCACTATGATAAAACTCCAGTGTTGTGACACAATGAAAGACTTTCCTCTGAGAGTCCTTTATAGGAAGAAAAGAGTAGCATGTCTTAAAAACAAAAGTTCATTGTTCCCTTCCACTGCCAGAATCAGTGGGGGAGTATTCACCTTTATTCACTGTGAGAACCTGGTATAGCTCTGACAGGAAACCCCCAAATGCTTTTATTTCAATTAATATTTTTAGTTAGCAAAATTATGGTTTTCATAATTTTCTGTCATTTTACTTTACTCATGGTCATCCCTTTACCCTCTCTTTTTAAAATTTTATTCTTATTTTACCAATAGACATCTTAAAGTTATTCCTAAGAAAGGGCATAGGGAGAGTAAATATTTGAGTTGGAAATGGTTTTATTTTGCATTCCTACTTGAACTGATAGTTTGACTGGCTATGGAGTTTTGAAGTCAAAATTGTTTTCCCTTTGGCTTGGAAAGGCCAACTTCATGGTTATT
Organism: Jaculus jaculus; assembly: GCF_020740685.1. Taxonomy (NCBI): domain Eukaryota; kingdom Metazoa; phylum Chordata; class Mammalia; order Rodentia; family Dipodidae; genus Jaculus; species Jaculus jaculus. The sequence continues at coordinate 65,024,375 of NC_059102.1, forward strand.
TAGCATTCATTCTTGCTCATAAGACAGAAGCTGATATGCTTATTTCTTCTTTCTACATATGCTTTTAGGTTTTTTGGTTAGTTGTGGAAGGTCTAAAATGACACAAGAAAAAAATATCTCAATGTTAGTTTCTTGTTATTACACTCTTTCATTTTAACCAATTTGAAGGTTTTGTTTTTTTTTTTTAACTTGGTGAATACTTTCCCCATTCTTCCTATTATTATTTAACATTTTTCATTTCTTTCTTCCTACTATATCTCTTATTTGTAGATTTTGGAATTCTTATTATGATTCTTTTGGACTTTTTCCTCACCTCTGATTTCTTGGATTTTGCTTCAACTTAATTTTATTTTTTCAAAAATTCCAAAAAAATTCAAAAGCAGTTCTACTTTTTCCTATAAAGATACATTTTCTCATCTTTTCTGTTTTTAAAAGTCTTAGTTTTATTTGTTTGTTTATGGGGGGGGGACAATAGGTGTGCCAGGGCCTCTAGCCTTTGCAACGAACTCCAGATGCATGTGCCACTATGTGCATCTGGCTTATGTGGGTTATGGGAAATCAAACATGGGTTATCAGGTTTCACAGGTGAGCATCTTAATTGCTAAGCCATTGCTTTAGCCCTCACCTTGACTTTCTAGTATAAAACATGTAATCATTATAAAAAGCTAAAATTGTAGTATAAAAATGTCTAGGTAACCTCAATCTACTTAATTTCAAGAAATGTTAAACTTCTGCCACAATCATCTCCTCATTCCTGTCTGTATGTTTTCTATAGATAATTTGAAATTAAGATGAAGATACAATATCTGTTACCCTAGATATTTTTGAATACTTCTTCTAAGAATAGGGATATGTTTTTCTAATATCATACTATTACTACAGTAAAAATATCAATAGTGACATTATATTATACTTGGTCTATTTTCAATTCAGTTTCCTCCATTTTCCAAAGTATATTTTACATATAGATTTTAAAAATACATGTACTTTATTTGATTTTGTGTATTTAATTTAGTTTATATGACTTTGTCTCTTTTTCTTGAAGAATTTTCCACATTCTGTATTTATCTGATTGTGGTTCCTGGTTGTCATTTTATTTGTTTTTCTGGTCTCTGTATTTCTTAAAATCTGGCCTCAAATGGCTGATTATTTAGGCTAAAATATTTTCCTGTGATTACTTTCTGGGCTGTGTTTTTACATTGTGCTACAAGAGAAGGTACATGATATGAGACCATTCCAATGACAATGATAGCAAGACTGATTGTTTTGTTAAAGGAAGAACCTCCAAATTGCCCCATTGAAATGATTCAAGAATTTTTGACCTTATAATTAGTGAGTAATTTTGGGGGTGATTTACTTTTCCAAAAATCATTCACCAGATGGTTTTACATTAATTGATGATGGGTACCTAAATTAATCTTCATATGTTATAAAATGTGAGTATGCATGAGGTCAACATTGGGCATCTTCTTCAATTGCTCTCTACCATATTTAAAATAGTAACTAGTAAAAATATTTATGCATGAGTATGTGTATCCATGGGCATTGTGCCATGGTGCACATATGGAGGTCAGAGGGCAACTTTGACTTTGAGACAGGGGATATTGCCACTGCAAATTAACATTGGACTAGCTGACACACAAGCTTTGGATTCTTCTGGCTCTGCTTCTCACTGATGTAGGTGCATTGGGATCACAGATGCATGTACCATTTTGCATCCAGCTTTATGTGGGTGTTGTGGAATTGAACTCTGGCTGGTAGACTTTTCACTACAGAGCACTCACTCCAGACCCTCTACATTGCTTTTTTGAGACAGGTTATTTCCATGAACCTGGAATTAGCAATTCAGCTAGATAAACTCATTAGTAAGCTCTGGGGAATCCTAGTACTGGGATCTAAGTGGTACTCTACCACACCCAACTTTGATGTAGATGCCAGGGATTTGAACTTAAGTGTGGTGGTTTGAATTGGGTGTCCACCATAAACTCATGTGTTCTGAATGCTTGGTTTTTGATCAATAACCTTGCTAGAGGAGGTGTGTTGTTGCAGGTGGGTTTATGGGTGTTATAGCCAGCTTCTCCTTGACAGTGTTTGTCACACTCTCCTGCTACTGTTGTCCACCTGATGTTGTCCAGGAGGTCCCAGTCTCTTATCATGCATGTTTTCCCGGACATAATGGAGTTTTCCCTCAAGTCTATTAGCCAAAATAAATCCTTTTCTCCCACCATCTACTTTTGGTTGAGTGTTTTATCCCAGCTACATGAAGGTAACTACAACAGTAAAATTGTTACCAAGAAGTAGGGTTTTTATTGCTAAAAACCTGACTCTTTTGGCCTTTTGGAACTGATTTGCAAGAGTAATATGGAAGGACTTGAAATCTTGACCTATGGGACACCTTGCAGTGCTGAAGGCAGAGCTAAATGGACCATTTTGGCTATAGTTGAAAGAGCCAAATGCAATAAGAACTGTAGACTGTGAGGTTTGGCTTTTGAGGGGCAGAAAGAACTTTTTTGGGACTGGTCTAGAAGCAATTTGCTTGAGAGCCTTGTTTCACTCTGCCTGCCTGTGTCCCAAGAATTTGTGCAGAGTAATGTGGCATAAAAATATATTGGTGTGCACAAAAGAATATGGCACAGAAAGAAATGAAAGCTTCAGGCTGAAAATAGCACCCATTCAGGTACAATCGTTTGAGAGATCACCACTATTAAGATTGGGCCAGCTGTTTTTCACTGGGACAGCACAAAGAATGCAGACTCTTTTGAAATTAAGGCGCCTGAATGCTGATGGAGTGTCTTGCTCTTCAAAGTTGACTTTTATCTCCTCAACTAACAAATTTGGTAGCATGCCTGACACTACTGAGTATTACAAATGCAGAAAAGAGAGGGTCATTGGATTTGTAATGTGGCTTTTTTTTTTTTTTTTTGTGAAAATGACCATGGGCAATGTGAGGCAGGGTTCCTGTATGGGGGCCTGCTGGAAACATGAGGATGAACCATGGGTTGCAGTGGAGACCTGGTGGACATGCTAGGACTATGGGATGGCTGCCAAGGAGAGCTGCCTGCTTGGGATGAAGTTTTGCTTGGGCTGTGACCAGTACAGCCGGAGGGGCAGAATTGGAACACCAGAGACTTACTGGCTAGAGATGTCATACTTGGAGCTATGGAATTTGATGTTTGCCTTTTAAAAAAAATCTTGCACTGGTTTAATCTTGTTTTGCTGTGCCCAATGCCACCTTTTGCAGTGTGAATGTTTATTCTGTGCCATTATGGTATTTGCTTTGTTCTGTTTTACAGCTCAGTTAGGAGACCTTTGACTATAGGAAAATTTTAATAGTACTGGAAATGAACAAAACAAAATGAAACAAAACAAACTATAAGGACTTTTTTCTTCTTTCAAGGTAGGGTATTGCTCTAGCTTAGGCTGACCTGGAATTCACTATGTACTCTCAGGGTGCCCTCGAACTCATGGGGATCCTCCTACCTTTGCCTCCCAAGTACTGGGATTAAAGGCGTGTGCCACCACACCCAGTTTCTATGGGGGCTTTTAAAGTTGGACAAAATATATTACGTTTTACATTATGGATGGCCATCAGTTTATGGGGTCCAGGGGCAGAATGTGGTTGTTTAAATTGAATAACCCCTATAAACTCATAGGTTCTGAATAGTTGGTCCCCAGTTGGAGCTCTGCTGAAGGAGGCACGTTTCTGGTGGTGGACCTTAATGGTTTATTAGCCCTAGTTTGCCAGTGTTAGCCTGACACACTCTCCTGCTATTGTTGTTCACCTGATGCTGGTCAGGAGGTGATGTCCACCCTCTGTTCAGGCCATCCTTTTCCCAGGCCATCATGGAGTTTCCCTTCAAGTCTGTAAGCCAAAATAAACCATTTTCCTCCTATCAGTTGCTTTTGGTTGGTTGCTTTCTGCCAGTAACAGGAAGGTGTCTGTAATCCTTAGATTCCTATGCTAGTTCAGCAAGTACTTTATTTACTAAGCCATATCTCCAGCCCTGCACTTGACTCAGTAACCCATCTCTCCAGCCCTTCCTTTTACTTTTTTTTTCTTTTTGAGAAAGGGTCTCACTGTAGCCCAGGCTGACTAGGAATTCACTATGTAGTCTCAGGTTGGCCTCAGACTCAGCAATCTTCCTACCTCTGCCTCCTTAGTGCTAGGATTAAAGGTGCGTTCCAACACACAAGAGACAGAGAGATAGAAGGGGGTGGGTGGGAGAAAGAGAATGATCATCCAGAGGGAGTCTCTAGCCACTACAAATTAACTCCAGATGCATGTACCACTTTATGCATCTGGCTTTATGTGGGTAATATGGAATCAGACTTGGGTGGTGAGGCTTTCTGTTAAGTGCCTTAACCACTGAGCAATCTTACACTTTGGTTTCTGTAGAAGAGATCTTGTTTTCTTTTTCTCTTATTGTGAGTTTCACGGTGGATTTACAGAATTTTTTTGTGTGTGTTTTGAAATAGGGGTCAAACTCACTATGTAATTGAGGATGACCTTGAACTCCTATGCTACATCTTTAAGCCCTTAAATAATTTTTAGTGTTTAAAGTGCTACAATTAATTATAGTCATTATTCTTTATGATAATCAAGTTGTCTCAAACATCAAGATTGTTAGTTGATTGAATAAGCTTCTTACACCCTTTTGCTGTGACTTAACTAGGCTCTGGTTCTTAAGTTCTTACTCTATTGACACAAGATATCCCAGGCAGCCTTGGACTTTATGCTCGATAGGGAAGCATCCATTTCTATAAGCAGGCCCAATTTCTTGCATGGGGGAGCAATATTTAGAAATCAAGATTTTGGTGCGATGTATGCTGCTATGTATGTCACTGCTTCTGGACTCTTCCAACAGAAAAAGGTCTTTAAAAATTTACTATAATGTTGTTGATCAAATGTTTGACTTGAAAAAAGCATGTAGACAAATACAATACTGAAGAAAACAAATTGTACCACTTCCAGTTCAAATATGACTTTATAGGATTATGAAAACCTTATTTTATATTGGTATTTATTTTATGTATTATAGAGCAGTCTTTGTTCCTAATACTATTAATGTACTCATTTGCCTTTTATAAAACGTGTATTTTCTAAAGTGTAATTATGAGCAACAAACATGCTGAGTAAGATTTCACATTTCTGTTTTTCATTTTGTTCTTAGAATATATCACAGTAAGAATAAGCAGCCAGTTTACTATACTTGAAATAACTCTTTGTTCTGAGTGGTTATTTATTATGTACCGTCAGGATCATTTATTTTATCTTGTTTTCCATTTTATGTTTTGATCTTCTTTTGAAATTAATCTTTTTTGAGTATATAAAAAGGCAGTATTAATGTATTGTGTTTTATCCTTCTGCTGCAGAAAGTACAGGTTTTATTTCTTTCCCCCCTTCCTTCCCACCAGTCTTCTCTCCACCTCTCCCTTCCTCCATCCTTTCTTTCCTTTCTCCTCTTTTCCCTCCTTTTCTTCTTTTAAATTTTTTTTGTTCATTTTTATTTATTTATTTGAGAGAGAGGGAGAGAAAGAGACAGATAGAGAGGGAATGGGTGCGCCAGGGCTTCTACCCACTGCAAATGAACGCATGCGCCCCCTTCTGCATCTGGCTAATGTGGGTCCTGGGGAAGCGAGCCTCGAACCGGGATCCTTAGGCTTCACAGGCAAGTGCTTAACGGCTAAGCCATCTCTCCAGCCCCTTTTCTTCTTTTTAGATATAGGGTCTCCCTAAGTCATCCAAGCAGGCTTTGAACTCACAATCTTCCTGCCTCTACTTCTTAGGTGCTAGGATTATAGGTGTGAACCACCTGCCTGGATTTACCCTGATTTTAAGATGGAGGTGGAGTAATACAGGAAGATGACCAGCCTAGAGGATTAAGAGGAAAGTTCCTGCTCCTCCTATTTCCCTGTGAGGATTTTTGCTTGGTCTTAGCAAAAATTTTCACCCCAGCAGCAAAGTTCCTTCACATAGAAGCAATGATTCCAGATTATCATTTCAAATACTTAACAATGAACATCATCACACCTCCCTCCTCCCAGGTACTTTCCTTTGAACTTGAGACCCCCAAATCACCTGAGCAGTAAGTTTTTATGTTCTGAGTTTTGGCTCAAAGAGCTATTCTAAATTTTACTATCTTATAGAGTTCAGTAATTGTAACATCTCCTCATTGTTCTCTTTGTCCTAAAGGTGGTAGCAAATGACTGATATCCTGACACCTTAGTGCTTTTTTAATTTTATATTTTAGTTATGTAGTTGTATTAATTTCCTTCACTTTTAGTATTATGAAGCACAAGAGGCAGGTTTACTTACTTACTTTATTTGTCTATTTTTCTCACAGTATTGGACAGTAAAGTTAAAATCACCTGGCAGAGGCTTTGTCAGAGGTTATACCTTAGCTGTGTTATGTCATTACAGACGACAATGGCAGGAGCAGGTGAAAGAGGCCGAAATCACCCATCAGGAAGCCAGGCAGACTGTGTGGGGCCAGCCTCCACCTTCTTATGAATGCTACTAAAGATCCTATCAGAAATACCTTAATTGCTTCCGAAAGCATGTTCTTCAGTGATCTAAAATCCATAGTGTCTGTCGCTTAAAGGTCCTCCACAAACAAAAATACCACCAAGCAAATTTCTAACACATCAACCTATGGAGGAGAACAATATTCAAGACCAAGTGGACTTACTTTGGTCCACATGACTTTGGTTTCTGAAAACAAATCATTAAGTCTGATAAATTCCATTGGGGAAATATAATTTAACATGAGATAAATGAATGGCCAGATGCAAATGGAAGGTTGTGGATCTCAGTATACTGTTCCCCCTTGAAGTTTTTTTTTTAGTTAAGTATATGCTTTGTATGGATACAGCATGTGTTTGTAACCCTCCTCCCTGTCCCCACTCAACTGAGGACCTTCCTTAGTGAGATTTCTGGTATTCACCATGGAATTGTGGGTTATGAGTTGAGAGAGCAGCAGTTAGTTATTGGAGAAGACAATGCCTCTGGATATTCCCTCCCACCCTGTGGCTCTTACAATCTTTCTACCTCCTCTTCCACAAAATTCCCTCAGCATTGGTGGGTGTGTTTTAAGTCTTCTTCAGTGTTGAGCTTTCAGCAGCTTCTGGATTTCTGCTTTGGCATGTATTGAGTATCCTCAGTGTCTGTCTCCATCACCCTGGTGAGGGTGTCAGGCTCACCATGGAAGCAGCACTCTTGTTCCTCGCACCAATTCTTCTGTGGTTTAACTTGGGCCCTGATTGATTTTGTGGGGGTAGCTCATCTCCTGCCTAGGAGTCAGCTATCTGTTTTGGTCTCATTGTTTTGGTTGTCCTCAATTCGTACTGGCTTCTGAAAAAGAAAAACAGATTCTTTAATGGAGAGTGAGATCAGCAAAGATTAAAGGGGATAAGCAGTGTTAATTTAGAGAGATTTTGATGGGTATAGCCTCTCTTTTGGCCAAAAACTTTTGGGAGCTTCTCAGTAGAGTCCATAATCGTGGTCTCTATTGGATTCTGACTTGGATCCCAGTTCTGCTCATGGGTTCCTTTCCACTGAGTAGATCTCTTAGCCAGTCAGTAAGCCATTGGTTACCCACCTAGGCTGGGTGTCACTATTACATGGGTATGTGCATCTTGTCAGGCTGGTTGCTTTTGTACAGCAGTGTCCCTAATTATTCACAATGTTGTTGCCCATTTTCCCTTAGTAGCTCATGTAGCACTTTTCAGCACTATATGGGATAACCATCTAAGAACTGGCTTCCTTCCAGATTCCAGCTAGGTCTCTTGATACTCTGTGTTGGTAATATGTGGTGTCTTCAGCAATAGGATCTTATTTTTTACTTCAGGTGGGTAGTCAAGTGCTTTGACAGAAGCCTGTCTTGCTTTGGGGACCTCATAAGTCTCTATGATCAACAGCTCAATGTGGGTTGTTACCAATTTCTGGTATTGGGATTTTCAAGCCAAAGCCAAATATTTTAGGGTTAGGTCTCATCTCATCCTTTCAAGGGCCCTTCTTATCAGATATACTCCTATTGAGTATATCTTTTATTCTACATCCAGGAGGAAATTTTCTACAGTATCAATTCATTTTGGATTTAGTTTTTTATATATATCCCCCACCCTTTTACTCCCCTTTCCCCAAACCCTTACATCCTTATTATCTGTCCTTGAAGTTGCCTGTCAGGTATGCCTACACCTCAAGCTGTTCAAGGTTAGAAACCACAGATGAGAGAGAACATGCGGGGTTTGTCTTACTGTGCTTGTGTGAGTTCATTTAGTATGATCTGTTCCAAGTCTCTCCATTTACCTAAATTTATTATATCATTTTTCCTTACTGGTGAGTAGAATTACATTGTATATATGTACCACACTTTCATTATCTATTGGTCAAATGATGGGCATCTGTGTTGATTCAAGTTCTTAGCTATTGTGAATTGAACAGCTTTAAACATGGTTGAGCAAATACCTCAGGAGTGAAGAGTGGAGCTTTTAGGAAAATGCCCAGTAGAGGAAGAGTTGGGTCCATTGATAGTTCTATGTTCATCTTTTTCAGAAATTTCCATATTGATATCCATAGTGGTTTATAAGTTTGCATTCCCACCAGCAGTGAATGAGGGTTCCTTTATTCCACATCTTGACTGGAGTAAGGTGGACTCTTATAGTTGTTTAAATTCACATTTCCCTAATGGTTAAGGTTGATGAACATTTTCTTTAAAAAAAATATTTTCTTTATTTATGAAAGAGAGAAAGAGAGAGAGAGAGAGAAAGAATGGGCACAGCAAGGCCTCTAGCCACTGCAAATAAACTTGAATCACATGCTCCACCTTGTGTATCTGGCATACGTGGGTACTGGGGAATTGAATCAAACCTGGGTTCTTTGGCTTCCAGGCAAGTGCCTTAACCATTAAGCCTTCTGTCTAGCCCAACATTTCTTTGTTTGTTTTTTTATATTGGTTTTCAAGGTAGGGTCTCACTCTAGCTCAGGCTGACCTGGAATTCACTATGTAGTCTCAAGGTGGTTTCAACTTCATGGCAGTCCTCCTACCTCTGCCTCATGAGTGCTGGGATTAAAGACATGTACAACCACACCCAGCTCCAACATTTTCTTAAATGAGTATTATCCATTTGTATTTCTTCATTTGAGAATTCCCTATTCAGTGCTTTGCCCATTTTTTGAGTGGATTATCTGATGTTTTTATTTCTTAGTTTGTTTTTGTTCTCTTTTTAAAATTAGTTATGTATGCAGTGTGTACACAGCCATGTTGGTATCATTAGCTTCCTCTCTGTCCTCCTCTCTCAGAAGGGACCCTCCTCGTCGGAATGTGGGTCATGCATTGTGGGACTAGCCATCAGCTATGCTGAAGTGGCAATGTCTGTGTATATAATGTCCCAACTTGTGTCTCTAACAATTTTTCCATGCCTCTTTTGCAAAATTTCCCTGAACCATGTTGGGTTCATTTTAGGTCTTCTTCAGTGATGAGGTCTTAGGAGCCCCTGTGTCTCTGGATATCTGGTTTGGTAGGACTTGAATGTTTTCTGTGTGTATCTCCTTCATCTTTGTGCTGATGCCAGGTTCATCAAGAAAGCAGCACTCTTGCTCATTTCCCCAATTACTCTATGGTTTTAGCTGGGACCCTGGTGAGGTGTGAAGGGCTGATTCTCTCCTCAGGTTCTGTATCAATCTGCAAAAGAGAAGCAAATTCTCCAGTGGAGAGTGGAGTAAGCACCAGATAAATGGGATAACCATTATTAATTTAGAGAGAATTTAATAGGTGTAGGCTCTCTTTTATCCTATGGTTGGGGGGAGCTTGATATTGGAGAGTGGGCTTATTTTTGGATATGGTTCTAACTTGTTTCAAGTTGTAGCTATGGATTCCATTCCACTGAACAGGTCTGTTAGACAAATCAAGAGCAGTTTGTTATCCACATGGCTGTGTGCCACTATTGCACTTTTGTAAGCATCACATCAGGTTATTTGCTGCTGAGCAACTTAGACCATGAGTTGCTTGGACAAATTTGGTCATTATCCCCCAATCACTCATGTAGCACCTTCTGGCACTCAACAAACTAACTCTCTGGGGTCTGACTTTTTCCCCACATTCTAGCCAGGTCACTCCATGTTTCATACCAACAGTATATTGTGCCTTCACCAGTAGGGTCTTATTATTAATCTTTGGTGGGACATCAAGTACTATGACAGAAATCTCTCTTCTTTTGGGAAACATTATAGGTTTCCCTGATCATTGTGGATGTTAACCACATGCTGGTACTAGGAGTTATAGGTCAGCATCAAGAAAAAAGAAGAAAGCAAAAGATAAGTAATACAAAAGAGAAAGAGAGGAGAAAGAGAGGAGGGAGAGCAAGAGAAACAGGAGAAAATTAAGGTTAGCCTTCATCATACCCTCTCCAGGGCCTTGTGATTCAGGTGTTCCCTCTAATGACCTGATGAAGGTCGAAACTTTTAAGCTGTCTTTCAGGATATAGGATTTTATGGCACCATTTCTATTTGGGTCCAGTTTTATGTCCAACCCCCCACACATACCATCACCCTCACCCCACCCTTCCTATTGTCCAGTCCTCAAGATGCTTATTAGGTATGTTAGCATCTCAGGCAGATTCAGGTTAGGAGCCACAGGTGTGTGAGACCAGGAGACAATTAGCTTTCTGTGATTGGGTGAGTTTGCTGTGAATGATATGTTCCAGATTCAACCATTTTTCTTCAAATTTCATTGTGTCATTTTTCCTTACTGCGGTGTAGAATTTCATTGTGTTGATATACCACATCTTGGTTATCTATTCATCTAATGATGGACATTTGAGTTGATTCCAGCTCTTAGCTATTATGAGTTGAGCAGCTATAAACATGGTTGAACAAATCTCTCTGGACTGAGGCATGGAGCTTTTAGTATACATGCCCAGTAAGGGAATAACTGGGGCTATTGGTAACTCTGTAGTCAACCTTTTTAGGAGTCTCCATATTGCTTTCCATAATGGTTGTACCATCTTACATTCCCATCAACAGTGAATGAGGGTTCCTAGTTCTCCACATCCTCAGTCAGTATTTGTTTTCATTAGATTTTTTAAAAATATACTTTTTATTTTTATTTACTTATTTGAGAGTGACAGGCATACAGAGAGAAAGAGGCAGATAGAGAGAGAGAGAATGGGCATGCCAGGGCCTCCAGCCACTGCAAATGAACTCCAGATGCATGTACCCCCTTATGCATCTGGCTAACATAGGTCCTGGGGAATTGAGCCTCAAACTGGGGTCCTTAGGCTTCACAGGCAAGTGCTTAAGTGCTAAGCCATCTATCCAGCCCTCATTACGTTTTTTCTAATTTTATTTATTTATTTATTTATTTGAGAGCGACAGACACAGAGAGAAAGACAGGTAGAGGGAGAGAGAGAGAATGGGCGCGCCAGGGCCTCCAGCCTCTGCAAACGAACTCCAGACACGTGCGCCCCCTTGTGCATCTGGCTAACGTGGGACCTGGGGAACCGAGCCTCGAACCGGGGTCCTTAGGCTTCACAGGCAAGCGCTTAACCGCTAAGCCATCTCTCCAGCCCCTCATTACGTTTTTTAATGCTTGCTATCCTTACTGGCATAAGGTGGAATCTCATAGTTGTTTTATTTTGCATTTCTCTGATGATTAGGGATGTTGAACATTTTCTTTTCTTTTCTTTCTTTCTTTTTTTTTTTTTTAACTAGTTTTCTATTCAGCAAATACAGGCAGTTTGGTACCATTATTAGGCTCATCTGTGACCTACCCCTCCCCTGTGGCCCCTCCTTGTTGAGGTATATGGGTCGTGCATCGTGGAGTTAGCCCACAGTTATTGGTATGATAAATGTCTGCATATCATGACCCAACATGTGGCTCTGACATTCTTTCCGCCTCCTTTTCCGCAAAATTTCCCTGAGCCATGTTGGGTTCATTTTTGGTCTGCTTCAGTAATGAGGTGTGGCGGGCCTCTGAGTCTCTGGCTCTAGCTCTCTGATTTGGTAGGAGTTCATTTTTCTCTGTGTGTGTTTGCCATTTGTATTTCTTCCTCTAATAATTCCCTGTACAGTTCTAAGACCCATTTTGTGAGTGGGCTGTTTGACTTTTTATTGTTCAGGTTTTTGGGTTCTTTGTAGATTCTAGAAATTAGTCTTCTGTCAGTTGTATAGCTAGCAAATATTTTTTCCCATTCTGTGGGTAATCTATTGGCTCTGCTAATTGTATGTTTGTCTGTGAAGAAAATTTTCAGCTTCATGAGATCCCAATGGTTGAATGACTGTTTAATTTCCCAAGCTACTGTAGTTTTGTTCAGGAAGTGTTTTTCCATTCCTATATCATGGAAAGTTCCTCCTATTTTTTCTTCCATGAGAGGCAGAATTCCTGGTGTTATATTGAGGTCTTTGATCCACTTGGACCTGATTTTTGTGCTTGGGGAGATGTGTGGATCAAATTTCATTTTCCTGCGTATGGTTATTAAGTTTGTCCATCATCATTTGTTGAAGATGCTGTCTTTTTGCCAGGCTACACTTTTAGGGACTTTGTCAAATATCAAGTAGCTATAGTTACTTGACCCAAAGTCCCAGGTTCTCGATTGTGTTCCACTGGACTATAATCTTGTTTTTATGCCAGTACCATGTTGTTTTCACTACTGTGGATTTGTAATATAGCTTTAGATCATGTGTGGTGAGGCCTCCAGAGATGGTTGTTTGCTGAGGATATACTTGGATATCTGAGGCCTTCTGCCATTCCCTATGAGGTGTGAGATCATTTTTTCTATCTCTGTGAAGAAAAATGTTGGGATTTTTTTGGTATTGCATTAAATCTGAATACTGCTTTTGGTAAAATTGCCTTTTTCTCAATGTTGGTTCTTCCTATTCAGAAGCATGGGAAGTTTTTCCATTTTTTCAAGTCCTCCTCAAGTTCTTTCTTGAGTGTTTTTATGTTTTCATTGTATAGGTCTTTCATATCCTTGGTTAATGTTATTCCAAGGTATTTTATTATTTTTTGTTGGTATTGAAAATGGGACAATGTCACTTATTTCTCTCTCCATACTTTTGTTTTTGCGTATAGAAAGGCTCCTGATTTTTGTGCATTGATTTTGTATCCTTGCTGAAGAAGTTAATAACCTTTAAGAGTTTTGAAATGGAGGATCTCAGGTCACTTATGTATAGAATTATGTTATCTGAGAATAGCAATAACTTCTTTCTTTCTAATTTGTATCCCTTTTATTTCTTTCTCCTGTCTTAACTGCTTGAGCTAGGACTCCAGTACTATGTTGAAGAGCAGAGGTGAGAGTGGACACCCCTGTCTTGTTCCTGATCTCAATGGGAATTTCTTCATTCTCTCTCCATTAAGTATTATTTGGGCTTTGGGAGCTTTATATATAGCCTTTATTATGTTGAGATATAAACCATCCATGTCTATTGTCTCCAATGTTTTGATCATGAAGTGATGTTGTATTTTGTCAAAGGCCTTTTCTGCATCTATCAAAATAATCATGTTGTTTTTATGTTTAAGCTTATGTATGTGGTATATTACATTGACAGATTTCCATATGTTGAATCACCCTTGCTTTCCTGGAATGAAGCTTTCTTGATTAATGCTTTTGATGTGTTGTTAAATTCAGTATGTGAGGGTTTTTTTTTTTTTTTCCTCTCAAGATCTTTGTGTCTAAGTTCATCAGGGAAATAGGCCTATAGTCTTATTTTCTTGTGGCATCTCTGCCTGGTTTTGGTATTAGGGTGATACTAGCTTCATAGAAGGAGTTACAGAACTTTATCTGTTTTTGGATTGTGTGGCACAGTTTGAGAAAAATTGGTTTCAGTTCTTCTGTGAAGGTTTAATAGAATTCAGTTGAGAAACAATCTGGCCCTGAACTCTTCTTTTTGAGAGTTTTTGATTACCTTTTTAATCTCAAGGGTTGTGATAGGTTTGGTTAGGAGATTAATCTGCTGTGAGTTTAGCTTTGGTAGGAGGTATGTATCCAGGAATTCATCCATTTCCTCCATAATATCCAGTTTTGCAGAGTAGAGGTTTTTGAAATAAGTCCTGATGATTCTCCCAATTTCATTTATGTCTGTTGTGATCTCTCCTTTTTCATTTCTAATTTTGATAATTTGAAGTGCCTCATTGTTTTTTGCTTGATCAAATTGGCCAGGTGGTTTGTGAATCTTGTTTATTTTTTCAAAGAACCAGTTCTTTGTTTCATCAATTTTCTTTTTTTTAAAAATTTGAGAGTGACAGACAGAGAGAGAAAGAGTCTGATAGATAGATAGAGAATGGGCATGCCTCCAGACACATGCGCCCCTTGTGCATCTGGCTAACATGGGTCCTGGGGAATCGAGCCGCGAGCTGGGGTCCTTAGGCTTGACAGGCAAGCACGTAACCTCTAAGCCCTCTCTCCAGCCCTCATCAATTTTCTCATATTGTTTTCTTAGTTTCCAATTCTCTGATCTTAATTGTTTCTATCTGGAGTTTTTGGGGTTAGAGTCTTCTTGTTTTTTCCATGCATTTAGGTGGATGGTCAGGTGATTTATTTGGGATCTCTCTATCTTTGTTATGAAGATATTTATTGCTGTGAATTTCCCCATGAGGCCTGCTTTTGCTGTGTCCCATAAGTTTTGGTATGTTGTGTTCTCACATTGTCTTTCATTTCTAGAAATATTGCAATTTCATCCACAGTTTCCAGGAACTGGTGGGATTCCTGGTGCATCTTTTGTTGTTAATTTCTAGTAATACAGCTTTGTGATCTAGTATCATGCAGGATATTATGTCTATCTTCCTAAACATATGGGGGCAGGCTTTATGACCCAGTGTATGGCATATTATAATGAGGGTTCCATGGGCTGCTGAGAAGAATGTGTAGTCTGTGGATTTTGGGTACAATGTTCTGTAGATATCCTTTAGGTCTAATTGATCTATGGTTTTGTTGTGTTCTCTTACTTCCCTGTTAATTTTCTATTTAGATGATCTATGTATTGCTTATGGTGAAGTAATGAAGTCCCCGACTATGATGGTGTTGGTGGTTATTTCTGTTTTGTTGTCAAATAGGTTTTGTTTTATGAATTGTGGTGCACCTGTGTTTGATTCTACTGGCCTATCAGGGTTATCATGCACTGCCTATATGCTGCACCTCAGCAGCAGCTTCTGGAACTGTGTGCACTTTATGACTCACTCCATGCATTTTTATACTTCCAAAATAAATACCAGGTGTGCAAGACACAGCCATGTTCTCAGTTCAGGGAAGAAGTAAATCTTGGTCTTGAAGATAGGCTTATTCCTTTCAGATCTCCTTTGAAAAAGTTTGCATTCCATTCTTTCCTTAGACATCCTTTCCATTGTTTCAATGTAAAGTAGTTGGCCCATCTTCCTTCCAAATTCTAATGTATTTGACAATAGCAGCTTCAATAACCTAATTGTTGAGCCTATAAATTTTAGACTTGTTTGAATTTCTCCAATTTAAAAATCTTATATCTTTCAGTTCCATAACTTTAGCATAGCACATCAGTCCATTACAAATTTAACCTTGATCGAATCTCTGAGCATGGGCAGCAGAATACAGACAGCCCTAATGACAGTAGTCCAGTTCCAACAAATTTCTCTGTGGTCTTCCCTTCCTCTTTTAAAGTTCATAAAAAAGCCTCCAGACACAATTCTCTCTTCACTTAGCATTTTCAGATTCTCACTAGAATTATGCATAAAACTTTTCTTACCACTCTGGAAGTCATCTTTAGTTGCAATTACTATGTCCATGCTATTCTCTTGAAGCAAATATTCCAAAAGAGCAAAATCCACATGATTAGATTTATTGCACAGCAACAACCTACTCAATTCTGTTGCAGTTAGCTTTATATTGCTGTGATAGCCTTCCAATCTAGGCAAAAGTTATGGGACAAATGGATTTATTAAAAGTTACAGATCCAAGGACAGTTCCATAATGGCCGAAGAAGCTTGTCTCCTTTCACAAGTCCACGCAGAGAGAAATACCCACACTAGCACCACAAGCCAATGCACTCCAAGAAACCCAGGTAGAGCTCAAACACTCTGCAGATCTTTGGCTGCAATTCAGATTCACTCCAAAACACACCTTAGGGCTGGGCCTTAGCATCTGTCCACAGTGACACCTTCTCTACCCAGGCAGTTGGAAATCTAATAAGTTACAACCTTTAATAAACTCCTGAATCTATTGGGGGACATTCCCCCAAACTACCACACCACTAAAGAACTTACTTGGAAACAAATAAAAAAATCTCATTCACAATAGTTAAAAATAAAACTTAGGAATAAACCAGTTAAACTTTAAAGCACTGGAAAACAAAATAGGTATAGATATTAGAAGATAGAAACTCCTCCCATGTTTATGAATTGGCCAAATTAATATTTAGAAAATGACTATATTACCAGAAGTGATATTCAGATTTAATGTGATACCCATGAGAATTACAATGTCATTCTTCTCAGAAGTAGGAAAATATGTATAACTCATAACGAAGCACAAATGACTCTGGATAGGCAAAACATTCCTGAGCAAAAAGAACAATGTGTTGGTATCATCATACTGATTTTCAAGTTATACTACAGAGCCATAGTAATAAAAACAACATAGTCTTGACACAAAGACAAAAACATAGATCAGTGGAATAGAACAAAATATCCAGATATAAATTCATATAGATACAGGCACCTAATTTTTGTCAAAGGTATTAAAAGCATACTTTGGAAAAAAAAGACAGCCTACTCACTAAAAGGTCCTGGGAAAACTAGATAGGCACATGTAAAAGAATGAAACAAAACTCAGGAGACTGAGGCAAGAGGAATGAAACAAGTTTGTTTATATTCCCAACCATCCAGAGCTAAATAGTGAGACATTGTCTCACAAAAATAAACAAATAGAAAGAAAAACAGAAAACTAAATTCATATCTCTTCCCTGCACAAAACTCAATTCAAAATAGATCAGAATTTAATGTAAAACCTGAAACTCTAGTATTACTAGAGAAAAATATAAAGAAAATATTTGAAGATCTAGTCATTGGAAAAAAACTTTCTAAATATGGCTTCAACAGTTCAGTAAATAACATCAAGAATTAACAAATGATGTTAATGAAATTAAATGGATCTGTTACAGTAAAGGACACAATAGGAGAGTAAGCAGACAGGTTACAGAATGGGGGAAAATCTTTGCCAAGTTTATACCAGACATTGGATCACAGAAATTAAACAATAGAAACTAAGGTCTTCTAATCAAAAAATGAACTGATGACTAGCTAGTTCTCAAAAGCAGAAATACAAATAACAATAGATATTTGAAAATGTGTTCAACCTACTTAGCCACCAGGAAAATGAAATCAAAACTCATCTCACATCAGTCAAAATTGCTATCAATAGGTGAAGAAATGATAGCAAATACTCATAAGGATGTGGAAGAAAGAGACGCTTGTACTCTGCTGGAGTGAATGTACATTGGTGCACTATGATAACCACTACAGAAATAAATATGGAGGTTCCTTAAAAGTCTACAAATAGAACTGCCGCATAACCCAGCTATCCCACTCCTGAGCATATAACAAAGGATTGTAAATCAGTATATGACAGAAATTCTTGTACATCCATATTTATTCACAATGATGAAGGTATGGAGTGAGTCTAGCTATCCATCAGTAGATGAATAGGAAAAGATATTGTTGTATATGTGAGGTTGATATTGTCAACTTTACAGGACCTAAAATAATCTGTGAGGAATTGTATAGGTTCACTTAGCCTTTGTGCATGTCTGTGAGGGACTGTCTCAATTAGGTTTATTGAGGTAGGAAGACCCAACTTCACTGTGAGCAGCACCATCCTGTGGAATGGGGTTCTGGACTATATAAAAATAAAAGAAGTAGGGCTAGAGAGATGGCTTAGTGGCTAAGTGCTTGCCTATGAAGCCTAAGGACCCAGGTTCGAGATTTGATTCCACAGGACCCATGTTAGCCAGATGCACAAGGGGGCGCACACATCTGGAGTTTGTTTGCAGTGGCTGGAGACCCTGGTGCTCCCATTCTCTCTCTCTCTCTGCCTCTTTCTCTCTCTGTCTGTTGCTTTCAAATAAATAAAAATAAACAAAAATTAAAAAAAATAAAAGAAGGGGCTCAGCAAGCAGCATTTCTTTCTGCTTCCTTCCTGTGGACATTATGTGAGCAACTCTGCTTCAGTCTCTTTTTTTCTTTTTTGACTGGAAGTCCTTTATTTATTTATTTATTTTTGGCAATTCTTTACTTACAGAAAATAAACAATGATGATTCCCTCCCCCCCCAGACTTTCCCTCCACTCCATTCTCCATCATATTCCCTCCCTTTCTCCATTACTCTCTCTTTCCTTTTGATATTATCATATTTTTCTCCTATTATGAGGGTCTTGGGAGGAATTGATAGGCACTGTGAAGTCATGGATATCAAGGCCAATTTCTGTCTGGATAGTTGCATTGTAAGGAGTGGTACACTTCCTGTGGCTCTTACTTTCTTTCTGCCATATCTTCTGCAATGGACCCTGAGCCTTGGAGAGTGTGATAGAGATATTTCACTGCTGGACACTCCTTTGTTGCTTCTTCTCAACACTATGTTGCCTTTTGGGTCATCCCAGTGGTCACCTCCATCTGCAAAGAGATTTTCTGTATGAGTTGTCTGATGTGCAGTGAGTTATGACTTATAATCAATATGGGTTCTCTGATGAATGGTGAGTTGTGACTTCTGAAAGAAACTTTTCTCACATCTAATACATGCATATGGCTTCTCAACTGTGTGAGTTTTCTGATGCATTCTTAGTTGGGACTTAGAGAAGAAATCATTTCCACATCCATTGCATTCATACAGTTTGTCACCCAAATGAGTTCTCTGATGATTAGTGAGACCTGATTTCTTGAGAAAAGTATTCTCACTTTCATTACATTCAGGTGGCCTCTCACCTGTATGTGTTCTCTCATGAATGGTGAAATTTGTCTTCTTCAGAAAAGCATCCCCACAGCCATATGGCTTCCCAACTGTATGAGTTCTCTGGTGAAGAGTGAGTTGTGACTTCCAGAAGACAGTTTTCTCACATCCATCACATTCATATGGTTTCTCCCATGTCTGAGCATTCTGATGAGTGGGATGTAAATTGTGACAGACAAATTGCTGGAATTGTTTATATTCATGAGGCTTTGTATAGTAGATACTCACTTGAGGTTTTAGTTCTGGATGCCTCTGAGCTGAGCTTTCTGGTACACTACATGGTGCATATCCTTGCTCTAACTTGAAGATCAACTCTGGTTTGCTCATACAGTGCCCCAAGTACACCAGGCTGTTACAATTTTCTAGCATCACATCCCTATAAAGGGTTTGCTGAATAATATCAAGGTATTGCCATTTTTTTCCAGGAGAAGCCCACAGCTCTATCTTCAAATGATACCAACTCCATTTCTAGATCCTGGGATATAAAGTGTCCTCTCTTGACCCCACAGCATCAAAGTTTCAGAAGGAATTCTGGAAAAGTTCAAGTTTCCATCATTGCCAGCAGCCCTGTGGCCCAGGCCACCGACCCCAGGACCCAAAGCCCCGAATCCAGGTAAGAAATTGGCCGGGTGCAGACCCAAGGTGGCCGACCCGCCACGACAAAGGCCTGGGACAGCCTGCTTCAGGCTCTTACTGCCATGCCTTCCCTACCGCTATGTACTGCAACCTGGAACTGTAAACTGAAATATACCCTTCCTTTCCCTTTTTAAACATTTTATTTGTTAGAGAGAGAGAGAGAGAGAGAGAGAGAGAGAGAGAGAGGGAGAAGGATAGAGAATGGGTGTGCCAGGGCCTCCAGTCACAGAAAATGAACTCCAGATGCATGTGCCACCTTGTGCATCTGGCTTACATGGGTCCTGGTGAATTCATCCTGTGTCCTTTGGCTTTGCTGGCAAGTGCCTTAACTACGGAGTCATCTCTTCAGCCCTACTCTTCCTCTATTTTTTATTTTTTTTCTCAATTTTTATTAACATTTTCTATGATTATAAAAAATATCCCATAATAATACCCTCCCTCCCCCCACTTTCCCCTTTGAAATTTCATTCTCCATCATATCCCCTCTTCATCTCAATCAGGCACTCTTTTATTTTGATGTCATGATCTTTTCCTCCTCTTATAATGGTCTTGTGTAGGTAGTGTCAGGCACTGTGAGGTCATGGATATCCAGGCCATTTTATGTCTGGAAGGAGCACACAGTAAGGAGTCCTACCCTTCCTTTGGCTCTTACATTCTTTCCGCCATCTCTTCCGCATTAGACCCTGAACCTGGAAGGTGTGATGAAAATGTTACTCAGTACTCCAGTCACTTCTTTCCAGGAGTATGATACTTTCTGAGTCATCCCAAGGTCACTGCCATCTGAAAAAAAAAAGATTCTCTACCCAAAGTGAGAGTAGCATTAATATAAGGGTATAAATATTAAGAGAAGTCCTTACTGGGCAGTTTGATCAGCATAGTATGTACATTTATCCAGACATCAGCAGATGTTACACCCCTAGGGCTCATGACTACCCCTGTTTTAAGTTTTCAGTATCAGGGATGTCTTCCCCCCAACCCCCCCATGGAGTGGATCTCCAGTCCAATTCGAGGGCAGTTGGTTTCCACCATGACAGAGGTGCCACTATTGCACAATTTGGTTCATTTGGCCTGGCTGGACAATTATAAGGCTTTCAGTGTCCACTGTTGAGTATCTTTACTGGTGCTATTCCTTTCACCAATTGAACTACATGTAGACTGAATTCTTCCAGATGTCTGTCAGCTGGTCTACATGGAGGAGGTTATCAGCTCAGTCCATCAGGATTCCTCAGTGGCCTTGCAGCCCACATATGTGCAGTATTCAGCAATAGGGTCTAACCATCTATTCCTGGTGGTAAACCAAGGGCCTTAGCAATGGCCTATAATGTTATGAGGGCATCAGGGACCTCCCTGGCCAACAACTCACTGGCGATATCCCATCCCTGGCACTGAAATTTTCTCACAATGATCTATGGCTCAGAGTGTTCCATTGCCCAAAACTGAAGGATTTCATATGATTTATTTGTATCCTCTTAGATTTTTTTAAAAAAATTTTTATTAACATTTTCCATGAGGATAAAATATATCCCATGGTAATTCCCTACCTCCCCACCCCCACACTTTCCCATTTGAAATTCCACTCTCCATCATATTACCTCCCCATTAAAATCATTGTAATTACATATATACAATATCAACCTATTAAGTATCCTCCTCCCTTCCTTTCTCTACCTTTGATGTCTCCTTTTTACCTTACTGGCCTCTGCTACTAAGTATTTTCAATCTCACGCAGAAGCCCAATCATCTGTAGCTAGGATCAACATATGAGAGAGAACATGTGGCACTTGGCTTTCTGGGCCTGGGTTACTTCACTTAGTATAATCCTTTCCAGGTCCATCCATTTTCCTGCAAATTTTATAACTTCATTTTTCTTTACCATGGAGTAGAACTCCATTGTATAAATGTGCCACATCTTCATTATCCACTCATCTGTTAAGGGACATCTAGGCTGGTTCCATTTCCCAGCTATTATAAATTGAGCAGCAATAAACATGGCTAAGCATGTACTTCTAAGGAAATGAGATGAGTCCTTTGGATATATGCCTAGGAGTGCTATAGCTGGGTCACATGGTAGATCAATCTTTAGCTGTTTTAGGAACCTCCACACTGTTTTCCACAATGGCTGGACCAGATTGCATTCCCACCAGCAGTGTAGAAGGGTTCCTTTTTTTCCACATCCCCGCCAACATTTATGATCATTTGTTTTCATGATGGAGGCCAATCTGACAGGAGTGAGATGGAATCTCAATGTAGTTTTAATCTGTATTTCCCTGATGATTAGTGAGGTAGAACATTCTTTTAGATGCTTATACGCCATTCATATTTCTTCCTTTGAGAACTCTCTATTTATCTCCATAGCCCATTTTTTGATTGGCTTGTCTGATTCCTTATTATTTAACTTTTTGAGTTCTTTGTATATCCTAGATATTAATCCTCTATCAGATATATAGCTGGGGAAGATTTTTTCCCATTCTGTAGGTTGCCTCTTTGCTTTTTTCACTATGTTCTTTGCAGTGCAAAATCTTTGTAATTTCATGACATTCCAGTGATTAATCTGTGGTTTTATTGCCTGAGCAATTGGGGTTGTATTCAGAAAGTCTTTGCCAAGACCAATGTGTTGAAGGGTTTTCCCTACTTTTTCCTCTAGCAGTCTCAGAGTTTCAGGTCTGATGTTAAGGTCTTTAATCCATTTGGACTTAATTCTTGTTCATGGCAAGAGAGAAGAATCTATTTTCATCCTTCTGCAGATATATATCCAGTTTTCAAAACACCATTTGCTGAAGAGGCTGTCTCTTCTCCAATGAGTATTTTTGGCATTTTTATCGAATATCAGGTGGTTATAGCTACTTGGGCTTACATCTGGGTCATCTATTCTGTTCCACTGATCTACATGTCTGCTTTTGTGCCAGTACCATGCTGTTTTTGTTAGTATGGCTCTGTAGTATAGGTTAAAATCAGGTATGGTGATAACCACCAGGCTTATTTTTGTTGTTCAGTATTATTTTAGATATCCGAGGTTTTTTGTGATTCCAAATGAATTTTTGGATTGCTTTTTCTATTTCCATGAAGAAAGCCTTTGGAATTTTGATAGGGATTGCATTAAATGTGTAGATTGCTTTAGGAAAGATTGCCATTTTCACAATATTGATTCTTCCAATCCAGGAACAAGGGATGTTTCTCCACTTTCTCATGTCTTCTGCAATTTCTCGCTTGAGTGTTTTAAAGTTCTCATTGTAGAGTCTCTTTACTTCCTTGGTTAGGTTTATTCCAAGGTACTTTTTTTTTTGATGCAATTGTGAATGGGAGTGATTCTCTGATTTCATCCTCTGTGTGTTTGTTGTTAGCATATATGAAGGCTATTGATTTCTGTGTATTTATTTTGTATCCTGCTACATTGCTGTAGGTTTTGATCAGCTCTAACAGTTTTCTAGTAGAGTCTTTAGGGTCCTTTATGTATAGAATCATGTCATCTACAAATAATGATAACTTGATCTCTTCCTTTCCAATTCGTATCCGTTTTATGTGTGTCTCTTGCCTTATTGCTATGGCTAAGACTTCCAAAACTATATTAAATAAAAGTGGGGACAGTGGACACCCTTGTCTTGTTCCTGATTTTAGTGGAAAAGCTCCCAGTTTTTCCCCATTTAGTAATATGTTGGCTGTAGGCTTGTCATAAATAGCCTTTATTACATTGAGATATGTTCCTTCTATTCCCAATCTCTGTAGGACTTTTATCATGAAGGGATGTTGGATTTTGTCAAATGCTTTCTCTGCATCTAATGAGATGATCATGTGATTATTGTCCTTCAGTCCATTTTTATAATGTATTACATTTATCGATTTGCATATGTTGAATCATCCCTGCATCTCTGGGATAAAGCCTACATGGTCAGGGTGAATGATCTTTCTGATATATTTTTGTATTCTGTTTGCCAATATTTTGTTGAGAATTTTTGCATCTATGTTCATGAGGGAGATTGGTCTGTAATTTTCTTTTTTTGTTCTATCTTTGCCTGGTTTTGGTATCAGGGTGATGCTGGCCTCATAGAAGGAGTTTGGTAGAATTCCTTCTTTTTCTATCCTGGAATAGCTTAAGAAGCAATGGTGTTAGCTCTTCCTTAAAAGTCTAGTAAAATTCAGCAGTGAATCCATCTGGTCCTGGGCTTTTTTTAGTTGGGAGATTATTGATAACTGTTCGGATCTCCATGTTTGTTACAGGTCTATTTAAGTGATTAATCTCATCTTGATTTAATTTAGGTAGGTCATATAGATCAAGGAAATCATCCATTTCTTTCAGATTTTCATACTTTGTGGAGTATATGCTTTTATAGTATGTCCCTATGATTTTTTGAATTTCTCTGGAATCTGTTGTGATGTTACCTTGTTCATCTCTGATTTCATTAATTTGTGTCTCTTCTCTCTTTCTTTTGGTCAGATTTGCTAAGGGTTTATCAATCTTGTTTATCCTTTCAAAGAACCAACTCTTTGTTTCATTAATTCTTTAGATTGTTCTTTTTGATTCTATTTCATTAATTTCTGCCCTAATCTTTATTATTTCTTCCCATCTACTGATTTTTGGTTTGCATTGTTCCTCTTTTTCCAAGGCTTTAAGGTGAAGCATTAGGTGGTTTACTTGCGACCTTTCTAATTTCTTTTCTTTTTTTTTAAATTATTTATTTATTTATTTGAGAATGACAGACACAGAGCGAAAGAGAGTTAGAGGGAGAGAGAGAGAATGGGCGCGCCAGGGCTTCCAGCCTCTGCAAACGATCTCCAGACTCATGCGCCCCCTTGTGCATCTGGCTAACGTGGGACCTGGGGAACCGAGCCTCAAACCGGGGTCCTTAGGCTTCACAGGCAAGCGCTTAACTGCTAAGCCATCTCTCCAGCCCCTAATTTCTTAATATAGGCACTTAAGGCTATAAATTTACCTCTTAGAACTGCCTTCATTGTGTCCCAGAGATTTTGGTATGTTGTGTTCTCATTATCATTTGACTCTATAAATTTTTTGATTTCCTTTTAGATTTCTTCATTGACCCATTCATTATTTAGTAGTGTATTGTTTAGTTTCCATGATTTTGTGTATGCTCTATAGCCTTTCTTGCTACTGATTTGTAGTTTGATTCCATTGATAGAATGCAAGGAATTATTTCAGTTTTCCTGAATTTGTTAAGATTTGCTTTGTGTCCTAATATATGGTCGATTTTAGAGAATGTTCCATGTGCTGCTGAAGAGCATGTATATTCTTCAGCCTTTGGATGAAATGTCCTGTATATATCTGTTAAGTCCATTTCTTCTATGACCTCATTTAGTCCAGATGCCTCTCTGTTTATTCTTTCCTGGGATGACCTGTCAATTGATGAGAGTGGGGTGTTAAAGTCACCCACCACCACTGTGTTTGGTGTTATCTGTGACCTTAGTTCTTATAGTGTTTGTTTGATGAATTTGGGAGCCCCATGTTAGGTGCATATATGTTTAAAATTGTAATGTCCTCCTGTTGATGTGTGCCCTTAATCAATATAAAGTGACCTTCCTTATCTTTCTTGACTAACATTGGACTAAAGTCTACCCTGTCCGATATTAGGATAGCAACCCCTGCTTGTTTTCTAGGCCCATTTGCTTGAAACACCGTCTTCCAACCTTTCACCCTAAGGTAATGTCTATCCTTTGTAGAAAGGTGAGTTTCTTGGAGACAAAAAATTGTAGGACCCTGCTTTTTAACCCAGTCTGCGAATCTATGTCCTTTTGTTGGGGCATTGAGGCCATTGATATTAAGAGATATTATTGAAAGGTGTGTATTTATGTTTGCCATTTTTTTTTTTTTTGTTTGTGGTTCCTGTTCTACCTTTGCTTTCTTTTGTTAACTAGTATTTGGGTATTTCTTGTTTTTCCAGTTTCCTTATATGTGTGCTTTTCCTTTTCTTCAGCATGTTGGATTCTATCAAGTATTTTCTGTAGAGCTGGTTTTGTCTTCACATACTCATTTAACCTGCTTTTGTCATGGAATGTCCTTATTTCTCCATCTATTTGAATGGATAACTTTGCAGGATAAAGTAACCTTGGTTGACAGTTGTCTTTCAGAACTTGGAATATATCACCCCAAGCCCTTCTGGCTTTAAAAGTTTGTGTTGAATAATCTGCTGTAATCCTGATGGGCTTACTTTTGTAGGTAACTTGGTTTTTCTCTCTAACTGCTTTCAATATTTTTTCTTTGGTGTGTGTGTTTGGAAGTTTGATTATAATATGGCGAGAAGAGGATCTTTCCAGGTTTTGTCTGGCTGGGGTTCTAAAGGCTTCCTGTATCTGCATTGGCACCTCCTTCCCAATTTGGGGGAAATTTTCTTCTATGATTTTGTTGAAGATGCCTACTATGCCTTTTGAGTGAAATTCTTCTCCTTCTACTATGCCCTGAATTCTAATATTTGATCTTTTCATAGTGTCCCGAATATCTTGAAATTCCCACTCATACTTTTCTATAAGTTTGTCTTTCTCTTTGTTGGCCTGTATTATATCTGCCACCTGGTCTTCTAGCTTAGATATTCTGTCCTCTCCTTTATCCATCTACTGGTGAGATTTTCTACAGAGTTTTTTATTTCATTAACTGTGTTCTTCATTGCTAGTTATTCTGACTGGTTTTTCTTTATTATTTCTATTTCCTTATTTATGTCTTGTATTGCCTTCTTTATTTCATTAAATTGGTGTCCTGCATCTTCTTTGATTCCTTTGATTTCCTCTTTAAGTTCCTCTTTGACTCCTTTGATTTGTTCTCTGACTTCTTTGAACATATTTACAATCATTCATTTGAAATCTTTGTCAGGCATTTCCTCTAACTCGTTCTCACTGGAGGTCATTTCTGATGCATTAATACTTTTAGGTGGATTTATATCATCTTGCTTTTTTAGTGTTTCTTGTGTTATAATGTATATATTATTGCATCTTGGTGTAAGTTAATGCTTGGATTTTCTAGCTAGCTGGGTATTCTTAGTTGTATCAATTGGTTTGATGTTATATATTTTCAGGGTAGGAGCTTAAGGTGTTAGATGTGGCTCTTAAGACTCTGAGAGTATCTACAAAGGTGCTCCTAAGTGTTGAGTTTCCCTGCTACGGGAGTATTCAAGTAGGCTGAGTGGAATAAAACACAGGTAGATTCTAATAGTTAACTAAACACTGTATCCATTCAGTCAAAAACAGCCCCAAGTATGTATGCCAGAGTTGTTATTATAACAACCAGATCCTCTATCAACATAGAGGTAAGATTTCTGGTCTGTTGAGGGATCCCAGTCAGCTTGTGACCAAGTGAGACCCTTCCCTGGTGCAAACCCAGTTACCTTGGATGAGTTTGGTCTCAGTCAAGTTGCTGCCTGGGTTGTCGGGCTGCTGTTCTGATTTCTGGAGCTGGGCACTGGCTTTTCCTGCGGGGCAAACCAAGCCTGGCAACTGTGGCCTGGCAGATCAGCACCCCCACTGCTGGAACTGCTGCTGCTTCTGGGTCTGCTGTTGTTGCCACTCCTGGGTCTGCTGCTGCTGGGGCCGCTGGTACCGGTTCCGGAGCTGCTGATGTTGCTGCCAAACTCTGTTCCTGCTTGGGTCCCGCTGTTGGCTCAAGCTGGCGTGGCTGGGTCCTGGGACACTGCTCTATTCACTCGAGCTGTCCTCAGGCGGTGGGGGAGGGGAGGGAGCTGCAGCTGCTCTGGATCTCTCGCTGTTCCACGTGTTCTTCTACCTCGCGGCCTGCACCTCTGCTGCTCACTGCAGCACTCCCTTCACGTGTCCTGAGTTGCGGAGAGCGCGGTGTGAGAGGAAGCTCCCACACCTGGCTTTTCCCGCGGCTGGAGCCGAGTCTGGTGGGTTTCTGGTGCGCCCTGCCACTGCCACGGTTGGCGGTGCTGCCGGGGCCACTTTTGCCAGCCTGTGCGGGCTCTGGATGCTCTGGATCTCTCTTACTTCTCCGCTGCCGCTTCAATTTCCTATACACCTCACTTTTTAGTAAAAGTGTGTATTTTGCTGAGGTTTTTTGGTCTTTTTTCCCCCCAGGCTGCTTTGGCATCGTACCTACGCTGCCATCTTAACCGGAAGTCTCCTATTAGATTTTGATTAGCCCTTGCCCAACCTTTCCTTCTCAATCTCTTTCACTGACCTCACTTTCCACCCCCATTAATCTATTCTTCTACTTACATATATATAATACCAACCTATTAGGTACCCTCCTCTCTTCCTTTCTCTTCCCCTTATATCTCCTTTTTAACTTAATGGCCTCTGCTAATGAGTTTTTTGTTTCTCACACAGAAGCCCAATCATCTATAGCTAGGATCCACATATGGGAGAGAACATGTGGCACTTGGCTTTCTGGGCCTGGGTTACCCCACTTACTATAATCCTTTCCAGATCCATCCATTTTCCTGCAAATTTCATAACTTCATTTTTCTTTACCACTGAGTAGAACTCCATTGCATAAATGTGCCACATCTTCATTATCCACTCATCAGTTGAGGGACATCTAGGCTGCTTCTATTTCCCAGCTATTATGAATTGAGCAGCAATAAACATGGTTGAGCATTTAGTTCTAAGGAAATGGGATGAATCCTTAGGATATATGCCTAGGAGTGCTATAGCTGGGTCATATGGAAGGTCAATTTTTAGCTGTTTTAGGAACCTCCACACTGATTTCCACAATGGCTGGACCAGATTGCATACCCACCAACAGTGTAGAAGGGTCCATCCTCTTTTTCCACATCCCCACCAGCATTTATGATGATTTGTTTTCATGATGGTAGCCAATCTGACAGGAGTGAGATGGAATCTCAATGTAGTTTTAATCTGCATTTCCCTGATGAATATGGATGTAGAACACTTTTTTGGATGCTTATATGGCATCCATATTTCTTCTTTGAGAACTGTCTATTTATCTCCATAGCCCATTTTTTAATTGGCTTATTTGATTTCTTATTATCTTTTTGAGTTCTTTGTATATCCTAGATATTAATCCTCTATCAGATATATAGTTGGCAAAGATTTTTTCCCATTCTGTAGGTTGCCTCTTTGCTTTATTTACAGTGTCCTTTGCAGGAATTTGAAATTTCATGAGGTCTCAGTGGTTAATCTGTGGTTTTGTTGCCTGAGAAATTTGGGTTGTATTCAGACATTCTTTGCCAAGACCAATATGTTGAAGGTTTTCCCCTAATTTTTCCTCTAGCAATTGCAGTTTCAGGTCTGATGTTAATGTCTTTAGTCCATTTGGACTTAATTCTTGTGCGTGTACAGAGAGAAGAATCTATTTTCATCCTTCTACAGACACATATCCAGTTTTCCCATAACAATTTGCTGCAGAGGCCGTCTTTTCTCCAATGAGTATTTTGGGCATTTTTATCGAATATCAGGTGGCTATAGCTACTTGGGCTTACATCTGGGTCCTCTATTCTGTTCCACTGATCTACATGTCTGATTTTGTGCCAGTACCATGCTGTTTTTGTTACTATGGCTCTGTAGTAAAGGTTAAAATCAGGCATCATGATACTGCCAGCATTATTTTTGTTTCTCAGTATTATTTTAGACATTCGAGGTTTTTTGTGATTCCGAATGGATTTTTGGATTGCTTTTTCTATTTTCATGAAGAATACCATTGGAGCTTTGATGGGGATTGCATTAAATATGTAGATTGGCTTAGGTAAGATTGCCATTTTTACAATATTGATTCTTCCAATCCAGGAACAAGGGATGTTTTTCCACTTCCTAGTGTCTTCTACAATTTCTCGCTTGAGTGTTTTGTAGTTTACATTGTAGAAAGCCTTCACTTCCTTGGTTAGGTTCATTCCAAGGTACTTTATTTTTTGGATGCAATTGTGAATGGGAGTGATTCTCTGATTTCATCCTCTGTGTGTTTGTTGTTAGCATATATGAGGGCTACTGATTTCTGTGTATTTATTTTGTATCCTACTACATGGCTGTAAGTTTTTATCAGCTCTAACAGTTTTCTAGTAGAGTCTTTAGGGTCCTTTATGTATAGAATCATGTCATCTACAAATAATGATAACTTGATCTCTTCCTTTCCAATTTGTATCCCTTTTATGTGTGTCTCTTGCCTTATTGCTATGGCTAAGACTTCCAAAACTATGTTAAATAAAAGTGGGGATAGTGAACTCCCTTGCCTTGGTCCTGTTTGTAGTGGAAAAGCTCCCAGTTTTTCCCCATTTAGTAATATGTTGGCTGTAGGCTTGTCATAAATAGCCTTTATTATATTGAGACATGTTCCTTCCATTCTCAGTCTCTGTATGATTTTTTTCATGAAGGGATGTTGGATTTTGTCAAGTGCTTTCTCTGAATCGAATGAGATGATCATGTGATTGTTGTCCTTCAGTCCATTTTTATAATGTATTACATTTATCGATTTGCATATGTTGAATCATCCCTGCATCTCTGGGATAAAGCCTACATGGTCATGGTGAATGATCTTTCTGATATATTTTTGTATTCTGTTTGCCAATATTTTGTTGAGAATTTTTTCATCTATGTTCATGAGGGAGATTGGTCTGTAATTTTCTTTTTTTGTTCTATCTTTGCCTGGTTTTGCTGAGTTTGGCAGGATTCCTTCTTTTTCTATTTTATGGAAAAGCTTAAGAAGCAATGGTGTTAGCTCTTCCTTAAAAGTCTGGTAAAATTCAGCAGTGAATCCATCTGGGCCTGGGCTTTTTTTAGTTGGGAGATTTTTGATAACTGCTTGGATCTCCATGCTTGTTATAGGTCTATTTAAGTGATTAATCTCATCTTGAGTTAATTTATGTAGGTCATATACATCAAGGAAATCATCCATTTCTTTTAGATTTTTGTACTTTATGTAGTATATGCTTTTATAGTATGTCCCTATGATTTTTTGAATTTCTCTGGAATCTGTTGTGATATTACCTTTTTCATCTCTAATTTTATTCAGTTGTGTATCTTCTCTCTTTCTTTTGGTCAGACTTGCTAAGGGTTTATCAATCTTGTTTATCCTTTCAAAGAACCAACTCTTTGTTTCATTCATTCTTTGGATTTTTATTTGTTTCTATTTCATTTATTTCTGCCCTGATCTTTATTATTTCTTCCCTTCTACTGATTTTTTATTTTTTTTTTGCCACTTCCACTTTTTACTCATTAAGAGAATGATCCAACATGAGCACATCCTAGTCACAAATATATATGCCCCAAACACAGGGGCGCCACAGTTTATAAAATAAAATCTATTCAACAATAAGACAGAAATAAACACCAACACCATCAAGTTGGAGACATCAGTACTCCACTATCGTCAATAGACAGATCATCCAAGCAGAAATTCAACAGGGAAATAATAGAGCTCAACAATATCATAGATCAGCTAGGCCTAAAGGATATCTACATAAATTTCCACCCCAACTCTACAGAATACACATTCTTTTTAGCAGCTCATGGAACCTTCTCCAAAATTGACCATGTATTAGGTCACAAAGCATGCCTTCATAAAGTGAGGAAAATTGAAGTAACTTCCTGCACCATGTCAGATCACAATGCTTTTTAAAAAAATTTTTATTAGCATTTTCCATGATTATAAAAAAAATCCCATGTTAATTCCTTCCCTCCCCCCATCTACTGATTTTTAATTTGCCTTCTTCTTTTTCCAAGGCTTTAAGGTTAAGCATTAGATCGCTTACTTGCAACCCCTCTAAATTCTTAATATAGGCACTTAAAGCTATAGATTTACCTCTTAGGACTGCCTTCCTTGTGTCCCAGAGATTTTTGTATGTTGTGTTCTCATTATCATTTGACTGTATAGATTTCTTGATTTCCTTCTTGATTTCTTCATTGACCCCATTCATCATTTAGTAGTAGTGTGTTCTTTAATTTCCATGATTTTGTGTATGCTCTATAGCCTTTCTTGCTATTGATTTGTAGTTTGATTCCATTGTGGTCAGATAGAATGCAAGGAATTATTTCAGTTTTCCTGTATTTTTTAAGATTTGCTTTGTGTCCTAATATATGGTCTATTTTAGAGAATGTTCCATGTGCTGCTGAAAAGCATGTATATTCTGCAGCATTTGGATGAAATGTCCTGTATATATCTGTTAGGTCCATTCCTTCTATAACGTTATTTAGTCCAGATGCCTCTCTCTTTATTTTTTCCTGGGATAACCTGTCAATTGATGAGAATGGGGTGTTGAAGTCACCCACTACCACTGTGTTTGGTGTTATCTGTGTCCTTAGTTCTATTAGCATTTGTTTGATGAATTTGGGGGCACCCATGTTAGGTGCATATATCTTTAGGATTGTAATGTTCTTCTGTTGGAGGGTGCCTTTAATCAATAAAAGTGGTCTTCCTTATCTTTCCTAACTAATGTTGATCTGAAGTCTACCTTGTCAGATATTAGGATAGCAACCCCTGCTTGTTTTCTAGGTCCATTTGCTTGAAACACCATTTTCCAACCTTTCGCCCTAAGATAGTGTCCATCCTTTGTATAAAGGTGGGTTTCTTGGAGGCAACAAATTGAAGGATCCTGATTTTTAACCCAGTCTGCAAACCTACATGTTTTGGTTGTGGCATTGAGGCCATTGATATTAAGAGATAATATTGAAAGGTGTGTATTCATTTTTGCCATGTTTTTTTTTTTTTTTTTTAGTTATTCTGGATGTACGTTTCCCTCTTGTGTTAACTAGTATTTGAGTATTGTTTGTTTTTTTCCATGTTCCTTATATGTGTGATTGTTTTTTTCTTCAGCATGGAGAATTCTTTCAAGTATTTTCTGTAGAGCTGGTTTTGTCTTTAAATACTCCTTTTGCTTGCTTTATGGAATGTCCTTATTTCTCTGTGTATTTGAATGGATAGCTTTGCAGGATAAAATAACTTTGGTTGACAGTTCTTATCTTTCAGGATTTGGAATACAACACTCCATGCCCTTCTGGCTTTTAAAGTTTGTGTTGAGTAAATTGTTGTAATCCTGATAGGCTTGCCTTTGTAGGTAATTTGATTTTTCTCTCTGACTGCTTTCAATATTTTTTCTTTGGTTTGTGTGTTAGGTAGTTTGATTATAATATGGTGAAGAGAGGTCCTTTCCAGGTTTTGTCTGGCTGATGTTGTAATGGCTTCCTATATCTGCATTGGCACCTCTTTCCCAATTTGGGGGAAGTTTTCTTCTATGATTTTGTTGAAGACGCCTACTATGTATTTGGAGTGAAATTCTTCTACTTCTACTATGCCGTTAATTCTTATGTTTGATCTTATCATAGTGTCCCAAATATCTTGAAATTCCCACTCATACTTTTCTATTAGTTTGTCTTTCTCTTTGTTGGACTGTATTAGATCTGTCTGATCTTTTTGCTTAGATATGCTGAACTTTCCTTTATCCATTCAACTGGTGAGATTTTCTACAGAGTTTTTTATTTCATTAACTCTGTTCTTCATTGCTAGTAATTCTAACTGGTTTTTATTTATTATTTCTATTTCCTTATTTATGTCTAGTATTGACCTCTTTATTTTATTAAATTGGTGTCCTGTGTTTTCTTTGGTTCCTTTGATTTCTTCTTTGACTTCTTTGAACATATTATAATAATTCTTTTGAAATCTTTCTCAGGCATTTCCTCTAACTCGTTCTCAGTTGAGGTCATTTCTGATGCATTAATTCTTTTTTTTAAAATTATTTATTTATTTATTTGAGAGCAACAGACACAGAGAGAAAGACAGATAGAGGGAGAGAGAGAGAATGGGCGCACCAGGGCTTCCAGCCTCTGCAAACGAACTCCAGATGCGTGCGCCCCCTTGTGCATCTGGCTAACATGGGACCTGGGGAACCGAGCCTCAAACCGGGGTCCTTAGGCTTCACAGGCAAGTGTTTAACCGCTAAGCCATCTCTCCAGCCCGATGATGCATTAATCCTTTTTGGTGGGTTTATATTGTCTTGATTTTTGGTGTTTCTTGTGTTATAATGTATATATTTTTGCATAATGGATTATTTTATGATTGGATTTTCTAGTTAGCTGGGTATTATTAGATGTATCAATTAATGCGATGGTATATAACTTCAGGGTAGGAGCTCAAGGTGCTCAGTGTGGCTCTGAAGACTCTCAGAGTATCTACAAAAGTGACCCAAAGTGTTGGGTTTGCCTGCTATGAGAGTATTCAAGTAGGCTGAGTGGAACCAAATCCAGATAGTTTCTAAAATTTAACTAAGCAATGTACACTTTCAATGAAAAACAGCTTTGTGTATTTATCCAACAGTAGGTATTATGACAACCAGATCCTCTGTCTTTCCCTTAGGCTGTGTGGTGCCTCACCCACTCCCTTAATCCTTACAATAAGGAGGCTAATATTTCTGTTCTGTTGAGGGTTCCAAGTCAGCTTGTAACCAGGTGAGACCCTTCCCTGGTGTAATTCCAGTTACCTCTGCTCCTGCTTGGGGCCCGCTGTTGGTTCAAGTAGGCATGGCCGGGTCCCTGGACTGCTGCTCTGTTCCCTGGAGCTGGGTACTGGCGGTAGGGGAGGGGAGGCTGCTGATGCTGCTTAGTTCTCTCGCTGTTCCACATGTTCTTCTACCTTGTGATCTGCTCCTCTGCTGTTCACTGCCTTTCTCCCTTCATGTTTCTTGAGTTTGTGGAGAGCTGCGGTGTGAGTGGAAAATCCCCTCACCTGGCTTTTCCTGCGGCTCAAGCCGAGCCTGGCGGCTGGCTGGCGTGCTGCCACCACGGCTGTGGTCCGTGGACCTGGAGCCGCTTCTGCCAGCCTGTGTGGGCTCTGGATGCTCTGCATCTCTCCTACTTCTCCACTGCCATTTCAATTTCCTATGCACCTCACTTTTTAGTAAAATTGTGTATTTTGCTGTTTTTTGGGGGGGCTCCCCCCCTCAGGCTGCTTTGGCATGGTACCTATGCTGCCATCTTAACTGGAAGTCTACTCTTCCTCTCGTAAAGTCGTTATTATCAGGTATTTTTGTCCCAGCAATGGGAAAATAACAAACATAGTATTTTGTAAAAAAATGGATGGAACTGGCAGTCATTATGTTAAATGAAATAAGTCAGACTCAGAAAGACAAGCATCATAGGTTATCTCTCATATACAGTGTCTATACTTAAATATATATGTAGATCCCATATGTAGGGCATGAAAGTAAGGGACTGTGAGTGAGAAGGAAGAGGGCTAATGGCAGGGGAAGGGACATGACTGGCACAAGAGAGGGAAAATGAATATATATGACATGAAAGTGGAAGTAGAGGGAGTATCTTTGTGGGAAAGGAAGGTGACAAGTAAGAAGGGTGAGGGAGAATGGAGAGGGCAGTGTGGAGAGGAATAATAACAAAGTATAATGCTATATATGTGTGAAAATGTCACAATAAAAATCGTTTCTTGTATGCTAACAAAAAATGTTAAAAAAACTGCATAGCTGGCTATTGTTCATCAAAATGTGGGAATCATTGTAGTGATTATTAAAAAATTCAAACCATAGCATTAGTTAACATCTTCACATTTAGTAAACAATTATTTCCCTTTCCAATTTGAGAATAGATTTTAAAATTTAATTTTTTCTGATTTTTTATATAGGGAGAGGGTCAAGAGAAGGTAGTGGGAGGGAATTCTAATTAAAAATGTATAAGCATATATAAGTGCCAATAGTTACAAATTCTTTATGTTGATTTTTTTCTGATCAAGTAAGGTATGCTTTTTTTCCTTGACTAACCTTAATTTTAGACATGGTACACACTTTGCAGTCAGGAAGAGGTTTATTCAGAAGAATCTTGTAGCCCCAGCCTTCTCCTTCTGTACTATTGGACCTCCTGAAAGGTAATGACTTCATTAATCACTGAATATTGTGCTATCTATCTCATAAAAGGTAATAATTTCATTTTTCACTATATTACTCTGTGTGTGTTTTGGCAAAATGAATTAAATACACGCATATACACTTTTATTTTCTATATTTTTATTATAAAAAAAGAACTAATATATTATTCTGTACCTTGTTTGTTAATTTTATATGAATTCTTTTGCTAACTTTTTGCCTGTTGTGTTGTTTGTTTGGATACAGTCTCACCATATAGCCCAGGCAGGCCTAGAATTTAAGATTACCTTCCTGTTTCAACTCTGGTATTGTGGTATTACAGTCTTGTGTCACACTAGCTACTTGCCAATTCTTGGAGATCATTCTCTATCATCTATGTGTCATGGTAATTCTCTTATTTCTGACTAATGGGCATATGAGTTGATTCTAGCATTTCATTTTGACAGAAGGTTATAATGAATGGTTGAGAGCATATATATTTCTTATGTGGATTGATATATCTTCAGGGAGGAATTCTAGAAGTGGGACTTCTGTGTGAAAGGGTAAATATATAAGTAATATGAACCAAACATTTTCCCATAAATTTGTGTAATTTTCCATTCCTTTCAGTAACATGTGAAAGTTTATAATTCTTTTCAGTTTTGTTAACTGAATTTATCTGTCATGTTTTAGGAATTTTGCTGATGTAGCAGCAGGTAATAAATATATTTGTTATTTTCATTAGCATTTTTATATGATATTACAACTGATGCTCTTTTATGCAGCATGTACTTTTATGTCTTGAAATTAATACAACTTCGTCTCTTTCTTGTCCCTTTAAAAACTGTATTTTGAGCTGTCTCTTCATCCTGTTTTTCATTTTTTGGCCTTCTTATTCTTGTTTGTTGAGTAGGTTAGATAGTAGGGAGACTGCCTATTGAGCTACAGGTTGCAAGTATGTTCTTCGTGTTTGAAAATCTCTTTTGGCTTCACTTCTCATGTTTTTCCTCATAGAAATGTTTTTAAGTGTTTACTATAGTCAAAATTTCATTTTTCCTTTGACAGTTTTGGGTTCTGAAGTCAGAAAATCTCTTAGTACTTGTAGCCTTAGTTTTAATTCTGAAGAATCTTTTCAAGTTCTAGAAGGTTTTATTTTTATGGCATTATGTTGTCACTTCATAAAATAATAACTTATTGAAGTCTTTCTGTGGATGTCAATTAGGGACTTTAAACATCCTCTTCTCATCTCTGAAATATCTGTTCATCTGAAATCAATTTTTCTGTTTATTTTTCTGTGTCATTCACTTTTATGCTGCATGTTTTTATTTTACATTTAGTTAGCTTTATACTTAAGAGAGAGCTGGAGCGCAGCACAGGAGTTGTCAACATGAGGACTTTTCTGTGGTGGAATGTTTGGGACACCATGTGCTAAGTTACTAGGTGCTCCAAAGGATGGAAAGAGCCCTTCTAGTGGGCTTAAGATACTCATCTTCAGTGGCCGCTTTCACTAGGAAAGTTTTTCCCCCTCTAGTTATGTGACAGGGTGCCTGTGTTAAGAATGAGGACCCCATCCTCCCAAGCTGGGGTTTGAACGTAGGTGCTTGAGTATGCTGGGCAAGTGCTGTTCTACTGAGCTGTATCCCAGGCCTGAGTGCTTGTGCTTACATTTTAATTTGTGAGAGATAAAACTCCTTTCAGAGTTTATATAGCTAAATAATTTCCTTTTTTTCCTCAATAGTCTGTAAGAAATAATTTCTCTTGTTTGAAGACCCATTTTTAACTTTCACACTTAACTGTATCCTTGTTCTCTGAGTTCTGAGTTTTTATAGACACATGTTTTACTCCCCTACAGTTTTCACATACATTATAGCCTAGCTTGACATTATTCTATTTAAATGTTGAAGTTCTCCATGTGTTTCTATCCTAAATATTGCTATTTGGTTATTTTTATTTTTATTTTTTTGCTGTTATTTTAATACATCTTTGGGTGAGAAGCACATGACCAAACCACCAAAGTGAGGCAGAAGTCTACTTCCAGATTATCTCATCAATAAGACAACATTAATTTATTTCACTGGCTCCTTTAAGAGTTAGTTTAAATCCATTGATCTCACATTGGTAGATAGTTAATTTATTCTAATTTTTTATTTAAAATAACAAATGACAATCTTATGAAGAATCTTTCATTAAAGCTTTACACAGTTTATTTTATTTCTGTATTAAGTCCAATGTCATAGCTAAAGCTGGAGCCTAGGTCCTCAGCATGGAAATTCTTTTTTTTTTTTTAACTTTTTTTGTTTATTTTATTTATTTGAGAGTGACAGACAGAGAGAGAAAGAGGCAGATAGAGAGAGAGAGAGAGAGAATAGGCATGCCACAGCCTCCAGCCACTGCAAACGAACTCCAGATGTGTGTGCCCCCTTGTGCATCTGGCTAATGTGGGTCCCTGGGAATTGAGCCTCAAACCAGGGTCCTTAGGCTTCACAGGCAAGTGCTTAACCACTAAGCCATCTCTCCAGCCCAGAAATTCTAGTATGCAATTTGTTTATGCATTTCTGATGAGTATGATGCTTTCCCTGACCCCATGGGTCAGGTAGCTGGGTCTTAGAGATAGCATCAAGGTGGCCTAGATGAAGCTGGGAAGGCAGCAGTACAATCCCTGAGTAAGACAAACCTCTACAATGCAAACTTTAAAAAACACTACAGACACTACAATATGGAAAGATCTCATACTCATGGATTGGAAAAATTAATATTGCAATGAAATCCTACTAAAAGTGATATATAAATTCATTGTAATTCCAATATAATTATAGCTCTTCATTCACAGAAATAGAAAAAAAGCTGGGTGTTGTGGCACACACCTTTAATCCCAGAACTTGAGAGGCAGAGGTAGGAGGATCACCATGAGTTCAAGGCTATCCTGAGAAAACTGTGAATTCCAGGTCAGCCGTGGCTAGAGTGAGACCCTACCTTGAAAAACAAAACTAAAAAATCAAAACAAACAAAAACAAAAAAAGAAAGAAATAGAAAAAATTCTAAAATGGATATGGATGCATAAAAGACACCAGAGAACCAAAGTAATCTTGAGTAGAAAGAATACTCTGGGGTATCCATTCCTGCTTTTTTTATGGCTCTGCTATTACAGAGCCATAGCAATACACACAGCATGGTACTGACAGAAAATCAGACACATAGATCAACAGCATAGAATAGAGGACACAGATATCAGTCCATGCAACTATAGACACTAAGTTTTGACAAAGATACCAAAAATACAGATTACAAATGGTGCTAGGGAAAGTGGGTAGGAGAATAGAGCTAGATGACTACCTCTGAACCTGCATCAAAATAAACTCCAGAAGGAGCAAAGACCTTAATTTAATATCTAACACTATGAAATTGCTAAAAGAAAAAGTAGGGAGAACACCACAAGATATAGATATAGGCAGGACCTTTTAAATAGAACTCCAGTTACTGAGCAATTAAGGCCAATGACTGACAAATGGGATCACATAAAATTAGGAAGTTGCTGGAAACTGCATAAAGAAACAGCTTAAAGAATTGGAGGGGTGGAGGGATGGCTTAGTGATTAAGGCATTTGCCTGCAAAGCCAAAGGACCCAGGTTTGATTCCCCAGAACCCACATTAGCCAGATGCACAAGAGGGTGCCTGCGTCTGGAGTTCATTTGCAGTGGCTGGAAGCCCCAGTGCACCCATTATCTCTTTCCCTCTTTGCGGCGAACCCCCTGACCAGCAGGAGAAGAACGACTAGCAAACGAAGATCCTTCTTGATCACACTTTATTGGAGAGCCTCTTGGTTAACAGGAAAGCTGATGGCGAGGGGCGAGGGGCGCAGGAGTGTAGCTGCTTTTATAGGGCAGACTACTATGGGGTGCCTGCTGATTGGCTGCCATAGGCTCACCCGCCCACAGGAGCCACGGGATAGGCTTGGGACAAGGTGCATCAAGCGCATGCTCAACCTCAAGCGAGGTTGGCGCCAAGGCACTGCCTAAATAAGGAATTGTTTACCTCAAGACTGGCAGGAAGCCAGCGCCATCTTGTAATGGTGTCTGCATTAGCTCCCTACAGTTCCCCCTTTTTTATTAACTTATGGCATAGCTCAGGAAAAATAGCCACCTTCCCGATCAGGTCCGCACCTCATGATGTGTTGACCGATCAAGGGAAGAAGTTCAACCTCCCCTTCCTCAGTGCAATGGGACAGATCCCCTGAGAGTGCAAAGGCGGCGGTCAAACAAAAGCTACCAGATCCCTGCCCATCCTCGTGCAATGGGTACTCTGAGACCCTGAGGGTGCAAGGGCCAGGGGAGCTATTTGCCTTTTAAAGCTGACAGCCAAATGTGGGGGGAGGAACCACTTTCCAAGGCAGTGAGCGCTTGAGAAATGACCATCTTGTCTCTCTTGGTCTGGGTTCGCAGGCGGCAAATCAACCAGAGGCAAAGTATGCATCCTCCCAGGCAGCACACCAGGAACATTCCCACTCCTACCCATTCCTTAAAATAAGAGAACACTCTTTATATGGGAATTTAGGGCTGTCTGAGTCTCCAGGGCCACGGTAGTGGAGGAGGCCAAACTATTCAAAGTTTCAGCAGTCTGTACTGAAGTGGCCATGGCCACACCGGCTGCTGTGGCAACAGCTGCTATTGCGGCCACAGCCGCTATCACCACTGCCGTGATACCAAAATCTCTTTTTTGTCTGAATAGCGATAGCGTGCTGGGGGCCTCTACAGGTACGGGGACCCACCGGGGCACCCTAAGGACCATAGCATTCTTGAATACCTTGGCATTCCAGCATTGAGACAAGTAACAGGAAGCATTGGTACAATTACTGAAAGAGAAGTTACTAAGAACGAACAGAAACGGTGGATGAACACACGCCGGCGCAGGGGCAAAGAAAGTATTCCTCCCACAGCCATGTCCAATGTCATTAACACCCTCTTCCACTTGATTCTCCGTATGGAGGGTCCTGGGCACATTATTGCAAGCTACAAGTCCTCCTTGTAACAGTACAAAGGGTGTAAAGTCCGTGCAGCTGCCATTTGTTCCACATAAAATCCACTTTGAAAATGGAGTTGTAAAGAAGCGAGGGAAGACCGTGGCAGAATGGAGCACCGGCATAGGTTTGGGAAAGGTTGACAGAATACCCCAACGTGGCTCTCCTTTAATGGATTCCAGGCACAGGAGGAAGATTGTCCACAAGACCTTTATCATCTCCGCCCTGATGGACCTTACTGTCTTCTGGACCCTCCTCCGGAGATCGCTTGACTGTCCTCACCAGCCGGGCTGGAACCCAATGAGGGGAATCCTGTTCCTGTGGAAAAACACAAACAGCTCCCCTGGATCTTATTATAACAAGATCTGGTCCTTTCCATTTATTATTTAAGACATCCTTCCACATCACCATCTCACTGGATGATTAAATCACATGTTGACTGTGCCTGTCAGCTGCAGATTTATTATTATTATCCAAGATTAAAAAATTAAGGGTAAAGAGAACTAAAGACACTCTTTCCTTGGGAGTTGCATTTTCCGCTATACCCCCTTTTTGTTTAAATAAAAGAGCTTTTAGACTTTTATTGGCTCTTTCTACTATACCTTGACCTTGTGGGTTGTAAGGAAGGCCAGTGGTATGAGCAACCTGCATTTGTGCGCAGAAGGCTCGGAAACCAGTAGATGTGTATGCTGGGCCATTATCAGTTTTTAAATGGCGCGGCTTTCCCCAAGCAGCCCAGGCCTCCAAACAATGAGTCTTGACATGAGAGACCTTTTCACCTGCCAATGGAGAGGCGAAAACAACGCCTGAACAAGTGTCCACTGAGACATGTCGGTATTTTAATCTTCCAAACTCTGGAAGATGTGTCACATCCATTTGCCAACGGTCTCCAGGGCGTAGGCCCTGGGGGTTAACGCCCACATGTGGGGAGGGAAAAAAGGTGACACAAGACCAACAAGATTTTACAATGTCTCGTGCTTCATTTCTGGAAATAGAAAATTTCTTTCTCAAGGTGTTTGCAGGAACATGATATAATCTATGGAATTCAGTAGCTGAAGCTTTTGTATCTTCCAGAGAAATCATGGCAAGCCTAGTGGCCCGGTCCACGAGGTCATTAGCCTGTGATAAGGGGCCAGGTAGTAGTGAATGTGCCCCATATGAGTTACATAGAAAGGGCAAGTTCGCTGCAAAATTAAAGACTGAAGTTGTAAAAGAATATTAGACACTAGACTAGTAGAGTGAACTGAAGCGGCACTCTCTAGGCCAGCAACCGCATTAGCTACATATAGGGAA
The DNA here is from genome assembly GCF_020740685.1 of Jaculus jaculus. Lineage (NCBI taxonomy): Eukaryota > Metazoa > Chordata > Mammalia > Rodentia > Dipodidae > Jaculus > Jaculus jaculus. The sequence goes on from NC_059102.1 coordinate 65,066,035, forward strand.
TCCGTGAACAAGTTAAAAGAAGTAGAGAATGTCTGAAAGACCTCCAAAACAATTAGGCATTCAACAATTTTGAGGGGAATTGGGTCTAAATATTCTTACAATAGGCTCCGAGCCCTGTACCAAGTAGGCCCCACGACCAGACTTTGAACCATCAGTAAAGATGGCAGGGGCTGATTTGGAAGACAAGCCTTTGCCAACTCTGTCCAATCTGTAGGAGTCAAAGGAGCTGTAATGATTCTGCGCAATAGTGCAACGGAATAATCTGCACCTGGTCCAAAATCCTTGACAGCCTGAACCAAATCCTTTAGTTGTTTATAGGGAACTGGTTCATGTCTCCTTTGTTGAGTTACTGGGTCCTCAAAAACGGGAAAAGCGGAGGCCAGCTGCAACCAGGTTTTTGTTTTAATGAAGCGGCATGTGTCCCCAGGGGAGTTATAGGGTGGGGGTGCGGAAGAATCTATCGACTGTAAAGGACCACACCCTTGGCCTTGAGGCCCCTTTGTTAGCAGAGGGCGCCTAGGCGGGGACCTATATTGTTCCCTTTTATAACAGGTGGTGGCCTCCTTTTGTCTTTCCTCTTCCCCTTTAAATAATTTTTTTTCTTCCTCCTCTGCAGAATCGGAGCTAGCCTCCTCATCTGTGTCAAGTACAAAACCTCCCGTCCCTTTCTAATAATGTCTATGTGGTTCCCCTTACTCAAGCAGGAGTGAATAAGCCGCCAGAATGGCAATGTACCCTTACCAATTCTATCCTCTTGTTTTGCTGCCTCCAGTTCTCTACCTAATTTCTCCCAAGTAGGGAGAGAAAGGTCCCCCAAGACCACAAACCAGGGCACGATTGTATCTAGGTCTTTACCAATCTTTTTAATTGTTGCAGAGAAGACCCTAATGTCCCTCTGCTTAAGCAATTCCTTTATCGGCTGGACAAAGTCAACAGTCACAAAACTCGCACCCTGAGAATTGCCCATGTTGCGCTCACAGCAAATGACAAGGACAATAAACCACACAGGAATGAAAATAAGAAGGATCAGGTAGGGATCTAAGTGAAAAAACATTATGACTGGGGATGACTTACCGACGTCTTCCTCTCCGTGTGTCAAGTTCTGGATCCTCTTTGGCCCCTCGCCCGGTGACCACAAAGCACCCGGCGTCCCAGGATTTCGTACCACTTTGCGGCGAACCCCCTGACCAGCAGGAGAAGAACGACCAGCACGAAGATCCTTCTTGATCACACTTTATTGGAGAGCCTCTTGGTTAACAGGAAAGCTGATGGCGAGGGGCGCAGGAGTGTAGCTGCTTTTATAGGGCAGACTACTATGGGGCGCCTGCTGATTGGCTGCCATAGGCTCACCTGCCCACAGGAGCCACGGGATAGGCTCGGGACAAGGTGCGTCAAGCGCATGCTCAACCTCAAGCGAGGTTGGCGCCAAGGCGCTGCCTAAATAAGGAATTGTTTACCTCAAGACTGGCAGGAAGCCAGCGCCATCTTGTAATGGCATCTGCATTAGCTCCCTACACCTCTTTATCTGTCAAATAAATAAATAAATGAAAATAAAATATTTAAAAAAAGAATTGGAGAAAATCCAGCTATACATCTAAGAGAAAGGATCAATATGTAGGATATACAAAAAATTCAAAAAACTAAAAAAGTAAGTACCTAGAAAATGGACAATGCAATCAAAAAGTAGGTCATGGAACTAAGCAGAGAGTTCTCAAAAGAAAATAATACAAATTGCTAATAAATATTTTAAAATGTGTTCATTATCCTTAGTATTCAGGGAAATTCAAATTCAGACTACTCTGAGATTTCTTTACATACCAGTCAGAATGGTTACAATCACAAAAAGAAAGAATGCTGGCAAAGATGTGGGAAAAGAGGAACCTTATTCACTGTTGGTGACAATGCAATCTGGCATAGCTAGTATAGAAATCAATGTGGAGTTTCCTAAAAAAGCTAAAAATAGTCTTCATATGACCCTGTAATACCACTCCTGGGAATATATACAAAGGACTCGCACTTGTAATTCACAGATACTTGCTAAGCCATGTTTACTGCTATTCAAATAGTTAAGAAATGGAACCAGCCTAGAAGTCCATCAATTAATTAATGAATTATGAACATGTGGTGCATATATATATATATATATATATATATATATATATATATATATATAAACAATAGAATTTTATTTAGTTTTAAAGAAAAACGAAATGAAATTTATGGGAACATGGATGGCACTGGAAAAGATCATGCTGAGTGAGAAAATTCAGACTCCGAAATACAAATGCTATATGTTCTCTCTCATGTTCTATATTAGTCAGTATAGGTCAGAATTAATGCCCACACAGGCCAGGGAACTAGAAATGAGACATGGTGGGGAGGGACATGAAGGGGGAATAAAGGTTGTGCAGGGAGATGGTAGACCACCTGGGACATGAAAGTAGAGAGGGGTGATAGAGAGGGATGGGTTTAAGCAGGGATAGGAATAGGGGTGAGGGAGGCATGTGGGTGAAGGGAAGCTGAACAAAACCTAAGACCATGTAAATAAGACATATGGAAAACTACTACTGGGTAAGTCAACTTAAAATATGAATTAAAACAAATGTTGAAACAATGATTCCCCACGGGGATGGATAAAGCTACTTTTATAAGCCATAGGATAATCAAAAATTCCAGTGCCAAGGATGAAGCACCTCCCAAATGAGTTGTTGGCCAGGAGGTCATACAGGCCCTTAAAACAATACTGAATATTGCCATTGCTCTTACTTGCTCATCAAACCTAAATGGTAAGTCCCAGATGCTGAAGATGCCACATGCTTTGCTTACAGGATATAAATAAACCAAGCCAAAACTGAGGTGGAAGCTTCCTTCCTCCTGGCTAGATTTCTTTGTGCCAGAAGACGGCTATTCATACTGCTGGGGAAGGAAAATTATTAACAATCCTACTCAGCTGTGGACCTTGTGAACTTTACAACTGACCCTCAGGGTAAGATGATTCCACTAAGGCAACAGTGACAGGAGAGTTATGAGATTGACTGATTGCTCTCCAATTGGACTTGAGGCCCACTCCAAAGGAAGGAATACATGCCTAGTGCTATAAATCTGGCCTAAAATCTGTGGCTAGAGATTAAGTTACTAGGGGGAACCAATACTGAGGTTATGCTAATTGGATAACATGTCGAACTACCTTCTAAATATCCACATATCCCTATATTTACACTAGTACTAACAGCCCCCAACAGAGAAATTTCTTTTTTTCCTATTTTATATTTATTTATTTATGAGAGAGAGAGAGAGAGAGAGAGAGAGACAGACAGAGAGAGAGAGAGAGAGAGAGAGAGACAGAGAGACAGAGAATGCCAGGGCCTTTAGTCACTGAAAATGAACTCCAGATGTGTGCACTACCATGGGCATATGATTTATATGATTTATAGGGAATTGAACTTGGGTCTTTAGGGTTCACTGCCAGTGCCTTAAGTGCTAAGCCATCTTTCCAGCCCCAGAGAAGTTTCTTTCTGTACAATGTAGAACTTAATGCAGAGATGCATATCTGGCAAATTACCAAGATTAAGGGATGAGTATGTGCTTAGTTCCAACATGACATCTAAAGTACACCCTTTAAGGCTCAGGGGTCTTCACCAAAGAAGAGCTCAAAAGAATGCATGAGCAAGAGGCTGGGGAGCGGGGCTGTGGAATGCTGCCATTTTGGCTGAGCACTCAACAGCCCCTGCTTGTCATTTTGATGGGTTATGAGTCTCTGCAGTAATCATCACCCACTGTAAGAACAAGCTTCTCTGACCAAAGCTGAGAGAAGTGCTAGTATATTGGTAAAACACAAATATGTAGAAGGCAGTTTGATGGTCACAACATGTCTGTATATTAAAACAACAGTACTTATAACCTTCCTGTCAAAAGCTTTGGTTTACAATACTAGAACTCATGACCTTCCCTGTCATAAGCTTTGACTAGGTTTACAGTACTGGACCCAGAATTCTTCCTGTGGAGTTTCAAATTCAATTGGGGAGCGGTTGATTATTCCCCTAGAAGTCTTGCTTCTATTGCACCACTGGGCACATCTTCCCTGGCAGACTTGTTGTACAGCACGCAGGCTCCACAGCCAAGTAAGAGTTTTGATGACTTTTATCCCCCAGTAGCTTGCATAGCACATTCTGGCACTGTTAAAGCTAGTCAGCCAGAAGAAATGTTCTTGTTCAGTTCTAGTTTGATTTCTCTATATCTTCCAATTAAAGTGTGTAGTGTCTTCAAGCAATACAATCTTATCAACTATTTCTGGTAGCAACAAAGAGCAGTAGTAACAGCCAACGTTATTGGGAGACATCAGGGAGATTTCCTACCCCTGGCATTGAGATTTCATGTAATAATTTATAGCCTCTGGAAGCAGTATTATCTAGCCATCTAAGATGCCTCTCTCTCTCTCTCTCTCTCTCTCTCTCTCTCTCTCTCTCTCTGTGTGTGTGTGTGTGTGTGTGTGTGGCAGGATCTCACCGTAGCCCATACAGACCTGGAGCTCACTCTGCAGTTCAGGCTGCAGTTAAACTCACAGCAATTCTCCTACCTCAGCCTCCCAAGTACTGGGATTATAGGTATGAATCACACCTGCCTCAAGTTCTTCTCATTTTTAAATTATATTTTAATTATCTTTCAAAATTTTCCATATGGCATTTTTCATAATATGCTTAGTTTTCCTTAACCCTTTCCCCATTCTTTTCTCTTTCCCTCTTCCACCCACATGCTCACTTAAACCTTTCCACTCCCAGTATCCTCCCCTCTACTTTCATATACCACTCTACTAAGTAAAATATTCTTAAAAGCTATCATAGAGACTGGGCTAGCTACTCCCACCAAATGAGAACACAGATCAAGACCTGCCTTTGAGTCAGGAAATGAGCCCTCAGAAGACACTGCATTGGCTGGACATTGATCCTGGTCTTTCCAGCCTCCAGAATTGTGAGAAATAAATTTTGGGGTTATTATACTCAGTTTTGTCAACTTGATTAGATTAGAAACACTTAGGAGGGACTGAGGAGGTGGCTTAGTGCTTTCTACATAGTGTGACAACTGGAATTTGGATCCTGTGATGGTTTACATTGATTGTCATCTTGGCAGGACCTAGAGTCAACTATAAAATGGGTCTATGGGCATACTTGTGAAGGATCACCTAATTAAAGTGAGAAGGCACACTTTAACTGTGGGTGGCACCTTTATATGGGCTGACAGCCTGGACAGGCTGAAAAAGAGAGAGCTGGCTGAACACTAATATTCACAGTTCTGTGTTTCCTGACTGTGGATGCAATGTGACCAGCTGCTCTAAGCTCCTGCTGCCATGCCTCCCTTGCCATGATGGAGTGCAACCTCAAATTGTGAGCTGAAATATACCTCATCTCTGAATTGATTTTGGGTCTTTTTTCAAGATATGGTCTCACTCTAGCCCAGGCTGACCTGTAACTCATTCTGTAGGCCCAGGCTGGCCTCAAACTCAAAGAAATCCTCCTACCTGCCTCCTGAGAGTTGGGATCAATGGTGTGCACAACTATGCCCAGCTAAACTGATAATTATGGTATACATTTTTTTCCCCAGCAATGATAAAGGTAATTAAGATAGATCTCTACAAACCCACAAACCTAATGCAATAGTGGGCATGTAGTAGTCATCTGTAAGCACACCTTCCTAAGGCAAGATGGGAGGTGGAAACATGAGAATCCTGGAAGCCCAGTTGCCAGCCTTGAGTTCACAGAAGTGAACAATAAAAGACCATGCCTCAAGTATGGTGGAAGGTGAGGACTGACTCTCGGTTGTCCTCTGACTTCTGCACACATGTTGAGGCATGTATGTGCCACCACTTACACACACAGCCTGCAATGAGTATGACTGTTTACAGAGGCAATCAAATCACAAGGACTCTGATCTAATGAATGGGTTGATCCTTTGATGATGGTATGATGACATATGATGAAAAACAAAGTTTCTGGAGAGAGTAGGTCACCAAGGTCAGTTCTTTGGGGATATGTCTTTGCTGGCTACTTCCTATGTTCCCTTTTCTTGCTTCCTGGCTACCCAGATGTGAGCTGCTCTGCTCTGTGGTGTCCTGACAGACTGAAACCTCTAAAACTATGAGCCATTTAAGTGATTTCTCTCAGGTATTGGTTATAGAAATATAAAAATGAACTAATATGGGGTGTTTTTAAGCCACATAGTTTATGGTATTATATTATTTTAGCCAAAATGGACAAAGGTAAAATTTTAGGAATGGCTTAGCTGATTTTAGTTAAGTGAGAGATTACAGTAAGAAGTCAGCTAAGGATGGAGTTATTTGGTAAGTTCACTGGGGCATGGAATCTGTTTTCAGGATGATCTCCTCATGGTGCTGGCAAGTGCACTCTGGTTAGGAAATCTCAGTTCCATAGCACATGAGCCTTCCCACACTGCCTAAACATCCTCTTGGTATGTATGGCCGCTGGGTTTCTCTAGATGCTATGACCCAGGAGGGCGTAAAGCCCTACCTTCAACATCCTTTTTGAACCAGCCTGGGAAATCAAATGGTCATCTCCAGAATACTCAACTGACTACATAGGCTAACCTTAGTTAAAGAGGGAGGGAAGTGCACAGGCACTAAGACCAAGAGCCACGGAGGGTGATCTTAGAAGCTGGTTCCTACACATAGACAGGTAGAGTGGGTGCAGGACGTAGAAGACAATGCTGAGATCCTTTTGACCATTGATTAGAAAACAAGGAAGGATCCATACTCACAAAACACTAAATCACCATCCCTTTCTCATAGTATTTACGAAGCAGAGGAGGGTTCAAAATTTTTTTGGAAGTAGGTATATATATTTGTCCAAAATGGTTGCCCTTTAAATCTCAATATTTATTCAATAAATATTCATAATGTCACTTTTCATTCATGTTAGACAAGGAACTAGGCAAATTTACTCAATCCTTACAATAACATTTGCATGTTATTTAATTTTACATTACTATTTATATTTTATAGATGAAGCAGTTGAGACTAGGATAAATTAGATGACCCAGCCTGGCTCCTTAGCTCAGAGGAGACACAGTTGAGTTTCAACATTGGTCTTCTGTGTTGTTTCTTATCAAAACTTTGGGCTGAGAAGTCTAGATTTGCAGTTTGCTGATGAGCAAAGACAGCTGAGCCTTATTCCTGATAACTTGGAGCTAATTTCCAGTCTCCTATCTATTGTAATAAAAAATTAATATGGCCTTCTGAGGACTGAGAAAGAAATCCACTTATAACTATGGAGCAACAATAGCTGTTTCTGAGAAAGAACTCCTTTGCTCATCCTTGCAGTAAGGCTGATTTCTATGACTATCTCCAAAAGGAGGACATCACCAAGAAATTCTTCCTTTGATATAGTTTTCTGTCGATTTTCCAACAAGACAAACCTATGCATATTTTACAAATCAGCTACATTTTTAAAGGTAAAAGTTGTTCTCAGTAACCTAGTAGTGGGCTTCAAAGTCACTCCATGATCTGAAGTATTTATCTTTCATGAAACAATATTTACTTACTTTAAGGTCTGTGTTGTTGTATTGACCTATAAGCTGCTGATTCTATTTGATGCAGTTGGTGGTGATGGGTATGAAACTATTCTACAATACTTTAGTGCCTCAAGATATCTGGCTTACCTGGATGCAGTTCACTTGGGATCTGCTTTTAGACTTCTTTCAGAATTAATCCTGAGTTTTCCAGTGTTTAGAAATATGGTTATAACTAGCCTTCACCAGTGAGTGTAGCCAGGACCTTAAAAATTCTTAATGAGCTGGGACATTGATGGGTCATAAGGAGCTGGTTTTTCTGGACAATGGCTTTATCTGGTGATTTTTTTTTTTTTTTGAGGTAGGGTCTCACTCCAGCCCAGGCTGACCTGGAATTCACTATGGAGTCTCAGGGTGACCTCAAATTCACGGCAATCCTCTTACCTCTGCCTCCCATGTGCTGGGATTAAAGGCATGAGCCACCACGCCTGGCTCTATCTGGTGATTCTTTATCAGCTACTCTATGGCCATATTTGATTGGGACTACTTTTCCACTCTAATGGTATTAATTGGAAAGGAAGAGTTATATCATGAATTACTTCTGATTACACCTCCCAGGTTGTATCTTCTATAAACCTCCATTTAATTGGAGAGAAAAAGTCTGCACTATGTCTGTTTTGAGAAAAGGAATGTCATCTTAATTTAGTCTTCTGTAGGCCTCTTGATTGAATCTTTCTTTTCTGACTACCTTGTTTGTCATCAAGCGAATTCTACTGTATTGCAACATCCTGATCTTTCTCAACATGATCTATCCTTCTCTGTAATTATCATTTGATGGTTTTCCTTTCCTCTGATTTTCCCATTAGAATGTAGGCTGTGTGAGAAGGCTTCCACATCTGTGCTTGTTCATCACTCTTCCCAGTTCCCATCCCAATGCTCAAGACTTAAGCAGAGCAACAAATGCCTTATTTTAAATGTGCAAAGTAGCCAATGTTAGGGCTTTGCCCAGATCTCCTCCTTGTTACCTCCATTAATACTTCAGAGCAAACAGTTTGACTCAACTTCAGCCCTTATGTACCTAAGTCCCCCTCACCCTATTGCCACACACACAGTGAATTTGACTTGCCACCTCCAACACACACAAAAACTGCCTGGAAAGAAATGCCATCATCTGTTGACTGGAGCAGGTGTCTCCATATCTCAGCTCCTTGGTTGGTGTTAAGTTGGTTTGACTTAAAGCTATCTTTGTAATATTTTAAGTTTGGTTAAAGGGTTTCAATGTTGTGAACTGAAGCCTAACTTTATGCAAAAACAAACTTTAATAATTTATTTGTGGAGCTAGTAGCTGAGTCTCAGCCCATCACAAATGATTAGTTATTCAAATAAGGCAGACCAGACAACAGTGCCTTTTCATTGAAATTAAGGCTGGTCAACACTCTGTGAGCTGAAAGGACTGTGCAGTTGGGTTTTTTAGAGTAAAGTCAAGAGAATTTTGTTGAGGAACTGTGCTAGGGCTTACTAATTAGAGCCTAAAGGGTGAGTGATTCTGTAGTGGAAACATTGTGGACAAAGTAAGCCTGGAAAGTATGAAGCATGAGAAGGGGACAGCTTTTATTTTGATGCCACAGGGGAAGGAGTTATGATAAGTAAGGTTAAACAGCAGAAATAAATTTTTCTGAAATACTTTATACAAAAAAGGTAACGTCACAAAGTTGAGAAAAAAATGTAACTATTACCATGGCTACACTGTTCTTGTAGTCACAGGGAATTCCTCAGCTGGTTCTTTGCTATTTCCTTAGAAATAAGCATTTCCGAATAGATAACCTACCTTGTAGCCACACTTGTATAGATCAGGACTATGCAAAGTGTTTTGTAAAGGACTGTCACTGTAACATGAAATCACTCATAGCAAACTACACATGGATGAGGGTAGATGTATACTGGCAAAAATTTATTTATAAAAATAACCAGTTTTCGTTCGCTAGATTTAAGCTGTATTTTCTCTGATCCCACTACAGAGCAATTGTAGCCATACTAAAACACTGCAAGTCTTTGCTCTTGTATTAGATCAGGTAACTCTTATATTTCAACTCTGTCTTCAGTGGTTTCCCATGAGTTTATTTGTGGAACTTATTTGTTTCCCATGAAGGACTTGATAAGAGCTAGAGGGTAGTGGTTCTGGCCATTATCCAAATGGTACTGGAAAAAAGCTACTTCCACATATATGGCTTGGAACTCATGCTCTCAGTAGACATATGACCATAGAAAGCAGACAAGCAAACAAAGAAACAAAACTCCATGAGGCTGGAGAGGAATCATCTAGGGAGACAACAGTCAAAGCCAATTTAGTCCAGTCATTGCCAGCATAGTGAGATTACTGGTGGCTAAGATTAAGCATGCTCAACATAGCTACAAATAATGCCAGTAACAAATAAGATGGCCTAAACAATGGACATTTGTTGAACACAGTTCTGGAAGGTGGACATATGAGTAAGGTATTATCAGAGTGCGTGAGCATGCGTGTTTTCCTCTGAGGCCTCTTTTTGGCTTATTAGAGCCAATATATAATGGTTAGTGTTGATTTTCAATTTGACGGGATGTCAAATCTCCATAGAAACATATATCTGAATGGATGTATTGGTGTGTTTCTGGAAAGATTTATGAGGTAAGACTTGTGCTGAATGTGGGTGGTATCAAACCATGGGTTGGGCCCTAGACTGAATACAAAGGAAAAGGCAAGCTGAGCACAAACATTCTTCTATCTCAACCTTATAAGTTCTGATAGGCTGTGCTCCTGTTCCCATGATGGTCTGCACCCTCAGACTCTGAGCCCAAATAAACCCTTCTCTCCTTAAGTTGCTTTGTCAGGCATTTTGTCACAGCAATGAGTAAAGCAATATACCATGCTACCACTCAATTAAGACACTTTTGGAAAAATAATCTTCATTTCCATATGAAGCCACATTACAAAGAAAATGACTATTCCTCCTTACCTCTTTAAAGGCCTATCTTCAACAGTCAAATTCTTGGGTACTGGGGAATAAGAGCTCTACACATGGATTTGTTAATTCAGACCACAACAGGGAGAGAGAAGCAAGGATGCATATATATGTGTTTATGTGCAGTATTTATGGTGAAGTGAAGGCTGCCTGACCACAATGACACAAAGAAGAAATTGACCAACCAAACAAAAGAATACGCAAGGGAAAGACTGAAGCCAGGTGGGTAGTAACAGAAAAGCAGTGAAGAGTCTGGGGGCTTCCAATCTAGTATTTAACCAACCTCTTTCTGCAGCCCTGCTTCCTTTCAGTGGGGAATGGTGCTTATATGCCAGATGTATATACCAGCTGTGCTGCTTGCTATTTTGAAGTGCCATTGCTTCTAGTCCTTTTCGGGTAGACACAACTAGAAGAAAATATATTAATTTAGAGTCCTTAAATTTCAGCTCCAGGGCTGGAGAGATGGCTTAGCGGTTAAGCGCTTGCCTGTGAAGCCTAAGGATCCCGGTTCGAGGCTCGGTTCCCCAGGTCCCACGTTAGCCAGATGCACAAGGGGGTGCACGCGTCTGGAGTTCGTTTGCAGAGGCTGGAAGCCCTGGCACACCCATTCTCTCTCTCTCCCTCTATCTGTCTTTCTCTCTGTGTCTCTCGCTCTCAAATAAATAAATAAAAATTAAAAAAAAGATTAAAAATATTTAAATTTCAGCTCCATGCCAAAGGAGCATTCATCTTATTTTTATGATGTATACTTTTAAGCCTCTTATCCATAGTGAGAAGGTTGAAAGAGTAATATCCATGTATTGACTCATTTTTTCCCATTTCAATACATAAAAATATTAATTAATGCCAATAAAATTGCCAAAAACAAACTTATAAGCAGTTCCACATTGTGTTTGTAATTGATATTCTTATATCCATGGAGGATTATGTCAATATACTTTGGTTCAAAATTTAATTAATTTTTCCTAAAAATATTTAATGTTAGCCAGGCATGGTGGCACATGCCTTTAATCCCAGCACTCGGGAGGCAGAGGTAGGAGGACCACTGTGAATTCAAGGCCGCCTTGAGATACATAGTTAATTACAGGTCAGGCAGGTCAGAGTGAGACCCTACCTTAAAAAACTGAAAAAAAAAAAAAGAATGTTAGACTGGGAGATTGCTCAGTGGTTAAAGGTACTTGCTTGCAAAGCCTCCTCACCCAAGTTTGATTCCCCAATACCCACATAAGTCAGATGCACAAGGTGTCATATTAGAGTTCATTGGCAACAGCAAGAGACCCTGGTGTGCACATACTTTCTCTTTCTTTGTTTTTCTCCCTGTCTTTCTCTCAAGTAAATCAATCAATCAATCAATAAAATATTTACAAAATAATCAGTGTAATAAATTATCAAATTAATATACACTTTGTGTAAGTTGAATTCCAGAATTCTAATCTTTTTAAATAATTTCAGATGTTGAAGATAAGATAATAATGTGGTCTAAAAATAAAGCAATATGTTAGATGAAACAGGCAACTCTTCAGACCAGTGGATTTTGTGTTCATTAGTTTGACCAATGGTTGATTGACAATATTTAGAAAACAAAATGCACTTGTACAGGAAGAACACAAATTTTTTTTTCTAGTCATTGTTTTCTATGCAAGATAGTATAAAGATTATGTAGAGAATCTACTCTAGGCATTACAGTGACTCTTAAGGTGATCCATAGTATGTGGTGGGATGGGAACAGCACATGTACAAATACTTGACCACTTTAGATCTGGGCTTGGCATCCTCAAAATTTGATATTCAAAGGTCGTCTTGTTAACAATCCCTACTCTCCCTGGATATCCAGGGAGAACTATACTTTTATTACTTTCTGGTCACTGCAGTATTTCTTTGGTATGCTAAATCTTATAATGTTATTAAGCTTGTCTTATCATATTGTTAAATCTTATCGCAAGTTCTATTTTTTTTCTTATACAAATGTCTCTATGTTATACTCTTTAAAATGTCTTTTTGTCTCTTAGTTATATGTTATAAAACAAAACCATATTATTTCACAGAGAGCTCAACTTTTTAAAAACATTGCTAAGTGCCTTAAATTGTCTTCTTATGGGACTGGAATGATGGTTTAGCAGTTAAGGCATTTGCCTGCAAAGCCAAAGGATCCTGGTTTAACTCCCCAGGACCCATGTAAGCCACATGCACAAGGGGGCGCATGTGTCTGGAGTTCTTTTGCAGTAGCTGGAGACCCTGGCATGCTCATTCTCTCTCTGCCTCTTTCTTTCTCTCTCAAATAAATAAATAAAATTAAAGTTAAAAAATTGTCTCCTTGTATAAATTTACTCTTATCTAATCAACCTACTTTCTATTCTTTGATATGTAGGTTGTTTTCCATGGTTAGAGCAAATAGTCCAACTTTAAATACCCAAATATCCTCTTCTCTTTCTCTTTATTTTTTTTTTTGAAGTTAAATTCTTGAATGCTAGGTATCTCAATGAAAGAATATATATGATGTGCATGTGTATTTTGTTAAATATTGCAGATTCCTACCTTAGGAATGTATTATTTTTCTAGGCCTCAGTATAAAATTGTTAAAGACCAGATGTTTTAAAACACAGCTTTTCCACTGTTGGTCACAAGCCCATATGGAGGGTGTTGCAGTCCGGTTCACATTGCTGGTAGAAATCACCCAATGAAGAGCAGCTTCTGGGAAAAGGAGATTTATTTTGGCTTACAGGCTCAAGGGGAAGCTCCTCAATGGCAGGGGAAAACAATGGCATGAGCAGAGGGTGGACATTACCCCCTGGCCAACATAAGGTGGACCATAGCAACAGGAGGGTGTGCCAAACACTGGCAAGGGGAAACTGGCTATAAAGCCCATAAGCCCACCCCCAACAATACACTCCCTCCAGGAGACATTAATTCCCAAATATCCATCAGCTGGGAACCTAGCATTCAGAACACCTATGTTTATGGGGGACACCTGAATCAAACCACCACATTCTGCCCCTGGCCCCCATAAACTGATATCCATACATGATGTAAAATACAATGCATTCAGTATAACTTTAAAAGTCCCCATAGTTTTTATCAATTCCAATGATGTTCATGCATCCCCATAGTTCAAGATCTTTTACCTGAGCCGTAATACCAAAAATAACCTGAAAAAACCCATAATGGCACAGAATAAATATTCACACTGTAGTAGATGGCATTGGGCATAGCATAAAAACATTCAACCAATACAAGATTTAAAACAACCAGGGCAAACATTTGTAGCTTCAAGTCCAGCAACTCTAACCAGTGACAAATCTTCAAGTCCAATAATTCTAACCAGCAACAAGTCTCTGGCATTCCAATTCTGCCCCTCCAGCTAGGCTACTCACAGTCCTGGAAAACTTCATCGGGGCCGGCAGCTCTCCTTGGCAGCCATCTCATGGTCCCTGCATCTCCACTGGGTCTCCACTGCAAGCCACAGTTCATCCTCATGGCCCTATGGGGTCTCTATGCAGGAAACCAGCAAACCTGCTTCACACTGCCCATGGCCATTTCCAAAACACAAGACCGTGTTGCAAACTCAATGACCCTCTTTACAGCATTTCTTATACTCCATAATACCAGATAGGGTGCCAATTTGTTAATCCAGGGGGGAATAAAGCAGACTTTGAAGAACAGGACACTCCTTGAGCACTCAGGCCCTTTTAAAAGAGTCTACATTCTTCTTGTTGCCCCAGCACAGGTCAGCTAGCCCAGTCTCTAAGGCTGTAATCTCTCAGTTGCAGCTGAACGGGCAACAGTTCACCCAAAGATTTTTCTTTCTGTGCCATATCCCTCTGCATACACCAGTTCATTTCTACGCAAAGCAACCCTGCACAACTTCTCAGGACATGGGCATAAGAGCAAGCTTCTCACACAAACTGCTAGCCCAGTCCAGGCAAAGCTTTTTCTCACCCTCATAAGCCAAACCTCACAGTCCATAGTTCTTACTGCATTCAGGTCTTGCAGCTCAGACCAGAACATTCCATCAAGCTGTACTTACAGCACTGCAAGGCATCTCTTAGGCCAAGGTTTCAACTCCTTCCACATTCCTCTTGAAGACTAGCTCCAAAAGGCCAAAGCCACAGTCAGGTGTCTAGCAGCAACCCCACTCCTGGTACCACTTTACTGTTGCAGTCCTGAAGTTCTTCTGCAGTAGCTGGAGACCCTGGCATGCTCATCCTCTCTCTCCCTCTTTCTTTCTCTCTCAAATAAATAAATAAAAATAAAGTTAAAAAATTGTCTCCTTGTATAAATTTACTCTTATTTAATCAACCTATTTTCTATTCTTTGATATTTAGGTTGTTTTCCATGGTTAGAGCAAATAGTCCAACTTTAAATACCCAAGTGTCCTCTTTTCTTTCTCTTTATTTTTTTTTGAAGTTAAATTCTTGAATGTTAGGTATCTCAATGAAAGAATATATATGATATGCATGTGTATTTTGTTAAATATTGCAGATTCATACCTTAGGAATGTATTATTTTTCTAGGGCTCAGTATAAAATTGTTAAAGACTGGATGTTTTAAAACACAGCTTTTCCACTGTTGGTCACAAGCCCATGTGGAGGGTCACGTAACTAAATGTGGTATCAATGAAACACTTGGCAACAATAAAACAATAAAAGATTTCTGAATACATGGCAACCAAAAGCAATTCAAAATCAAACGCATAATGAATCTAAGGTATTCCTGGCAGTGTCACCCATGATATATCAGGCAACCTCGGAGCAGCCTTGATTCTGAGCATGCAACTTGTGCACTTTGTGCTATGCATGCTGACACATGCAGTGCTAAAAATGCTGCCTGAACTATTTTGGCTTAGATTTAAGACTATTTATTAAATGTTATGAATTGCAGTATTTTGACTGTACATACAGTTTTCTGCTCTTGTAGAAACATAATGATTTAATTATAGAAAACAAAGACTTTAATTTTTTTCTACCATCATTCCTCAGCATTCTTGACAACAAAGATACTGAAAAAAAAAGATACCAAAGATGGTAGACAATGTAAATACCCTCTGTGTTCATGGATCAACTGTTAATAACATGACAATGGCTAAAACATCAAAATGTATCTACAGATGTAAAAGAATCCCTATCCAAATTCCAAGGACGTTCTTCACAAAACTAGGGAAAAATCCTATAATTCATATGTAAATGCCAAAGATCATAGAGAGCCAAAGCAATCCTAGTCAATAGGAGCACTGCTGGATATTTCACAATACCTCATCTTAAAGTATACTACAAAGCCATCTTGACAAAGATAGCTTGGTATTGGCACAAAAACAGACATGTAAACTAATAGAATCTACTAGAAGACCCAGTGATAAACCTACAGTGCTCTGGACTCCTAATTTTTGACAAAAGTCTCAAAACATATAGTGGAAAGACAGTCTATTCAATAAATGGACCTGGCAAAATTGGCTATCCACCTCCAGAAAAATGAAATTAGATCCATTCCTTTCATCCTGCACAAAATTTAAGTTGATCAAAGACTGTTATCTGAAATGTGAAATGTTCAAACCATTGGAGGGAAAATATAGAAAAACACTTGAAAATATAGGTACAAGCAGATAGAACACCAATAGCACATGAATAGCCCCCAACTCAACAAATGAATTACATGAAGTTAAAAATCCTCTGTATAGCAAGGGAATTATTAGCGTGAACAGACAACCTACACAATGAGAGAACATCTTTGCCAATTATACTTCAGACATTGAGATAATATTTAGAATGTTTACAGATTGGCAAAAAATAGCACCAAAAATTGCCAATCAATCAATGGGCTAAAAGTTCTCAAAGGAATCAGTACAAACAGCCAGTAAATATTTTTATAAAGTATGCAACATCCTTAACTACCAGAGAGATGCAAATTAAAACCACTTTGAGATTCCATCCACTCTTGTCAGAGTGGCAAAGAACAACAAATGCTGGTGAGGATGTGGAGAAATAAGAAACTTTACTCATGGTTGAAGAGTAGAAATTGGTGTAGTCAATATGGAAATCAGTATCAAGGTTTATAAAAAAAACTAAGTAGCAGTAATATATGGTCCATTATATTATTCCTGGGTATGTACCCAGAGGACTGTACATATTGCTACAAAGATACTTGAACATAAATATTTCTTGTTACTCTAGAAAGGAATTGCAGCCAGTCTAGGTATCCATCAACAGATGAATGGATAATGAGGCTATATATATAGACAATAGAGTTTTTATTTTTAAGAATATTTAATTTGTTTATTTGAGAGGGAGAGAGCGAGCGAGTGCAGAGGAGAAGAATGGGCGTACCAGGGTCTCTAGCCACTACAAATAAACTCTAGATGCATGTGCCACTTTGTGCATCTGGCTTTACATGGGTACTGGTGAATTAAGCTTGGGTCCTTAGGCTTTGCAGGCAAGTACCTTAAACACTAAGCTATCTTTCCAGCTCTACATGGAATTTTATTCAGCCATAAAGAACAATTAAATTATAAAATTTTCAGTAAAATAGATGGAACTTGAAGATATTTTAAGTGAGGTAACTCAAGGCTCAGAAAAACAAATAACACATATTCTGTGTCATATGTAGGTCCTAGATTCTCATTTTTATATGTGTGTAGTTATGTGGGTATAAGTGTGAGGAGAGGTTATGAAACTAGAACAAGCCCAGGAGAGGGGAAATAGTGGCTTTAAGGAAGCAAACATAAGAGTATTTGCATTAATTACTTTTGTGTTGCTATGACTACATACCTTCTAAAACTTAAAAAGGGGACGTTTATTTAGGTTTACCAATGGAGGTTTACAGTCTGTCATGGAGGGGAAGTCATGGCAGCAGGAGCTGGACTTAGCTGATCGCATTCAGGCCACAGTGAGAAGCAGAGAGCAATGCATGCTTGTGCTCAGCTTATTTTCTTCCTCTTATTCAGTTTAGGAGTCTAGCCCTGCATTACTACCATCCATAGCTAAGGTGCAGCCTCCCACCTCAACTAACCTGATCTAGACTGTCCATCACAGACATTCCTAGAGGTTTGTTTCCATGGTGACTCTAAATCCTGTCAAGTTGACAACCAGAGATTAACCATCACAAGTCCAGTCCACAAACACAGCATAACCTTCCACACTTTTGTCCCCATAGCTTATGGTCATCTCCTAATTCAAAATGCATTCAGTTCAACTTCATAGTCTTTAAGAGTCCTAATGCTCTTCAAAAGTGTAAGTACAGAGTCTCTTCTGAGACTTAGGAATGCTGTGCTGACATTTAGTTTTCTCTTGTGAGGAAAGAGGCTGAATATGCTCCACAGGTTTGCGAATCATTTTGTAAACTGTCTGTTCATGCTATTTTATACTGTAATGGTAAACTATAAGATTTTCAGAATTGCATAAGAGAGTACACTCTAATGATTGAATATGTCTAATAGTGAGGATCATCAATTGTCAATGTTTTTACCAGTCTTGTTTTACCAATTGTTCCACTTCCAATGTGTTCATCTATTCCAGACATAATGCTAGTCATTTATAAAACCTTCTGTATGTAATTCTAACATAGAAAATTTAAAATAGGACAAGACCATAAAAACTATTATACCTAGTAAAAGTACTAATGACTCCCTAATTTTATCTAATGCCAGTCTGTACTAAGGTTGTCTCAAAAGTACTTTAAAAAATGTATTTATTTATTTCTTTGAAAGGAGGCAGGGGATAGAGGCATTTCAGGGCCTCTGACTGTTGCAAATGAACTCCAGATGCATGTATCACTTTGTGCATCTGACTTTATGTGGGTACTAGGGAGTCAAACCTGGATTGTTAGGCTCTTTAGGAAAGTAACTTAACTGCTGAGTCATCTCTCCAGCCCTCAAAAATTTGTTTCTACCCAGGCACGGTGGCACATACCTTTAATCCAAGCTCTTGGGAGGCAGAGGTAGGAGGATTACCGAGAGTTTGAGACCACCCTGAGATTACATATGAATTCCAGGTCAGCCTGGGCTAGAGTGAAACCCTACCTTGAAAAAAAAATCTTTTTATTATTATTCTTTAATTCATAGAGTGAAGGATTTGTCAAGATTATATTTTGGGCCCTTTTCCATTTTAAAATTTGGTGACTTATTCTTGAATGCTACAGGACAAATGAAGGGAAACCTCACTATTGTAAGCCTTGGCATGCTGCCTGTTAATGAGCTCATTACTTGTGAATTTGGTGGCACATTGTTTCCATGCTCTCTTCTTCAGTGTGTAATGATGGTCTTCTTTATTCTGCTACCATTGGTTTGCTATGTATTACCCTCTGAAAATAGAATGGTCTGGTTCTGTAACAGCACTTTGTTCTAAAAGCATTTTTCAGACGTGACAGTAGACTATGCCACCTTAATCTTACTGTGAGGCTAATAGGGAGCGAAAAATGTTATTGGTGTTGATATGAAGGTGTGCTTTTCATTTTTCCTGTTTATAATATCCTATTAATTCTTTCAAAATCTTTGTTTTACATTTCTTTTGTCTCCCAACCATTTGTATATTGTTGCAGTCTGTGTGGTGAACCTCTTAGGCAGTTAGACTTCCAGGGCTCAAATCTCATATCTGCCATTCATTAACTATGCTATTTGGAACTGTTTCTCTGTTTCTTGAAAATGGAGATAACAAATTTTCTGTATTTAAAGGGCTGTTGTGAAGATATTAAATTGATTCATGTCAAACACTTAGAGTCAATGTCTGGCACATAGAAGGTGCCAAGTGCAGTGTAGTTTTTATTAATATCCTCCCTGTTAATAATGTTCTGCATTGTCACAAAATAAAAGCTGCATATGGAGCTCCAATGTCCATGCATGTCACTACTACTCAAATGTGACTATTTAAGTTTAAATCAATTAAAATGAATGAATATTAAACATTTCCTTTCCTAATAAATCCAGCCACTTTGCACAAGTGCTAAACAAGCACATGGTTTGGTGTCTGTCCTGTGGACAGCACAGATAGCAGCCATTCCTTCTATCATTGCACAATGTTCTCTTGATATGCTGAAGAGGGTAGCAATGTTTCTAATGTTAGAGAGGACTTTGTCCTTTGTACTTTTATTTGCACAAGGACTGTTACTCTATATTTTAGGAGATAATAAGTTTGGAGAGAAAACCTACTTGCTCATTCTCCTTTATAGTGCAAGTTAATTGCATAGAGCTCAGAAGACTCTGCTGGATAAAGCTTCACTGTTGGAAAAGATGACAAATTATAAGTCTTCTTTCTCATGTGGCTTTACCTCTGAGTCCTTGCTCTTCTTTGGACATGTCTGCTCATGATTCACATCTGCCTTTCCTCCTCCTTCTTCTCCTCATCCTTCTCCTCTAGCTTCTTTTCCCACATTCTCTCCCCCATAGATAGCAGGTATGTATCTTCACCTATTGGCCCACTGATTCTTTGGTGGCCTGTCTTATGACTACGTGGGTAAGTCCCATTTAGAGAATGCCTGAAATGAATATTTCTGGCCACATACCTGAGCTACATTACCCCAGATTTCCAGGGGATCTCAAGTATTCCAGAACATAAACTTGATTCCACATTGTAACCACAGCATAAGGAGTACTGAAATTGGCTAAATTTCATGAAGTTGCTTGAGGAATCATGATACCATACAATGTCTACTCATATAATAACTTGAAAATGTCTACTTCATCATGGCCAATTTCCTGACTTTCAAGGTCTCTATAATCTGACTCCACTCTAATTATACAATTTCCTTTAATTAATTCAATGACTACTTTTATTTCCTTTACCTGGCCCTGAGGCTATAAAGAGGATAAGATGCAGAATATTCATAAAAACCTTCTAGATTAGGTAGGCAGTCACATAAAATAACTACTATCTATAGTGTGAAAAATGTCTGTTGTAGTTTAAATTTGGAAACATAAGCTAATATGCACTTCTTTCGTTTATAAATTATTCAATATAAAGCATTCTGTTATAGAAGCAGAAAGCTAAATAGCATAGTTAGATGGTCAAAGTACTAGGTAAACATGAAAGGGGTAGCAGTCAGCCCATCATAGATCAAGGGAGAAAAACAAAATTTTCAGAGATCTATCCATGTACAAACACCACATGTTCACATGTGCACACACATCATGCATGCATGCTCATGCACACATGCTTGAACCACTGTTGGAAATTTTCTAGATGAAGGTAGCAGTATGAGAAAAACAAGGCAAGAAATTAAATTTCAAATAAATTTCTTTCCATAGATCATGACTCTATGCACATGTTTAATCTGATGTGCAAGCATGTGGAGGAAATCAAATAGCACACGACTTTTTAAAACTAAGCTGTATTTGAGAGTTGTTTTTTTTTTTTTACAGCTATAAGATAAATTCAGAAAAATTCTTTCTGTTTAATGAGAAAACTTATACAATGGAGGATTAATTAGGGCTTCCAATTTTATTTGCAGAGGAGTAGATTAATTCCTACCATGGTTGGTGAATTCATTTATAGTGAAGCAATTCAGTTTTCTTCATAAATACAATCTACAGATTATAGCTTTTATGGTAAATACTCCTATAGATTATGCTAAGGAAATAAAACCTCCCACTTGAAAACACCTTATGATGAAATGGAAAAGGCTATATCATATGCAAAGAAGCTTTGTGATCATCACACTTTAGGCTTAAATGTTTTTTTTTTCCTTGGAAATCAAATAAAGAAAAACCAAGCAGAGAAGAACATTTAGATTAACAATCTTACACCTGAAATGCTCTCCTATGTGCTATAAAGAGGAATTATGGCTCATTATATTAAGAAGTAGACTAGTGCTGGACAGATGACTTAGTGGATAACGTGCTTGCTGTGAAGCCTAAAGACCCAGGTTCAATTCTGTAGGTCCCACATGAGCCAGATGTGCCAGGTAGCACATGCATCTGGAGTTTGTTTGCAGTAGCTAGAGACCTTGCCATGCCAATTCTCCTTCTGTCTCTTTCTTTCTCTCTCTGTCTTTCTCCCTCCCTCTCTCTGTCTCAAATAAAAATAAATTAAAAAAAAAAGACGTAGACCACATGGCACTAGGCATGGTAGGGAATTCCTATAATCTGCACTTAGATTGCTGAAGAAAAAGGGTTATAAATTCAAGGCCAGCCTTGACTATATACTGGGACCCTCTCTCTCTTTCTTTCTCTCTCTGTGTCTCTCTCACACATACAATTTAGCACAAGAAGACATTATCACACTAATTTTCCATGAGTGATTTCTAGACTTGAAATTTTATGTTGCATTTCTGTGATTTAAGTATAAAAATCATCACTTTTTTTTTTTTTTTTTTACAATGAAGACCAGTACTGAATTCTTCACTAGTGGATTATTATTCCTTTTTCAAGACTTTCCATTAAATACAATTGCAACTTTCACTTTTCTAATTTTGGTTAAGAAAGACAACAAATGACTTAAGGCCATTTTCTATAATCCATGTTCTCAGTCTTTCTAGATAACGCTTGGTGCTTGACAAGTTTGTATAGTGAGCTGGACTTGATGGGAACATGGATGGCCTAAGGTGACCCCCTCTGAGCTGATACACTGATGAGGTTTGGGATAGGGGAATAGGATTGTTTCATGTATAAGTAAAGGGAATGTTGAATTCAATTTTTGCGATGCCAAGAGTAAGGTAGTTGTGGCATATGAAACAACTATAACAACAAATGAGTACTTTTGCAACTACCAATTTATGTGGTATCCTGAGATGGAAATCAGAATGAAACAAGCATTAGGTTCCTGCATTGAACACATTCCAATATAATTTGACCTTGTATTCCATTGCATGTCTGGAGTGATCTTTGAGTTCTTAGAATTCCATAAAATGTGCACAGAGACTCAAGTATAGTCTGCATTTTTCTTTCATAGGTGAGTAATGTCAATTGTAGAATCTTCTTAACTATGAAATGACAGAGTTGTGAGCAGAACCTTTGGCTCACTTGTCCATCATGTTGCCTAGTAGGTCTTGCCTATCGTCACACACAAGTAGCTTGCAGGCTGCAGCGCCTCTGGGTACAGTACACGAGAGCTGGCTCATTACAGCTTCTTCTTAGCTCCTCAGTGTGAAATTGGGATGCTGAAGATTTAAAAAATTATTTAAAATATTTTATTCATTTGTTTAGGAGCAGATAGAGAGAGAATAGGTGCACTGTCCCCTCTAGCCACTGGAAATGGACTCCAGACACATGTGCCAACATGTGTGTCTGGCTTATGTGGGGTACTGGGGAATTGAACTGAGTCCTTAGGCTTTGCAGGCAAGCACCTTAACCACTAGGCAATCTCTTCAGCCTTTCTAAAAAACTTTATTTAGAGAGAAAGAGAGAGTCAGATAGAAGTTTTTTTGTTTAGTTTTATTTATTTATTTGAGAGCAACAGACAGAGAGAGGAAGAGGCTGAGAGAGACAGAAGAGAAAGAATGGGCACGCCAGGGCCTCTAGCCTCTGCAAACGAACTCCGACGCGTGCACCCTCTTGTGCATCTGGCTAATGTGGGTCCTGGGGAATCAAGCCTTGAACCAGGGTCCTTAGGTTTCACAGGCAATCACTTAACTGCTAAGCCATCTCTCCAGCCCAGATAGAAGTTTTTAAGATTTAATTTAGGTTGCATTATTAGAACTGAAGTTCCTTTCTGCTCTGAATTGTCAATGATATTCCCGAGCCTCAGATCACTATATATTTTTGCTAGATTTCTTTTGCCACATAATGACAAATAATCCTTGGAGTTTATAATATTAGGATATAAATTATGCCTGGATTGATGACAATAATAAGTATATTAATAAATACTATTTATAAAACTTTCTTCACATTCATTGCTTATCACATTTACATTCCTTAACAATCCTCAGGGAGGATTTGTTATGAATGCAGAAATCAAAGCATAAGTGACCTACTTTCAAGTATTAAGATTTTAGTAGCTCTCCTTAAGTCTACTAAGTCACAGGATGACACAGAGCACCACGAGATGGAGATCAGCTCCTGGATAGAAGAATGAGCAGGTTTCATGAAGCTAAAACACCCAGGCCAATCTGGGGAGTCCTAGAAATATAGCTTTAAAGAATAAACAGTTATTGTCTTTTCAATCACTTTTATTTTTGATGCTGGACATTGAACAGAGAGCCTTAAAATGCTACATGCAGAGCCTACCACTGAGCCAGCTGCACCCCGGGTCCCCACAGCTGTCACTTGCAATAATCAGAGATAGCACAGACATAGGTAGACAGCTCAGATGAGGTATTGCTCTTCAGAAAGAGCCTGGGTATACACTGGTGGACTTAGATGAGAGAGTGAGAAAGAAGCAAGAATCTTCACAGTGCATGAAAGACTGTGGTCAAGAGGAGGAGAAAAACAGTTCTGAAAACTTCCAGCGATCATAATACATGGATTACCAGTACTTGATGACATTACAAAATGCTGAAAATTAAGCTGTGCTAACACATTCTTTAACTTAGACACATTTGAAGTCTCACTGTTCATTAAAATTAAATAACCCAATTTTGCATGATGGTCTCACATAAGATCTACTGTACTAATAAGTGGGAATGTAATTTAGTGGATGATGTCATTTTGCCTGCTGTTATTGTGGTGACATATTTGGGGTAACATAAGGAAGAGAGTTTTTTTTTTTTGGCTCATAGCTTCAGTCCATGGTTGGTTGACTTTGCTGCTTTGGGGTCTGTGCCAATGCAGTATATCACAACAGAGAACACTTGGTGGAGAAACAGTGCTCACCTTCATGGCTACTGGGAAACAAAAAGAAAGAAAAAGGAAGGGATAGAATCTTATTGTTTCCTTCAAGGGCATACCGCAGTGACCTAATTTCCTTTCACTAAGGCTCTCCTCCTCACAATAGCAGTATGTACTGGGAACCAAGCCTTACAATATATAGGCATTCAGGAGACACTGAAGATTCAAACTATAGCACCTAACGTCTAGTTTCCCTGAAACATATGACCAAGAACAAACAGTGATGTTGAGGTTGGAATTTTCATCTCTCAACTGCTTTTCTCTTGTCCCTCTCCCTAGTATACCTTACCCCAATCTTTAACTTAATCCCTACATCCCAATAAAGTAAGGAACATGGAGAAATAAAAGTAGGTTCCACTTTTATATTTTAAATAATTTATAATTTCTTCAATTATTAAAATTTTAATTAATGTCAGGAACAAAATGTACATGGAATTAAATTTTAATGAATATAGGTATAATGACTAAATATAGATGAATAAATTGCCAAATTGAAACTAACATTTTTGATGAATATTAGAAAAAATCTTGCTCAACATTTTAAAAAATGCTATGTTTATGAAACATTTAATAAAAGTTGGTGAGAATGTAGTGAAAAGAGAACTTTAGTGCAGTCCAGGAAGCTAAAAAGTGACTATGAGGGAGAGAGGAAAGGGAAGGGCTTAAGGAGAGTACAGAAGATACGTAAGTAGAGGGGACACATACTGGGAGTGAAATGGCCTAAGAGGGGTCAGGGGTGGGGATAGAGAAAAGGAGGGGTGGGAGCAGGTTTTATTAAAATTTAAAATGTTGGAGCTGGAGAGTGGCTTAGCAGTTAAGGTGCTTACTTGCAAACCTGAAGACCTCATGTTTGAATCTCCATGTCCCATGTAGCCACTCAGTGATGCAAGCACTCAATGTCACACATGCTCCACAAGGGGGCACATGTATCTCTCTCAAAAAAGTACAAAAAGGGGGGCTAGAGAGATGGCTTAGCAGTTAAAGCATTTGCCTGCAAAGCCAAAGGACCTTGGTTTGATTCCCCAGCATCCACATAAACCAGATGCACAAAGTGGCACATGCGTCTGGAGTTCATTTGCAGTGTCTGGTGGCCCTGGCATTCCCATCCTCTCTCTCATTCTCTCTCACTCTGTATCTTCCTCTTTCTCTCTAGTGCTGTCTCAAATAAATAAATTAAAAAAATAGAAAAAATACAAAAAATTAAAATGTTATGAATAAGCCACATGGAAACCTAGTCCTTCCCTGGTCAATAATATATATGTTTAAAAAAGTAAATTTAGGGCTGGAGAGATGGCTTAGCGGTTAAGTGCTTGCCTGTGAAGCCTAAGGACCCCGGTTTGAGGCTTGATTCCCAGGGACCCACGTTAGCCAGATGCACAAGGGGGCTCATGCATCTGGAGTTCGTTTGCAGTGGCTGGAAGCCCTGGCATGCCCATTCTCTCTCTCTCTATCTGCCTCTTTCTCTTTCTGTCACTCTCAAATAAATAAATAAAAATGAATAAAAAAATTTTTAAAAAGTCAATTTGGGCAGAAGTATCCTGTGGAGGTGGATAATGTGTTCTGAAGCCACAGATTGTTATTAGAAAAATTTCAGTGACAGAGATGGAATACCTTCCAAAAAGTTGGAAGACCATCCAAAAGTTGGGAGACCCTTGATTCCACCAAAACATTACAGCTATTGCCAAGGCTCTTGTTTGCCTACAAGCACTAAATTGTAAGACCCTATTACTGAGATTCAAAATCTTGGGCTAGAGGTCACTGCAAAATCAAGCTGGACCTGAGATTGAAACCTCCTATCTGTTGACTAGGTTTCATGATTCTGAACAAATATACTCAGCCTTTTGGGTGAGAAAAATCATCAATTGTTTTAAGCAACCACGGATGCTGTAAGCTTTACAGATGGCTAGCCAGGCCAAATGTACCTACTTGTGCAATAGTGGCATGTCTGTTATGAGGGAAGCCAACTACTCTAGGATTGGATTTGAGGCCTGCTGCACGGGAGGGAATACCTGTCTAGTACTACAAACCTAGTCAAAAACAATAAGCCCTTCAGGAGACCTGCTACTGTTGTCTGGCTAAATGGTTATATTATGCCCACCAAACTTCCTTCTAAAGACTTTTGTTTATACCCATCTATTAATTCCACTCTTACTGTTGACTAGAAAGTGGTCTCACTTCTCTTTTCACATGATAGTGACCTCTAAGGAGACTCAAAACTCACCAATAATCAGCCATCTGGTTGGAGGATGTGTCACTGTGGGTGCATCCTAGGTTCCAGTCCTGAGGCAGATCTGAATTCTAACCAAAGGTATGAAAACTGCTTGAGCTTTGCTAAGAGTTCCTGAAGTGTGCTTGCTTATGGTGCTGGTATAGCACATGGTTATTATTATTATTATTTTTCTCTCTAGCTGCTTGATTCTGTGAAAGCAGTCCAGCTTCTTCTACCATTATGGAACTTACTCTAGATCTGGAAGCTTCACATAAATCCCTTCTTCCACAAACTGTTTCTGGTCTGATAGTTCATCTCAGAAACCTGAGGCTATCTACTATACCCTCTCAGGGACCATTGTGAAAGAAGTGGTAAAAAAAATGTCAGAGCCAATGGGAGAGAAGGAGTGATCCATGTCCAATCTCTTGAGTCTTGTTGGTTTTATCTGGGCTGCAATGACCTTGGGTAGCACTCCTCCAACTCTGTTGTTTGTGAAGCATGTAGCCTGTCTTTCTTTGGCCAACTACACTTGGTGCTTACAGATAACCTTGGCAAATATCCCACATTTTTTGCATCTCCATTATTCTGGAGTTTCCATAGTAACCTGATCTTCATCTTCAGCTGCATGAAATGGCCTCTTTGTAGGAAATTTGACCTGGCTGTACATTGTGTGACCTCAGTAGCTTTGTGGAACCTTGGTGTGAACCTCTATTACTATTTCAGTCTTGCATGCTAGTACAACTAGAACCATACGGTTACCACCACCAATGCATAGCCACCTCAATATATATATATAGACTGGACACCTTTTAAAGGTGAAGTGTCCCCTGGGGACTTTTGCCTAGTAAAATTCTTCTCTAGGTGTATTTTCTATCAGGGAATCTCAGGGGTAGCATCCTTGGCTCAAGCTCTTTCCTTTCAAATGAATTTGAAATTTTCCAGGTTGGAGCCTTCTATGGTTATGATATTGCCTTCAGGATACTTTTCTTATTTGCCCAATGAAAAGTGCCAGGCTTCTCCTCAATGGTGACTATTTTTTTTTTTAACAAGTACAGTTGCTCAATTGACACCCCATATGCTTACAACTTCAACCATGTTCATGGACTTTTTACTACCAGACTATAAATTTGAAAAATATTGCTCAGGGGTTGGAGAGATTGTCTACAAAGCCTAATGACCCAGATTTGATTCCCCAGTACCTACTTCAAGCCAGATGCATAAAGTGGTGCATGTGTCTGGAGTTCATTTGTAGTGGCTAGGGGCCCTGGCATTCTCTCTTTCTCTTTTAAATAAATAAAATACTTAAAAAATTGTTCTGTTCTTTTATTACCATTTTGGGTTCTCATTATAAATGCAATGTGAAATAACCATGCAATATCCTGAACATTATGCTGTCTTGAAATTTCCTCTACCTGCAAACTTAGTTCACTAGCCTCACTCAAATATTTAGCGTATGGATAGAATGCAGTCAGATTTGTGTGTGTGTGTGTGTGTGTGTGTGTGTGGCTCTGTGATAGTAAAGCCTCAAGCCCAATTCTAGACACAATTGCTTCTGTTTGAAATATCTCAAGTCTGACCTTCATTGTCTGTATTTATTTTGGCATTCTGGTCTTCCCAACTTGCCCTAAAATGGCCCCTAAGTTCTGCTAAGTACACTGGGGCACTATAGTTCACAGCTCCATATGTTTTTACATTCCTACTACAAAGCAGTTCCTAAGGCCTACAGACCACACAGTCAGCTTGATCACAACCATGAGCCCACGTCTTGGTATAGTTTTCTGTATCAGTTATTTTATTGTTACAACAACTAAATCAGAGAGCCAGAACCTCAGAGGCCCCCAACACCTCATCACTGAAGCAGACCAAAAATTAACCCAACATGGTTCATGGAAATTTTGCGGAAGAGGGGAGTAAAGAATGTTAGAGCCACATGTTGGGTCAAGACATGCAGAGACATTTATCATACCAATAACTGTGGGCTAACTCCATAATGCATGACCCATATATCTCAACAAGGAGGGGCCAGTGGGGAGGGGGTAGGTCACAGATGAGCCTAATAAGGGTACCAAACTGCCTGTATTTGCTGAATAGAAAACTAATAAAAATGCAAAAAAAATTTTTAAAAAGTAAAAGCAATGTAATAAATGATTCAATGAATAGAAAAAATATTTAAAAAATTGACAAAAAGCAACACAGGGAAGAATGATTTATCTTAACTTACAGTCTCATGGCAGAGGAGACATTGTTGTTTGGGCTCAGGCCTCGGTGTGGGAGCTTGTATCTGAATACATCACAGCAGCAGATAGAACCAGAGAGTAAGAGACTTGAGCCGGAACCAAAGCCTGGGCAGAGCTGTCAAACAAGCATTTTTGATTGGTAAATTTCCTTTAGATGTACTGGATTTTCTGCATAAACACTCCTTTATCCCATGATTATAAAGCTATCTTATTTTATTTCTTTAGCTATTTGATTTGTTAATTTTTAAGTTTTACTATAAGTTACCTGTGTCTATATTGTTTTTCTTAATTCTTAAACATGTATTACTACTTTTAAATAAAATAAAATACAGGAATGTTTTTGTGGTTGATTGAATGCATGGCCCCATAAACTCATTTCATTAAACTTGAGTTGGCAGCTTCAGCCCCTACTAGGCAGGCTCCTGCTACAAGGGATGTCACTTAGGGCAGATCTGATTCCAGCCCAAAGGTGTGCAGAGAGGTTTGCACTCTGGTGGGAGCCTGCTTGCTGCTTTTTGGTGTGTGCTGGCTGGTGGTGGTTTCTCTCTATGTTTGGATTTATAAATGGGAGCTAGCTTCTTCCACCATTGATGGAACTTCCCCTGGGGTCTGTAAGCTTGAAATAAATCCATATTTACCATAAAACTGTGTTTGCTTGGATGTTCATCCCAGCATAGTGGAACTGTCTATTACAATATTCAAAATTTTTTTATTCAAATTGTCTAGCACTTATTTTGAAATATTTTTATTTCTCTTTGTCACCAAAATGTTTTAGTTTATTTTCCCTTTCTCTCTCTTTCTCTCAACATAACTCCTGATCCTCTTAGTGTAGCCTTCCAAGTGCCTGGATTATGCATGTCTGTCTGAAATGTTTGAATTATTAACTTCATTATATTTTAAAGTTTAAGAAATGAGAAAGGGTTATATATATATTTAAATATTTTATTTATTTATTAGACAGACAGAAACAGGCAGTTATATAGGGAGAATGGATGCTTCAGGGCCTCTAGCCATTGCAAATGAACTCTAGATGCCTGTGCCACCTGGGGCATCTGGCTTTATGTGTGTACTGGGAATTGAACCTGGGTCTTTTGGCTTTCCTGGCAAGCACCTTAACCACTAAACCATCTCTTCAGCCCTATGTATTTTTATATTTTGTTGTTTTGAGGTAGGGTCTTGCACTAGCCCAGGACAACCTGGAGTTCACTATGTAGTCTGAGACTGGCCTTGAACTCACAGTGATCCTCCTACCTCTACCTTCTGCTGGGAATAAATACATGTGTTACCACACCCAGTAGGATTATATATATATATATATATATATATATATTTTTTTAAATTTATTTTTTATTTACAACTTCCATAATTATATACAATAACCCATGGTAACTCCTTCCCTCCCTCCTAATTTCTTCTTTGCAACTCCACTCTCCATCATACCTTTTTCCCCTCTCAATCAGTTTCTCTTTTATTTTGATGTCATCCCTTCCTCCTATTATGATGGTTTTATGTAGGTAGTGTCAGGCACTGTGAGGTCATGGATATCAAGGCCATTTTGTGTGTGGAGGAGTATGCTGTAAGGACTCCTACCCTTCCTTTGGCTCTTACCTTCTTTCTGCCACCTCTTCCACAATGGACCCTGAGCCTTGGAAGGTGTGATAGAGATGTTTCAGTACTAAGCACTCCTCTGTCACTTCTTCTCAGCACCATGGTGCCTTCTGAGCTATCCCAAGGTCACTGTCATCTGAAAAGAGAAGGTTCTCTATCCAAAAGTGAGAGTAGCATTAATATATGGGTATGAACATTAAGAGAAGTGCTTACTGGGCTGTTTGGTGAGCATAGTATATGCATTTAGCCAGACACCAGCAGGGTTTACACCCCTGGGGCTCATGACTACCCCTGTTGTTGGTTTTTATTATCATGGTTACCTCACTTAGTATAGTTCTTTCCAGATCCATTTATTTTTCTGCAAATTTCATAACTTAATTTTTCTTTACCGCTGGGTAGAATTCCATTGTATAAATGTTCCATATCTTCATTATCCACTACTCAGTTGAGAGACATCTAGGCTGGTTCCATTACCTAAATATTGTGAATAGAGCAGCAATAAACATGGTTGAGCAAATATCTCTAAGGTTGTGAGATGAGTCCTTAGGATATTTGCCTAGGAGGGCTATAGCTGGGTCATATAAATCTATTCTTAGCTGTCTCAGAAACATCCACACTGATTTCCACAATGGCTGTACCAGATTGCATTCCTACCAATAGCATATATTTCTAGGAGCTTTTCCCAGTACAGGTCTTGGTGTTAAACTCTAGTGATGTATATTCCTTTATCCCTTTTGTTTGTAAAGGATCAGCTTGCTAAAGAAGAGTCCAGCATAAACTATCAATTGATCAGCCATTTTTCTGATAAAAGAGAGAAGAACATAAAGTGTTACTAACTTCAGGGCTATGAAAAAGTGATGCAGCTACATTAGAAAAGAGAGCAAAAACAACCAACAATAAGAATCAAATACCTTCTCTTAAAAACTAGTAAATTGAAATACTGATAATTTGCTATTGCAGAGGGAATTTATTTTATTACCTTTGATAATTTAATATTAAATTTATTTATTTATTTGTAACTTAAAAATTACTCTTTTAGAATATTTATTTGTTTGAGAGAGAGAGAGAGATGGAGAATGGGTGTGTCTGGGCCTCCAGCCACTGCAAACAAACTCCAGATGCATGAGTTCCCTTGTGCATCTGGCTTACGTGGGTCCTGAGGAATAAAACTGGGGTCCTTTGGTTTTGCAGGCAATGCCTTAACCTCTAACCCATCTCTCCAGCCCTATTTGTAATTTTTAATTACCAAAAATTTTTAAAGGACTTCATATCCTTTCAATCTCTTTGGACAGAACTGTGTGGTAAGTAATGACATAGATCTATCTGGCATTTTGATGGTATTCATAAATTAAAGGCTAACATAAGTAAGGAAATACATACCTACATATCTATATATGTGTATATATATATATTACATATATATTATATATATATTATATATATAATGTTATGTATATATGTGTGTGTATGTATGTATGAGTGTATGTATGTACATATGTATGTATGTATACGTATATATGTATGTATATTCTAGCTAATGCAGTAAAAATGCATGGAACTAACTCTCAGAAGATGTCAGTTTGTAAGGTAAAATAAGTTGTAATACACTTGTGAACTTTACTTGTTGCCAGGACTATCTTCTCTCTAGACCCCTAGTTTGAGATACAAAATAACCAAAAATCCAATCTTTATGTCAATATGTAAGCAGAGATGTGGTGGATCTAGATGGCAGAATGGCAGAAAGCCTGAAGACTATTATTAATTTGTATATTGAATTCTAATGGGCACTCCTCCAGAGAATTGAAATAAATCAGGACAAATTACTTAGCACACTGTTTGACAATTAGGTTTAAATTCAGCAGTCTTTAAGGGAATTTAATTCAACAGTATGCACTGGGTTGTGTTTGGTTGGAGAAATACTGAAATTACACGAATTTTTGCTTGGTGTTTAATTTAGTATGGGAGAGGTTGCATGTGTAAATTCACACTTATATGTGTAAGGTCTGAGACTGCTCATAGTCAAAATTGCATGGACAGGTAAGGTTTCCTCCTCTCCTGCCATCTTCTGTTAGTGTGGTGTCACTGTGATAAATTCCGGATGTAAACTATTGAAGTGAGGAATTATTTATCTTGACTCATGGTGTAAGAAATTTCAGGCCACGGTTGCCTGCCTCCATGTATTTCTGCAGAAGATTCTGGTGGTGGGATGGTGTGGTAGAGGAGCTTCCTTGCATGCTGGCGGGGAAGCAGAGAGAACCCTTACACTTGAGGCTTTCTCCTTTTCTCCCTTTTACTACATCCAGGCCCCCAGCCTATTGGACGGTGTCACACTCAGTGTGACCTCTCAAATCCTTAGTTAATCCTTTCTGGAAACTCACAGATTTACCCAGAGGAGTGCTTTGCTAACATCCTCAAAGCAATCAGGCTGTCAATCAAGATTAACCACATCACACTTCGAGCAGCTTCCTGTCCTTATGTTCCTGTTCATAATTTGACCCATCTTTCCTCCCGCTGGTTTTCTGGCAACTAGGGAATTAGAGCCAGGCTGTTTCAAAATTCAGCTGTTTCTCCCTGGAAAGAGGATGGCGCTTTGTTTGTCATCGTGTCTGGAGGTGCTACGACGGTAACAAATCACACAGGAACCATCACCGGAACACAGCACAACCTTTCGTTGGAGATCACATAAACTGGTCTAATGTCAGACAACTTCCATTGATTTCAATTAGGTCCTATTTCAGCAAACCAGGGCCTGGATAGTTTCTAAGATCAAAAGTTTGCACCCTTGGGTTGAGTATTGTTCCTGTACAAGTATGAGGGCCCAAGGTGCTAAAACTGCCAGAGTTCAAATCTCCAGATTCCACGTAATAGCTGGGCATGGCTTTGCACACCTGTAACCCTGGTCCTGAAAAGGGAAGCAGAGACCAGGGAATTAGCCAAGCACCTGAAAATTAGCAAGCTCTGTTTTCAGTAAGAGACTTCAGGTCAAAGTAAGAATGGGTAGAAGGGAAATGGATCAGGACAGCCGACATTTGGTGGTCATGGCAGGTGAGCATCCGCCTAAGTTCTGCCATAGGGGTGCTGCAAGGGCACATCCACCATACCACATTACATACACATGAGCCAAACAAAAAGCTATAACCTTTAAAAATAAACACGTGGGTTAAGCTCTTGCCTGTGAAGCCGAAGGACCCGGTTCGAGGCTCGATTCTGCAGGAGCCACGTTAGCCAGATGCACAAGGGAGCTTATGTGTCTGGAGTTCCTTTGCAGTGGCTGGAGGCCCTGGTACGCCCATTCTCTCTCTGTCTCTACCTGCCTCTTTCTCTCTCTGTCACTTCCAAATAAATAAATAAAAATAATTTAAAAAAATAAAAATAAACATGTGACAGGAAGTGAGGACAAATATGTCCTCTCTGTTCATCTAATTATAGGGTTTGAGGAGTTGTGCATTGCCTACCCAGAATACATATTCCATTTAGTAGATTGTGGCTACTTGAGAATAAATTTAAAAATGTATGCTTCTTTCAACTTAAGCATACAATTTTTTTTAAAAACTGTTTTATTGAGCTGGACGTGGTTGTTAAGTGTTGGATTTAATTAGTTAATTAGTGGAACAGTTAGCCACTCATTTTGACCTCATATCCCTCAGACAGAGGATTGGAGCTGGAGAAAAATAGTATTTCTTAGCTTCCATTGCCAGACTGGGTAAGCCTTCCAGCTATAAGGAAAGAAAGAAAGAAAGAAAGAAAGAAAGAAAGAAAGAAAGAAAGAAAGAAAGAAAGAAAGAAAGGAAGGAAGGAAGAAACAAAGAAAGAAAAAAGGCCTCTCTGAGATTTTCACCAGGTATTTTGGTCCAAGTTTTATGTTTACACATTCAGATGTTCTTTTGTTTTCTTCCATCTCAACAAAGGCCCATTTCTCAGGGTAGAGAGGACAAAGATGAAGTGCAGGAGAAGAAAACCATATCTGATACACATAGAGGTAAAATACCATGTCAGTGCTAAAATGAAGGTCAAAGATAAATTACCATGAGACTGAGGAGCAGATGCATTAGAGCAAGCAGCCAGATTCATGTATCTTTCTCTCCTCCGAGGACAAGTTAAAGTTTAGAGGGCCTAATGCCAGGTGGTAGGACTTGGCATTAGAAGTAATCTTGGAGACATTATAATATCACAGTGTCTCATTTTAC
Source organism: Jaculus jaculus (assembly GCF_020740685.1). NCBI lineage: Eukaryota > Metazoa > Chordata > Mammalia > Rodentia > Dipodidae > Jaculus > Jaculus jaculus. The sequence goes on from NC_059102.1 coordinate 65,100,540, forward strand.
ACAGAAGGGAACATGAGTAGAGAAAGGTCCCTCCAGCAGTATTGCTTACATGTAGACCTTACTCCTGTCTGTTGGCTTCTCCAGCACATCCCTTTGTGGTATTGGCATGAGGCTGCTGGCCAGGAAAGCAGGTTCTTGCTCTGTCTGTCTGTCTGACTGGAATGGCACAGTCATAGCTTAACTTTCATATTAAACATCTAGAGCAAAGTGTGTGCTAAGCCCAGATTTAACACTAGGTTGACAGCCTTGCTTCAACTTCTCTTCATCTGGTAAAAGGTAGTTCTCCTTCCTTTCCTCCCCTTGTTTTCAGTCCTTAGTACGTTTTTCACTTAACATGTGGCAAAATGTTACAGTGGTACTCTTTTTTAAAAATTTTATTTATTTAAGAGGGGAGAGAGAGAGGTGGACGGAGTGAGAGAATGGGCACATCAGATCCTCCTACCACTGCAAACAAACTCCAAATACATACACCACCACTTGGTATATGTGGGTATTGGTGAATGAACCCAGGCCATCAGGCTTTGTATGGAAGTTCCTTCAAAGCTAAGTCATCTCTCAGGCCCTAAAGTAGTACTCTTGATGTGTCTGGATGTTATCTTCCAATGTCATAACCCTAGAGTGATAGTAGTATTATGAACCTAAGAACATGTATAAGGGGTCTCTTTTTCTCCCAGAGCCATAGAGAAGGAATTCTATCACAATTCAAGAAACTTGAAAGGTATGTAAGAAAGATAGGTGATTATTTCCCGGAAATACATATATTCATGGATCTTTTTCTAGCCTAAAAGGGGACAATGATACTGTGAGAGTTGGCATTTGAACTTACCCTGTTTACACACTCAATCCTTTCCTAACTAGATGCCAGGAGGAATGCTGCCTCTTCTGCCTGAGCTGCATGAGGCAAGAAGGCTAGTAGGAAATGTTCCAGCATTCATTCTACAAACCTGCTGGGAATATGAATTCTCAGGGACATCTGGAAAGTACTTTAGCTGAATGTAAAGAAGCCAGAGATTTTATATGTCTGTAACTTCTAAAATAGATACTACAAACTGGTGAGGAAATTTTTAGAATACAAAGGCAGATTTACAGACAAAATACAGAAGGTAAAGAAGAAAGTTTCCTGAGAGAAGAGATGGTAAAGAAGTAGAAAAGCAGGAAGATCCTGGAGAAGAGACATGCTTGTTTTAGAATAGCTTCCTAAAGCTATTGTTTGCTAGTGATAAAAGCAAAGCTGTGCCACAGTGGAAGGGCAGGGCTCACATCTACGATGTCCTGAAGGTCTGTGGCCTGGTGCTTTGCTAGAACCCTATAGATCTAGACTGAACTAGGAGTTGCCACATGGAGTTAGACTGATTTGAGATTGACAAAGTGCACCACTACAGACGGGTTGAAGCACAATCACATTCACATAATTGGCACTTCTCAGCACTACAGATGGGCAGAAGTTCCCACCCAGTGGCTTTGAAGGGAAAGTCTATCTCATCAATAGATACAGTTGCTGCTTAAAAACATGTTCCTTAGGAGTAAGGTATGGTGATTCTTTTTACCTTATGTGGTCTTTACTAAATATATACAATTTATCCATGTCTTTCAGTGAGTTACCCTATGTACTGAATATGTGTGGTTTGTCCATGTCTCTCAAAGAGTCATCCCCTGTGCTGGATATGTATAGTTTTTCTATGCTTTTCAGTGAATCACCCATGTACCAAATATGTGTACTTAATCCATGCCTTTCACTGAGTCATCCCATGTACTGATTATGTGTAGTTTATTCATGTCTTTCAGAGAGTCACCCATGTACGGAATATGTGTAGTTCATCCATGCCTTTCAGCATGTCATTCTATGGTGGCTGGATTCTAAGTGGTCCTGTGTCTACTTTTGACTATCAGAGTTCTCTTTTTGGACAAAATTAGACTCTGAGCTCATTGATGACTATCCCTTCAGGAACTTTATTGTTTTATAATTTTAGACAGTTCATTCTGTCAATTTCAGACATCCTTCACATACATACATACACTCACTTTGTAAGCTTTTTCTCTGATTGAACTTCCAAGTGAGGTAGCTGTCTTGTTAGCATGAGAGTTGAGTGATAGCATGATAGAAAAGTAGATTTAGCATCAGCCTCTTGAACTAATTATTGACTCACTTAATTCCAGGCTTCTTGTGTTTGTAAGCAATCTAAAATACATTTGACTGATTTGCCATCAAACAGATGTCATTTTATATAGACAAAATAGCCTAAATGTTTCAATTCCATGCTGGAACATATCAGTTAGAATCATTTTCAACAGTCTCTTGAGTCTGTTTCTTTTTCTTTTTTTTTTTCAATGGAGATTAAGGAAATGGCTGTCTTGGAGAAATTGAGATACATTAATAATGCTACCTACAACATGTGGTACCTTCCTTTCTCTGTGTTGATTCTTCTAAGGTTAGTATCCTGTTTCAAATTATGTATCCACTTATGCATCAGCTTTTCATTCTTTTGAATGGGAATGCACTAGGCTACTCTTTGCTTGTGGTTTTCTTTCCACATAACATTTATTGCTGTCATGGGTTAAACTATAAAATTGTTACTTTTTATTCTTCTTACCCTCCTTGGCTTTGGGTGGAGATTAGTATTTAAATGCTCCATTCTTCTAGGCCTATAAAACAAAATAAAAGTTTACTATAATGCTATATAAAATTAAATACAAGTGTTATGAAATCAAATTTATAGAATATTTTTGGACTGTCAAGTTGTATTAGTCGAGAACATTTAAAATACCTTCTAGCATACAAATAACATCGTGATTATCTGAGGTGAAATCTGTTACTAAGGAAAGATTAAGGTCATTATGCAAGAAGAGGATGTTTCTAGATGAAAAGATAGGCTCGTTCAGGCAATGAAGTTTGCAAAACTGTGAAGTGTTAACAGACTACTTCAAGAATGTTTGTTTTAAAGTAATTAGTTTTGGTCTATCTGAACAATGCTTTGTGAAGAAAGACATGATAACATTTTTCCATTTCAATTCAATTGATGAAGTTCGATACAATTTAGCATTGCAAATACATGAAAAGATTAAAAAATAGTCTGTAAGAAATTTAGACTTCTGGTTTTATGTTTAAAATCCTTTTTCATTATGGGAATATTCTGTCTACAGAAGCACAGAACAAATGTGTAATATACTCCATGAGCACAAATTTTAAAATTCTGTCATGAAATCAACATTGCTAATAAAATGCAATTGCATAAAGTAGAATTTGGTTTAAGGCAAATATTTTCTTGTTGGGAAAACTGAACCAAAGGCTTACATTGGATTAGACTGTATGCCTCCCAGCTGATGCAGACTGAAGTCTATAATAGTGCCACGTGCCCAGGTTATACTTAGAATACAAACTCAGAAGTTTCTGGTCATATTCCACAGCAGTGATTCTAGTGGCTTTGCCTACTTTTCTGTGAAATTGTGTAAGTGAATGTGAAACACATTTTAGGAAAGTTCAGGTGCACATTCCAAACATGGCTTGGCATATATGAGCCCACAGGTTATCAGGAAGCCTGGATATTGTAGTAAATTGCAAGCACATATACAATGCTAGTGCTTGACCAGGGATAGTCTCATCAATGCAACGTGGTCAGGATAGATGCTTTCACAGAGACCTGAAGGGTGATCTGAATCACAAGACCTTTCTACCAGAACATATACCTTTTCTCCCCAAGTGAAGTTCAACTGAACATCTTGTCCATTTCAATGAGTTTATTATTTCCACCAGAGGACCACGGTGCTGCTTTCACACCTCACACGTGGAGCATTCCCCAGTAGCTTGTTAAAGTTTCATGCATTCATCTGGTGTCTTTCTTTTTTTCTTTTTGTTAACAGCTCCCCACACCCCTTCCCTAGACACTCTGGGTCCACACAACTCTTCTAGTATTTAAAGAATTTTTAGAGAAGGGATTTCAAGCCAGAGCTGAGCCCAGTTCCACAGCTGGCCCACACACACTGTTTCATGTCTCTTAGCTATTGGCTCAGGGAGGTCAAAGCCACAAGTTTGCAAATTATGATTAGTCTTCTTATCAAAGAAGCAGGCTGTCATCATGGGATGTGATTTCTCCACTGGGTGTGTTTAAAGCTTTTCTTAGAAAAGTAAGGCTTTTGGGCCTCAGACGCGGAGGTTATATTCTTGTCTGAGGGTCAAAGCCTTAACATGATGATCTCTTCAGAGGCATAATAAATAATAGAAAATTAAAGATAATCAACCAGAATTACTACAGTCTTTTTGTTAGCATTTTTCATAATGATGGGTGCATTGAGTAACTTTGAAAGTGGTGCTGATAGTCCTAGGAATAAAGAAACAGAAATGGTCAATGTCACGATGACCTTCAGTTGCAGATGGACAAGGCAGAGTGCTTTTTCCATTTAAAATGTCCAGGATTGAGTCTCCATTTCTATCTGGTCTGAGTAAAGAATTTCATAGTTTCAAAACCACAGTTTTTATGAATTTTCTCTTCATTCTCCCATTTCCAGGCATTTTTCCCATCATAGAGATGGCAAAATTGAGTCTGCAATGCGTTTTTTTTTCCTCATGGTTTCACACCAAACAGAAATGTAGAAATGACTTCTTTTGAGAAGAAATAAGGCTTTATTCCACAACATAGCTCAATACAGAGAACTGTAAATACTTCTCAGAGGTCTTTCAAGGGATAATTTTGAATAATAACTTGAAAAAATGGTTTTATTTTACAACTGAGTATTCTTTGAAGCAATACAGCAGGAGGAGGCATCATTCATTTAGGTACTGACGTCTAGGATATTTACCACAGTTGGTCTTTTCTCTTTGTTTAGAAGAATATTGAACTTTTTTATCTCTTTGTACAGTGTTCTTTTTCTTGTCCTTGTGCACAATGTACTCTGTCTTTCTTTGTGTGGAAAGAGTGCCATGAGATGCTCTCTGGTTGAAGCATTCTACAGTGAGGTGATCAATGAGATACATGTTTTTTCCAAAGGAAGAGAAGAAAAGAATTGATCCCCAAACTGCATAATCCAAGCAAAATTTTGAGACTTTTCTTTGTGTAAGTAAGTTGGGTTTGGTTAGAATTCATTTAAGTACTGGAAAAGGAAGGATGTAGTAGGGGGCTGTAGGAATTGACAGTTCTGTAGTTACTTTAGGAGATACCCTGTTAGATACGGGGAAGTTAGAAAAGACAGGATTTTCAGCCTGCAAATCAATGAATAATAAGAGTACATTGTTTTCTGAAGAAAGTGTAGGCTTTTTGCATCCATTTTTGTCTTTGAGTTTCTATGGAACTCTGATACATTGAGCAACATTGCATTATCTGGGCTGATCCCTTCTAATTTAATTTTTTCTTTGGTAAAAATAGAATAAAGGTATCCATTGTAGAGGTCATTGGGGATATTAAGTAACTGAGTGAAAGCAATTGTCTGACACATGGCATGGTAATACATATACTGTTGGTAGTGATAAAAATAAGGCAGTGTGGTGCTCTGAAAAGATCATCAGACAGAGATTAAATAACATGAACTTGAGTGATAATTCTTCTTTGCCCAGACATTTATAGTTATGTACTTTTTTGGATAAACCATGAGAATAAAATAGGACTTTCTGTGAGATTTCTTTCAGTTCTAGGTTTTCAGTAATTCTCCTGTTTGATCAGTCTATAGTGTTATGCATCAGATAAATAGATATCCCATCTACTGTCTTTCCCACCAAATTAGTCCTAGTGCCAATGAGATGGTTTCAGTATGTGTTTGATTTAGATTCCTTGAAGCAACTGACTTTATCCCCTTGAACCGTCTACCTCTACTTCTTTTTCATCATCTTGCAGCATGTGCAGCCATGGTTTCTAGGGGTGGATAACTGCCAATTAATGGCAATGTTAGTGCTGAGGACACAGATATTTGCATAGGTTTTCCTCTGCTTTGTTATTAATATTGTATAACAAGTGAGGGAATTAAAGTCAGCAGTAACTTCTTTTAAAAATATTTTTATTTATTCTTTTGAGGGAGGAAGAGGCAGATATAGAGAGAGTATGGGCTCCGCAGGCATCTTGCCACTATAAACGAACTCCAGATGCATGTGTTACTTTGTGTATCTGGCTTTACATTGACATGGAGGAATCAAACCCTGGGCCTGTCAAACATTGAAATCAAGTTCCTTTAATCACTGAACCATTTCTCCAGTCCTACCAGTAACTTCTTAGGTACTAAATTTTAGTGGCCTTATTATAGTGCTCATCTTTTTTCTTTGAAGGAGGAAGGATTTATTTTGGTTTATGGTCTGAGCAGATACAGTCCATCATGGTACAGAAAGCATGGTGGTAGTTTGCTTCAAGGTAGTGGGTATATGTAGCTAGTGGTCTTCACTTCTCAGTGAGAAAAAAAGCAGAGACAGGGGGCTTCTGTTACTCCCCCTTTTCATGCCTTATTTAATCTAGAATCCCAGGCCATGGGATGGTGATGCCCACATTAAGGGTGGACCTTCATCCCTTAATTATGCCCCTCTAGAAATTCCACTATGAAAGGTGTCCTTTACTAGTATCCTAAGCATTCTACTTTTTAAAGAAGTTATTGACAATTTTTCGTATGTATTATAAACTATTTTCATCATAGTCTACTGTCATTGCCATCTCTTGTCCCTGCTCCCTTGTCCCCATTCCACTGAAACCCAACTTTTTTCTAACTATTCCATCTTCATTGTGAAGACAGTTCTTGTGTCTTATTCTAATTTCCACAATGGAATGTTGGTGTGCCCAATCTTATGCAGGCCTTATGCAGGTAAGGACAATTGATGTAAGGTCATAAATCCAGCAGTCACTTCATGTCTGGAAGACAGTGTTCCAAAGCACTCTTCTCCATCCTCTGTCTTTTATATCCTTTCTTCCACCTCTTTTACAATGTTTCTTGAGCCTTAAAGGTTTGATAGAAATGTAGCATTAGCACTGAACACTTATTTTCAGAACTTTGATGGATTTTGAGTCTCCCCAATAGTCACTCCAGTTGAAAAAACAGCCTGTGTTTTTCTGGGTCCCTCAGGCAAACTCTTAAGTATGAGCTCATATAATACAGAAAAAATAAGCTATGTTGCAGTTACCATCACCTTGCTAGATGAGCATTTAGTCAGAAGCAGGAGCAAAGGGTATATTTCAGCATTACAAATTCAGAGGAAGCTTCATCATAGTGAAGGAAGGTGACTCATTCCATCAAACATCCATAGCATAGAGACCAAAGCTTATAGCCAACAAGCATAACCAGCCAGAACTCCAGCTGGATCTCTACATACCTTAGGACTGACCTCAAGATCTCCCCAGTGACACACCCCTCCAATAGTGCTCCACCCACTGAAGACCAAATGATGACTGAAACCCATCAAGGCAAACTCCAGTTCTTACAAATCCATATCTGGCCTCTGGAACTCATGATGGGATCATCTGAGTTTCATGTGTCTTCTAGCAGAGGGATCCACCCATGCAACTGTGCCTCTCTTGAAGCCTCTCCATTCTGGATCTGCAGACACCCTCTGGCTCTGCCATTGCCAACATCCACTGCAACTTATGGTTCACCTTCATAGCTTCATAAAGTGCCCTGGGCAGGGAGGGAGTCCAACTCTGCCTGCCACACATTGTCTGGCCTCAGCAGCTCTGTGATACAATATGCCTCTAAAACCATCACAACATGGAAAATGCTGCCAAGTTCTGATGCTTATTTGGGTTGAAGTATAACCTCTTTGGACCACAGCTATAGAGGCCTCTTCCAAATGGATCTGGGTGACACACTTCCACAGGTGATTGTGTCGGAGGAGGGAACCCCCTGAGTTTAGGCTTTCTTCTCTCAAGTGAGTTTGGAATTTCATTAAAATTGAGCCTCCAATAGGTGGGGCAGTGCTCTTCGGACATCTTCCCCATTGTTTCAATGCAGCACAGATGGTTTCTCTTCAATAGTGTTGAACTCTTTAATAATTACATATGCTTTCCCAGCATCAGCCTGAATGTTATCTTGTCCTGAGATTTCTTTTCCCAAACAAATTAGTTCATTAAATTTAAGTTCAGAGTCATTCATGTTCTCAGACCACACAGAATGCAGCCAGTTTCTTTGACAACATGTAATATGAATTGCCTCTAGCTCCTGAGAGAGTCCTTGTTTTTCCTGTGAAATCTCACAGGTTGTGTCTGCAGCGTGTCTCTTTTAGTATTTTGTCTTCCAGGCTTCCACCAGAATGGTCTATTTAGCTCTGTTTTCAAGGGCCTTTGTAGCCCAAATTTCCAAATTTTTCCATATTCCTCCAGGAACCCAATTCCACAGGCCTAGAAGCCACATGATCATTTCATCATAGATACAGCCCCATTTCACACTACCAAGTTTCTGTATTAGTTACCTTCTTGTCACTAAGACAAAAATACCTGACAAATGAGTTTATAGGAGCAAGTGTTTATTTATGTATACACTTTGAGGTCCCATCCCTTCAGTGGGATAGATAGGGAGGCATTAGCCTTAGGCAGCTGGTTACATACAGTACACACTGAGGAAGCAGAGCTGAATAATGAATGCTGTCACTCAGAAAGCCTCTAGCCCAATTCCCAATAGTCTTTATATCCCTCAGAAACCTCATGAGCCTGGCCCTAATTGTCCACATTTTTATCAGCATAATTTCCTTCCAGAATGACCCATTAAGTTCTGCTTTCAGTATTGTAGGAATTGTCTAGCTCGCAGCTACAAGCTATTCCACTCTCTTCCTGTAAAACAATTCCAAAGGCTTACAAATAACAGTCAGATTTATCACAGCAATGGTCCCATTTCACTTTTGGGATGCTATTTTGTCTATTAATTACTTTTCTTGTCACTGTGATAAAATCCTTGGTAAAAGCAACTTAAAGGAAAAAAGATTTAGTTCAGTGCACTGGTCGGAGGATATAGAGTCCATTGCGGAAGGGAAAGCATGATGGCAGGAGGTCTGTGGTGGCAGGAACACGTGGTGGTTATTCCTCATCTCCGCAGATCTTGGTGGAACAGAAAGCAGAAAGGGGGCTCTTCTTTCTCAATCAAACTAAAACTTTAAATGTTCTATTTGGGGAGGCAGCAGATATGGCATCATGTGTGTGTGTGCATGGTAGAGATGTGTTCACTGGAAGTAACATTGGAGATGAGAATTCAGACACATATATCTTATTTAGGGAGCATGCCCAAGAAAGACTGCAAGCATGTTGGAGAAGCTGGATGGAGAAGGGAAAACCCAGGCAAAGGTTAATCTTAGTTGAAGCCTTGGCTTCATCTTTATTCCACAGGGGAATTCAGCCACAGAACAAGTTTTCATATTCTCACTCCAGATACTGCCAATAGGCTGCTGTGAGCATGTGGGGTGATGGATGTAGTACCATTACTACTGGACATTTCCAGCTCTTTGAGCATGTGGAGAAAACAGTTCCATTCACTTTGAATCAGTCCTATGAAGAGAGCCAATGGTGCAAAGTATCTGTGACTGGGATGCGAGGACGTCTGGGCATAGCTTAAGCAGTGTCCATTGGTCTCCTTCATCTGTTTGTCCTTGAATCTCTTTTCTTTGTCTATGTAATGTGCCTCCATGATTATATCTTAATGACATTGGGTATTTCTTTCTTTCTTTTTTTTTAAAGTTCAAATGGCTCTTGATATCCATGATATTCTAAATATACTTGAAGCATGTGACATTTAAAAAAATTTTTTTTGTTTATTTATTTATTTGAGAGTGCCAGAGACAGAAAGAGGCAGAGAGAGAGAGAAAGATACAGAGAGAGAGGAGAGAATGGGCGCGCCAGGGCTTCCAGCCACTGCAAACGAACTCCAGATGTGGGCGCCCCCTTGTGCATCTGGCTAACGTGGGTCCTGGAGAATTGAGCCTTGAACCGGGGTCCTTAGGCTTCACAGGCAAGTGCTTAATCACTAAGCATCTCTCCAGCCTGACCTTGGGGATTTATAAATTTTGATTTCTCTTTGTAATCTCTTATTAAAATTTGTAATTCCCTTTACACAAACGTTGACTCAGTGTCAACATTTTCCTCCTGGTCAGGGTGATCTTTAGCAGATGAGGATGGGGAGAAAGCTCTATGGCTGACCTTGAGTTCTCTGGCTGCTGTACTTTCAGTGGCTGCCCAATTGCCTTCTGCTCAGCTGATGTCCATCACTCTGGAGAAGGCTTTCTGGTTTTGGGGAGTGGGAGGGATGCTCCTGCCATGCGAAGCTTTCTGAGGAAGTAGGTACAAAGCACTCCACACATAAGATAGAATATGTCTCTTTATGACATCTGACTTTCTCCTGTACTCCCCTCAGTTCAAAGATGTTATGCAAGTGTTGGGAAAAACAAGGCATTTCATAATACGAGAATGACTTAAAATTGTATATAAAATATAACTTTTGCTATAGTTAAGAAAAAAATCACCCCTAAAGTTGACCATTCATAAGAGTTAGCCTCATGAAACCTGTTCTTAAACTTGTTCTTTTGTGCTCAGGTCCTTGTCTTTCTTCAAGAAAATTCTTTTTCAAATTCTTAAGGTGAAAGTCTCTAATATCCTCTTGAGAAACCCAACCTTTTCTCCTTCCACAAGAGCTCTGTTTCATCTCCACTAGATTCCGTCTTCTTAATTCCACTAGACTCAGTGATTAAATGCTTTAAAACAGTGCATTTGCTAAGCCTAGGTTGACACATCTTCAGAATTATTCTCAGATGTTGTATGCTCCATATAAGAAAGAAGGGACTCATTTTGTCAACTGCCCTATATCTATTTGTCTTAGTTACTTTACTCATTGATGTGATAAAAACCTGACCTTAAGGAGGAAAGGGTATGAATGCTTTTATTTGGCTTGCTTTTTCCTTTTCATGTAGTCCAGGACCACAGCCCATGGAATGGTGCCACCTATAATTAGAATGGGTCACCCATCTCAATTGAACTAATTTAACTAATTCAATTCTTTTTGTTTATTTTTATTTTCATTAATTGGCATTACTTTAATAGTTTCTTAGGCAAATTTCCTTCTTCCACTTATATTTTCTTATATAATTAGTCAAAAGTACTTTTGATTCTACATTTTCAGTAATCCTTACATACGCCACAAATTTTCTTTCCATTTCTCTTCCAGTCATAGACCAAACCCTTATTATTTCTTATCTGGATTATTGCCTTGGCCTTGTTTCTCCTCAGTTCCTTCCAATCTCTTGTACATCTTTCAGCCAGATTAATCTTTTTTAAAGGTCTGTTATGATTATATCATTTATCTTTTCATAAACCTTCAACAATACTCCTTTTGGCCAAAAGTGTTTCAAATTCCTTAGAAAAGCATTCAGGGCATTCCATGTCCCAGTTCAACCCAAGTTTCTACCATTTTTGCTCACTGGTATTTACATGGCCTATACTCCAGCCAGTCAGAAATGTTTACACTCCCCAGAGGTGCACTAGTTTCTTATCTCCTTAACTTTTGTTCTCGTTAGGTGATTCTCACAGTGCAATTTTCCTGATGCTCGTTGCTCTTGGTTTTTCCTGTCTTCCTTCAAGGACAGATTAAGTACCACCATGTTATATTTTTCTCTTGTCAGCAAGATGGAATCCCAATCTATCCACATACCTCCATTATGGTATTTGTGACATTTTACTATAACATTTAGAGGGAATGAGTTATGGATTTGGTGTCAGGTAACTATGGTTGAGTCTGAATTCTGCCTTTTACTAAATTTGTGGTGCAAATTGCTTAGCCTAGTTCAGCCTCAGTTTTCTCTTACATTAAATGGGAGTGAATAGTTTCACATAACTCCAAAGATTATTCTGAATATTAAATGAGAAGAAATACATACGAGTTTTATATGAGCTTGTTAGTTTATGTTTGAGCTGCATATCAAATTCTCTGCACCTAGGGAGAACATTTTATTCACATGTATGTGTGCTCCTTACAATTCTTTATAGGGTTTTATGTGTAATAGGTACTTGGATTCCCAAATATTTTAACATAATAAATTGAATTGATAATAAAATGTCTAAATACCATGTAAATATTAATCTCTTGAATGCAGTTTCCCACTTGCTTAAAATTTGTTCTCAATGCAGTTCCATTCTTCTATCTCAGTGCTCTAAAATTGTAGTTTTTGTTTGTGAGTCTCCTCGATATGTAGAATCTAGTTAAGTAAAACTTTTTCAGTTTTATCTTGCACCTTTCAATGAATGAAGCTATTTTCCTATTTGAGTATGAAGGCTGTATGAAAGTTTAGAAGCTCCATTTACAATATTATAGTTCTATAATTCTAAAAACCTAGATCTCATCCTTCTTTCATCCCAAAGCTAACACACTCTCTCTGTCTCTGTCTCAAACAAATACAGAGAATTAAAAGGATTTTTCCTTGAAAACTAGACTTGCTATGAAAGAGGTGACTTTCCTGCCTAGAATGCTAAACAGGTACAAGAAACCACAGAGGAAGACAATATTCTAGTAGAGAAAGAAGTCACTGTTGGTTTCTGTTATTGTACAAGTGCAGAATGAAGCTCAGACACACAGGATCCTATCCTGGCCCATAGAGCAAAAGGCACACTCTCCTCCAGGGGGCTATTTCAGAAGCAGCCTAGGCTTGAGGAGTGACACAATCTCCTTCTTGGAAGAGTCTGGCAGGGTGTTGTGCCATTTTCGGAAAGTGTGGGTGATGTATCAAGAATGACATGTTGCTTGGAAAAGGAACTGTGTGGAAAGCTCCTAACCCCTTGAATTTTTCCAGCAGAGAAACAGAAGAGCAAAAGGAGCCCTAGGCATTAATGTGTGAATTCTTGCTTGTCCAGGTACAGAAAGAGCTGTGTGCCTGGAATTCTTACAAGCAAATTGGTCTGAACCCAAGGGGCCTGCAAGCAATTAGATAGAATCTGACAGTCGACTAGATTATTGTGTGGTGTGCTTGTCCCGACCTGAGGGAGGGCATTTCATGAGAAGAAAAGTGCAAACAAGAGATTACCAGGAGCTCAGGTGTACCAAAGAAGCTATGGGAAATAACTCAGATGGAAATGAAGCACAATTTGTTTACATAATGCTCTAAAATTATCATTACCATTGCCTATCAGCACCTCAAGTTTGTCTTATTTGTGCCTGAAGCACAGAAACTGATTAATTGTTGCAAATTCTCTCAGTTGTCCATGCTGGTGAATACTGGTGGTAGGCTAGGTAATCTAACAGAAGAACTCTCTCTTTCATTTATTTCTAGCTTTCTAGAAAGAGGCTTTTGCTTCTCTTTAGTCTTTTCTTCCTGAGTTTGTGGAGTTAAATTCTTACAAACTTTCTATTCTTTCATTACTGTTGCTAGAAGTCAAATTTATCTACACAAAAGCAAACCAAGCTTTGACTGATTGACAAAGGGTAACTTCACTCTCCCGTCTTCTAAAGGTCCAGTGAACATAGACATGGTGGTATACACATGTAGTTCTGTCATCTCCTCTACTTGGGAGGTTAAGATAGGAATGTCACATGTTCAAGGCTTGCCTGGACTACAGAGTGAGTTTGAGGCCAGCCTTGTCTCCAAGTAAAAAAGAAAAAGAGGACTGGGGATATAATATAGCTCAGTGGTAGATTACTCATCTAGCATATGGGGAGTCCTAGACTCAATCCTAGGCAATGCAAATAAAACAAAATACGTGTGTGTGTGTGTGTGTGTGTGTGTGTGTGTGTCGCACCAGGGCTTCCAGCCAGTCAACTCAAACTCCAGACATGTGTGCCACCTTGTACGCATGTGTGGCCTTGTGTACTTGGGTCATCTTGTGTATCTGGCTTATGTGGGACCTGAGAGTCGAAACATGAGTCCTTAGGCTTTGCAGGCAAGCACCTTAATTGCTAAGCCATCTCTCCAGCCCTTGAGAGTAAATTTTTAATGAACTGATCCTAGAAGTATTGGTCATTAAGAGACTGGTGTAATATTGCTCATCAGAAGAGCTGATAGACAAATGATGATATAACACCTAGTATGTCACTTTTGGAATTTATAGATTGGGCTATATTTTGAATTCTGAGCAGTTCAAAATAATGACATGAAAGAGGAGCTGTAATTTGGATACTTTTAATGACTCCTACTTTAAAAAAAAGTTCACAAAACTTCTTTTTTTAATTTTTTTAAAATTATTTATTTATTTGAGAGCGACAGACATAGAGAGAAAGACAGATAGAGGAAGAGAGAGAACGGGCGCGCCAGGGCTTCTAGCCTCTGCAAACGAACTCCAGACACGTGCGCCCCCTTGTGCATCTGGCTAACGTGGGACCTGGGGAACCGAGCCTCGAACCGGGGTCCTTAGGCTTCACAGGCAAGCGCTTAACCGCTAAGCCATCTCTCCAGCCCCACAAAACTTCTTTATACTAAGTTTACTGTTTTATGAGATCCCAGACCTCAGCCTCTGGCCTGAGGAGGTTGCATGAAAACTGGTATTGGCTCTGATACACCTACATGGTTACCTGGAAGCACACATGAGTTCAGTTATTTGAACTGAATCTGGACCTTAGGGAAGAGATATCTGTATTGCAGCTGAATGCCTTTGTGTCCAACAAGTAATCAGTGGGCTCTGTGGAATGAAAGGTCTTCCAGCCACCAGGGTTCATCACTGCCTCGTGATTTAATTCAAGAACATAGATTGTAAATTGGACTTGATGTCAAATAGCAGCCAAGGCCGAGCATCTGCCTGGGTGTGCTGGACCTGCAGCAAGCTGACTAACCAGCAGGCATGCTGTCACGTCTGGGTCGTCTGCTGTCAGTAAAGGCTCCCTGCGGGAGGTCTGGGTTTCAAGGATTTGCAATAGTCTAGACAGGAGGTGACAAACATGGTGACCTTTGAGATGAGATTGATCTCTGTGTTTTTTTTGACAGGAGGCCTTCCAGAACAGTCTCTCAAGAGGAATAGTCTAGAAAATTCATCATCTGTGAGTGCAATGAAACCTGTAAATCTTCTCCACCCAGTCTGGAATGCCAGAGTTTCCCCCCAATTTTTTTTTTTTCAGCGTTAAAGAGTGATATTTGTTTATTTCATCGGTTTCCCTGAAATGTTTGCATTGGGTTTCAGAAGTTGGGGGAGGGGTGAGGAGAAGAAAGGAAAAAGGGAAAGAATTCACTTTAATGGAGTGCAACTCTGAGACCCAGTCTAGGAAGTCTGACTTTCAGCATTTCTTCCTTCCCTCCCTCTCTCGTTCCTTTTCCCTTCATCCCTCCTCTTTTTAAATACTTGTTTTTAAAGACTTTTAATCTTCTGTGGTGATACTCCTGCATCCAACTCCCAGATGCTGGGATAACAGGTTTATGAATGCATGTTTAATGTAGTTGATTGAAAACACATTCAATGTTACGAGGTTTGTATCACAGCTCTCACATGAAGCAGGAGAATTAGAGTCTCACAGATGATCAGACCCCATGCAAGGCCATGCAGAAAATAACTGGAAAACTTTATTTATTTCTATATTGTGTTACAATGCTTTTCTGAGGGTTGTTTTTCTCTCAAAGTGAGGACCCTTTTCAGCTTTTCCTAGAACTTTGGGTGTTATACAAGTGTTCACATAATTCAAAAATAGACCTTTGTTACTTCTAAATTCCTATAACTTAAAGTAAAACTTTGTAACCATGGAGGTTATCCATCTGGTTACTTCTTAAAGAGAGCAGAGATTGTTCAATGAAGAAAATGAAGTAGGAGTTTATCTAGATTAATATGTTCTAAAGTATATTCCATAGGACACTGATCCCTGGACATTTTTGCCAAAAAAGTAATTATTGGGGAACTTGGCATAAAATATCTGTTTCACCTCCTTCCTCCTGGTTAGCTGTCATAGTGCTATAAAGTGCTACATAGTGGGAGAAGTCATCGTGTCTTATGCGGCTGTAGACCCTGTCAGCCAGTCAAGATGCACACACTGGTGCAATAGGGGCATGATTATTAAGGGGGTAATCAACCTCTCTCTGATTGGATTGGAGGCTTGTTCCACAGGAGACAATTCATTCCTGATACTGAAAACCTAATCAGAAGCCAATGGCTAGGTAGGTCATAGGTCCTAGTAGGGAAGCCAGTCCAGTCCTTTGGCGAAGTGGATATTTCACACCCATCATAGACTGTTCTGTTACCACCTTTGGTCAGAGAAGTTTCATTTTACAGTTGGCAGTAACTACTGGGGAAACCCAAATCTGATCAATGTGTTGAGAATAAATAACTATTGAGTGTTCAGCAGTAGATAAAGCATACCTATCATGCATTCCAAGCTCAAGGAATATTGCAGAAAAGAGTATGGAAAGAATGTAAGAGCCACAGGATGGGGAGAAGTGCTTTGGAACATATACAAGTAAAGGGCTTTTTATGGTCATAAACTCTCTATTTACTGGAAGAACAGTGGAAACTTCCCTATATTGTCTATGGCTTTCTAAGCCACAGGCTTCTGACTTGGTTCTCAGTACCAAACATGAATTACCCCCAACTGAGTGGGCCTCATATCCAATCAGAAAGCAGTTGATTACCCACATAACTTATGTGCTCCAATTGCCCAATTGTGTACATTTTGCCTGGCTGATTGGTTTTGTAGCTTGCAGGATGCATTGCTTGTTCACACTGTTGGTGACTTATCCCCCAGCAGCTTTCATAATGCTTTCGAGCACTAAGAGAGGTAGCCAGCAGCAGATCACTTGATTTCTCAATGTCTTGCAATCTTGGCCTGTGGTATCATCAGCACTAGGGTCTTAACATCAATTTCTGGTGGATAAACAAGTGATTTGGCAATGGCCTACATTGTTTTGGGGGCCTCATGGGCCTTCCTGACCAACAGGTCTCTGTATGTATATGGGGTGACCCAATTCTGGCATTGGGAATTACCAACAACAGCCCCTGATTTTTGGGTAAGGTTTGCTTCCCCTTAGTATGGTACTTCTGCTCATACTATCTTTTCCTCTCTTTTTAAGAGTTCTATCATTTTAGCTAATGAAGAAGTATTAATGCCATCTTTAGTGTTATGCACCCCCTTAGCCTTTCTCCCTTTACTTTTGCCCCCTTCTAGACCCTTTAACACCCTGTTTTCTATCTCTTCATTAGCTTGTCTAGTGTCCTGTCATCTGTCCATGATTTTCCTCTTTCCAAGCATCATTCTAGTTTTGTGACCAATACTGTTGTTTATTACAACCTATAAATGAATCAAACTATTCTAAGTTAGGTCATGCATACGAAATAAAACATGTACCATTTGTCTTTCTGAACCTGGGTTACCTCATTTAGTATATTTTTTCAGATCTATTTTTCTGTGAATCTATAAGCTAATATTGTCTTACTGTTGAATAGATGTGTATGTACCACATCTTCATTATCAGTTGATTGGCAACTGGAATGACTCCATTTCCTAACTGGGACTTGAACAGCCTAGTCCATCTAGCTAGCTCCAGGCAGACATATATAAGTGGTCTGTCACTATGCAAGTTTTAATGTGCTAATATTTTCATGAACCTGTATTCGCAAGTGTCGGACACAGGCAGGGCCCTGGGTTACAGCAAGCCTAAGCTGTCTGATATGAAGGCCCCAGGCGATGGAGAGGTCACAGAAGCCTGAACCACTGGTCATATCTCAGGGACCAGATTAGGAGGGGAGCTCCTCCCTTCATTCTTGGGGGTTGCAGTGAGCCTGGACCCCCAGACAAAATCTCAGACCCTGAGATTGGCAGGTAGTAGGGCCACTCCTTCTCCAAGCCTGGGATACCTGGACATTCAGATGAGATTTAGGCTCTTCCCATAACCCTGTTACCCTTGGCCAATTGCCTAGGAAACTCCTTATCAGCCAGCATTCTTCACACAGCCCATCCCCTTGTGACCCTGTTCACACCACTATGTAGATCACCTAACTCTCTCCCTATGTGCTGGCATGAATGTCCCTAGGCATCAGCATCAGCTAGCAACCTTTGAGCCCACCAATTCCCTTAGGACTCTCTTCCCACTCTCAACTGTTTATAAACCCATTTCCCTGACAAACATATAAGCTGATCACTGAGACTGTCTCCTGAAAGTTGTTCTTTCATTGTGCTTACCGTCCTGCTTTCCATTGTTGCCTGGATACCTTTGGGGAACCATGGACCTGAGGATCCAGGAAAACCACAGCTGGTTCCTGAACAAGGACCTTGTGATACATGCCAAGGTAAGGGAGTGCTCTCCCAGATGGACAATTATTGTTTGGGGGACATCAGGCCCCCTGTGACCTTGCCTCCATGTTTTTGATAGCTTGCAGGTTTCTCTTTTTCCTTCTTCATATTTGGTTTCTGCCATTATCTTGGCATTTCCACTCTTTTTCTATCATGATCAATATTGTCTCCCATGAAAAGAAATCACAGATTCATAGATTAAGGGCTTCCTGAAAGCTAGGGGAATTAAGCTCTCCCAGAGGGAGGACAACTCCTTTTGGGAGGAAGTCCTCCAGGTAACCCACTGGATTATTTCTGGGGATCCATGTCACCCAGATACATGGACCCACATAGCTTATCTGGCTAGGAAACAAAAAGTTTGGGAAGGAAATTTCCCTTCACTCCCTTGTCATGTCCTTTCACATTTCTTCACTACAGCAGCAGCAAAATTGCAAGTTCGCTGTACAAGTGGTCCAAAGTGGCTCACGTCTGGTGGCAGGCTCATGCATACGAGACAATGGTGCCTTAGTCTGTGCAGGCACAATATCTCTGTCTCCCTTCCCAGTGGCCCCAGCTGTCCAGGGACCCCCTCCCTTCTTTCCCTTTCATGAAGCCAGACTCAGGAGGCTCCTGGGCTGGCTTGGGCAGCTCAGTGTCTTGGCCATTGCCTCTGTGACTATTAGACCTGACCCAGGTGAGAGCCCGGGAGTAGGGCAGGGCTGATCCAAAGGTGATGAATCATGTGAGCTCATGACCCACTCAGCCACTGGCTGCTGTGCCAGCACCATGAAATGGCAAAAAGGGGGTCACATTTAACTAAAGCCTATGGTGAAATGAAGTTTTATGTGAACAATGCCATTTGTTACATGCTATCATAAATATAATTATTGAGTTCATCATCTCGGTCAACTTCGGTTACATAGAGGATTACTGAAAACAACAAAATTCTCTGAGAATTTTCCAGGTATTTAAAAAAGTTTGTAATGTCCTGTTACTTAAAAGGAGGAGGCAACTGACCTGAGTTTTAGGCCAGCTTGCCTCAGGACAGAAACAAAAACTTGCCTTAGTTACCCTAATAAAAGCATTTCCAAGGGCTGGAGAGATGGCTTAGTGGTTAAGCGCTTGCCTGTGAAGCCTACGGACTCCGGTTCAAGGCTCGATTCCCCAGGACCCATGTTAGCCAAATGCACAAGGGGTCACAAATGGCTGTAGTTTGTTTGCAGGGCTGGAGGCCCTGGTGTGCCCATTCTCTATCTATCTATCTATCTACCTATCTATCTATCTATCTATCTATCTATCTATCTATCTATCTAATCTGCCTCTTTCTCTCTGTCTGTCACTCTCAAATAAATAAATAAATAAAAGCATTTCCAAGTGTGTTAGAGGTATTGATGACATAAAATTGTCTTTAATTTAGATTACTTGCTTGTCAGTGAGTAATAGGATTAATTAATTTGGTGTAGTTCTCTTACTAGTCTTATAAGAAAGATGGTTAATTATTGGATGAGATGAGTTGACTGAAGGAACTGGAGAGAAATATTTCAATGTTAGACATGGAATGCTTTTTGAGTGGTACTTAGATCAGAATGTTAAAGTATATGGATAAAGATGTGTGTGTCTAGGAAAGAATTTTCAGGCCAACCCTAAACACCATGCCTAAAGTTAAAGATTTTTCAACTGTTTACCAACTCTTAAGGATGCTCTAAGTGATTTAATTTCAGTCACTATAACCTTTATGCTTCTGTTATGTAAAATATGTTGGGATAGGTTGCTTAAACTTTAATCGAATTTAAGTCATAGGTAAAACATAAAATTGTTTTTCGTTAATAAAAATTTCTATAATATATAAAATAAATGGCTATTAAGATTAAGCTAAAATTATTGGCTGTCAAATGGTGTTTTTCTTTCAAAACAGATTTGTCAAGGGTTGTGATAGAGCCTAGCTGTTTTGGTTCAACTAAGACCAGATTCTGCTCTATTGTTTGTAAAGTAACTATCTCATTTCTGGCATCTCAAGTCCAGTGCTTATAACAAAATTGACTCTTAAGACATATTCCCTACTTTAGGGTACAGCCTCATGCTCAAACAATGGACCTCATCTAAGAAAAAATAATTTCAAGCTCTGTGGTTATGTTTCCAATGTTCTTTGGGTAACTGGTACTCACACAGGTATCTGAACCAATCAAAGATTTTTCAAACACAGGTGCTAAGAATTTATACTATCTTACTTGTCCTTTCCTGACATTTTCTAGGTTAAATTAATTAGTTTGTTTATCTATAAATTAATTGGTATTGTTTTCAAGACTGATAACAGGTTCTGCCTGTATTTATAACTATTAGATATTTAAAGTGTGTCTACCTTCTATGCTTCAGATATGGCTTATGCTGCCACAGGACAACAAAAATTTTAAAAGGTTGGACAAAATGATTTTAAGAAGCTCTTGTGCCATTCTTTAACTAAATCTATTTTAGTAATCAAATGTCCTCTATATGTACATATATCCCGGCTGGTGTAACTTCTTTTCTTAGTGTGTTAACCCCCTATGTAGAAACCAAAGCCAATTGGAATCATCAGAGCAAAAATTGCCCCTGGAGATGATGGGAAACTTCTGCACTGACCTCCTGGTAAGTCACCTGTCTTCCTGAGCAGGGAGGATATGGAGACCCAAACAAAAATTGATGTACAGTCTGAAATAGGAGATTCACAACAGAAGGTAAATAAGTCCTCCTGGCTTCCCAAAGAAGGAAACACTACTTGGCCAACATGGCCCTGACTCATCCTAACAGACAGAAAACATATATCTATAGGGCTATTCCTGGGTCCCTAAAGTCTCCTTTGAAGAGCCATTAGTGACCTCAAAATTAATCTTTAATTAAATTTGGCTATCTGCTTGGTTTTAAACATTCAGAGAGAAGTGTATAACCAAAGATAAAAAAATACTTTAAATATAGGAATGGCCTATTAAGACCTGTTGTCTCTATCTTTAATAGTTCTAATTCTAGAATAACAAAATAACTATAGATGTCAAAAGGGTTATTTTCAAATCTGACAACATATAAGTAGGTTCTGAGACCAAAAAATATATATTATTATAGCCTTTAATGGCACCCAGTAACTCTCTATCATCAAGGTTAAATGTGTATATCTTTCTGATAACTCTGCTAATATCTCATCTGTTTTACAAGCCATATGAAAACAGATTAAGGCTGTGTCAACCACTACTGTGCCATTCGATGAACAGTTCTTGAAGAAAATCTCAGTCAGCTCATGTTCAGATGGCCCTGAGACAATCCAAGTCCATCTACCTGGGTTCCCTTGACCACAAGAAGGATCAGTTTGCTATTTGCTCACTTCTCATTAACTCCTTACTTTTATTATTCCTCACCAATGTTCTCTTCCATGACTATCTTCCTGTATTCCATCAATGCACTTCTTATCTCTCTAACTGCCACAATTTCATGCCCCATTCAGCAGGAAGTAGCAAATGATGACATCTTTGTCCCCTGTCTCCTAAGAGCAGTTAGAGTGTCTTCTCATGAAAGGGAGAAATAAAGGGGGAGGGGTAGAGTTAGGGTGACTGGACCCCTGAAGGTAAAATGGCAGGAAACATTTTATCTTTTGCCCAGTTCCAAAGAACTGTTTTTCCATCATGTGCGCCATGTCTCTGGCTCTGCAAAAGATAGGGCTCACCCTCTCTGATGATGGTCAAGTTATGCCTCTCTGCCTGTCCAGCTCCAAGCAGAACAAAACTCAATGCCTGCTCAATATTTACATAACCAGGAAAACTTGTGTCAAGACACCTTCTGTCCTTTTGTGCAAAGGGGTAACCACCCCATGCATAAATATTTCCTTTTCCACTTTATGTTCCCCAGTCTTGATTGTTTCAGGTGTATCTTTATGAGGCCTACAAACTCTACCTGCCCCAACTGAGAGAAATTTTCATCCTTTTGCTGCTGGGCCTTGATGTGACACTGTCTCTGGGTACCTCCGGTGACCAACAGCCTTGAATCTCTCCAGAGACAATTGAACTCTCTTGCAAATGTGGTACTTCAAAACCATTTAGCCTTAGACCTCATTACAATGGAACATGGGGGGACATGTGTGGTCTTGGGAAAAGAATGTTGTTTTTTTAATAATTAGTGAATCAAGTGTTGTTTTACAAAATGTTAAAACTCTCAGAAAACTCAATAAGGAGCTGCTTGACTGTTATAAGCCTGAGTATCTCACCATCTGTTTCTGTAACTTTAGTCACTTGGCTTCTCCCCATCCTTATCCCCCTCCTTGCTATAGGAACCCTATTACTTTTAGCCCCTGCCTCATCAAATTTCTCAGATAACAAATAACTAATACTGGTAAGGTTGCTACTAATCAGATTCTTGTGAACCATCTAGCCCTACCTGAGCCTATGATAGACTATAATGATTTCACTCAGTATGATGACATCTCCCCATTAGAAAAACAAAGGGGCGGGGGCTGTTGAACACAGGCAGGGCCCTGTGTTAAAGCAAGCATAAGCTGTCTGACATGAAGGCCCCAGGCTATGGAAAGGTCAAAGAAGTCTGAACCCCCAGCCATATCTTAGGGTCCAGACTAGCAGGAGAGCTCCTCCCCTCATTCTCAAGGGTCACAGTGAGCCTGGAGCCCTGGACAAAATCTCGTATCCTGAGATTGGCAGACAGTAGGGCCACTCTCTCTCCAAGCCTGGGATATCTGGACATCCAGAAAAGACTTAGGCTTTCCCATAACCCTCTGACCTTTGGCCAGTTGCCTGGGAAACTCCTTATCAGCAAGCAGCCTTCACACAGCCCATCCCCCTGAGACCTTCTACCTGCCACTATGTAGATCACCTGACTCTCCCTACATGCTGGAATGAAAGTCCCTAGGCATTGGTTAGCAACCTTTGAACCCACCAATCCCCTTAGGGCCCTCTTCCCACTCTCAACTGCTTATAAACCCATTTCCCTGACAAATATATGAGCTGTTCACTGAGAATATTTCCTGAAAATGGTTCTTTATCATGCTCATAACCCTGCTCTCAACAGTTGCCTGGACACCTTTAGGGAACTATGGCCCCAAGGATCCAGGAACACACACACAAATTTTATTAATTTTAAGTATGAGAATCAGGTCAGTTATAAAGATTTTTCAGTTAGTTGCTATGGCCAATTCTCAGGCCTGTTAGCCAATAAAAAGGCCAACTCAAAGATTTTCAGGAATATTTTATTACTGTTTAGAAGATGGAGAGATATTTCAAGTCTGAAATAAAAAATCAAGGCTGGTAATGCAGTTTACTTAAAGGTATGACATATATTTTCTTATACTTATAATCCCAAAACATTTGCACTGACCACTTTTCAAAAGTATGTAATGTGTCATTAGTGAGAACAAAATTTTAGATCCAAAGGCCATTTACTGTCGGCAGATAGGAAAATCCAAACCAAAGTGGCATTTTTCATTCTTTCTTTTCTTTTATTAAAATGGCTTTTTTTCTTTCTTTCTTGCACCCCTCCCTCCATGCTGACCATAGCCATCTATTTCTTGAATACTTTGTCACTATGGGAATTGACATGTTAATGATTCATATACAACTTTATATCTAAAGTTTTTAACTATCTTAAAGTTCACATATATGTAAGCTTGGCCATTTAAAAAAATTCCCATTGAGATTAACCAGGGTTTGGAGGTTAATAAAAATGTTCCTGGTTGGAAATAAATTTCAGCCAGTATCTCATGCTATAGACTATCAAATAAAATTAGACCATTCCTCCAGTTATTTATTTTGGATTTGTTCACATGTTTAATAGTACACTAGAGATTTTTTATTTGATTTTTAAAAATAATTTTATTTATACAGAAAGTGGTTTCAAAGCTTATGGGAATTATGTAAGTATATATAACTTTGGTTGCTTCAAGGTATTTATTGATTTATTTTCTAATCATAAAACATATCACATGGCCTGCTTATTTAAAGGGGAACAATATGTGGTCTAGGAATTCTTTTTTAAATGTATGGGGAGGCTTAAATTTTGTTTTATTTATCCTGCAAAAGAGAAAATCCAACCTCTTAGACCTTCAATTCAGCACTTAGAAGAGTAACTCCCTCCAAAGGGAATGAGAGGCAGCTTACATTCTCCAGTAAAGTTTGGTGAATATGCCACCCAGGCATAACATGGCATTTCAATTAGCTTGTGTGAAGATCCCAGTTTGAAAGCATTTTACAACCACAGCAATAATGCAGTCTTTAAACTAAAAAAAAAAAAAAAAAATAAAAGAAATGTGTTATTTACCTTTTGACTCCTTTTTCTACCCTCAAAAGAGCTTATAAACCAGGAATGGGTAAAGCAGCCTTGAGGTAAATTTCACTAGCAAGGGTTTTTCAGACTGCTTCTAAGTTAGTTGCTTGGTTTGCATTATCTGAACAAGACCCTACATTTCAGACACAAGTGCTAGTGTTTTTATTTATTCCTTTGTCTCTTTATAGAAAACTTCATTTCTAATGTTATGTGGGGTTTATTTATAGGCCAGTGCAAATTTCTATACAAGTGAGTAATCATAGCAGATTAGTGCAAGAAACTTTAAAAAATACATTTGTCTTCTATAGAAAAGCCCAGATAAACCTGATGTCTCAGTTATTTTCTAATTGCTGTGATAAAATGCTTTCCCAGAAGCAACTTATGGAAGAAAAAGTATTTAATTTGGCTCAATATCCAGAAAGGAGAGTCCATCCTTGGGATGGGAGGAGCATGGCCAGAGAAGGAAGCCAGTGTCACATCATCATATCAGTAGTGAGGAAGTAGAGAGAGAAAGAAAAGTGAGGAAGACTGGGCTATTACAATGCAAAGCCCCATCCCTACCTTCTAAAGTTTTCACCACCTTCTAGAACAGTGCAGCCAGCTGGGGATTATAAGCACTGACCCTATGGGGGTCATTTTACATTCATACTACCACACTTGGACTTAAGGAAGCAGAGATAAAATATTTGTTTTTACAATATTAAAAAATAGAAAATCATCATATCCCATAGAATGCTGTATTTTTAAAAACTTCTCTTTTTAAAGAAAAGTAAACTCAGGTCCAGGTTTTGTTTGTCCCTCCACCCATTAGAATTGGTGGAATGCTGCCTGTGAAACACAAATAACAAAACAACACAGAGAGCTCCAAGTGCAATCAGACAGCCTGGCTCACACCCCAGCTCCTCCAATTGCCGACCATGCAATTCAAGGGAGTTCCTTATTGCTTCCAGCTTTGTCTTATCATTTGTAAATGGAACTGAATAATAAAAATACCAATCTCTTAATGTGGTAGTAGGGCTTGCAGAATATACATACGGCTCAACAGAGAAGGCTTTCATATTATTACTATTGTTGTTAAAAGTTTTTGATCAATACCTGGGTCCATGATTTCACTGCTCTGTACTCTGTATTTTGCATTCTTGGAAATGAAGGTGTTTTGGATACTACTGGATGTTAACTGACCTGTTGGTCACACAATCCATTTAAAAATATTCATTGGGATTTATTTGAAAGAGATGGGTAGAATAGGCTCACTAGGGCTTTTTGTTGCTGCAAATGAACTTGAGACACATGAGCCACTTTGTGCATCTGGCTTTATGTGGGTACTGGGGAATCAAATTCTGGCTATTAGGCTTTGCAATCAAATGACTTAATGTAGTACCTCTAAAGCTGGGAATGGTGGGCCATGTCTTCCCTACTAGCACTTGGGAGACTGAGGTATGAAGACTGCCATGATTTCAGGGCCAGCCAGGGCTATAGAGTAATTTCCAGGTTAGTTTGGGCTGGCATGAGACTCTGTCTCTGAAAAAACAATGTAGTACTTTTAGTACTTCTTGGTGAACAGAAAACTCTTCTTGAGGGTAGTGAGCTTCCCACAATCTTCAATATAGCATGCAGCTCATAACCTGCTCCATCTCTGCATAGAAGCTCTCCTGGGAACTATTGAAGAATTTCTATGTTGTTTTAAAAGTTTTAGTAAAACTCCCCAGTCAAATTTCTTCTTTCTTCTTACATCATGGTTTCTTTCATTACCACTTGCCTGTCTCTTACTAATAATAACCCTTCTGTGTAAGGTTCACTGGGTCCCCCATATTTATGAATGAATATGAAGGATATGAAGAGGCTGGACACTGCCTGTGGTGGAAACTGTGGTAAGGATGTTAGGAAGCTGTGTTAAGAATCAAGTCAGTCAGCTGTCAGTTCAAGGAATGAAAATGGATTTTCCAGACATGCACTCTGTGTGCCACAGCAATCCTGTTACTTTCTTCTCCTTCACCATGATGGTTCATGACATAGGCTAGATCTTTCTGAGTCATGTTAAGGTGGGCCCCTTTACGGTCAGTGTCTACTGTTTTTTAATACCATAAGCCAGGGTGAACCACCCGTGCATCTTGTGCCAGCTAGTCTGGGAAAGAAGACCTCATTCTGAGGAAATTACTAAGGTCTTCTCTCTTCTTTTCACTTGTAACTCACTCTCATGCTCCTGTGTTCCTCACCTTATGTATGGATGACTTCAGAGTCTCTGTCTAGTCAGAAACCTAATGCCTGGACTCATTGGGTAGGAATTGGAGAAGGCGTGGGACCCATTTGTAGAGGAAGGAGACTCATTTCTCAACTTCAACTTGAAAAGAACTCTTTGTGCTTTCTAGTTACTCTTCTGCTTATTGGTATTTCTCTGTGAGAAGGTTCCAGAGAGGAAGAACTGCTGCTGGGTCAATTTAGTCACAATTCCCCCATTAATGCATCAAGATTGTACAGGGAAACAATCATAAAAACAGGACATGGAACTTTTCCTGTATTATCTTCCTGCCATGTGGACATTTTCATAAAGTGACTATTATTTTATCATCTCCATATTTACCTACCATACTTTTCAGTGGATGGCTTGCCCTAGTTGAACATTTTCTATTATTACTTCCAGCCTTTCACACACCAGAAGGGAAAACATAAGACATTTAAAAATCAGGTTCCAAGAGGAAGCAGACAAACTGGAGGGTCACTGAGCTTCAGTTTCTGTTAAGGCTAAATGCAGTTAAATGGTAGGTATAGGAGTGCCTGGATTAAACAAGGATGTTCTCTGTTGATGGAGATAAAACCTTAAGCAGACTTACTTCCCAACTCCAAAGTCACCATGAAAATGTTTGTGACAAGTTCATTAGAAGAGAGTCTTTCTTTGTAAGGGTTACATTGAATTAAGTGACAGAAATAGGCTAAAAATAGTTTCTGTGATATAAACACAGCTTTAAAAAACTGCTAATATTTAAGTAATTTGAGGCTATGACGATGTTTGTGCATCATATGTATAATGTTAAAATGAGCAAGAGGGATGTCACATGATGGTCCAGAGTACTGGGTATGGCCAGCTGGATTAGAGACACTTTCGTGTAACTTTAGGTAGAAAGAATCCATCCATCCCTGGCTCATTCATTTATTGCAGTGTGTGCAGTGATATGCTGCCCAGGTTCATTACTGCAGTGGGTATGGTGATGTGCTGCCCAGATCTCCTCTTCAGGACAGAGAATCTAGCTTTATCAGGTGTCCTCACTGCTAATGGTTCAAAGCTGGTTCTTTTTGAAAAGGACTGGCTCTTACTGAAGGAAGCTGCCTTGTCCCCAGTGACCTGCTCTCCATGGCAACTCGTTCTCAATGACTAGCCTGTTTGCAGGTATAAGGCTAGGCCCCAGAGATTCACTACTTCTATGCTATTGTAGGGCTTACAGACTAGTGGGGGGAAAGAAGCTTGACAATAAGAAAACAGATACTACAAAAGAAAGCTTCAAAGTCTGGCAAATACCATTAAGGTAATAAAAAAAAGAAGATATTTGAGATTCTGTGGGTAAGTACATATGTCTAGGAAAACTCAACTTTCACAAGCGATACAATTTGCTGACAGCCTTCAATGACAAAAAGGAGCAGGGGGTGTTGACAGCCCCCCAAAAGGTCCTCAAAGTGAGTACAAGAGGGCCTTGGATGACTCACACAATAATTAGTAATGATGAAGAATGAGGAGGCCATTCCAGGATGAGAGAGTTCTATGTAAAATAACTTTTAACCTAGACCCCGGATAGCACACCCTTCAACTTGAATCTAATTAAACATCATTCTTGTCTCATTTTGTGACTTTTGGCTTACAAGATCAGGAGATGTTCCAAATACAAAGTTAAGGTCATTCTCCATAAGAGTCACCTTGCCCTGTTCAGTATGAAAGCCACTTTTCCATCCAAAGATGCCACCTTTGAAGGCTTTTAGAGATATTTTGGAAAAAGTTATTTATTTTATTTGTATTGCCTTCCCATTATTTCTATAAAGTAATTCAAAAGCAGGCCCTCTTGATGGTTGGTAATTAGTGAGAGAATCTCATTTGCAGGGCATTCTTTTTAATATTGCAGAATAAATTGTGATCCATATAATGTAAAATTTATCTTCTGAGTATTTTGGAAATATCACTACTATTTATTAGCTGAATACAAATAGGATAATACATGACACTTCTAAACTTCACAGGTTTCTTTAAACTTATTTAAGAATCCTTTGTCAGTGCCCCAGCAATATATTTGCCCATGATTAAAATTTGTTTTTCACTTAGGTTGCTCATAATCAGCTTGGTGTGGAAGTCCAGGAATCCTTATCATATGAGAAGTGCTGGGCGGGTCAGGACAGAGGACCCAAGCACTATAGAGGATTCCTGAAAATGTTAGGAAGCCTTCCTTGGGGTGCTTCTTTAAAGATTTCTAAAGATTTTTTTGTTTATTTTTATTTACTTATTTGAGAGTGACAGAGAGAAGGAGGCAGAGAGAGAGAGAGAGAGAGAGAGAGAGAGAGAGAGAGAGGGAGAGAATGGTGCACCAGAGCCTCCAACCACTGCAAACGAACTCCAGATGTGTGTGCCCCCTTGTGCATCTGGCTAACGTGAGTCCTGGGGAATCGAGCCTTGAATCAGTTTCCTTAGGCTTCACAGGCAAGCGCTTAACCACTAAGCCATCTCTCTAGCCCCGGGGTGCTTCTTATATTCTTGTGTTCCACCAATATTCTGTTAGGATAAACAATGGAACTTGTTCCCATTCACATTTTAGTTCAACACTAGCAAAGTATTCTAAAAGTCATCCTACTCTAGACACTGTGATGGTGAGTTTCCCATTGATAGAGGCATTCAAACTGAGACAGGATTGCTGAATAGCATTCAAGTATTCAAAGCCACTGGTAACATGTAGGAAGTGTTTCTACTTTACATTCTGATTTGAGTGAGATGAACAAGAGATTTCCCCTCATACCAAAGTTCTGTGACTCTATGGCACAGAGACCTTAGTAGTAAGCCATTGAGGTTGTAGGGTTGTTTATTTTTGTGGTATGGCTGGGAACATCTTGATTGCTATAGAAACATAGTAGCTTTGTGACAGTTTGAAGACAGCACACGTATCTGAATGATCTGATAATCATAACGGTTATAAGAACTACTAATATGGTACTTTCTATGCCCTGGGTGTTGTGTTCAGTACTTTATATACATGACCTCATTTCCTCTTCATAGTCATTTGATAAGACATGCTATTAATATTTTATGTGTTTATAGGTGAGAAAACTGGCAGAGGATTTGAATGATTCATGTAGGGTCCCATAGAAGATGAGTGATACCTGGGGTCAGTCAGAGTGAGTCCAGCTCTGAAGTGGCTGTCATGTTGTCATTCCACTTTGTCACTGTGAGTCTCAAACTTCTTACTTATATTGTGAGGCTTGAAACACTACCATGTACCTCATTTCCTCCACTTGACATGGTCCTCAGGAAAGAATGGATGGAGAAAGGCTTCTGTTTTCCCCTCTGCTTCTTAAAGTAATGAACTAAGAATCAAAAAGTAGATTGCAGAACACTTAAACCAATGGTGAGTTAACCCTGTTTGACCTTTCTTGCACCAGGGTCATCTGATGGAACACCTGTCAGGATGTGATCAGCCAGAGGGCTCCAGAAAACTGCAGTGAGCTGAAAGGCCACAATGGAAGCTGACCTCATGGCACATTTACAGCAAGACTTTGAGAAGTACGTATGATCTTGGAGTTGGTTAGAATGGCTGGGCTTGGAGAAACCAAAGAAACTTGTCTCCCTGTGGTCTGAATGGAAGCCTGAGGCACACAGGAAAAGCACTCCGGCAAAACCAGCTGACAGCCTGCCTTATTGGTTCATGAAACCATGAGTGGTTTGCAGAATGTCATAACAAATCACAAACAACCACAGAAATAATTGGGCACAAGTTTTACTCAGATTGTTTAGATACTATCTACTCTTTTTGTAAGAGATGAAAAACATGCCAGGCTTGGACTTCTCAAAGCTCCAGAGAGAGAATGAAGAGGCTACCATTTCCTCCCTAGCAACCTTATGTTTCTTCTCTTTTAAAAGCATATTTCTTCATAGAACTGAATATTTTCATGATCTTTTCTTGCTACCTA
The DNA here is from genome assembly GCF_020740685.1 of Jaculus jaculus. Taxonomy (NCBI): domain Eukaryota; kingdom Metazoa; phylum Chordata; class Mammalia; order Rodentia; family Dipodidae; genus Jaculus; species Jaculus jaculus. The sequence continues at coordinate 65,131,098 of NC_059102.1, forward strand.
CCTTCATCTTTCTTTCCCTTTTTTCTTTCTGTCTTAAAAAAATTCTTTTTGTTAGTTTTATATTCTTTTTGTCTTTTAAACCTTTCATTTATTACTTATTTGCAAGGAGAGAGAGAGAGAGAGAGAGAGAGAGAGAGAGAGAGAGAGAGAGAGAGAGAGAGAGAGGGAGAGAGAGAGAGAGAGAGAGAGAGGGAGGGAGGGAGGGAGGGAGAGAGGGAGAGAATATGAACAGATGGGCCAGTGCTTCTTGCCTTATTTTTTGTAGAAGGCCAATACTTACTGAGCTGGGCATTCTTAAAGGGGCTTCTGCTATTCAGACATCATACAATCCCTCTCCTGGCACTTTACACGCCACAGCATGGACAGCTAGCCCTGACTATGCTATTAGATTCTTTTACTGACTCTCTGAAAGAGTTTGGGTTAGTTTCATAATTCCTCCTTACATGAGATGACAGAGCAAGGCTGCCTGCTTTGTCACTATCCAACATGTTAGTAAACTGAGCACATTATGAGACTTCTTTGTGCCTCATCTTTTTCCTATGTAAAAAAAGAGATGCCATTAGTAAAAATTTAAATTTGTTGATCCAAGTTCTCTTAAGCATTGTATAGGACTTTAATGGACAGTCCTACAAAGTGGGTTTTCCTAGTACCTTTATTTTACAAACAGAATAATTGAAGTAGAGAATGGTTAGTCACTTCATCTGAATTGATAGTAAATGGCTGAGGGGTAATTCAAATTCATGGGGCTATACTCCAGGGTTAGTGCTCCTGAGCACCATGCACCCTCATCAAAGGACTGTGAGAATACGGGACATGGAAAGGGTGACAACAGTACCAGCACCCCTGGCAGCACCTCGCTGATGCTGATGGTGTCTGCTCACAACTGAGCTTCTCTGGGGCACATACAAGAGAACAGTTATCCTACTTTCTTCTTTTTCTTTATTTGAGACAGCATCTCACATGGTAACTCAGGCTGTCTTAGAAGTCACTATGTAGCCATGCTGGCTTTGAATTCATAGAAATCCTCTTGTCTCAGACTACCAAGTGAGCAGATTCCAGGTGTGAGCCACCATGTCTAGCTTTTTTCCCTCCCTCCCTTCCTTTCTTCCTTCTTTTCTTTCCCAACCCACCAGGGTAAGTGCTCTACCTCTGAGATACATCCTAATTCCCAAGAAAGGAGTTCTGAAGTCCACAAATAAGTACTGAAGATCAAAAAGAGACACAGTAAAAGTGGATAAAAGGGAATGCCAGTATTTTAAGTTGGAACAATTTTAATGGAGAAGGTAAATCCTGAGTAGAGAAGAGAAGATCTAAATAAACCCAGATCATGCATGTAGAGAAGGCAGAAGCTTAAGGCTTTGGATTAAAACTAAATTTGAGAAAGGAAGTGTAGGGAAACAAGGACATGTAATGACATGAAGGAAGGAGCAGGGCACATGGGAATGGGGTCCTTATCCCAGTTTCTGTTCCAAACACACAGCTGTGGGGAATAGTCTACTGTGGCAGAAATGTTAGATAAGTTCTTCAAGAAGGGGACCGGGTCTCAATCTCCAAATAAAAAAATCCCCACTGTTTTTAATCTTCTATGTGTTTATTGTACCTGTGAGTAAGAAATGTTTGAAATTCCAGCAGGAACATAATGGAGGTGATTTCTGCTGGGGAATCTTAAACTACTGGCATCAAATAGACATGGCGATAAGACATATCACTTTAGCCAAGAGCAGAGAAATTCATTTAAAGAGGTATAGGACCCTTTCCATATATTATAGAAAAATGTGTGTAGATAATACTGAAACATAAGCTGAAAAAGTTGGGACTTGGAGATGACAACACAACTAGAAAACATAGAGAATAAATTATTTCAAGATGACTTGAAGATATTCAAAGAAAGACACAATTTGTATAGAACACTGATGGGAAATTCCTTGTGGGAAGGTGGGAAAGAGTTTAACGTGACAAATTTAACACCTCACAAACAAATATAAGAAATATGCTGGAAAAAATAAGCTGCTTAGGTTTGGAACCCAGGATGAGATGATGGTGGTCATGTTTCTTCATGTTCTGACATCATCACACCACTTCTCAGGAGCATAGGACCTTCTCTAGACAAACATTTTGTTAAAGAATTAGCTTGTTTAGTTTTTAAAGGAAAAGCACCCATTTTAGAAGAACAAATGGGAGGTCAAGATGGTCATAAAAAGACTAAGTGTGAGGTACAATCCTGCATCTCTTATTTAGAGCAAGCAAGTAGATGAGATAAGGGTGTCTCCAACTACAATGAGCACGTGAACCACCAGATCCAGATTCAGTGTATGTATATTGGGGAAGAGGCTGACCTCAGAGAAGAGCAGAATTCTTTATTTGATAAATAAATACAGTAGATACCAGTCCATGGACTACTCTAAGTATCAAGTCTAGTCTATATGACACTAGTGCTGACAATGTAAGGAGTAAAGTGGCGAGAGAGAGAGGGAGGGGGGGAAAGGGGGGGGAGATGGGTGTGCCAGGACCTCCTGCCATTGCAAGTGAATGTCAAATGTATGCACCACTCTGTCACTCTGTGCATATGGCTTTACATGGGTCGTGGATAATTGACCCCAGGCCATTAGGCCTTATATACAAGTGCCTGTAGTTGCTGAGCCATCTGTCTTTCCCTTTCTTCTTAAATTGTTCATTTTACTATTTTTTGAAAGAGAGTCTACTTGTGTAGCCCAGATCACATTGAACTCGTGATCCTCTTGCCTCAAACTGCTGAGTGCTCAGATCATAGCATGAGACCTGACCATGGTCTTTTTCTTCATACTTATAGATGTTTGGTTTTGTTTTTTTTTTTTTTGAAATACAGAAGTGGATCCAGAGATCCATTTTGTCTTTTCCAAACTCATTAGGGTATAACCCAAGTCCATCACATAGTATATATTCAAGAACATCTTACATGAATAGATAAGATTAGATAGATGATTCTATGCCTCATATTACCTGGACCTTTCAGACCAAGAGTAACACACTTAGTTTGAGAAATATAACCCAAAACCATTGGAAAATATTATAGGGGGGACTTTAAAGGTAAAGCAATAAGTGGATATAATTAGTCAAAGGTAGCCTATTTAATATGGGAGAAAAATCACAGATTCACCCTAAATATGTGAGGAAACCACCGGATAATAATATTAATTATTATTCTTAAACATCTGGCATGTGCCAGATATGATCACAACATATACAGTTCTATCTTATTGAATCTTCACAAAAATGCAATTAGATGGGAATGTGGTGGTATAAGTTGTGTCTAATAAAATGTAGTAATTTTTCTAGATTACTTTTCAGGAGAGTGGTGAAACAAGAAAGCAAGCTCAGAATCTAAGTACAGAATCTAAATAAGGTGTCTTGGACACTAGACCTTAAAACCCAACATTTAAGTACTCATCCTGGATGTCCAAAGCCTGTCTGCAATAGCTGCAGCACGATGGGAAGAGTAGGGAGGGGCTTTTACATTCTTGGCTGCATCTATCATCTTTCATATTCTAAAACATAATATATGCTGAAAAACAGTTCTTGAGTGAATAGAATGGTCAGCCCAATTGGAAATTATTTGCCCTTTCTATCTATTGTGTTGTCAAAGAGACATGTTTCCTTGCCTTCCTTTGAGTTATGTTCTGAAACATTTGTATGAGGTTGGGACAGTGTGTTTCAACTTTTTTTTCAGCATCCCTTCCACTGATACCAAACATGCCAAGTATACTGAAAATATGTTATATATTGTATGTGTTTCTGTGCTGTGTGCATAGTACGATTCTTTTTAAGTCTTGGTCTCTTTCCAAGAATAAAATTCTCCACTTTGCAAGTGGTATTGCCCTGTGGAGAATGTGTGGCCAGAAAGGTGCATGCCATAAGCCAAAATATGAAAATACCTAAAATGAGTTTTATAGGCTGTAGCGATGGCTTAGCAGTTAAGGTTCTTGCCTGTGAAGCCTAAGAATACAGGTTCAACTTCCCAGAATCCACATAAGCCAGGCGTACATGGTGTCTGGAGTTTGTTTGCAGTGGCTAGAGGCCCTTGTGCGTCCATTCTCTTTCTCTCACTTTCTCTCTCTCATAAATAAATAAATAAATAAAAATAAAGAATATTTTAAAATGAGTTTTATGTTCACTTAGTAGATGTAGCAAGAATTGCCAACCATTACCCTATAACCATTCTCCCCTCTTCGTAAGTAACAGGTTATAAATATGTAGCTAAGTACATCACAATCCAAGAACAAGTTGTCCCAGCCTTTTAAATCTTCCATTCAGCAGGCTGAGCACAGTGTCACTAAGCTGACTGACTCCATGTCTTCACCTCCCTGTAATACCAAATTATACCAAGGTACCTACTACACTAAGTGTGAGAGAGGTAATATCTGCATTAACCTAGTGTAAAGGGTCTGCTACATACAGATGACACTAATTGTAATTAGGATAAATCTATTTTCATTACACATTAAATTATTAATCATTAGTGTGTATAATTAATTCACATTCATCACAGCTATATTTCCTATAAAATGTTCAGAATTTCCTCCCACTCCCATCTTTTCTAGCCAGTGCCATTATTATCATGAGCTTCATCAAATGCTTGTGTAGAGGTTAGACAAAAAGTGCAATGGCACTCTATATGCTTAGAATTTGCTATAAGACATGATTGTTAGAGAAAGCCACTAATTTTCAATTCATGATTTACAATCTGGATATCTTGAATTTTGAATAATGGGGCTTCTCAGTCAGGGTGGGATCATTGAGAACTGTAATAGTCAGGAGGTAGTAGGAAGACAGAGAAAAATCAAGGAAAATACAAGTAGATAAAGTCAGAGATGATGCAAATCACTTTTTCTTTAGGTTCACTTAGAGAAGAAAGAGGAGAGAAATGTAGGATGGGTCACTATTGAGTAGCTGGGAAAAGAAAGGTCTCCAGGTCAAAGTACCTGACAAAAGGAAAGATCAGAAGCACACACCCTTGGGAAAGGAAAGATGTGTCATAATAGGCCATTGCTAATTTGGATCAGAAAGTTGTCTGTGGCCACAGGAAAGCCTGGAAGACTTGTTACCTACACACCTGGCATGAGAGCCATCAACCATTTGGCTTTAAAGCAAAGGAGAAGAGGTGACATCTGAAATTAGGCTTTCTTAAGTTTTCATGTATGTGTGCTGGGAATTTGATTGCATAGCCTGTTATAGTGGCAACCAGCATGATGACTCACCCTGAAGTACAACATTGGGTAATAAACTTGTAGACTTCTTAGAGATTTGAAAAGCCATAACAAAACACACAAAAACAAGGATAGAACTTGGTTGGCTTGTGAAGTTGGAATTCACTGTGCAGTCTCAGAATGGCCTCGAACTCACAATAATCTTCCTACTTCTGCTTACTGAGTGCTGGAATTAAAGGTGTGCACCACCATGCCTAGCTCCATCCACTTCATTATGAGACAGGGTCTCTTATTCATCCAGAGCCCACCAATTGTGCTAGACTGGCTGGCCAACAAGTCACAGGGATCCACATGTCCTCTCCTCCCCAGTATTGCAATTAAAGGCATGTGCCCCAATGCCTGGCATTTTTACATGGGTAATGGAAGCTGGGGTTAGATCTTCATGCTTGTGAGTCAAGCACTTTCCTCACTAGACTGCCTTCTCAGCCCTACCAATGTGTGTTTATGTGTATGTGTTTGTGTGTGTGTGAGAGAGTGGTATATGCACATATGTGTACAGATGCACTCATACTGTGAGCACACGTGCAGAGGTCAGGGGAAGATATCAAATATTCTCGACTGTTCTTTTGCCTTATTTCCCTCACACAGAGTTTCTCATTGAACCTGGAGCTTCCTGGTTTTCAGATTGACTGGCTCTCCAAGGAGTCCCAGTGATTCTCTTGTCTGTGCCTTACTCAACGTTGTGGTCACAGCTATGCACAGGCGTGTCTGGTTCTTCACATGGGTGCTGGGGCTCACACTCAGATCCTCATGCCTGTTCAACAAGCACTCATCCTATGCGCCATCTTCTCAGCCCACAGATGCCCTTTTGATATAAAGAATTTCTTTCTCCAAAGTTCTATTAAGGAAAGATTCTTGGCTGGCAAGTGTGGTGATGTGGTGGAAAGACTCCTCCTCTAGCTTGCTCTGCTGCTTATGACTGTGAGTACTTGTGTGAGGAGCCAGCCTTTTCTGTCTCCCATCTGTAAAGGCTGGATAAACCCTTTTATTTCAGAGATCTCTTGGTGTTAAGACTTAATTTTTTTTTTTTTTTGGCTATTGTTCTGTTTAGAATTGTTTTAATTCCTAGATCTGAGACTTCTGGTAAGTTGGGCCCAAAAATCTGCTGATTCTATCTTTTCCCGATGCTCCTCCTGGCATCTCTCTGTGTGCTCATTCCTCCTTCCTCCACTCTTCACAGGTCCACGTGTCAAGAGCTCACCCATGAACTCCTGCACTGACATCTCCTGCTCAGCCTGTTTCACAGGGAGTGCAGTCTATGATATGTATCAGGATGGCCACACATTTTCCCCCAAATATATGCTTCCTATAGAACCAAACTTCTACTCATTCTAAATGAAAGGTGATTTGTGAAGGACAAAATATGTGTGATTTTTTCAAAGTTTTATCTATTCATTTTTTTAAGTACTGGAATTAGTGCATATTATATGAAAAAGGAAAATGCTCATTTCTTTTTATAATGTTAAAAAACTTTATTACTATAAGTCAATCACTATGTTATAAAAATTAAAAGCTATAGTTTCTTATAAGAATATAGATAAAAAAAAAATTCTATACCACATATAGTGATTGATTCTGGCTGTGTGTTAAGAGAATAGTATAGCATGAACAAGTAGAGTTTACTCTAAGACCATAAGGATGGTTCGATACTAGGAAATCTATCAATATAATTTATTACATCAACAAATGAAATGTAGACAGTCAATGATTATATCAATAGATGCCTGAAAGGCCCCATAAAAATCCAAAATCCCTTCCAAATAAAAAATTCCAAATAAAGGAAACAATTTCACTATGATAGATTTTTTTTGTGAAAACTCAATAGCAAGTACTGTAATAAACTATGAAATACTAAAATATTTCCATTAAAATAGAGTTGATTTCTTATTAAAATTAAAGTGTAGTGAAATTGATTACACCTTCTGTCCCCTCTGGTTTAGGACCCTCCCAGTGCAGTGACTGCAGGGCTGCACTTAGGCCTTTTCTTCCTCCTGGCAGATGGAGACTTCCTGCAGGCAGGTCAATACCTTGCCAACTTTTGCATTCTCAGTCTCTGATGGGCTTTATGACATTCACACAAAAAAGTTCTTGGTGGCATAAGCAATTGAATGAATATAATAGCAGAATTTTGTACTTTATTAAAGACCATTTTTCCTTCCTCACAAGAGAATTGTCAGTTTGATTTATATATGAGATGCTGAGCATACCATGAGAACAATTTGCAAAGCCTGTTTCCAAAATCCAACTAAAGAATTATATTTGCATTTTGGTTCAGAGACTGACGAGCCCAGCCTTTTCACTTCTTATTATGCAGTGTTGCTTTGAGATTTCAAAATACTACGTAGTTCCTCGTGGTAACATTTAGAGCTCTTTCCATGGTTGTTCAATGATTTATCCAACAGATTTAGAAGCTGAGCTGTGAAAATCTTGGAAATATAATACTAAGGTCACTTAGCTTATGTGTATATACCTTAGAAGCCCCCAAATTAAAAACAAACATAAAACCCTAAAAGTAATTAAAAAATCCTTTTCTGAAAGGAATTTTCATCTCAAGTCTTTCTCACCTTCTAAAACCAAATTTTCCTCTAATGTGCTTTCAAAAAAATTTTGAAGACATATACATACACAAATTCTTTGGAACCCTAAGTTATTTTATTTGCTATTCATAGGCCAGGTCATCTTCATAAACTTGCTGCCACCCTTTCAGTGAATGCTTCATAATGTTATGTCTTTCTCTTAAGAGATGCTCTATTTGTTACCTTGAGAAAGGACACAGAAATTGAATGTCTAGGATTCTGTACTGAAGTGCTATCCTACCTTATTCATTCATTCATTTATTTATTAGTATTTGTGAAGCTCATGAGCTGGTGTGAGGACAGCTTGAGGCTAAGATCCCACTAGAGAATTTATAGTCTGGTACTTTTCTCTTCCTGCTTGTCATTTCTTTTTCAATGGTGCTTTTTAGGGGCAACAAGAAAGCAAAAAGCCATGTTCTCACATTTTGCAAATTAAATGAATAATTTAATTAATTCATAATTTAATTATTAACTGGGTAGTTTAAAGGAATAAATGGACTTTTAATCCCAGCACTCGGGAGGCAGAGGTAGTAGGATCGCTGCGAGTTTGAGGCCACCCTGAGACTCCATAGTGAATTCCAGGTCAGCCTGGGCTCAAGTAAGACTCTACCTCAAAAATCAACAACAACAACAACAAAAAAGAAAGAAATGTTTTTTTTTTCTTTTACTTTCTCCTTCATCTATTTATCTGTCATCTATCATCTATTTCTCTATCAAGCATTTTTCTTATTATCTACATATATCTCATTACCAATCATATGTATTAAACATAGTTAGAAATCTGTGTATCATCCGCTTACCAATCATATAGCCATCTATTTATCTTCTACATATTTACACATATATTTAGCTATCCTTTGTCTGTAGAACATATAACATTATCCCACTTCTCCAAGAAACATAACCCTGATTTTTCTTGGGGAATCCTCTTTCTCTGCCAACTAGTGTGGTTGGAGGAAGTTGGATACCTACTTCAATTTCACGAGATGGCATGGGGCCCATTTCTGACCAGGAAGAAGAATTTCTGAATGAGGTGGAATTATCAGGAAGAGATATGGACCCTCTTGTGTGGTTTCAGAATTGGCAAAATTTAATACTAGAGTTGATGGTGGCCATCTTGTCAAACAAATGGAAAAACCGTATGAATATAAAATTGAAAGTAATGCCAAAGGAACCGAGTGATGGAGGTAGTTTTGATGAGAACACTTTAAGATCAGAGTTCAGTTAAGTTTAAAGCAAGACTTACAGACTTTTCAAATGTGTGATGTGAGCCAATTTTCTCTCTCTCTCCCTTCCTCATCTCCCCCTCTGTCTGCTTTTTAAAGCCAGTCTGAAAGGAGGCTTCTTTTTTCACTTGCAAATACATTTAACTGGGATCACTAACACAGTCTAGGGGAGTTAGGGAAGGCTTCCTCAGAATGCATTATCTAAATTACTTCTCTGAGGAACCAGGCTGACAGGGAAGAAGAGAGAAGCTTAAGCAAGGAAAGCAACTTATTGGAGAACTGGGTGGGGAGAGAGCATAGCTTGTGTGAGCAATTGAAAGTGATTCTTTCTGAATGGCACAGGAAGATCAAGACAGATTTGAGGCAGGAACAACAGTAAGGGGACATAAGGATGCAGAGGTCACACAGGATCTGATAATGCTGACCTTTACTACCCAAGCCAGAGGAAAGATCCTAGTTACGGTGACAGCAAGACCCAGACTCCCTCCTAGAAGCAGGCTTCTGACGGCCATGCCAAAAACTGTTCACAGAGGGGCAACACAAGGCTGAAAACAAGAAGACTTCTGGTGTAACATGGTATGACTCTGCTTAGCAGGAACAACAGAACCCCAGTGAAATGAGTGACCTGGAGATTGGTGACAGCTACATCAAGAGGCTTTGAGGATTGACCAGACAACAGACAGGAAGTCAAGATAGGAGCTGAGATTCGTACTTGGGCACTGGCTGATGGTGGCACATAATGGGAAGAAAAGGTCTCAGAAGATCAATTCAGTGTACGAGATTTTACGTTTGAGATTTCTACAACATCTGAGAGGAAATGTGGGCTAGGCTCTGGGTATTAGGCTGTGGGTATTCTAGTTTCTATCTGTTAAGAACATGAGTGCTTTGCATAGATGTAAATTCAAGAGATGTGGAAGCTGTGACTGTAGATGAGATATTTTGTATGTAATATGTTTAGTCAGGAATAGTGAGTGCCTATCTTGAAGAACACGTACTTTCAGGGATGGATGAAGTAGTTAAGTATAGGTTGGAATAAGAGAATATAACACTAAAAATTCCTACAAGAAATTAGTCAGAATAACTGAAGAAAAATCAAGGGGCTATGGCAATATAGAGGATGAGATTAGGCTGTCTGTTAAGGAGGAAGTAGAGTTAAAAATGCTAATTGGGGTTAATGAGCTTATAAATTAGGAAAATTTATTGCTTCTGTTTTGTCTTTAATATGTATTACCAAGGTGAAATAAATGTGGCACTTTCACAAAGCTCTATAAAATTTACTAAATATGATCACCAGAAGTGGTTAATAGCATTATGAAGAAGGGACTGGATTTTGCACAGGATGTTGTGGCTTGTATCTGCAACATTTCTCAAAAGGTCATGTGATGAAGGCTTGGTCCCCAGCCTGTGGTGCTCTTAGACTGTCTGTCTTCTCTCTATGTGTGTCTCTCCTCTCTCCTTTCTGGTTGCCATGAAATGAGCAGTTTTCTTTTATCATGATGTGTCTGACTAGACATGGGTTTAAAAGCTGTGGACACAGCCGACTATACACTAAAACCTCTGAAACCAAGAGCCAAACAAACACTTCCTCTTTTAAGCTGGTTTTCTCAGACAGTTTTTTGGAGCAATGGAATACTGACAAACTGGAGAAGGTGTAGTGGGGAAGGGAGAGCAGATGAGAAAACTGGAACACTGTGTGCAGAAGATGCTTGGAGTCTGGGGTGGGCAGACTTGGGAAGAACCCCAAGTGTAAGTCTGGTCTGTCTACTTGTATACCCAGGCTTTCAACCATCTTGAGCCACAGTCTCTTCCTCTGGAAAAATAAAAATAAGAACACTAATTCTTTATATAGTTGTTGTATACATGTTCATATAGTAGCTGTTCGAAGAGAATTCACAAATTTTCACAAATCTATGTGTGTGTTCTCTTCATAAGCAATAGCACTGAGTAGTCAGAGGGGATTCAGACAATTTCCCTTAGAACCCAAAATCAAAAGTTTCCCAAGTGATGCTTGCATTTTATAAAAGAAGGATGGCAAATTGGTTATGAGATTTAGTCACAAGGATGTTGCTACTAATCTTGGAGAAAGCAGTTTTAGTAAAATGACGTGGACATGCCAAGAGACAGTGTATTGATTCAGAAGTTAGTAGATGGTATACATGATAGGTTTCGAAGTCTAGCTAGAAAAGTTCAGAAAGAAAGAGAAGGAGAGGGAAGGATAACACTGGGGGAAGAGGCCAAGTAAAAGGGGGAATGACTGTCTTGTGATGGCAGAAACTTGAGACTGTTTTACTTTTGGGATGGAACCTTACTTCAGAGGCTGCCCATTCACCAGAGTAGTGAAACTGTCTCTTCTAATAAAGACTATTCTTTGAAATCACAAAATTTGCCTTCATATTTTTTCTGTATCCCTGCTGTCATTTAGATTTAAAGAAAACAGTCAAGACATAAAAAGCATAGCCTGTTGGGAAGTTTAAATTTGAGACTTGTTCTTTGAAGAGCCTTATTAAGTCTCCATGTTTTTGAACTGACTTCTAATCCCTGATACTGGTCCTTCTTGTAGAATGCAGAGCAACTTCTCACTGGGATAATCACTCTTTGACAGCTGGAGGCACCATCAGAACTTGAGATAATTACCCACAACAGGAAGGAGTGAATTCTGAGTGTATCATCTCCTACTTCTACAGCCCAGCAATGGAGGTTAACAAGGCAGGCTGACTCTTGGCTCTAGGAGAACGTATAAGTCATCCGTAATTGGAGGTGTCACCTTTGTTCCCTTAAGCAGTAGCCAAAGAACTTTCTACATTTGATTTGAGATAAATGAGAAAGTCAAGGAAATGTTTGCATCTCTAAGATGAACGACTTCGCTATTCCTCTGAAATTCTACAGGGGATGGTGGTGATTAAAAATACATTTTTTACAAAAGTAAAACTATCTAGAGAGTTAATAGTCTTGAAGAAGCCAGTGGAAGTCACAGAAGCTCATGATCAAGGGTTCTGGGATTCTGTACTGCACTTTGCTCTTTCTTCTTGAAGGAGGCAGATGTGGACAACACACCCTAAGGAGAACTGGGCATATAAATCATGGTATCAGTACTTTGGGGAACACAGCCAGGGGAGTATTGAAAGGAAAAGCATATGAACACATTCCCTTTAGCAAGTTTCTCCCACTTCTCAAGAGAAGATCTGCAGTCTAGGCTTCACTTGAGACTGCTGAGCCTTCATTGTCCACATGTTGACCATGATTGGGTGATGCTGGATGGACATCTCTGTGTGGGGATTCGGGACTTGAAAGTCACAAGTGAAGTTAATTCATGTTGCTGCCAGTAATTTGATGACTTCAGATAAATATTCCTCCTTTTAGACCATCTTTTATCCCCATACACAAAGCCATAGAAAGCAAATAGCCACTCAAATTCTTGCCTATTCTGCAACTCTGGGCATTAAGAAATTGGTGAAGAAAGATATATTTATATATTTCTAATAAAAATAATTAAAATAAAAGAGCTCTTTGTGTGTTTTGCTTTGGGAGTTTTATGTGCCATTTGATTATATGGGCAAGGGAGGAGTGGGCGTGAAATCCAGACATCTTGGGTCAGCATGTGTCGGCAGTAATATTCTTATATAAAAATGTGGATAAACATGAATTATACACTTGCTTTCATCCCAAATATTTGCTTTACAATTTCTTAATCTTCTGGAATTCTGGAAATTACTTTTGGCATATTTGTCATTCCTGGGGTACAACTTTATGCTATTTGAAACACAAATGGTTTCAGCCTCAAAATAACAGTTCCTGCTAATCAACTCAAAATCTTCCAAGTCACACAGACTGTTGGAAACCGGAGCCCACTTTTTTTTCTGGACAGGGAATGCATTTGCTTAGTACATGAAATTTAGTTCAAACTTGGGTATTATTTTTCAGGGCCTACTCTTTGGAAAATAGATGAGTGGCACAAGACTGTTTTGTGAATAGCAAACTTTATCAATATTTTCTTAGGACCCAACCCACATCATACCTTTTGAATTAATTACATAGGTCATACATATGTTGTCATGGAATTATTTTTTCTTTGAATTTTTCATGCATCACCATAAGAAGATCAGGCAGGCAAGCATACCTCGTGGGAAGTCCTGGGTTTTTAATCCTAACACAGGGTCCTGGGCTTTACTCTGAGTCAGAGCTTTGCAATTGGTTAAGCTTTGGTCTCAAGTACTGTTGACTAAGGAGGGCTTTCCAGTAAGTGAATGGTTTCCCCTTCTTATAACCCTTTGATCAGAAAGCCAGCATGTCCTTCTCATTTCTCACATTGGGAGGTTCAATCATCTTGGTGTTCTAAGGTAAGCCCTGCCCAGAGCTTCCTTAGCTTCCTCCCTTAGGTGACCTTGGTTCTGATTCTGGTTTTTGAAGACATGGAATTTGTATGCATATTTTGGGTTTTGATATCTAGGGGCTCATGCATGTACTGAGTTGCTTCACAGACTGTAAATTTTCACTGTGGACCATGAAGGCTAAATGACAAGTGTTCAGTACCTCTGGTTTATTGAGCCTGTAAACTTAAGTTGCAAGAACCATCATCATATTCTTTCTTATTTCTTACAGCATAGAACAGAGCACATATTTAACATTCAGAAATGCTGTTGAGCTCATGAAGGAATTCATATATGGCATTTAAAAGAGACTGTGAGATCTATCATTGGGAATTTTCCTAGTTAAAATTTAATTATTGCTATCAATTTTGATCTATTATGTATATGAGAGGATTGACAGTTAATGAATTTTTGAGTGGATTCTTCTGAACTTGTCTTAAGATACAACCCCGTTAACTTTAGCATGCTCTAATGGTATCTGGATTTCCTTAAAAAACTAAACATGATGACTAGCCTGCCTGGTTATCTGAACATCTGGGAGCCAGGAAGGGGATGATTTAATTTAGAAATAGCTTTGAAAATGAGGCAGAGTATACCTGAGAGAAGTATCTTCATAAAACCTTCTTGAGATCTTGATGGTGCCATTTGAATTGTGGGCATACGAATATTCAGAGAGACGTGGAAAGGTATAGGCTTGATTAAAGGAGGCTGGGACAGTGTTTGGCCCTAAGCAAGCATACTCATGAGATAACTAGGAAAGTACTAACTCATTAGGTCATAATTATCCCGGCCTCGGTTACAAATGCAAATGAAAACATTCTACTTGTCTCCTGCGGGCTGCAACCTGGCAATGTTTACTTTTGATCAAAGATTTTCACTTTTGATAGCTTTTATTAGAGGTTCTGCCTGTGGAAAGCAAGTTTCACCACCCAGGGTTAATACTGAAGGTTCCTCTGAGCATTATTGGGTATACTAATGAGCCACTGAATGTGTTGATGACTACCAAATGTGGCCAGTCATCTAAAGGACCTCCTTGTCTCTTGAGAGTTAATATTTTATGTTGGAATATCAGTCTAGGTCTGGGTGATCCCACATATTTATCAGATGAGTAAAATATAATTTCTTCCACAAGGAAAGGGTTAAAGAATACCAGGGCTTCTCAGCCAATCTGCTATCTTTATGCTTTGTTGAGGAAAGGAGGTATGGAGAGCTGAACTCACTTGAATTCAGGTCTCTTCTCATTTTTCAAATTTGTAACAGGCATTGTTGTCCCAGACTGATGAGTTTTTTTCGCTGAAGCACACACAGCCCTTATTTTAACAGACAATGTTCCCAATTCCACATGGGCCTCAACCTGGCCTTCTGCAGAATTCTGAGAACTCAGGCTCTGACCTTGCCTTGTCTTTCAAGTGATGCTTGTGGTATTTGCCACAAACCCTTAGAATATTAGACTACTGTGAAGACCAAATGCATTAATTTATAAAAATAAACAAGGACTCTCAATTACCCTAGCAAGACTATACAAGGCAGCCATGTGTCAATGCAAAGGCATATATATATATATATATATATATATATATATATATATATATATATGTCATGACTACTAAATATTTTTTATCAGATGTCTCATATTTTCTTCCTCTAACAAAAAGTATACAAGGGAGTGAGTGTTATTTAGCAAGAGAGGAGGAAGAAAGGAGGTGTATATAACAGTAAACAATGGGCAGGAGGATTTTCAGTTTGCCTAAATTTTCTCCTAATTTTTAACATCTTTATTTTTGGAAGTTTCTACAAAAGATGGAAGTATTCTGTCTTAAGGGCAGGAGATTCTTTTTCTTTTCCTTTCAGTAGCTAGCAAAAATCACATCTGTGATTTTTCATGTGCTGATCTTTCCACTGGAAGTTGTTAAAACCCCTGTTTTCCCTTCATTTTCATTTTCTGATATATAAATACATCTTCATGTGCCTTAACACAATCTCAATATGAATATGAGAAGAATAAACTCCTGTTAAAAATAACACCAGGTTGCTACTGCTTAGAATAAGAAATGGTGTATCAGTAAGCCTGGAGCATGAATTTCATTAAGTTATGGATGCATGAGGACATGAAGGCCTGACCATGACCTGACTAGTAGGGAAACTATTCAATTGACTCTAACTCCATAGATGACAGTTTCAGAAGCATTCTTGAACCTTGAACCCAAGAACCACCCTTAACTCTTTCTCTCTGTCTCTGTCTCTTCCTCTCTTCATATTACACAATTTCATTTCTAGGTTCAATATTTCCTAAGCCTTTACTTATTTTCTTTGTTTAAATTTTTAAATATTATTTATTTACAAGAAGAAAGAGAGAGAGAGAGAGAGAGAGAGAGAGAGAGAGAGAGAGAGAGACAGAGACAGAGGGAAGAGAAGAGAAGAGATGCTCAGGCATATTTCCACTGTAAATGAATTCCATATGCATGTGCCACTTGTGCATCTGGCTTTGTTTTAGTACAGGGGAATCAAACCCAGGCCATTGGACTTTGTAAACAAATACCTTTAACCAATGTGCCATCTCTCTAGTCCCTTGTTTTCTTTACCATCACCACTGTGTTAGTCCACTACAGTGGTCCTTTAGTATCACTTTGTTCTTAATAAAGTATCTTTCTGCATAACTACTTGTGTGAGCCTTTCTTCAGGTCTGAGTAAGCTGCTAAGAACCTGGAAACACTGAGAACTCACTGGTAAAATGGGTCCCATCAGCTCTTTCATGAACTGCCAAAGCCTTCTGTCTTGCCTTTCCATCTTGCCCTACTCCACTCAACTCTCTCCATAAGCTGGGCTGGCTCTCTTCCCGTTGTGTAGTGGCCCCTTGTACTTGGAGAAAAGTCTGGTCTCATCATCATGACTACAGCTCCCTTCATGAGCTCACAAAGTTCACCCCATTGATGCCAAAAGATGTAGCTACCTTGGCTTCCTACTAGTTCTTCCTTTAGGTCTTGGAATATGTTAGAGCACTTTCATGTACTGATCTTTCTCAAGGGGACCCTTCCCAAGTGTTTTACCCTTCCTCTTCTCTTCTTCTCCTCAGTGCTTTTTCTGACAAGTTTAGGCATCCCCTCACACACATAATCTAAATACCCCCCCCCACACACACACATTAAACAAGGTCTTCATTTTTCTTTAGGGCATTTTGAACTTTCATCTACTACACTTACATTGGAGCATTTAAATGCTTCTGTACTTGTTAGTGTATCTCTTAGTCTATGCAGGTATTATAGTGAAATACTATATATTAAGTAGCTTGTCAACAACAGAAATTTATTCTTTATAGTTCTGGGGGCTGGGAAGCCCAAGGTTGAGGCACCAGTAGATTTAGCATCTGGCGAGATTTCATCTCCTGCTTCACAGATGGCAGCTTCTTACTGAGGCTTAACATGGTAGAAGGAACAAGGCAGCACTGTGGCATTAATTTTATAGGGGCACTAATTCCATTCATAAAAGTTTAGCCTATCTTCCTGTAGACCAGTCAGCTGAAAGCTGGAAAAAGCTGTACTGCATCTAGCCCTATGGGAGACAGAAGTCATCATCAGCAAAAGCAGTTGACATAGGAAACCTCAAGTTTGGTCATACAGGCCAAATGACTGAATGGGTGTAATAATGACATGTCTGCTCTTGGGGAAACAAACTGTTCTCTAATTGGACTGAAGATCCTCTCTATGGGAGGAAATACATACCTGGTACTGAAAACCTAATCAAAAACCTATAACAGGGGAGGTCATGAGCCTTAGTGGTGTAAAGCCTGCTCTTGTATGGCTAAGTGTATATATTATTCTCACTAAACTGCCCTGAAAGCACTACTGCTACTCTCAATTCTGCTTAGAGAAGCTTCTCTTTTCAGATGGCAATGACCACTGGGATAACCCAACAACATAGTGCTGAGAAGAAGTGATGAAGGAGTGTCCAGCACTGAAACATCTCTATCACACCCTCCAAGGCTCAGGGTCCATTGCAGAAGAGGTGGAAGAAAGAATGTAAGAGCCAAAGGAAGGCTACCATTGCTTACAATGGCAACTGTCCAGACAGAAATTGGCCTCAATATCCATGACCTCTTAGTGCCTAGCAACACCTTCTTCACAAGACCCTCATTATATCATTATAGGAGAAAAAGGTGATGACATCAAAATAAAAGAGAGACTTTTGCAGAGAGGGAGAGGATATTATGGAGAGCAGAGTTGTGAAGGGGAAAGTAAGGGAGGGAAATATCATGGTTTATTGTCTATAAGTATAGAAGTTGTTAATAAAGAACTGTTTTTAAAAATTAGCCTAAAAATGTTCCACATGCTAATATCACCTTAGGAGAGGGAAAATTTCAACAAATGAATTTTAGAATGAGATAAACATTTGGACCATGTGACATGTTTATTTAGTGGTATGCTTCTTCAGTTGGCTGTAAATTCCAAAAGGGCAGGGACCATGTTTGCTCTGTTTAGTGAGTTCTTAGCTCCTTGCCTAGTGCCTAGTTCAAGCAGAAAGATTGTATGAGCCACAGGATGAGAGGGAATAGCTAGAGGCATTGCCCCCCTCCCACCATGACTAACTGCTGCTCTCACAACTCATAACCCATAACTCCATGAGGAATACCACTAATCCCACTAAGGGGGACCCTCAGTGGAGTGGGAGGAGGGAGAAGAGAAATGATAATACCAACACTTGATGTGTCCATACAAACTTTCAACTTAAAAAAAAGAATTCAAGAAATTCCCAAAAGCATACTAGGGTTCTCTAGAAGAACATAACCAATAGAATGATTATGTATAAAAAGGGGATTTAATACATTTGCTTATAGGGTATGAGATAAGTAGTCCAGCAATTTGTCTATAGGCTGTAGAGCCAGAGAACATGGTATTTGCTTAATCCATGAAGCTGGATGCCTCAGCCGTCCCAATTTGGCACTGAAGGCCTGGAGGGTTCTGTGAGGCCACAGGATCATGCTGGGGGTATTATAACAGGAAAAAAGAGCCATAAGTATTTGGGATCATCTTCATGTAACTCACTCATGCCTTCAGGACATGCTCAGGCCCAATCGCATACATAGTACTTCCACTTGATGATGGACTGCTGCTGTCCACGTCCAGCTTCATACTGTGGAGGGCCTGATAACTCCCAGCTCATGATGGGCAGCTTGGATCACATCGGAAGTTGGCAGCTCATTGCAAGCATTCAGTTTTCATTAAGGCCCAAGACCGGGCCAAGATCTGTCTCCCAAATGCAGAATAGTTGTCTAATGATAATGGCAGGGCCTTTTTCTAAAATCCCAAGGACCTTCCCTGAGATTCACCCATAGGGACCTGACAAATGCTCCAAACTGCATCCCTGTCTGCCACTGACATCACAAGTACCATTGAGTCTACGGGATCATGTGGTCCAAGTGGCAGTGCAGACTGCCCAGCAGCCTGTACCTGTTGAAGAACCTCTTTTTCTTCCAGGCTCCACTCAAAACAACAACATTGCAGGTCACTCTGTAGATGATATCAAGTAACACACTCTAGTCAGGAATGCACTGCCACCAAAATTTAAATAGGCCCACTAGACATTGTGTTTCTTTCTTGGTGGTAGAAGGGACCAGCTACAATTTATCCTTCACCTTAGAAGGAATATACCCACATACCCCACAGCATTGCACTCTTACAAACTTTATTGAGGTAGAAACCCCTTAATCTTGGTTGGTCTTGTTTCCCATTTCTTGATGCACATATACTGTACTAACTACTCCAAAGTGGTTTCTACCTGCAGCTCACTCAGTCCAATCAGCATAATATCATCAGTATAATGGACTAATATGATACATGGAAAGGACATGTGATGAGGATTGCTGGACACTAAGTTATGACATAAGGTTGTAGAATTAATATAACCTTGAGATAAAACAGTGAAGGTGTACTGCTGGCCTTACCAGCCAAAAATAAATTGCGTCTGACAATCCTCATGGATAGATATGCAGAAGAAAGCATTTTCAAGATCAACAGTTGCATACCAGGTATCAGGAGATGTGCTCATCTGTGCAAGTAAGAAAGCCACGTCTGATACAGCTGCTGTAGTTGCAGTTGCTACTCGATTACGTTTCTGATAACAAACTGACTTTCTAACCATATGTTCATTCATACTGTTGCAAGTCATCATAATATGTGTCTGTTTCTATAGATACTCAAGTATTTTCCATTGAGCTGACAGTTAAAAGTACAGAAGGAACTGTGTGAAACCCACTGGGAATCATCAATTGAGATGAATCAGGCCATGGTCAAGTCACCAACCTTTTCTGAATCCATTTTTATCACTATTAAAATTGAAAAAAAAAGTAATACACCCCTCTTCATCTCACCAGAAAAAATTTGAGATTCAAATAAGACAATTACACTTATGCTTTCAGATTGTAAATTATTTATTCAAACTTATGTTGTTGCTATTATTAAGCACAAAAATTATATAAGAAGGAACAATGCAATGGATGAATGATAGGTAAGAGTCACTGGCAAATGAACAGATTGCCCTTGAATATCTTGTTCACCCTTTTAAATTCCAGTACTTGAGTAAAACTAAACTAAGCATTTATAATTTATATATTACTAGGTTGTTTACATCTTTGGGAAATTTTCTTTTATAAATGAATCCTTGCTGATTGATAGCATAATGTTATATGTATTTTAAAATATATTTCTTTGATCTTCATGATTTTGAATATCATGTGAGCTAAAGTTCCAAGAAGAGTGATGCATGTGCTGCACCCACTTCCAGTAAGGCTGAGTGGACTGACAAAGCTCTTATAATCCCAGAGAGACGTTAACTTGGGCTGCCTTTACGCCTTAACAGCCATCTATATCTCTGTGTCTGGCCTAACATTGGTGACTATCGGTTGATCAGGTGTAATACTGTTTGGAAGCCAAGAACAGACTATCAGCTTCCATCCAACCAAGGGCTAAGAAGGTCATCCACTAGCATCTGAAGGCTATGGTAGTGATTACAACCCCCCACCCCACTATAACTCAACTACCTGATTGTCAGCAAATGCATTTGAAAAGTGATTTGATTTATGACTTTCTTTTGTTCTTTCACTATAAATCCTTCATGAAATTGTTAACACATGAAACATGGAATTTGGGGTAACCTAGATCTGTGTTCCTGGGCCATGGTCATTCATATTTGGCTCCAGAATAAAATATCCTCTTTGAGGGGAGAGCTGTGTTTTTTGCATTGACAATTGCATAAACATTAAATCTGTACCTTTGTCATACTCCATTTAATGTCTTCCCCAATTTTACTATCTTTTTGTAAATTACATGTTAATTTTTAAACCTCTATGAAATTTTTATGATCCCTTTTCTTATAGCCATTTAATTCTGAAATTCATATTTCATCACATAAATCAAGCTAAACTTATAGAACACCCATTATAATCTGTGTCATCAGCCATAAAGATTATTAGCTGCACCATTTTATTCCTGATTTTACAATGGAAGGTATGTGATGACCACCTTACTTGATTTTCATCTGGAATATTATATAGCTCCAATATGATGGAGAAAACTCCCTTTTAATTTCCATGTGACCAAAAAAATTACAGTGAATCCAGTATTTTAACTAACTGTCATTTAAAAAAATAATGGATGAAGGAAGTATCTTTATTTAACTCAATCTGGGGTTTAAACTCTTTAAAGAAAATGTGACTCTGGCACATAGGAGGTGTTTCAGGTATGCTTATGAATTCACCATCCATTTATTCAGTGAATGATTCTAGGTGGTAGACATGTTACAAAGACCCTCAATTGTGTTTTGACCTTCCAGCTCATTTGAATCTAGACTTATATTTCAGCTATGTAAAACTTGGACTTGGTGTGAGAAGAGTCATCATAGTGTAAAATTAATAAAATTCTTTTACCACATGCTATTGACTGGTTTTGCAAAATCTGAGTGAGTCATCACTACACACACACACAGAGAGAGATAGAGATAGATAGATAGATAGAGAGAGAGAGAGAGAGAGAGAGAGAGAGAGAGAGAGAGAGAGGAGAAGGAGGAGGAGGAGGAGGAGGGAGGGAGAGGGACTCATTTAAATTCACTTTAGTTTCTAAATATAAGGTACCATGCAGCCCCTTATTGAGATGTTCTGTTAACCAGGATGTTGGATTGGCTGCTTTAGCAGAAATCATGAGTGATTTGAATCAGATGAATGTTTATTTCATCCTATGTCAAAGTACAGGTTGGCAGGAAGTCTGGATGAATAGGAGTCTTGGCTTGTGACATTATCTAGGGACCCAAGACAGCCTGGCTGGTCATAGAGTCTCCCACACCAGTCCTTTACTACTTCTCTGAACTTGGGGAGAGGTCTTTTGATCTTGTAAGTATCAGCTTTCCCAGAGGTATTCACTGCCTGAGTCTTAAGAGCTTCCCTCCAGGATGAAATGGTTAATTGTTACATGACATCATATTTTGTAACTCCACCATCTTCTTCATCTGAGCTGGTGTTGCTGGCCAGCATCTCCTCACCTTTGCCCCAGCTGGAGGTGGAAAGAGAAAGTGCTCCTTGCAAGAACATGTCCTGTGAAGATGTATATCTTGCTTCTTATACCTGAGGGTAGAGACCATATCACTTAACTAACTAAGCTACAGAGAGGCTGAGAAAGTCTTTAGTTGGGGAACATGTGTCCAGAAAAACTCAGGAAAAGCAGAATACTGAGAAAAAAATTACCAATTCTTAGGTAATATTGTGACTCTTTCCCTCATATTTTTCCTGCATTAAAAAGGCTTCTTTATTTTTTAATAAGTGTAAATTAAAGTATGAAAATATATATAGACTTTTGAAATAGTCATGAAACTAGCATGCAGAATCAGCCTGTTTTTATCCCTTCCTTCCTTCCTTCATTCCTTGCTTCCTTCCTTCCTTCCATTTGTGATGCTCTCATTAATCTCTTCCCTCAGCTTTGCATCCCACTTTGAAAATCTCATGGCATGGCATTTCATCCCTTTTGACATCCAGTTCTTTTCTTTAGTCCTAATACTTATGGCATTGGAATTGTCTTTCCCTCACTAGACAGAGAGATGCCTGTTGAGAGAAAATGGCTTAGCAGCAGCAATCTACTAGTGACACAGCATAATTTCACACAATTCCAAGATAACCTCCCAGTTGTAGCATATTTGAAGTTGGGGCTAAACTTGACCACCTGATGACCTGATCTTCCTTTCAGTCTTTCATTTCATTTCAGCATCTGGGGACTCTTTAGAGTCTTCATTTATTCATGCACCCGGTCAATAGTTATTGAGTTGCTGATGTATGCAAGGCAGTGTGTTGACTGGTAGAGGAGTGAGGATAAAGAGTTAGGAAGTATGCACTTTTTGCTTCTAAGGTATTTATGGTCAAGAAAGGAAGAGGAAATGCTTAATTCATTAATCCCACAGTATGCATGAAGGCCAAATCTACTGGGAGGGTAGAAATTCAGAAACAGATAATTCTAGCCTATGAAACCTGCTTCAGGAAGAAGATTACTGGTTTGGATGTGTAGAAGTTTTTAAGGTAATACACTGGAGGACTTTCTACCCAGTGGAAACACTGTAAAATGTTAGAGATGGGAACTGCTGGTTGAGATTACCAGGCCTCTTGCTATACCCTGGGAGGAAGCTGAGGACAAGTACCCTGGTAGATACTGTTGTTCATCAGGAGCCTAGCCACCTGTGTCAGGTGGTGAGAATGTTAGGTTTCTCCCAATTTATGCCACCTGTTTACTTCATAGGTTCCATAGACATAGCATCATGCCAGGGGCATGTAAGGACAATCTCAATTTCTTCACAGGCCTTCTCAATATCCCCACAGTCTCCTTCCTTTCCAGAATATTTGGGCTCATTAATTCCTGCAAGTGAACTTGTATAGATCAGAGCAGTCCAATAATGTTTACTTTGAAACAGGAGTTTCATTGTGTTAGTTAGAATCCTTTGGTAGCGATTGTTGTTTAATATGAAAATGTCAAATCATCCTATGCCATGAAGGATGAGAGAACTGGTCCCTTTGCTACTCCTGGGTAAGTACTGGAAAATAGGTCACTGAAAATGAAGGAATGTAATTATCCAGGGTCTCTTAAACATTTATCCACAGAAACTATTGCTATAATTTTCTCAACTCTCACAAATGATATTCCCAGGAGATAATTTCTGATGCAAAGGACAAACCCAGATTCTCAGAATGTCCAACAATCTTAAAAGTTAAGTAAAGACATTTAAGAAGTGTTTTTTTTTTTTTTTTTTCATGGTTTTTGTTTTTTGAGGTAGGGCTTCACTCTAGCCCAGGCTGACCTGGAATTCACTATGTAGTCTCCGGTGATGGTGATCCTCCTACCTCTGCCTCCCAAACATTGGGATGAAAGGCGTGTGCCACCATACCTGGCTAAATTTAAGTTTTTGATGCTGAGCATAGAGGATTCTGTAGCTCTTACCCGAATAGTGCTGGAACTGAAACAGAACAGACACATTTCAAAATATTAAAATGTTAATTCCTACCCAGTATTTCTATTTATGACAGTTTCTGAACTCACTGAGTTGAAAAGATTGGTTTCAACTTGGCCACAATAGGATGCCATCCAACTGAACTGTGAGCATTTCAAATATGGATGTTTTGATTTACATTTAAATAAGACTCCTTGCAGGTATAAGACTGGAGAGAATCTGCACCTCCTGTCATTCTCAGGACACAACACAAAATCTGGCTAAGGAGGAATTCAAAACAAGAGAGAAAGGATTGGATGGTGTATTGAGAAGCTGCCTGCTTTTGTCCTATCTTCTCATCCCAACAAGGTTTGGGCTCTGAAGAAGAGTGCAACAGCTCAAGATGGTACAGGGATCTCCACCATTATTTACATAGTTCAAGGCTGGTAAGGAAAGTGGGGCAAATTTTGATGCAAGACTCTTGGGAGGTGGAAAAATCCATTCAGCTAGTAAGTGGAAGCGGCTAACTGCTTTTTGACTCTTATGCATTTTGGCTTTCTTCTAAGTATGTAAGAGTGAACATATATGCTGTTCATGGGCAATAAGGCAAGTAATAAACTCATCAATAATAACTCAATATGAATGCTTAAATTAGGCTTGTCTAGATAGAGATTAGAAGTAATGTACCCCCATTTTGTAGGCAGTTAGTCAAGGTAACAGGCCTACCTCAACCACCCCCCAAAAAGAAAGCTGTATAGCTTGGTATATCCCGTGAGCACTGACATTTTATGAAAGCAGAGTCTGTGAACTGAAATCCAAAAAGCCCTGACTCATTAAAAGATCAAAAGTCCTATCTCATGCTGACTTACCTGGAGGCCAGGTGGTCCACATATTCAAAGTAACTAATCCTTTGTTGAACTCATCAACCTATCAGAAGCCCCCTACATATATTCAAAATAACCAATCCAACTCAATGAAATTTGATGCCCAACTTATATTCCCCAAGGGTATCAATTATAAACCTATCAGAAGCTGACACATACACTCAAAGTGACCAATCCATTTCACTCTGACTTGACACTTAATTTTCATCTCAAGGGTATTAAAAAAAAAAAGGAATCTGAGTCACTCTGGCTATCTGGCTGGGACTCCTTCCAGCTCAGGAGTTTTCCTCATTATTTTTACTTTCTATTTGAATAAACCCTTGCTTAACGTGCACTTCTGTCCTGTCTATACTCACTATTCTCTGTGGGATTCAAGGCAATGAACTTGGGAGCTATTGGCTTGTGCAGTTTTAGTAACCACCGAGTGTCAGGCTTTCTAACTAAGTCAAGCCCACTCAAAGCTGAAGAAGGCTCCGTTCTCTCAAAACCTACGACATATCCTTTCATAATCTTTGTGTTTTTTCTACCAAACTTCTGTCTCTACAGAATATTACTGAAGATTAGGGACAGATTTTTGTTCCCAAAATTCCATTTGGTAGAGTAGGAAAATTGACTTGCTTTGTTAGATAGATTGACATTCTTCAATCCAACTGAATGTCTAGAAGTAGAAGAAACCAAAGTAGCCCTTGGGGCTGGAAGGCTAAGGCACTTGCCTGCAAAGCCTAATGACCCACTTTTGATTCCCCAGTTCCCATGTAAAGCCAGATGCACAAAGTGGCACGTACATCTGGACTTTGTTTGCAATAGCTGGAGGCCCTCGCATGCTCATTCTCTCTGTATCTTTTCATGCCATTGCGCTGCTTGCAAATAAGTAAATAAAAATATTTTTTAAAAAGAAAGTGGCTCTCAGGTTGAAATTCACAATCTTCTAAGTAGACTCCAGATGACTGTGGGATGAGTTCAAGATCAAGATCTTGATATTATAAGATGTATTTTAAAGAAAAACAAATGGATCATGCTGATTGTAGACAGACTCATTAAGAAGCTTCTTTCAATAGCAACACCAAGGCAACAGTGTCCAGGCAACATAATGGGAGCTACAGCTAGAGAGGGGCTGCAGTCTTAAAGTGTAGTTGCTTATCCCCTGAATTGACCTCTACTGGTCAACTCCTGTGTTTGCAAAACCTGCAATACAATTTTCTTTATCATTTTTCTTTCATCCTAACTACATACAGCCTTATCTAAGATTAAGCTTTTCAGGTTTAGGGGTTCTAAAGCGGATGACTCTTACTTGTATTCATTTGGGAAGTGTTTTTCTTAAGTCAGTATAAATGGCTGCTTGGAAGCTTCTGTGTTGGCTTGTCATTATTGCTCTCACACCATCTCTTTGCAGACATTGTAGAAAAATACTAGAGAATACGGGGAACAAATTGCAAGTGGCTGGAAAACATGACATTTATAGCTGTAGCTTGAGGAAAACCCTTCAAAGGCTATTAGATAACCTGGGACCAATTGAGCATGCTAACAGTGAACATAGATCCAAGTGATCCTATTCCTCACTGGTGAGCCACACATTGGTTCTCAGAGCAGGACGTAACTGCTTCTATGATTGTTCTAGTGTTTGTTTATTAAATGAAGAGTGGTGTGAACTTATGGCAATTTAGTTGGCTAATATTCCAGAAGAGTTAGGGTTGTCCCTACATTTATAACCACCCAACAGCTATTATTTCTCTTCACAAAAATTATGTGAGTGAGTAGTGTGTATGTGTGTGTAAATGTGCATGTGCATATGTTTATGTGTGATATAAAGGGTAAAAGAGGGCTGGAGAGATGGCTTAGTGGTTCAGGCACATGCCTACAGAGCCTAAGGACCCAGGTTCATTTCTCTAGGTCCCATGTAAGCCAGCGGCACATGGTAGTGCATGTATATGGAGTTTGTCTGCAGTGGCTAGAGACCCTGGCATGCCCAATCTCACTCAATCTCCCCGCCCCCATCTCTAATAAATAAATAAAAAATAAATCTTAAAAAATTGACAAAAAAAGGGAAAAGAGAGTAAGCATGAGAAGATAAAACAAAAAAATGCTTTGAAGAAAGGAGTTTCCTCTTTGGTCTCCTCTTCATTTGTCTAATAGGATGATAGAGAAGTTGAGCTCTAGTATTAAAAACTATTAACTCCCAAATAAGCCACTCTGCATGCAAGTTTCCTTTTTTAAAAAAAATTAGTTTTGTTCTCAGTGAATACAATCAAGTTGGTACCATTGTTGGCCTCCTCCCTGCCTTTCCCCCTCCTCAGGGACCCTCCTTGTTGTGGAATATGGGTCCTGCTTTGTGGGGTTAGCCATAACTTATGAGTAGGAGGCAATGTCTCTGTGCATAATGACCCAATGTGTGGCTCTGACATTCTTTCTGCCCCCTCTTCCGCAAATTTCCCTGAGCCATGTTGGGTTCATTTTAGGTCTGCTTCAGTGATGAGGTCTTGGGAGCCTCGGTGTCTCTGGACATGTGGTTTGGTAGGAGTTGATTGTTCTCTGTATCTATCTCCTTCACCCTTGTGACAAGAAACAAGAAAGCAGCACTCTTGCTTGTTACCCAGCTGAAACTAAGTCTCCTCTTCTGAAAGATGGGAGTAGTATATCAATTCTAATGAGATGTAAGCATGCCTTTGAAAAATAAAGGAAATCAGAAAACAGGACTATGAGCAATGCCATCAGGAGTTTCTACCAATGCCCTCTCCATTCCTCTATCATCCAAGCAGCTGAGTGGGGTTCAGGGACAGCAAAGGATGGTAGGGGAGTAGACTCAGGAGAGCGGAGCATTGTTTATTTTGTAGGATAGATGCTCTCTCTCTGACAACCTTCTGCTTATAGCCTACTACAACCACATATGAAAGTTTTCAAGCTAGAGGAAGTTCTTACAAGGAATTCTTCTCAATCGACCAGGCCTTTGTCCAGGTGTGTTTTTGCCCCTCCTTGTGTTGCCCACAACTTGCTTCCATGATGACCACCTGTTGTGTCAGCTATTTCCTCTGCATTGAAACATTTTGTTAAGGTTCTGGAAACAAACAAACATAACTTTCAGGCAGTTCCTGAAACTAACAAGATTCCCAAGGCCCTTCTCCAAGGTTATATAAGCTGTAACGATTATTATGGAGAAGAAATGCTCCATCTGGCAGAGCTGCCACAAGTCATGCAGAGAGCTCCAGGGATGCAGCTTTTGTGAGGAGCTGTCACCCATGCTGGGGTGGCCTTTTCTCTGAGGCAGCTGCGTTTGAGTCATCCATGTTCCTGTAAGAGACTTCCTCACCCACAGTCCTTGTAATTTCAATAAACTTTCTGGTTCACTAAGTTAGACCCGGGCGCAATAATTTCTTTGGTGTCTTGTCAGTGACTAACCTGGAGTGAAAAGTTGTTTGTTCACTTCTTCCCAGGAAAATTTGGGTTTACTAATGCCATGTTCATTATACTATACAAGCTATCCTCTAAACAGTTTCCATCTTTCAGAGTGGGGTTCTAACTAACTAAACAGATGATCAGTGTTTTCACTAGGGATTCTAGAGGAGTCATGTTAGTAGAAAGTTGTTCCAAAGGAAGTTGTTTCAAATCAGTCTTGCGAAAAAATAATACATACATACATACATACATGTATATATACATACATATATACACATACATATATGTATATATACATACATACATGTATATATACATACATATATACACATACATATATGTATATATACATACATATATATGTAAATATACATATATGTAAATATACATATATACATGTATATATACATATACATGCATATATATATATATATATATATATATATATATATATATATATATATGCTGTTCTTCTGTTTTTACAAGTTAGAAGACTAAATTTTATTCTTCCTGCTTTGTAAGTACCAAAATATGGAGGAAGATGAGAAATCAAATTCATATAGTTTAGACACTTGCTATGGAAATTTTAGTCTGCAAGAACCAATTTCTCTAATCTATAAAAAAGTTAACATGCATCTTACAAAGTTTGTATGAAGCAGATGTATATGGAAGGTGTAGTAATTTCCTGAGTACCTAGCATGTTTTTATAAGTAGGTCCACTTTCAATTTTGTGTTCCTACTCTCCTTATCTGCACAACGTTTATGAAGCAAACAGTTATGCTGCAGGCACTAGAGAGGGAGGGGCAGGTACTGGGACCCGTATGCTTGCTGTGGTGTAGTGTGTGGAAATGTTACATCTCTTAACTCATTATCACAAGATCGCTTGTTATGGGAAAGTCTCCAGTTTCCCTTGGTCTTGATTCTAGCATCAGATACTTGTGCTCCTGGACAAGAACACAGCAGGACTGTGTAGTAGGGCAAGCAGACAAGAGTTTTTGTTACAGCAATCAAGGGAGCACCCTAGAATAAGAGCTGGCCAAGCCGAGCAGCCGCAACTCTGATTCTGACAAGGCACTGGGCGCATGTTCCTTTTCTCTCTGTTACCCCCTGCCTTGCATTCCTGCAAGATGTGTACTTTCATAAAAGGGATGAGCTTCTCTTAGGAGCTCATTTTACCTAGACCTCAATCTGTTATAAGTAGATATAAGATGCAAGAATATGCATAAAGTTCAGCTACCCTAAAGTTGTGAAGTTCACGAGGGGAAAGGGTTACAGCACTCTGCACATGCTCCTGAGAGGAGTCCCTGAAGTTGCTCTGCAATGACACAATGAATCCATCATTGCTACCTATCATTCGTTATGCCCTGTGTTATCACCCACAACCACCATCTTTCTGTATGTCTTGTTTTGGGGTCTGTTGGTCAGTCCTTCACAAAGATAACTTGCCTATCAGTTGCATGTTTAATGGAGCATGGTTTTGTTATTTTCCTACTCTACTGAAAAAAGGGACAAAGACACATCCTTCTCACTGCTCTTTCTGAGACTAAGTCACCTTTTTTATGCTCCTGTAGGCTTTTCCTTGTAGAAGGAGGTGGGGAGTTTCCTTTAAATTTATATACCAGGTCATCAGGGCACACACCTCTGGAGGATGCTGGCAACAATTATATTCAAGTCTTTTATGTCATGAAATTACTGGGTCCTTTAGAGGCAATCAGAGTAGCATTTTGAGAAGGTGGATAGGCCCATGTCTTGATGTCAGAGATGGATCAGGAATGGTGCCTAATAATAAGGAGGAAAGAAGCAGTGGATCACAGGGAAGAAACTGAGACAGTGGCTGTGTGTACATCATGGGCTTAAACCTGAACCAGCTGATGGTGATTGGAAATAGGTGTGGTCCTCAGTGACAAGACTGCCAAGGGAAAAGCTCACTCAGCTCAGATTCTGAGAAGGAAAGACACTGCAGATAAGGTGGACTGTTGAGGGTGTATTTCCAGGTTCAGAGTGGGTCTGTAGGGACTTGAGTGGACAGCTGGGCTGGGTGACATAGGGGACCAGCACACAAGACAGTGAGAAGCTCAGTAGACATGAAGCCATCCACACCAGAGCTGTCCTCTGGGAGTGACATCAACATCACTCCACCTCTCATTTTGCTGGACTCTTAACTCATAGGCCATTTGGAAGTTTTAAAGAGGCTAACAAGGGAGTAATACAGACATTCTAGTAACTTGGCTCTGGGGCTGAAGACATTTATTTATGAAAGACACATGATGTTAGTTGTATCTTAAAAGTGTGGAGTGATTTGTTTCTGCTAGTGGGTCTGTATAGCATTTACATCCTTCCCTTTGCTTAGGTCCTTTTGATTTTTCATTTTTTTTTTTTAAATAAAGCAACAAATGAAAGAATGGCCTATCTTGCAGGCAGATCTGATTGGAAAGTAAAACATGTTCCTCAGTTACTGCTTGTCTTCTTCCAGTGCTGGCCATGGGTCATGACCTGTGTGTTTGCTCAGCTTTTGCTGAGAAACTATTTTTTTTAATATTTATTTTTATGAGAGAGAGAGAGAGAGGAGAGGGAATAGGCAAAACAGGGCCTCTAGTCACTGCAAACAAACTCCAAACGCATGTGCTACCTTGTATATCTGGCTAATGTGGGGCCTGGAGAATCAAACCTGAGTCCTTAGGCTTCTCAGGCAAACTGGCACCCTAACTGCTAAGCCATCTCTCCAGCTCAGAAATGACTCTTGTAGACCACATGAGCAGCAATGACTAGGTGTTCCTCCTTGTACATTCCATTGAGGGCAACATATTCAAATCAGACTTGTTTTCTTCATACAGAAACCAAATTTTGATGTTAAAACACCCATTTCTATTAGGTTGTAAGTTGCATTGTTTTGGGGGGCATATTTGTGGTACTATCAATAAATACATTGAATCTCCCAGGGAAACAATATCTGAAACACAAATAAGTGAGGCTATTTTGTGAATAAACAATCAGGCTACAAATAATATTGGCTAACAGGGTAGAAAAAACACCTCCTCACAAATAAAATAACAATTGCAAGTGTGGTGAGGCGGGGATGGTCTTTTTTGCTTTGGGGCGTAATGAATGATTCTGTTTTGCAGTTGTTTCTAAAATGTAAGCATTTTAAAATCAGCAGTGCAGTGTTTGGTCTTGGGAACAGTGAGAATTTCTAAAGATAGTTCCGCTTTCCAAGTACAAACTGTTTGAAGAACATTGTGTGCTATGTGCTGGGCTGGACCAGTTTTGCCCTTTGAGAAGAGTATGGACTTGGATCCATATTAGGGAAGCTACCTTCCTTTGATATGTGACCTTGGTCAAGTCACAAAATGTTTTTTTTTTTTTTCTCTCTGGTTGTTTTTGCTTGTTTTAGTCTGTTTAATGTGAGATTTCAGTATCCCAAGGTCCCTTCTTTTCCAAAACTCCATAAAATCTTTTCTGTGGCAGTGGAGGCAGGAAACACTCTTGGGAAGTTTTTCCTTCATCACTGAATTGTAAAGTCTAAATGATCTCATCATCCTCACCTCTGAATGTGTTGGGAAATTGTAATGAGTACCAGAATTTCATGACTGAGTTTCAAGCCTCTTAGTACATGGCGGTTGTGGTAGTTTGAATAGATAGCTCCCAATATATTCAGTGTTTTATTAGTTTGTAGTTTGGATCTGTAGCCACTTGGCTGGAGGGGGTGTCACTAGGTGGCTTTAAAGATGTGATGGTGGGTCTGAAATTCCAATATAAAGATATGCAAAGTGCTTAGTTTAACCTGGAGTTCCTGAAGGGTTCTGTGTGGTTTTTGGCTTTTCTCTCTCTCTCTCTCTGCTTGGACTTGTGAAAGCAGGACATCTTCTTCTGCCATTATGGAACTTCCTTGGATGTGTAAGCTTCAATGAATCCCTTCTTCCATAACTGTACTTGGTCTGGAAGTTCATTTCAGTCAGCTACAGTGGTGGAGTAAAAGAGAAAGTTTGCTTTCTTCTATGTTAGGAGCTGAGAGTGCATGCCTGGCATCCATGGAAGTGGACATCCATGGAGGGCATGATATACTGGGGTAGTGCCACGAAGGCATGGCTATCCATCCCTCAAAGATCTGAGAGGCTTTTAACCTTCTCTGTTGGGATTCTCAATGAGGTCTTGTGCCAATGATCCCTAGCAAAAGTGAAATTTCAAAATTTCAATAGTTTCACTTTTAGTTGAGGAGTTCACTAAGGGGAAAGCATTATAATACAAAAAGTACAAAATATATTATTACCTTAATCTTTTTAACTTAAGTATCTTGCTTTTACCTCTTCTCTTATTCCTCATGCTACAGGCTTTGGTAGGTGAATACAGAGAAAGGCGGTCCTTACTATTTCCTAATCACTCCTGTGCTCTGAGCACAAGACCAGCTTCTGACCATACAATTCTATTTAATTCTGGTCTTAATATGTCTTTGAAGGAGCAATAACTGCCTTACCTCATCTCATCTATAGGTTAACTGAGGCTTAGTGTACTAATGTAACTTGCTCATTATTGCACATCTAGTATGATGCAGTGGCAGATACAAAACACATTGGCTTCCACGTTTGCCTTTGTGTTTCCCTTCAGTCCTTGCTAAGTCTTTCTCCACTTTTTGGTAATATCCTTTCTCCAGGGATTCTTGCTCCTCTTGCTCTGATCCCCTCTTTGGATAGAGATGAACAATCCTGTATCACCCGCTGCCTCTGCCCCTGATTTGCTGTACTGTTTTTGGTTTAGCTGGGTGACCAGCCAATCTATTCAACTCATTTCAACCATGTTCTTAGTGGCAGACCTGGGTATAATATTTTACTCTGCCAGAATAAGGTCTATATTTTATGTGAATTCTCAGGTTCCACAGGACTGTACAAGTGGTTGTGGGGAGAGGCCCTGTAGTCAAGAACAGTAGTCTACAACAGGGGGCATGAAAGGTCATACAGTGAGGTTTTCCTCTGCTCTCTGGTATAAGAATACATGAAAGTTCCTTCTGAGCATGTAACAGGATTTGTATTCTAATATTACTTCCAAATTGATATCACTCTTGACCCAGAAAACATGTCATCCAATTGCATTTGGATGGAAAATCCCAGATTCCATTATATATGAGGCATAGGTCTATATGAACCAGTCTTCCATATTCACAAGATTATTCTATTTTTTTGAGCACTGTAATATAGAGGTAATAAGTGTTATTGTATTTTTATTTCTTTTTATTAGCAAAATGATCTGATTGTGGCATTTTGAATTATATACCTCTTTCACCAAAAAAAAAGAATAAGAAAGCAAAATATCTATAACGTCGCTCTCTAAAAGATAGGTCCTGGGCTGGAGAGATGGCTTAGTGGTTAAGCACTTGCCTGTGAAGCCTAAGGACCACGGTTCAAGGCTCGATTCCCCAGGGCCCACATTAGCCAGATGCACAAGGGGGCGCATGCATCTGGTGTTCATTTGCAGTGGCTGGAAGCCCTGGAGCACCCATTCTTTCTCTTTTCCTCTCTCTACCTCTTTCTCTCTCTGTCACTCTTAAATGAATAAATAAAAATAAACAACAATAAAAGATAGGTCCTTTATTCCTTTTTTCTTGTGGTGCATACCTTTGTATGTGAGTGTATGCATGTTCATATGTGTGTAGGTGAACTTTTGTATGCATGTGTGCAGAGGGTCAGAGGTCAACACTGGGTGGCTTCCTTAATCATTCTCCACCTTAATTTTTGAGACAAAGTTTCTTAGCAATTCATCTAGACTAGATAGCCAGCAAGCACTGGGATTCTCCTTTATCCTCCTCCCCAGTTTGGGGATTATAGGAGTTCTGGAGATAGCTGCTGAGATAAGCTATGTGAAGCAAGGTTGTACACTGTACGTGGAGACTGGGTGTGTATGAGAAATATGGCATAGAGTAGTGGAAATGAACCATGGGTTCAACCATGGGTTAAAAAAAAAAAAAAACTCAAAAGAGTAAGCAAAAAGAAATCATATAAGCCAACCAAAAATGGGCTATAGAAACTAGATAGAGTGTTCTCAAAAGAAGAAGGAATATCCAGGTGATTTTGTGTCTGGGGGGAGCACATTGTAAGGAGTCCTACCCTTTCTTTGGCTCTTATATTCTTTCCACTACCTCTTCCGCATTAGACCCTGAGCCTTGGAAGGTGTGATAGAGAGGAGATGTTACAGTACGGAGCACTCCGGTCACTTCTTCCCAGCACTATGATGCCTTCAGATTCATCCCAAGGTCACTGCCATCTGAAAAGAGAAGATTCTCTACCCAAAGTGAAAGTAGCATTAATATAAGGGTATGAACATTAAGAGAGGTGCTTACTGGGCAGTTTGATAAGCATGGTATATACATTTAGCCAGACAACAGCAGACATTACACCCTTAGGGCTCATGACTACCCCAGTTTTAAGTTTTCAGTATCAGGAATGTATTTCCTCCCATGGAATGGGCCTCCAGTCCAGTGCCTGACACTACTTATGCAAGACCATCATAAGAGGAGGAAAGGATCATGACATCAAAATAAAAGAGACTGATTGAGATTTGGAGAGGATATGATGGAGAATGGAGTTTCAAAGGGGAAAGTGGGGGTAGGGAGGGTATTACCATGGAATAATTTTTATAATCATGGAAGTTGTTAATAAAAATTTGAAATAAAAAAAGAAGGAATAAAAATGGCCAATAAATATTTTTTTAAAGTTCAATATTATCTATCAGTGAAATGAAAATTAAAACTACTTTGAGAATCTATTTTACTACAGGAAGAGAGGCTATCTTTGTGGAAACAAATGACAGCTAATGCTGGGGAGGGTGTGTGGAAAGAGAAGGCCTTCCTTATTTATTTTTGATAAAAGTGCAAACAGGTATAGCTGTTACAGGAAATCAATGTGCCGGTCTCTCAAAAGGCTAAAACTAGAACTACTATATGATTTAGCTATAACACTCTTGAGCATGCACCTTAGGGACTCTACAATCTAGTAGGGAGATACTTGCTCATCCATGTTTATTGCTACTTAATTCATTAGAACTAGGAAACGGAATCAGCCTAGATATCCATCAACTGTTGGACAGATAATGAAGAGGTGGTACACATCGTGGAATTTTATTCAGTTGTAAATAAAAATTAAATTGTGAAATCTGCAGGACGATGGATGGATCTGGAGAATTTGATAGTAAGTGAGGTAATCCAAGCTGAGTTCTCTTTCACATTCATATTCTAGCTTTGAAGTTTCAGATTTATAAATAAGTAATGACCAGAAAACTAGAAAATGGCCATGAGGTGGGTGGGAAAGGGGAATGTACTTAGGAGGAAGCCATAGTAGATAAGAAAGTAGAGGGGTACAGTACTGGAGGTGGAAAGGTTTAACTGGGGATGGAATGGATGGAAGAAAGGGGAAGATCAGGAGGAGGGTTAACCAAAACTAAAGATGCATTTAAAAAATCACATGGAAACCTACTTCTGTGATAGCTAACTAAAAACATAATTATTTATTTTGTTTTATTTTTATTTATTTATTTGAGAGTGATGGACAAAGAGAAAGAGGCAGATAAAGAGAGAGAATGGGCGCGCCAGGGCCTCCAGCCACTGGAAATGAACTCCAGACGCACACATGCACCCCCTTGTACATCTGGCTAACTTGGGTCCTGGCGAACTGAGCATTGAACCAGGGTCTTTAGGCTTCACAGGCAAGTGCTTAACTGCTAAGCATTTCTCCAGCCCTAAAAATATAATTTAAGTGGGAGTTTAAACAGAAGTTTCCTGTGCACCCAGAAGCCATAGAAAAATCCCAGTGCCAAGGTTCAGATAGCTCCCAGTGAGTTGTTGGGCAGAGATACCCCTGAGGCTCCCAAAACAATATAGGCTATTGCCAGGGATCTTAGTTGACTAGATTGATGGATTAACTACCTACTTTGGTTTCAGAACACTGAGAAATAAAGCTGCAATTGAGCAGGAAATTTCTTTCTTGCTGGCTTTCTGTCATAGCGCTGGAAAGTTCCAAGAATCCTGCTTGGGGGTAAAAGTCAGCAGTGGACCCTTTGAATAACAGACAAGCTAGGTAACATGTATTCACTGATCTATAGTGACATGACTATTATTAGGTAACCAATTGTTCTCTTTTTCGAGTTGAGGACTGGGTAAAAGTCAGCAGTGGACCCTTTGAATAACAGACAAGCTAGGTAACATGTATTCACTGATCTATAGTGACATGACTATTATTAGGTAACCAATTGTTCTCTTTTTTGAGTTGAGGACTGCTTCATGGGAGAGAATGCATGCTTGGTACTTAAAATTTAGTCAAAGGCCTATGGCTGGGAGAGTCATAGGCCTTGGGCAGAGTTGGGGGAGGGTGGTGGTGGTGGTGGGAGCTACTACTGTTGTTTGGCTGCATGGACATATGTTTTATCCATCAAAATGTCCTCTAAATATTATTTATGCCTATGTCCTTAGGTGAGTGCTGGCTCACCTTTGGTCAGAGGTTTGTTTTTCAGATGATGGCAACTGCTAGGCAGACTCAAAACCCCTCAAAATGCTGAAAATAAGTGACTGTGGAGGGCATTGTGCTAAATGAGACATTTATATAACCCTGCAAATGCCCAGACAATATTGCAGAAGAGGTGCCATAAAAATGTAAGAGTCAGGATGCAGAAGAGTGCTGAGGGACACTGTCTTCCAGACATGAAGTGAGCCTTGCATTCATGACTTCACAGTGACTGCTGTTATCTGTACAGATGATAGCAGGCCTTTCAACATTCTGTTACGGATGGTGAAGGAGGGCTGAAAAGATGTTACCAAAGTAGAAGGAGCACTAGTCAAAAGAAGCGATTTAATGGAAGGAGACTAGGGTGGGCAGACAAGAGAAGGAAATTGGAAGGTATTATATATGTAAGAAAATTGTCAAAAAGTTTTTTTATATTTAATTTAATTTATTTCTTTGAGGGGGGGCAGATAGAGAATGGGCATGCCAGGACCTCTAGCCAGTGCAGAAGAACTCCAGATGCATGTGCCACCTTGTGTATCTGGCTTATGTGGGTCCTGGGGAATTGAACCTTGGTTATTAGCCTTTGCAGGAAAGTGTCAACTTCTAAGCCATCTCTCCAGCCCCTCAAAAAAAGTTTGTAAAATGAAGATATGCCAACTCAAGGCAAGCATGGGACTTTTGATTGTGCTTTGACTTTCAACATAATCTGCTTGATTCATTATCTGATCATACTGTGAAATAAAGATTTTGCAGTGATCTTGCAAAAAGACCAAGGATACAATAAAGCATAAAGTGACTGTGACACAGGCCCATAGAGACACCATGACTTTTGCTCCTACTCCTTACAGTGACACTATTTGATACAGCCACGTGGAGCTGGGGCAGATCAGCTAACCACTAAGCGGTCGCTAAGGGAGTCTGCACTAGAGAAGTTGCTGAGGCATGGACCCAGCATTCAATTCACCCTGGACAACATGAGCCACCCGAGCCCAATCCTGGGAAAACCATGTCTGACTGTAGGCTCTGGACTCAGAATAGCCCAGCATAGCAAGGAATGTGTGGCTTCAGAGCAACCTAGAAATAGACTTCCTTGTGGCTGTGGGTCACTTTTTTTTTTTTATGGTGGTGGTGTTTTCAGAGACATTCTAGCTCTACTTATATGAGTGAGAGAAAGGCATGCAGACATAAACTGTAGGAGACACTGTTCACATTATGATCTGTGTATGTGACATCTTCACAAAGAATGCAATAGTCAGGTGATGATGCTTCTGGATTCTCATGAGTCTAGCATAGTTACTCAGTGTCCCTTTCACTCTCTCAATTGTGGTATGCCTATGTGAAGCACACACTGGAGCTACCACGTGGCCTCCTGATGATCACTGCAGACTCCTCTTTTCCTCAGAAATATTTCTGTCAGGACGGTATGTCCATTGAACAAACATATTCACTAATTCGCAAGCTACTAACTTTACCTTCTAGGATTTTGTAGAATAGCACTTCAATAATGGAAATTCTCCATGTATGTGCTAATATGATAGTTACAAGTTGCATGTGGCTCTGGATTACTTTGAAATGTGGTTAGTGTCTGCTATCTAAAATGTCTAAAGAGGGACTGGTGAGATGGCTCAGTGGTTAAAGGTGCCTGCCAGCAGCAAGAAACCCTGGTTCACCCAAATACACACATGAACATACACAAATGCATGCAAGCACACAAGTAAACAAAAATTGTTTTATAAAAGTCTGAAGATATGGCCAGTATGATTGATAAACATAATTCCAAATTTTATTTCGTTTTAATTAATTTTACATTAGGCTGCAGAAATGTCTTAGTGGTTAAGGCATTTGCTTGTGAAGCCTAAGGATTCTGCTTTGATTCCCCAGGAGCCACATAAGCCAGATGTACAAGGGGGCACATGCCTCTGGAGTTCATTTGCAGTGGCTGAGGCCCTGGGGTGCCCATTCTCTTTCTCTCTATCTGCCTCTTTCTCTCTCAAATAATTAAATATATATATAAAATAATTTTATACTAAATATGTAGTCACAAGCAACTTATATAACAAGAGAAAACCCTTGTTTTCTTTTGGCTCTAGAACAAATTTGCCGTCTCTTTTAAACCCTCCAGTATGTCTCTCGTGGCAGATCTGGTAGCTCAGTGGATCTTACCAGTGCTCCCAGAGACAAGCATACAGACCGTGCCATTCTAACAGGCATAGAAGGGATACTGATAGCAAACAGACATAGCAGACATGCCACCTATGGGGAAGTCAACTGCAAGGCAGGGGACATGTAGAGGATCAGAGACAGGGCAGCCAGTGCAGTGCTCCAACATTCAAGGACAGTCTTCTAGGGACAACCTAGATGTAACACCCTTGGAAAGAATCAGCCAGCAATGGGGATCTGCACAAGAGCTTATGGCCCAACATACAGAAACCAGTACTAATGCACTGGGTTTTTGAGGGCTAAAGAACAAGCAGGACACACACCCCAATGTACCTCCCCAGTTAGCCGGAAATGAAAGATGTTAAGCAGATAGGCTAAGACTGTAACATAGCTCATGGGTTATAACCAGAAGTCTTAGTGGAAGAGTCAGCCTTGCGTGTACCCATCCAGGTTGAACTTGTGGATGGTTCTCACCACTGCATCTGCTGAAGACTGTCCTATGTTGTCACGTAGGTGTGGGAGGGCCTGTTGTTCACCTTAGGGTCAGCCACGTGAGACTTTGGGTTCCTCTAGCTCTTAAGTCTTTTTGGTCAGATGTTAGGATTCTCTGCCTATGTCCTGAAAAACTACTTTTTGTGGGGAAGGAGATGATTTATAATTGAGTTTCAATATGACTCCATGCTTTAGTTTAACTTGAAGGATATTTAACTGTTTTAAGCTATAAATAACCCAGGCCCAGCAAAGAAAAAAAATAACATGATCTTTGTCATATGTTGGTACTAACTTTTAATGTTTGCATGTATGTAAATAAGGGAGTGTGAGAATGGATTTGGGGTATTGTGTTTATTACTCCATAGACTCAGTTATTTTTGATTAAGAATTGAGCTTGTAACTAGGGTCTGCAGCAGCTCAACTGGAGGAGGTATCTTTGGGGATGACCCTGGGTCTAGCCCCCATTGATACCCCATAACACAAGGTATGTTTGGGGGGATCTTATGTGTAGTTAAGGTGTTTGGAGAGAGAGCAGTTGGCGCTCTGGTGGTTCATACTGGTGGAGCTGTGCTGGCTATTTCTTGGTGTCTCTCTGCTTGGATCTATGGAAGACACTCAGCTTCTTCTGCCATTGCTGGTGTTCCCCTGAATGCTGTAAGCTGAAGTAAACCTGTTTCCTCCCAAAAGCTGTATCTGGTTGAATGTTTGTCCCAGCAAAACAAAGTTGATTACAACAGGTATGACTTGAGATAGGAGAGCAAGAGAGGACAAGAGGTGCTGAGAAAGAAGGGTGGGTAGGACTAAAGGAAACATGTAGCATGAAAGCCAAGAGGAGGCTATGGTGTGACAGGACACAGGGAGGACTGGGGGAAGGGGGGGAAGGATAACAAAACAACAAAATTTGATTTAAAAATCCCCAAACAATACCTAATTGTGTATGCTCATTTATAATCTGAAAAAATTTAAAAACGTCTATATAAAAATCAATTGTCCATTTTAGACAAAAAAAGAAAAAACAAAACAAAACTGGAAATCCTGTAGTAGAAACTGTTTGGCCTGGTGCATCTGGCTGAGAGGCAGATGTGGCTACTAATGTCAAGAATCATGAAGGCTGACGCAGAACAGGAATCCAGCCCTTTGGGTTTTTAAACTTCTCTCTCAGCTAAACAGACCAGTTTTTGATGTGCAGGATTCAAATATTATGAAAACAAAATTGTAGTGTGAATATTTTTCCCCTTGGTGCAAATCCTTTATTAGGCTGAAGTCCAAAGAAATCTCATTCAGAGGCTTAGAATTCAGGCCATAGAATCTCATGTTTAGTGTCCACACCTTCTGATTCCCATGTTGCCTCTCCTCTCATTTGAAAATATTTTTCTGGAAGAACCTCTTTGTCCCCCTTTCCCTCCCTCGTACATGGCAGCTAGAGGACAAGAGCAGAGCAAACAGAAAACATGCACAATGAAGAGCATAATGTTTCTCTGGAGAGCCATTGACAGAACTCATAGATGATGATGGGTTCGTATGATTTTTAATGGATCCACAAGTCCCTGTTGCCTAGTGGCACAGAACCTCTCTTAGTTTTTATAAGTATATCCCATGATGTTTATTCAGTAAAGAAAAATTACCTAACAACCATTTTTCAAAATCTATTCCTATTGCTAAGCAACGCATGGCAGGATTTTGGTTTGTCTAGGTTGAGGTGTGGAGAAAGACTGGCTTTATTTTTTGGAAAACCCACTACCAATATGGTAACTGTAAACATGAGGTGTGGGAGCAGAGAGCTCAGATCATCTCTACTTATTCCATGATTCTGATTCCCCTAAATGAAATAGAAGTGGCACAATTGAGGACCAAAGAAAGAAGATATAATTGTATTAGCTAGAAGTTTTATATCTTTCAAAGACTTTGGATAAAGCCACTGGTATTGATGAGTGAAAGGATGTAAAAATGTGCTATGTAACACATTGGAATGTTGGTCTTGAAAAAAAAAAAACAATACATATAAATAAACTCTGAATAAAACCTGTGTATATGAAGGATGTGTTCTGTGTGGTCCTACTGTGTGAGGAGCAGCAGCAGCCAAGTTTATGACAGCAGGAAGTAGAATAGCAGTTACTGGAGGCCAGTGAGGGGGAAACAAGATGTCTAGTTGGTACAGAATTTAACTTTGGGAAAAGGGAAAAATTCTGAAGTCATTTGGTAACAAAATTTGAATAGAATTAATGCTTCTGAGTGCACACTTAGAAATGATGATAAAAAATTTTATTCAATTTTTACCATAAAAGAGTTAAGAGATATGGTGATTTTTAAAAAAATTTATTTACATACTTATTTGAGAGAGAGGAAGAGGCAGAGGGACAGTAGGGGGAAAAGAGAGAAAGAAAAAGAGAGGAAGAGAATATGGGCCTCCTGCTGCTGCCAACAAACTCCAGATGCATGTGCCACTTCATGCATCTGGCTTTACATGGGCTCTAGTGAAGCAAACTCAGCCCATGAGCCTTGGCAGATAAATGCTCTTAAAGGCCAAGGAGGAAGGGAAATTGCCACTGATATGTGCCCTAACCAGTAACTGAAACTGAGCAAGTGAGCAGAAGTCAGCAGTGAGCTTTCATCTGTAGCAAGATCTTTTACTGTTCTGCTCTGGCTCATGTCTTTCCTAGTCACAAACTCACATACTTCATGGTGAAGGGAGTACTCACTGAGCACCTACCATCGGCCAGGTCAGAGCCTTCCATAAACATTGTGTCTTGTAAGAGTCACAATCGTGTTTTTTTTTTTTTTTTTTTTTTTTTTTTTTTTTTTTTGAGATAGGGTCTCATTGTACTCCAGGCTGACCTGGAATTCACTATGTAGTGTCAGAATGGCCTCAAACTCATGGCGATCCTCCTACTTCTGCCTCCTGGGTGCTGGGATTAAAGGTGTGCATCACCACACTTGGGTCACAATAGTTATCTAGCTTGGCTTCAGATAAGTGAAACTGAGGGTCAGAAGAGTGACTTGGTGATACCCAGAAGAATGACAAAGAAAAGGGCTGCTGGGAGGTTTGGAGTATTGAGTGCGTCAGTTCAGGTTGCAGCAGCCTTCCAACTATACTCCAGCCCTGAGGCCACATCAGGATGCAACTGCTTGATCTTTGGATCTCAGTCCCTCATTTGCAGATGATGTGATTTAGACTCAGAGATGGTCACTGTCATAGCCAAGGTTACACAACTGTTGGACACCAGAGCTAGTAAAGGAACTATTTTGGAGCTATTTCCAATTCATTTCACTTGCTATCCTGACTTTTGGAAAAGAAGTACAGATGCTATTTAAACGGAACAATAGTTTTTGGGTGGGATTGTCTCATGTATCCCAGGATGGCTTGGAGCTCACTAAATATCAGAAGATGACCCTGAACTTTTATCTTCCTGCTCCCAGCTTCTGAGTATTGGGAGGAGAAGTATGTACCACTACTTTGTTTATGTAGTTCTGGGGGTTCAAATTCAAGGCCCTTTATTCTTTTGCATGGTAGGCAAGAACTCTACCAATTGGGCTAGATCCTCAGCCTAGAAAATACATTTTTGAAGAAATAAGTTCTCTATTGCTCCTTAATAAGCAATAGTTAGTGAACTTTGGACTTGTTTTAATGGATTAGATTTCCCTTAAAGGGTGTTTTCAGTGTCATTTAGACAAAGGATAAAAAGAAAAATGATCACTTTTATGACTAATGGTGCATTTCATGTGACCTCATAAGTATACCACATTGAATTTTCTGGGTCAGGGTGATGATATTGTGGACAAATACAAATGCTTCTATTAGGAATTTTTTTAAAAAATGGTCCCAACAGGCACATCTGACTTGTGGGAAGACACTCTAGCACCAGAAGTAACACAGCCAAAGCATGAAGTTCTTATCTAGGATGACCTGGCCAGCTTTCCAGACCCACATTCCATCTCATGATTAATTCTGCATGGTTCTGGCCAGGAGCCTGCATCAGTGGGAGCTGGGCTTCTGCCCTTCTTCCTTTCCTGCAGCCGTGTGTG
Source organism: Jaculus jaculus (assembly GCF_020740685.1). NCBI lineage: Eukaryota > Metazoa > Chordata > Mammalia > Rodentia > Dipodidae > Jaculus > Jaculus jaculus. The sequence continues at coordinate 65,174,394 of NC_059102.1, forward strand.
TATCTCCCAGGTTGAGGCTTGCGAGTGTCAGAGCTGAATGTGAAATCCATAGAATGTTCCATTTTCTATTTCCATTTTCCTGCTGGCATCAAGAAAGAATTAAACAGAAGAGTGGGTAACTTGAAGATAACATGCCCCTACCTCTTATGAGCTGAACTTTGTCCAAAATGATTACAAGACGGAGAACTTGCCAGAAGCTGGCAGTTCACCCCATTTCAGCTAGCCGGACACTCTGGTTTTGTGACCGTTGTTACATGATTTAAGAAGGTAGAAAGGAAGTGTCTGCTCCCGAGGGGATTATATGCAATGTTGCCGAGATGCTTTGTCAGTACTTTGAAGTAGATCACTACCTTTATTTCACAGAAATTAAGCATGCATGTGTACATATGTATGCTGTCATACACACTACCAGTCACTCTTTAAGCTCTCCCTCCTCCAACACGCAAACAGATATATAGACAGTGAGATATAGACAGTGAAATATAGTCCACACAGTTCAGCAACCTCCACTGGGGGCTTTTACCAGTATTTATTACTGATGGGACCTGGGGCTGTCTTGCAAGACTACTCTGGCCTCTAGTCAAAAACCTTTGCATTCTTACTCTGATTTCAGCACTATTCAATTTCCTGACCATGGAAAGGGATTTCCACTAAATTTCACCTGGGATTGTAAGACATACATATTTCCTTCTCCATACCTCTGACCTTACCTGGACTTCTTGGTATCTGGGAGGATTCAGCAATATTTGTGAGAAAGCCTTACGTAGATTATCTTTTGTGAGCATGAAGTTCAGATCATTTTACTTCCCTGCTCTTGGAGCAAAGCCTGGACTTGATCTTTAGACATTTAAGTTTCTATCATTGGACACAGGACCTGCATCAGAAACACTCTACTTAAGCATTTTGCCAGAAGTCACTCCTGTTGCTGTATTTTCTCCATTATCATTTTGATATTGTTTAGTCTTCCCTCCATTTATGTTTGTGCTATGTGGTGTGTTAGTCAGCTTTCTCTCACAATAACAAGTAGTTGAGATAATCAGCTAATACAGAGAAAAAGTTTGTGTTGGTTCAGCTTGGAAGATTCCAGTCCATGATTGGTTGGCCCTTCTTCTTTTAGGCCTACTGTGGTGTGGCATCGTGGAGAGAGTGCATGGCAGAGCAAAGCTATTTGCTTCATGGTTGAGAAATGAAAAAAATGGCTAGAGTCCCAAAGTCCCCTTCAAGAGCATGGCTCCAATGACCTGAAGATCTCTGACTAGGTCCTACATCTCAAAGTACCCACTACCTTTAAATAGTGCAAGGCGAGCCTTCACCGCACAGATCTTGGGGGATACTTAAGACCCAAGTACTTAACAATCATGACAATATCTGAAACAAGACCATAGATTTGTTTTTCTAATTCCTCATCTAGTTATGGTTGCTGCTGTAGTCATGGGATGAGAGAGGCCTACTACAGGGAAATGACTGATCCCTTAGGTCTGTCTTGTGAAAAGAAATTGTTAAAATAAAGTTAATTCCTTCCTTGGGCTAGAGAGATGACTTAGTGGTTAAGTTGCTTGCTTGTGAAGCCTAAGGACCTAAATTCAATTACCCACTACTCACCTAAGCCAGGTACACAACGTGGCACGTGTGCCTGGTGTTCATTTGCGGTGGCTAGAGGCTGCGGTGCACCTATTCTCTGTCTGTGTGTCTGCCTCTTTCTCTCGCTCTCTCTTTCAAATGAATAAATTAATTAAATAATTAAAAAATATGTTTTAAAAAGATAATTCCTTCCAAATATAGCATTTGATTCCCGTATTCTCTTTTCTTTTGAGTAGCACAAGTCATAGATGGTGTTGTTTTCCATAGAAACAACAACAAAAAAAGATGACACTTAGCCAGGGTGAGGCGAACCGGCTCTTGTCTATGGCCTTGGCTGCAGATTCATGTGGGAGTAGGGTAATTGGGATGCTCAGAGGGTACAAGCCAATGTTACTGAGGATGTGACATTATTTCTTACAGGGCACCTCACTTCTAATCCCATAGTCATTCTTTTGCTTTCAATCCTACAGTGTTTCTGCAGCCTAAGACTGGAACACCAAATTCTTCCCAGGATTGGAGAAGCCTCCCCTGCCACTCTGTTGTCCCTGCTTAATTCTGCAATCTCATTTTGGTTTTTTGCCATGCTCACTTGCTTCTGCCAAGTTCTTTCTTGGCAGTATATCTCTGCTAGTGTTGTTTTTCTTGCCTGGAAAGATCTTTGTCCTACTCTCACTCCTACTAATTCTTCAGGTTTTAGCTAAATATCACTTTCTTGGAAAGGCTCTTTCTTTCGGTCTGTTTCATAACACTTTGTTCTTTTCATTGTCTTTATCATAATTAGTAATTGTATGTTTATTGAGGACTATGATTAGTGTCTGTTTTCATCACCAGATAGCACAACTGGGAAGTGGAAGAAAGGTATTTGTTTTGCTTCTACTGAGCTTCCAGTAACTGTCTTGCATATCTCATGTATATTGTGCAGCGAAGATCAATGTGAGCAGCTCTGGCTCATATCATGTGCAGTGTAGAGCAAAGAGCCAAGCAAAGAGAGAAAACCAGGTCAGTTGCTGAGCACCAAGACATATAATCCTCTAGGAGCAAGGTTGTGCATCAAACACCAGATAGATAGGACAAGACTAGGACATAGTGCCAACAACAAGACCACAGGGGAGGTTTTGCAGTACCTCTGCAAGGAGATGCTCACAGAGCATTTGTACTCTCTGCACTTACAAAGCCTCACCATGGGACTATGGGTAGTTGTGATAGCAATTACTAGCCCATTACACTCCAAATGCCACTTTGCCTTACAGACTGTCTCCTACATCTGCAGTTGATTACTCAGCCTGGCTATAGGGTGAGTAGCTACTCTCTCTGCACATTCACTTGTCCCAGCCAGACCATGCTGTGCAAGTACTGCATGGCAATTCTTGGTATTCACCATGCAGTTCATAACCATGATAACTCCCTTATGTTACCAGAGGCATTTAGATGGGCAATAGAACATTCTTATCCATTTTAAAGAGGTGCATTGGATTAAAAGATCCTTGGGCTGAAATGCCTACACAAGTAATAAAGAGGAAGAGAAAATCATTCAATGCTGCTTTTACAAAAAGGGTTTTTGCCTTCTAAGGACCACCCATCCTTATCAGGAAAGAGGAGGAAGCACAAAGAAATGTCCTGGTATCTTTATCTTTGATGAAACAAAGGCTCTGGGATTCGGACATTGGAGACAATTTTCAAATGATTTTTCTTTCTGAAGTAAACTTGCCGGCTTCAAGTGAATTGATTACTATTACTCATCAAGCTTTCTTCTTTAAGGTCCTTACTTGGATTTTCTATGTCAAAAAAAGATACAAAGACTAAGGTAAGGACAGCCCAGTTCCCTCTTTTGACCTGTTTTAACTATTTCAGTGTTTCAATTTTACTGAGAAACTATAATGCTTTTCTTTTTCAAGCACAAAAGTATATACCACATTTTTGAACTTTTAGTTACAGGTGTATATCAATATTCAGATGCTTATAACATGGGTTTCTTCCCCATTTTCTTCCTACTTTCATTCCTTCCTTCTCTTTTAATCTGCCTCTGATGAGTCTAGTGTTAGAGAAATTCCTCAGCTTTTTGAGAGGGATGAAACAATTACTTCAACAATTCAACTTATTCGGAAAAATGACATACAGGGGAGTGACCAGAAAATAACCAGGAGCCTATTTTGAAGTTCTTTATTGAAAAACAGAAAAATCCTTCTCCCTCTTATAAAATGAACTCCCTATATATCTCTCTTTCCCATGCCAGAGGGCAGCCCTTTCCTTAGCTTGTCTTTCCCTCATGCCTGAGAGACAGCCATCCCTCAACTTTTCTCTCCCATGCTTGAGAGACAGCCCTCCCTCAACTTTTCTCCCTTCCATCAGTGAAAGACAGCCCTTTCCACGCTTTTTAAAAGTTTTAAAATTTAATATTTATTTATTTATTTGAGAGAGGGAAAGAGGCAGACAGAGAAAGAGAGAGAAGGGGCATGCCAGGGCCTCCAGCCACTGCAATTGAACTCCAGATACATGCATCACCTTGTGCATCCAGCTTACATGGGTCCTAGGGAATCAAACCAAGGTCCTTTGGCTTCATAGGCAAGTGACTTAACTGCTAAGCCATCTCTCCAGCCCCCCTTTCCATAATTTGCCTCTATAGTCAAAAGGAATTTTCAACATCCTCTCACCCAAGCATAATTTTTTTAAATTAAAATATTCTCTAGTACAAGGGTGAAGGAGATCAACACAGAGAAAAATCAACTCCTACCAAATCAGAGAGACAGACACCAGAGGCCCCCAACACCTCATCACTGAAGCAGACCAAAAGTGAACCCAACATGGCTCAGGGAAATTTTGCGGAAAAGGGAGCGGAAAGAATGTCAGAGCCACATGTTGGGTCATGATATGCAGAGACATTTATCCTACCCATAACTGTGGGCTAACTCCACAATGCATGACCCATATACCTCAACAAGGAGGGGCCAAGGGGAGGGGATAGGTCACAGATGAGCCTAATAATGGTACCAAACTGACTGTATTTCCTGAATACAAAATTAATTAATAAAAATAAATAAATAAAAAAATATTCTCCATCTGCAAAATAACAACCAAGCCTGTAGTATGCAGTCATTCAGAAACTCCAGGTCCTGCCAGCTAGGCTGTTCTGGCCAAGATTACGTGAGTTAGGACCAAGACTATGAGAGTAATAGGAAAGCTCTTAAACAAGTGATTTTCATATAGGAGACATTGCTTCTACAATAGCCTGAGGTAAAACTGAGAATAGCTGGCAAGAATTCCACAGGCCCATAGGGTTTTGCTGTCCTGAGGTTATGAAAGGAGAAAGGACCTTCTTCTCCATCACTACCCCTTCCATGGTTCAGGGAAACCTGGATTCCAACAACCTTTCTCTATCTCAGCCACTTTGGAGGTGTTAATAGCAGCAGCAGACAGTATTATGCACTGTAGCTGAGGTTGCCTCTGTGGTTAAAAATTCTGGGGCCCAAGGAAGCACCATATCTTAGTTATTAGAAATACCTACCAGGTAGCATATTAAATGAAGTAACATGTTTAAAAAGTTAGCATCATCCAAGGGCTCAATAATGAAGCTCATCTGTCTGTAATGGTGTCGTAAGTTATTTCCTGAAACATCAATTGCATGTGATAAAAAGAATTCCGATTTGTTGAGCAGAAGCATAGAGACATGTCTATCAAACCTCAAACAGCACACATTCTTCTCAGGAGACAATTTTATTACAAAGAATGGCAACTCAACATGAGGCATAGACAACTAATTAATTTTAACTCTATAACATTTAGAATCATTTGTAATATACTATTTGCTACATGCTTTAGCAAGAAATGTTTTTATCATAAGGAGACACACATTAGTGCCTATCACCTCCTTATTAAACCATGTCTTTAGACACAACATTGTGCAATATGATTAGAGACCATTACGGGCTGTTCTTACTGTGAAAAGCAATGGAGCAAGCAATGTTAATATTATTGGGACTTTGCCTAGCTCATCTGAATCCCAGTAATACTTCCCTTTAGAAAGTGCCCTAGAATGACTGGCAAAGCTGATCATCAGCCAGACTTCAGAGTCTTCAGGCCACATTTTTGCATGTTTCATGCTTTGGAACCATACACCTTCAGATTGTTCCATTTTTAACTGCTGGATTGCATTTCATTTTGAGATCACACTGAAGGAGAAAAATGTCTCCAGACTTCTGCAAGATTTTTGGTTTAGCTGCTTTACATTCCTCCGCTCTGCAACAAAAGCATCTCATTTATGCCTCTTGGCATGGGGGGGAAGAATACTGTGTATTTAATGGAGCCTTGAGCAAGCATCAGTGTAGTGCTGTTGAGTAATTTATTGGCAGTTCTTTTGCAGTGGATGCATCCATATGACCATGTGGCCTATTTTCTAATTCCAGTGTTTCAATTAGAAGTGTTTTCAGGACACAGTCTCTCAGACAGAAGACAAAGAATAAAAACACCTCTGCCTTAGAGCTGAGGACAAGGAAAATAGAATATAAAATGGCCCACACTGCATTTGATATCCCTGCATCCTATCATGATATGCTTGTATTTAACTTCTGGCATTGTAGACTCTTTACAAAGTTTCTAAAAATCTACCCAGTCTCTAATCCAACAATGCCCTGCTTAAAGGCAAAATAGTCCAGAGAAAATCTACTGCCTGAGAACTTTTTCATTTATCCAGATATTTCTTCTACAGACCAAATGTGTAGGGCGAGTGCTGAGAGCCCTGAGGGTTCAAAAGTGAGAAATACAGGTGGTTTGGACTTCAAGGACCTTGGTGGGGACAGGCAACTGTGTAGTTGGAATATGAGGTGCTGTGCGGGATGGAGAGTAATTATGCCTGGAAAACTGAGGAAGCTGTTATCAAGCACATAGAGACAGACCTCAAAGGCCATCCTGCCAAACTTTACAAGTTTTGTAGGTATTTCCTTAATAAAAATTTTTAGTAGGTGGGAAGTACTATAGAAAGGAGAACTGGGTCAGGAAGAGTCCAAAGAAAAGTAGAAGAGAACCAGATGGGAAGATCCTGCTTCCCGTTAAAGAGCTTATGTGAAAACAGGAGCCTAATACTCAAAGCTATCAGCCACGACCCATTTGCATAGTCCACGTGTTCTCTGTGTATAAGTTCCATGTTGGTTCGCCTTCCCTCAAAGTGGTCCTACTGCTCTATCTTGAATCTTGCTCCCAGAAGCTCTGCTTGTGAACACGACATCATGCTCTCAAGGCCACTCAAGGGCTTTCCAATGTACCCACCCAGATTCCTCCTTGAGAGCATCAAACCAAAGGTGAGCTTCTGCATTGTGCCTTGAACTAAAGTTGAGTGGTATTCTTCTATAACCCTCTACTTGAGTGCATAGAGCATGACCCAGGCCCCAGTCTTTCTAGTATTGGTATACTGCGCGCGCGTGCGTGTGTGTGTGTGTGTGTGTATGTATATGTTGTGTTAAGAATATCATAGGTAATTGCTTGTTATGATTTGGAGTTCAAGTGTCCTCCAAAGCCTTATGTGTTGAAGACTTGTTCTCCAGCCTCTGGCAGCATTGGAAGGAGGTGGAAACTTTATGAGATCAGGGCCTAATGGGAAGAAGCTAGATCATGAGGGTCAGACATTCAAAGAGGCTGTGAGGATCCAGGGTCCTTCCTTGCCATTTTTGCTTCCTGGTCACCATGAACTAAGCTACTTTTCTCCACCATACTTTCTCTGCCATGATATTCTGCATCACCACAGGTCAAGTGCATGGGACCATGAAACCAAGAAATGAAACCTTGACCCAACATGATATGCAGAGATGTTTCTCCTACCCATAACTGTGGGCTAACTCCACGATGCATGACCCATATGCCTCAACAAGGAGGGACTAAGGGGAGGGGGTAGGACATGGATGAGCCTAACAATGGTACCAACTTGACTGTATTCACTGAGTATAAAACAAATTAATAAAAAAATAAATTGGTTAAAAAAATAATTGTAAGAACGTCAGCTAAATTTATCTCAGAAATTAAATTAAATGAAAATTCAAAAAAAAAAAAAAAAGAAATGAAACCTTGGTCAAAATAAATCTTTGTTATTTAAGATCTTTTTTTTTTTTTTTTTTTTTTTTTTTTTTTTTAGATATTTTGTCCCAATAGCAGAAAGATGACTAAGTTATTTGCTTTCTCATTGCCAAGACGAAATAGCTGACCAGAAGCTACTTAGGGAAGAGTTTGTTTTAGTTTACAGTTTGAGATTTCCATCCACCGTGGATAAGAAGGCATAGCGGCGGAAGCTTGAGGCAGCTGGTCACACTCAGTCAACAGGGAGGAAACAGAAGCAGTAAGTGCTGGTGGTTAGGTATTGCCCTCTCCTCTCTCTCTCTCTCTCACACAGTACAGAATCCCAGCCCCGGGAAGGGTGCTGCCCACAGTGTAGGTGGATCCGCCCTCCTCAATTAACCTAAGCAGATAATTGTCACAGACAACCCAAGAGGCTAACCTCATCTACGTCATATCTTACAGGTTATCCTACATTCCCTCAAGTTGACAGCCAGTATAAAACATCACAATAAACAATGACTGACGGTGCTCAAAGAAAAGAAGCCATCTTGAGTATTGGAGTAGGAACACAATGCTATTTAGGGTCAGCCCTGCCCCAAGGGAGGCCCTGTAATGAAAGTATAAAAAGTAAAGGGACGTTAGAAAAGGAGCTATGCTTGCTGAGGGCACTACTTGACCATGGGGAAAAGCTAATGAAGGAGAAAACCTCTGAGCAAAGGCTGTCTGGATCCAGATAGTGCTCCACAGGTGGCTCCTTCTAGAACTTTGCAGCACACTCAATGTAGACAGTTCCCATTCGACTCATTAGCTGTGGAGACTTGTCCAGGCGACACAGTCATAAGGAGAGAGGATCGCTGTGTCCCTTGTGCCCAGTCCTGAAGGGCAGATGCACATGTACTCTGACTTCTTTCTAGCTAATATTTGGAAATCTCTGACTCACACAAAGAACTTTTCTTTTCAACATGACCTCAGTGTAGCAGATGAGATGAGGCGATTCAAGGTGTAGGTGTTTATGAGTGTCAGTAGGATCCTAGGATGTCACAGCAGCCACTTATGATGCACAGTGCTTGACAGCTTACTGAACACTTTCACACATCTTACCTCATTTGGCCCCCATAATTGTTCCAGAAACAGGCAGGGCAGGGATTGTTATTTCCTCTTTACAGCTGGGAATCAGAGTTTAAGCGCCTTGCCTATGACCACATAGCAATGAAGGGCAGGGCAGATATTCAGACCCAGAACTTCATTTGCCAAGTCTCAGGCTATTTCAGTCGTCCTCAAAGTGCCCACAAGACAGCCACAAGCACCATCAAAATGAAAAAGATTGGTATGGTCAGGAGATGAAACAAACATGTAATAATGAAAGAAGAGAACCCAGAGTGAAACTGTGGGGAAGGAGCACAAACCCGGGGCAGATGCATGAACTTTGTTTTGGCAGGCGACCTTTGCCTTTTAGAAGAAGAGAACAGGAAATAAGAGGAGAGGCTAGGATGACTGTCTGTTCCAGACTTTGATGTCAGCACTTGTCCACTAGCAGAGGGACTGGAAATGGCCAGCACTGCTTTCTCTAGCCTCCTTGTAGGAAGGGTATGCAGTGTGACTTAGTCATGGTCCATGAGGCCAGAGCATGCAGCATCTGAGAGCCTTGAGATGAAAGTTTCCTTCCTGATGAAAAGAAAAGCAAAGGAAGAAATTGCTCTTTTTGCTTCTGGGTGGAGTTCTGTGGGGATATGACATTCAGAACTACAACAGCTTCTCTGTGACCAGGAGACAAGTGGAAATATGAAAAAGAATATAGGGAGGAAGATGGAGCAAAAATATTTAAAAATGCATATAATGTTGGCCTCTTCTTTTTTTTTAATTTTTAATTTATTTATTTGAGAGCAACAGACACAGAGAGAAAGACAGATAGAGGGAGAGAGAGAGAATGGGCGCGCCAGGGCTTCCAGCCTCTGCAAACGAACTCCAGAAGTGTGCGCCCCCTTGTGCATCTGGCTAACGTGGGACCAGGGGAACCGAGCCTCGAACCGGGGTCCTTAGGCTTCACAGGCAAGCGCTTAACCGCTAAGCCATCTCTCCAGCCCTCTTGGCCTCTTCTTTAAGCAGGCCATTAAAAATCTTGTAACAAATCTACCTCCAGATATTACCATGTAAGTGTCAGAATAAGTGTTGCAAAAATCTTTTAGGTGGATACTCTTTTACTTGGGGCTCAAGCACATGATGAGGTTTAGCAATTATTTACCCTGGTGGAACCACTGTCCAGGGTCATGGTAACACTCATTTGATGGAGCAGACATAATCCTCATAGAAGAGCTGTGGAAAGGAATACTGTGAAAGTTACTGTAATATTTGTGGAAGTGTTTGTCAGGTGTTCATAATATTTACCAAATATCAGTGAATCATGACATAATAATAAACTTTCATCAGTAATTGCATTAAAAAGTAAACCACACTTTAAATCCTGCTTATTAGTATTCTATAAAGTAATTGATACTGGTTTCAAGAAAGTTATATTTTCCATCACTTGCTGATGAAATATCCAAATCTGTATCACTGTCTGTGTCTTCTTGCTTCATTTCCGCTTGCCCAGTTTATTCACACAATCATCACTTCTAGGATCCTGTCCATCCTCAGGCAACTTTATAATACATGATAACTTTCTATGGCACATTAATCCAAAAGCCTGAAAATTTCTTTGAAAACATTATATCATGCTTCTTTGTCATATTTCTTAGTGAGGAGGAAGGAAAATATATCCTTGTTTTTTTCTTTAGTAGTAAAATAAAGTTGTCAAAGAAATGAAGCCCATGGGGATTCAAAAACAAAGGTTTTAGATTTCCCAGTCTTATAGTGGAATATCTCTATTCAGTCAACAGCAATGACTACATATGAAGGAAAGTACAAAATTAAAGGATATGTGACTTGTGGAAACACTGTTCATTGCCACTGAAGTGATCAACTACATGAGCATGTGTTAATGTGTTCAAGAAATAGTGTGTAGGGGCTGGAGAGATGGCTTAATGGTTAAAGCATTTGCCAACACAGCCAAAAGATACAGGGTCAATTCCCCAGTACCTACATAAAACCAGATACGCAAGATAGCACATGCATCTGGAGTTCTTTTGCAGTGGCTAGAAGCCATGATGCACCCATTCTCTCTCTACCTGCCTCTTTCTCTCAAATAAATAAAATATTAAAAAAAAATAGTTTCTAGAAGGTCTTTTCTGGAAGAAGAAATAACTATCCAGCCTGTCAGTGTGCCCTTTGCTTAGCTTTGTGCCTGCAGGATTCACTGATCCCACAAAATGCATGTGATGCTGTGGTTGTATGAGGTGAGAAATGTGCAGTGCACTCCTGAAATGCTTTAGGTCTGTGTTGACTTTCCATACTACATTGGCTTGACAGGAAGCGCCTTCTGGGATACTGTAAGTCTCTTGTGATGCAAGTGTGTGTATGTATGTGTGCGTGTGTGTGCATGTGCGCACACGTATAGGCAGAAGTTTGCTCATGAGAATGTGTGAAAGGAACATGCTGGTCAGGGAGCCAAGTCTCTAAACATGGGCTTTGGAGTAATAAGGTTGGGAAGCTAATGAAACTACCTCAAGGTGAATGATTTTTCTCTTCATCTCCACTTGGCCTAGAAGTATGGCTTTCCTGAAGGATCATGGCTCTGATACTTGTCTTCAGAAACTAAAGGTATTCTTCAAATGTCAGGGCTGAAAATGCCCAGTGCTGCTGTAGCAAGTGGGAAAGTGATATGAAACAGTGAGGAGTCACTAATAGCTTCAGCCACAAACATGGCAAGGTGCGGATTGGGGGTGGCAATTACATGCACGTCAGGGGCATTCAGTGGATTCTAGCCCTGATCCTAATGACCCAAGAATGCACTTGCTCTTCTCTTTTTTTGGCTATGTCCAAGTAATGAAAATATGGAGAAGTTATTGTAGCAATAAAGTTGCAGCAGAATTTCTTTTTTAAAAAAAATAAAGTCTGATTCATCTTGTGACTTGGAAAATGGTTCATTACATGTCAATTCAAAGAAAGAATAAAATTATGATTCTTGAGAAGGGACCCACTCACTGGGCCTGGGTCATTTGGTGCCAGCTCAGATGGATGAATTTTTCATTGCCACAGTGAAGGAGGGAGCCAGTTCAGAAAGGCTCTGAGTAACAGTGACTAACTTCATTTTATTGATGGTACTTCTGTGAGACTTTGGGCAAACCTTAGTTAATTGCATATGAGAAGGAAACATTCACAAAGTCAAAAATATATCACCAAGCACTTACCCACATAAGCAGTTTTTAAAAAAAATTTATTCATGAAGTCACCATTTCATTTTTTTATTAGTTAGTTTTGTATTCAGCAAATACAGTCAGTTTGGTACCATTATTAGGCTCATCCATGACCCACCTCCTCCCCTTGGACCCTCCTTGTTAAAGTATATGGGTCATGCATTGTGGTGTTAGCCCATAGTTATGGGTAGGATAAATGTCTCTGCATATCATGACCCAACATGTGGCTCTGACATTCTTTCTGCCCCCTCTTCCACAAAATTTCCCTGAGCCATGTTGGGTTCATTTTGGTCTGTAAAGTCACCATTTCTTATGGTCTCTTTCATGCTACTGTTCAGTTGTATCTGTTGTAGTGGGGCTGCCCATCAGGTCACTTGCCAATTATTCTCTGGGAAAGTATCTTTTATTTTTGTTTTGTTTTTGGGTTTCTGAAATAGGGTCTTGCTCTAGCCCAGGTTGACCTGGAATTCATTATTTAGTCTTAGGGTGGCCTCAAACTTGAGGTGATCCTCCTACCACTGCCTCTCAAGTGCTGGGACTAAACACATGCACCATCATGCTCCACTGGGAAAATGTCTTAATCATTTATCTTTTAAGGCAACATCATCTCACTCTCACCTGTAGCTCAATGTTGCCATTGTTTTTATTTGTTTATTTTATCTTTTGTTTTATTTTACTGAGACAGTATAGCCAAGGCTGACTTTGTACTCATGACTTTGCTGTCTTCATCTACTGGGATTATTGTTGAACACCACCTTTTCTGGCTTAATGGCCTCTTTTAAAACTATTTTTACATTCATTCAAAAGAATGTTTTACATATATTTGTAAAAGAATTTATCCATGATTTCCGGTTATGATGGCGGCTTAGGTACCATGCCAAAGCAGCCTAGGGGGGGGAAAAAGCCCCAAAAAACTCAGAAAAATACACACTTTTACTAAAAAGTGAGGTGTATAGGAAATTGAAATGACAGCAGAGAAGTAGAAGAGATCCAGAGCCCACCCAGGCCAGCTAAAGTGGCCCCGGCAGGTACGCGACTGCGGTGGCGCCAGTGCACAAGAAAGGCACCAGGATCAGCTCCAGCTACAGGAAAAGCCAGGTGAGAGGAGCTTCCACTCACACTGGAGCACTCCACAACTCAAGAAACGTGAAGGGAGAGCGGCAGTGAGCAATGGAGGTGCAGATCATAAGGTTGAAGGACATGTGGAATGGTGAGAGAACCAGAGCAGCTGCGGCTTCCTCCCCCCCAACCACCTGTGCCCAGCTCCAGTGAACAGAGCAGTGGTCCCAGGACCTGGCCAAGCCAACTTGAGCGAACAGCAAGACCCAAGCAGGAGCAGGGTCCGTCAGCAACATCACCGGCTCCAGCACCAGCAGCAGTGGCCCCAGCAGCAGCAGATCCAGTAGCAGCAGCAGCAGCATATCCAACAGCAGTAGCTTCATAGGCAGCAATCGCAGATCCAGCAGCAGCAGCAGAGGATCCAGCAGTGGCAGCTAAAGCAGCAGCAGCAGTGGCAGCACCAGCGGTGGACCCAGCAGAGGCGACAGACCCAGCAGCAGCAGCTTTAGCAGCAGTAGTGACAAATCAAGCAGCGGCAACTTCAGGAGCAGCAGTGGTGGTTCCAGTAGTGGGGGTGCCAATCTGCAAGGCCACAGTTTGCCCAGCAGGAAAAGCAAGTGGCCAGCTCCAGAAATCAGAACAGCAGCCCAACGACCCAGCCAGCAACTTGACTGAGACCAAAATCATCCAAAAAGGTAACTGGGATTGATTGCACCAGGGCAGGGTCTCACTTGGTCACAAGCTGACTTGGATCCCTCAACAGACCAGAAATCTTAACCTCTTTGTTGATAGAGGATCTGGTCGTTATAATAACTACTCTTGCATAAATATTCGGTGCTGGTTTTGATTGAATGTGTACAGTGTTTAATTAACTTTTAGAATCTACCTGTGTTTTATTCCACACAGCCTACGTGAATACTCCCATAGCAGGGAAACTCAACCCCTAGGAACACCTTTGTAGATACTCTGAGAGCCTTAAGAGCCACACATAACACCTTAAGCCTCTATCCTGAAGATATATAACATCAAATCAGTTGATACAGCTAAGAATACCTAGCTAGCTAGAAAATCCAAGCATTAACTTAATCCAAGATGCAAATATATATACATTATAGCACAAGAAACACTAAAAAGCAAGACAATATAAATCCACCTAACAGTATTAATGCATCAGAAATGACCTCCAGTGAGAACGAGTTAGAAGAAATGCCTGAGAAAGATTTCAAAAGAATGATTGTAAATACGTTCAATGAAGACAGAGAACAAATCAAAGGAGTCAAAGAGGAAATCAAAGGAAACAAAGAAGATGCAGGACACCAATTTCATGAAATAAAGAAGGCAATAGAAGACATAAATAAGGAAATAGAAATAACAAAGAAAAACCAGTCAGAATTACTAGCAGTGAAGAACACAGTTAATGAAATAAGAAACTCTGTAGAAAATCTCACCAGTAGAATGGATGAAGGAGAGGACAGAATACCTAAGCTAGAAGACCAGATGGCAGATCTAATACAGTCCAACAAAGAGAAAGACAAACCTTTAGAAAAGTATGAGTGGGAATTGCAAGATATTCGGGACACTATGAAAAGATCAAACATAAAAATTCAGGGCATACTAGAAGGAGAAGGAGAAGAATTCCACTCCAAAGGCATAGTAGGCGTCTTCAACAAAATCATAGAAGAAAACTTTCCCCAAATTGGGAAAGAGGTGCCAATGCAGATACAGGAAGCCTTTAGAACCCCAGCCAGACAAAACCTGGAAAGAACCTCTCCTCATCATATTATAATCAAACTACCAAACACACAAACCAAGGAAAAAATATCGAAAGCAGTTAGAGAGAAAAATCAAGTTACCTACAAAGGCAGGCCCATCAGGATTACTGCAGATTATTCAATACAAACTTTAAAAGCCAGAAGGGTTTGGAGTGAAGTATTCCAAGTTCTGAAAGATAACAACTGTCAACCAGGGTTACTTTATCCTGCAAAGCTATCCATTCAAATAGATGGAGAAATAAGGACATTCCATGACAAAAGCAGGTTAAAGGAGTATGTGAAGACAAAACCAGCTCTACAGAAAATATTTGATAAAATCCTCCATGCTGAAGAAAAGGAAAAGCACACATATAAGGAACCTGGAAAAACAAGAAATACCCAAATACTAGTTAACACAAGAATGCAAAGGTAGAACTGGAACCACAAAAAAAAAAAAAAAAAAGCAAACATAAATACACACCTTTCAATAATATCTCTTAATATCAATGGCCTCAATGCCCCAACTAAAATACATAGGTTTGCAGACTGGCTTAAAAAGCAGGATCCTACAATTTTTTGTCTCCAAGAAACTCACCTTTCTAAAAAGGATAGACATTATCTTAGGGTGAAAGGTTGGAAAATGGTGTTTCAAGTAAGTGGGCCTAGAAAACAAGCAGAGGTTGCTATCCTAATATTCGACAAGGTAGGCTTCAGTCCAACATTGGTCAAGAAATATAAGGAAGGTCACTTTATATTGATTAAGGGCACACTCCAACAGGAGGACATTACAATTTTAAACATATTTGCACCTAACATGGGGCTCCCAAATTCATCAAACAAACACTATTAGAACTAAGGTCACAATTAATACCAAACACAGTGGTGGTGGGTGACTTCAACACCCCGCTCTCATCAATTGACAGGTCATCCCGGGAAAAAATAAACAGAGAGGCATCTGGACTAAATGAGGTCATAGAAGGAATGGACCTAACAGATATATTCAGGACATTTCATCCAAATGCCGCAGAATATACATTCTTTTCAGGAGCACATGGAACATTCTCTAAAATAGACAGTATATTAGGACACAAAGCAAATCTCAACAAATTCAGGAAAATTGAAATAATTCCTTGCATTCTATCTGACCAAAATGGAATTAAACTATAAATCAGTAGCAAGAAAGGCTGTAGAGCATAGACAAAATCATGGAAACTAAGCAATACACTACTAAATGATGAATGGGTCAATAAAGGAAATCAAAAAAATTATAGAGTCAAACGATAATGAGAACACAACATGCCAAAATATCTGGGACACAATGAAGGCAGTCCTAAGAGGTAAAATTATAGCCTTAAGGGCCTATATCAATAAATTAGGAAGGTCACAAGTAAACGACCTCATGCTTCACCTTAAAGCCTTGGAATAAAAAGAACAAGGCAAACCAAAAATCAGTAGATGGGAAGAAATAATAAAGATTAGGGCAGAAATTAATGAAATAGAAACAAACAAACAAACAAAAATCCAAAGAATTAATGAAACAAAGAGTTGGTACTTTGAAAGGATAAACAAGATTGATAAACCCTTAGCAAATCTGACCAAAAGAAAGAGAGAAGAGACACAAATTAATGAAATCAGAGATGAAAAAGGTAACATCACAACAGATTCCAGAGAAATTCAAAAAATCATAGGGACATACTATAAAAGTATATACTTCATAAATATGAAAATCTGAAAGAAATGGATGATTTCCTTGATTTGTATGACCTACCTAAATTAAATCAAGATGAGATTAATCACTTCAATAGACCTATAACAAACATGGAGATCCGAACAGTAATCAATAATCTCCTAACTAAAAAAAGCCCAGGCCCAGATGGATTCACTGCTGAATTTTACCAGACCTTTAAGGAAGAGCTAATGCCATTCCTTCTTAAGCTTTTCCAGGAAATAGAAAAAGAAGGAATTCTACCAAACTCCTTCTATGAGGCCACCATCACCCTGATACCAAAACCAGGCAAAGATAGAACAAAAAAAGAAAATTACAGACCAATCTCCCTCATGAAAATAGATGCAAAAATTCTCAATAAAATATTGGCAAACAGAATACAAGAATATATCAGAAAGATCATTCACCCTGACCAAGTAGGCTTTATCCCAGAGATGCAGGGCTGGTTCAATATATGCAAATCTATAAATGTAATACATCATATAAATGGGTTGAAGGACAAAAATCACAAGATCATCTCATTAGGCACAGAGAAAGCATTTGACAAAATCCAACATCCCTTCATGATAACAGTCCTACAGAGACTGGGAATAAAAGGAACATATCTCCATATAATAAAAGCTAGTTATGACAAGCCTACAGCCAACATATTACTAAATGGGGAAAACCTGGAATCTTTTCCACTAAAATCAGGAACAAGACAAGGGTGTCCACTGTCCCCACTTTTATTTAACATAGTTTTAGAAGTCCTATGTATAGCAACAAGGCAAGAGATACACATAAAAGGGATACAAATTGGAAAGGAAGAGATCAAGTTATCATTATTTGCAGATGACATGATTCTATACATAAAGGACCCTAAAGACTCTACTAGAAAACTGTTAGAGCTGATCAAAACTACAGCCATGTAGCAGGATACAAAATAAATACACAGAAATCAGTAGCCTTCATATATGCTAACAACAAACACACAGAGGATGAAATCAGAGAATCACTCCCATTCACAATTGCATCCAAAAAAATAAAGTACCATGTAATAAACCTAACCAAGGAAGTAAAGAATCTCTACAATGAGAACTTTAAAACACTCAAGCGAGAAATTGCAGAAGACACTAGAAAGTGGAAAAACATCCCTTGTTCCTGGATTGGAAGAATCAATATTGTGAAAATGGCAGTTTTACCAAAAGCAATCTACACATTTAATGCAATCCCTATCAAAATTCCAAAGGCTTTCTTCATGAAAATAGAAAAAACAATCCAAAAATTCATTTGGAATCACAAAAAACCTCAAATATCTAATATAATACTGAGCAACAAAAATAAGGCTGGTGGTTATCACCATACCTGATTTTAACCTATACTACAGAGCCATAGTAACAAAAACAGCATGGTACTGGCACAAAAACAGACATGTATATCAGTGGAACAGAGTAGAGGACCCAGATATAAGTCCAGGTAGCTATAGCCACCTGATATTTGATAAAAATGCCAAAAATACTCATTGGAGAAAAGACAGCCTCTTCAGCAAGTGGTGTTGGGAAAACTGGATATATGTCTGTAGAAGGATGAAAATAGATTCTTCTCTCTGTCCATGCACAAGAATTAATTCCAAATGGTTTAAAGACCTTAACATCAGACCTAAAACTCTGAAACTGCTAGAGGAAAAAGTAGGGGAAACCCTTTAACATATTGGTCTTGGCAAAGACTTTCTGAATACAACCCCGATTGCTCAGGCAATAAAACCACAGATTAATCACTAGGACCTCATGAAATTACAAAGATTTTGCACTGCAAAGGACACAGGGTAAAAAGCAAAGAGGCAACCTACAGCATGGGAAAAAATCTTTACTAGCTATATATCTGATAGAAGATTAATATCTAGGATGTACAAAGAACTCAAAAAGTTAACTAATAAGGAATCAAACAAGCCAATCAAAAAATGGGCTATGGAGCTAAATAGAGCATTCTCAAAGGAAGAAATACGAATGGCATATAGCATCTAAAAAATGTTCTGTGGGACTAGTTATCAGGGAAAAGCAGATTAAAACTACATTGAGATTCCATCTCCTGTCAGATTGGCCACCATCATGAAAACAAATGATCATAAATGTTGGTGGGGATGTGGAAAAAAAGGAACCCTTCTACACTGCTGGTGGGAATGCAATCTGATCCAGCCATTGTGGAAATCAGTGTGGAGGTTCCTAAAACAGCTAGAGATTGATCTACCATATGACCCAGCCATAGCACTCCTAGGCATATATCCGAAGGACTCATCTCATTTCCTTAGAAGTACGTGCTCAACCATGTTTATTGCTGCTGAATTATAATAGCTGGGAAATGGAACCAGCCTAGATGTCCCTCAACTGATGAGTGGATAATGAAGTTGTGGCACATTTATACAATGGAGTTCTACTCAGTGGTAAAGAAAAATGAAGTTATGAAATTTGCAGTAAAATGGATGGATCTGGAAAGGATTATACTGTTAGGTAACCCAGGCCCAGAAAGCCAAGTGCCACATGTTCTCCCTCATATGTGGATCCTAGCTATGTATGATTGGGTTTCTGCGTGAGAAGGAAAAAAGTAGCAGAGGCTAGTAAGTTAAAAGGGAGATATAAAGGGAAGAGAAAGGAAGGGAGGAGGGCACTTAATAGGTTGTTATTTTATATATGTAAGTACAATGATTGAGATGGGAAAGTAATATGATGGAGAATGGAATTTCAAATGGGAAAGTGTGGGGGGTAGTGAGGGTATTTCCATGGGATATTTTTTTTTATAACCATGGAAAATGTTAATAAAAATTAAATAAATAAATTAATTAATTAGAAAAAAGAATTTATCCAGGGGCAGCAGTGTGGTTAGGCATTTGTTATTTGAGGAGGAGAGAGAAGAGATAGAGGATCTTAGAGAAACTATCAATGAGCAAGTATTTAAGTAGCAGAAAAGAAACAAATCTAGTGATGGAAAGAAAGCAAGAAGGAAGAGATAGAACAGGAGATGATCTGTGGGAAGTGGACCTTTCCTGATGTCCTGCATCAGATATGAGTGTGAGCCAGCTGTATTAGACCTGCAGGCACTCAGTGCTAATAGTACAGTGTGATCCTAGAATGGTCATGAGTCCTCCGCACTCCTCTCAGTCTCCCATATCTCCTTCTCTGAGAACTACTCAGAGAAACAAGAAATATAGGAATAGGTCTTAAATGAGACATACACAAGGCAAGGACAGTCTTTCCCATTGAGTTATTCCTGGCAAAGTGATGGCTGCTGCTGGTGGAAAGTTCTCAGTAATGCCAAGAAGGAAGACAGTGATGTCAGAGTTGAAATGGGTTGTTGAGCATCTGATGTTTTCAGAAAGATATGGTGTTCATGACTGAAACAGTAAGATCTCTGGATCCTGACTCTGCTGCTTGCATGCTATAGTCTAGACCCACCCTAATCAACTGCTATGGGCCTACAGTTGTGCCCTGCCCCCACCCAAAGTTCATGTGTTCAAAACTTAACACTGATACAATGGGCTGAGTGGGACCTGTAAGAGGTGATTAGGTCACAATAGCTCTTTCTCCTGGATAGATTAATCTAACTGTTGGGCTATGTCCCAATACTGTTGGGAATGTCAAAAATGTAAAGGCAGCTCCAATTGTTCTCTTTCAACCTTTTGTCCCTTTACTTGTTCCATAGTTTGATGTAGCACAAATTCCTGTGCCTGATGTGAGCCCTTGGCCTTAGAGTTCTCAGCCCACAGGACTATTAGAAATAAACCTTTATAAATGACCAGACAACATTATTTTATAGCAGCACAGAGTAGATAAAGACAAGACCCTGATTTTCTTCAGTATCTCTTCTTTCTCTCTTTCATCTTTTTGTTCCACAGTTCTGAAGCTTTGCTAAAGGGTGGGATAAACAATCACCTTCCCATTGATTCACTGGTCTAATTGTTTTGCCTTCTACCTGGATTATTACTTTGGAAATCTTAAAACCAAAAATATGTCTTTATTTAATTTTTTTTGTTTGCTGTGTTATGAGATAAAATATTCTGTGTCTAACAAACATGAATACTCAATGAATAAACTGATGAGTATACTAAATATTGTTGAATACATCAGGATAATACAGAACCACAAATGTTAAGAGAGATGGAGGTTTCATGGCAAAAATGTAATAGGTAAAACAAACGTACACAAGCAGTTAAAGTAAAGTAAAGATAAAGATTCATTTTTATAAATTAATGACAATTGAAATGATTATATCACTAGCCCAAGGGAGACTGAAGCCAGATGTCAGGGATTTGGTGAAGAGAGGGGACAAACAGACAAAGATAGGCTGTCTGCATTTTAGAGGAATAAGGACACTGTTGGACTTCATTAAATACAACTCAGTCCTGGAAAAATTACAATGAATATTTTCAATGTGTTGCAGAGTTTAGTGGCAAAGCTTGGAAAGCTGCAAGGCCTATATGTGTGGCTACATAGATGGCAGATGTCATAGATCCTTCTACAGTGTTTAAGATGATGGTGTTAAGAGCACTGAAAGATCAGAAGCTAAGCAGAACATGACCACAAAAGTAACAATAGTCTGAGCGTAACACCACAGGCACAGGATAACCAGGTCCAGGTAAGATAGGAGTTCTTCAAGCTAGGACCTTCAAAAGACTTGGGGTGAGGCAAAATAGCATCAAGTTCATAATTCAGCCCATCACTCACAGAAGCAATACATATATTCCCTGGTGGGAAAATCTATCCTTTAACATTTAGGATCCCACAATTTAAGTCATATAAAAATATAAATGAAATAAAAATATAATGAAACCTTGTAGGTAAAGATTTATGATTCAGAGTCAGCAGACTCAACAGAATTAAACCTCTTTAAGTGCTTTAGATATTACAATTATAAGGTATCAATTATGAACAGATTCTGCTTGAACTATTGAAAGAAATATGAGAAGCGAATTAACAAACAGCAAAAGAAATATCCAGGAAAATCTGGGAAAAAAACAAAGTAGTACTTCAGAAATAAAAATACATAAGTGGTAACATCAAAAGCTCAGTGGACTAGTAAAATTGATGGATTCAGTCAGCTAAGGTGACAATTTTTAAACTGGAAAACAGAACTAAAGAATTATCTAGAATGTATCACAGATAGAAGATTAAAAAAATGTGGAAGAGATACTGAGACATGGAGGACAGAATGAGATATGACATTTATCAAACATGAAGATAAATCAACCCAAATAAAACGTCCAAAGAATCCAAGAGAAGGCACACAGAAAAGCAAACATAGGGAAAAGAAGACAGCTTTTATGATGTTTAATTTTTCTTTTTAGAGGCAAGCCCAATAGACTGGCCTTTTTTTTTTTTTTTTTTATATGAGACAGCAAGAACAAGAGAAAACATGAGGAGAGAGAGAGAGAGAATTGGTGCACCAGGGCCTCCAGTCACTGTAATGGAACTCCAGACATGTGTGCCACCTTGTACACAGGTACGACCTTGTGTGTTTACCTCATCTTTGTGCATCTGGCTTACATGGGACCTGGAGAGTCAAACATGGGTCCTTAGGCTTTGCAGGCAAGTGCCTTAACCACTAAGCAGTCTATCCAGCCCAATGTTTAATTGTTTTATGTCAGTTGACTAGTGATAGCTCTCAATGGTTAAGTGCAGCACTACACTAGGATTTGTGAGGGTATTTTTTGATGTTATTAACATTTTTTTTAATTAATGAACTTTTCTGTATGAGTATATAAGTGCTGTTCATATTCCCATTGGGTTATACTGTTATATATCCTCTTCCCTGCCTCTATTCCACTGAGGGCCCTCCTCAGCTGTGTTATCAGTACTCACTGTGAGGTCATGAATGCACCAGTCAATCTCTGTGTGGTGGGACAGTGCCTCAGGATACTCTTTCCCACCCTGTGGCTCTTATATTCTTTCTGCCTACCTCTTCATTAATGTTCTCTGAGCTTTCTACAATTTCTGAGTTTCTGCTTTGAAATAATCAGTAGAGTTTTAACGTGGAAGACTGATTTCCATGATGCGTGAGCACCTCATCCAAGTAGATGAAGTCCTTAAAAGTAAAAGACAGACTTCCTGAGGAAGAAGGAGTTATGTCTGAAAACAGCAATGTAGAATCCATACCCAAACTGTCTGCCTGCTAGACTGGCCCTGTGGATTTCAGACTGCCAGCTCCCATAATCATGGGAACCACTTACTTAACATTGGTGCTCTACATATGAAATTCAAGGGGAAATATTGGATATAGGAGGGTAAAAGCAGGTTGTGGGGTAGGGAGATGGGACAGAGGAAGGATAGGCTTAACAAAACTTAAGTATGTGTATTAAAGAATAAAAGAAAATATAGAGGAGACAAAAGGAGACTTGACCAGTCAAAGGGAGAATGTAGTGTATCCACAGGGATACAGATAAAAACTAAGCAATGACCATGACCACCAGAAGCCAGGAAAAGTAAGACAGAACTTTCCACTGGAAATCCTGGATAGGCACATTTCACTCAGTGATTGATATATAAATACGTTCAACACAATATTAGCAAACTGAAAGTGGCACATCCAGCATTGATAAAACAATATCTGCTAACTTTCTACTCAGGATTCAAATAGAACTGAGTATTAGAATACTGATGAGTGCCATTTAACCAAAAGACAAAAATGTGGTCATATTAACACTTTCCTAAAAGTGAAAAAATTCTGAACCAATTAGGAGTATACAGAAATAACATAGTTTGCTGAATGGTATCTACCTCAATTCTAATATTAAACATGATTCTCAGCAGTATAATATAAACAACATTCGCTTTAATATCAGAAGACAACAAGAAGGTCAGCTCCTGCCATCCTCACTCCTTGCTGGAGATACTAGCTTGTGTGGTAAGGATAAAAAAATGAAAAGAATTAGATTTTTATAATCAAAAGAATGCAGAAAATATAACATGGTATCAATGGAAATAGACACTAAGAAAAGGTTCAGTAAACTATGTTTAAGGTCTGCACGGAGAAAGTTGCTTTTATATCAACACTGAAGGTTACTAAGAAGTAAAAAATTAAAAATATGTGATTTTGTGCATAGAATGACTCAATATTGTAAAGTCATTCCTCTGTAATTTAGCCTATAGATTTTGAGCAACTTTTGTTAAACTTTTCACAATGCCTTTTGAGGATCTTGACAAGCTAACTTTAACATTTAAATGAAAGACCAGGAGCCAAAGAGACAAAGCCAGTCTCAAGAACTAAATTCTGGAAGGACTCACATTACCAGATGGCCAGGCATAATGCTATTGTAATAAACAAAGCTGGCATTTTCACAGGAAGTTACAAATTCAACTAAATACAGACACAGATTCACATGTGGAATTTTATGTGACAGGGAGCACAGTGAGTGGTTAGGAAAGGAGGTAATGTTGCATAGATGTAGCTCAGAGTTAACTATCCATACAGAAAAATAATTATCCTTCAGAAAAAAAGGAAAAAGAAAAATTGGGTGTGAACTCTAAAGAAAAATCATTCTAGTTTAATAAGTGCAGGCATAAGAAAGACAAAGCCTTCCTGGATAACAGCATAGGATAGTGTGTACCCTTGGGTTAAAAAATGTTCAAATAAGATGTGGAAAGCACTAAGTTTTCAAAAGATGTCATTAGGGTATATAAGATGTTAGGACATGGTATCTACTTGACAACAAATAGAGGTGAGTTCTAGGATATACAAGAATTCTCACATGTCAATCAAAGAGTTACAAATCAACTTAAAAAGACATGAAATCAACTGGTATATTTAAAAAGATGTTAACTTCATTTGTGAGTAGGAAAATGCAAACTAAAACTCCTTTATAAGGTCCAACCTCAACTCAGAGTCAATAACACATTTCTTACTTGTAAGTATATATTCTAAAATGCTAAGGCAAATCAGGGGTGTTACTAATTGCAGCATAGCATCCATTTAAGAGGGCGTGTTTTGGAGATGGGGGAAGCTCAGCTGTGGATTTGACACAGTAAGTAAAGCAAAATTTTTAGTGGGCCCATAATGTTCATTTTACTTTTGTGTTTTATAATGCTTATACTACTACATACATTCCTTAGTATGAATAATATGCAATGTTTAAGTTCGTGAAACATGGGAAAACATCAGAAAAACTGGATACAACTTTCTCTTGGCTTTCTTTTTTGATTAGATATGGGCATATTTAGTATGTAAACAACACATGTTGGTACCATCCTTTCCCTCATCCCTGCCCCTTTCTGAAGAGGCCTTCCTCCTTGGGGATGCAGGCCAACTCCATGGGTATTGTGGGTCATGTGTTATGGAGAGGGGAGAGGCAATGGCTTTCTGCAAACTGTCCTAACTTGTGGCTCTAACAATCTTTCCGTCCCCTTTTCTGCAAAATTCCCTGAGCCATGCTGGGAGCATTTTAAATCTACTTCAGTGATGGGCTCTTAGGAGCCTCTGGATCTCTGCTTTGGTAGGTGTTGAGTGTCCAATTTATCTTTGTCCATCACTGTTGTGCTGATTTCAGATTCACTAAGAAAGCAGCACTCTTGCTCACTTCCACAATTCCTCTGTGGTTTCAGCTGGGGACAGGGTGGAGTGCACTGGGTTCTTTATCTTTTCAGGTCCAGCTCCCATCTGAAAAAGAAAAGCAGATTCTCCAGTGGAGAATGAAGTCAGAAGTGGCAATTTAGGTAAAATTTAAAGGGTGTAGACCCTCTTATAGACCAGGGTCATTGGGCACTTGAGAATGGAATGCCGAATCATTATCTGGATATGATTCTGATTCGTTTCCTGGTTCCAGATATGATTTCTTTTCCACTGAGCAGATCTGTTAGCCAATCCAAGAGCAGTTGGTTATCCACCATGTGTGTGCCAGTATTGTACTTCTGTGAGCATCATGTCAGGTTGTTTGCTTCTGAGTTGCTTAGACTTTGAGTTGCTTAGAAAGATGTTGGCCACTTTTTCAAGTAGCTCATGTAGTGCTTTCTAGTCAATAGATGGGCTAATTGTCTGGAGACGGGCTCTTCTCTGTATTCCAAACTGGTCTCTCCATGGTCCATGTTGACAGCTTACGGTATCATTAGCAGTAAGGTCTTACCATTAACTTCTGATGGGTAATCAAGTGCTCTGACAGAAATCTGGTTTTTCTTTCTTTCTTTCTTTCTTTCTTTTTTTTTTTTTTTTTTGTGAGACCTACTAGGTCTCTCTTATCAACCGCTCATTCTGGATATAGACCACATCCTGAAACAGGGAATTATAGGCCAGGACCAAAGGAAAGAAAAAAAAAAGAGAGAAGAAAAAAAAAAAAAAACAGAAGAAATTTTGAGTTTAGGTTTCATCAAACCCTCTTTTCAGGAGTTGCCATATTGATTTCCATAGTGGTTGTATCAGCTTACATTCCCACCAACAGTGAATGAGTGTTCCTATTTCTCCAAATCCTTGCCAGCATTTGATTTTTTAATGTTTTCTGTCCTTACTGGGGTAAGGTGGAATCTCATACTTGTTTTAATTTGCATTTCCCTAATGGTTAGGGATGTTGAACATTTTATTAAGTGTGTGTTAGCCAGTGGTAATTCTTCCTCTAAAAACTCCGTATTCAGTTCTCTGCCCCACTTTTGGAGTGGGTTGTTTGATGGTTTTATTGTTTAGTTTTTTGAGTTCTTTGTGGATTCTAGATATTAGGCTCCTGTCAGTGGTATTGCTGGCAAATATTTTCTCCCATTCAGTGGGTAATCTATTGACTCTGCTTATGGTATGTTTGTCTGTGCAAAAGCTTTTGAGGTTCATGAGATCCCATTGGTTGAGTGCTTGCTTAATACCTGGGATACTGGGGTTTTGTTTAGGAAGCCTTTCCCCACTCCCATATCATGGAGAGTACCTCCTATTTTTTCTTTCAGTAGTTGAAGTGCTTCAGTGCTTATATTGAGGTGTTTAATCCATTTGGACTTGATTTTTGTGTATGGCAAATGAGTGGTACTAATTTCATTTTTTCTACATATGGTCATCCAACTTTTCCAATGCCATTTGTTGAAGATGCTGTCTTTTTCCAGCCTATGTTATAGGCATATTTGTCAAATATTAAGCAGCTATAGTTACTTGCTCCTTTTTCATTTCTGATTTTGTTAATTTGAGACTTCTTAGTTGGGCAGAAAGTCCTATAGATATCTTTTAGGTCTAGATGATCTATGATGTTGCTGAGCTCTATTATTTCCTTGTTGATTTTCTGCTTTGTTGATCTGTTTATTGATGATAATAGAGTATTGAAGTCTCTTACTATGGTGGTGGTGGTGTTTATTTCTGTTTTATTGTTGAGTAGATTTTGTTTTTTAAACTATGGTGCACCTGTGTTTGGTGCATGTATATTTGTCATTGTGATATGCTCCTGTTGGATCCTTCCCTTGATGAGTAAGAAGTGGTCTTTTTTGTCCCTTTTGATTACTTTTGGTTTGAAGTCTATTTTACCAGATATTAATATAGCAACACCCACTTATTTTTTATTTCCATTTTCTTGGAATATCATTTTCCAACCCTTCACCCTGAGGAGGTGTCTTTCTTTAGTGATGAGGTAGGTTTGTTGAATATATCAAGATAGAAGGGTCCAGTTTTTTGATTCATCCTGATAACCTGTTGATGGATATTAAGGTTATTACTGTGAGGTTTGAATTAATCCATGCCATGATGTAGTGTTTTATGGTGCTTTCTTGTGTTTTGTTCTCTTTTGAACCTGGTCTATTTTGGCTATTGTGATCTTTTTCTTCTTGGCTCTTGAGATTCATTGTTTGTTCTATGTTGACTATTCCCCCAAGTATTCTTTGTAGGTTTGGCTTGTGTTCATATAATCATAGAATTCACTTTTTTCATGGAAAGTTTTTCTTTCATCATCTATTATGAAGGATACTTTTACTGATGAGAGTAGCTTGGGTTGGAAGCCATAGTTTTTCAGACTGAAATGTTCCATTCCAGGCCTATCTGGCTTTCAGAGTTTCCATTGAGAAATCTGATATAGTTCTGATGGATTGCCTTTGTATGTTGTGAGTTGTTTCTCTCTTGTTGCTTTTAATACTCTCTCTTTGTTTTCATTGTTAAGAGTTTTAACTATGATATGCCTTGGAGAGTTTCTTATTTGGTCCTGTCTGGTGTTCTGTGAGCTTCTTGATTCTGGTTGGGCCTCTCTTTTGAGGGATTTGGAAAATATTCTTCAATAATTTTGCTGAATATGATCTCTTTGCCTCTGGCCTGGATTTCCTCTCCTTCTGGTATACTCATGATTCAAATGTTCAGTCATTTTAGGGTGTCCCACAGTTCCCTTGTATTCTGTTCACTTGTTGTTCTGAACTTAGCAAAGTTTTTGGTCTCCCTATAAATTTATTCTGTTTTATCTTCCAGGTCAAAGCTTCTGTCTTCCACATGAGTAAATTTGTTGGTTAGGGATTCTAGAGAGGTTTTTATAATTCCTAGTTTAATGTTGTATTATTTTCCATAATGTCCACCTCTTTTTTGAGGTACAATTTCTATCTGAGTTCTGATTTTCTTGATGTGTCCTGGAGTTCATTCTTGCATTTGATCAAGTCTTCATTAAGACTAATGTACCAGTTGTTGACATCTTCCATTTCTTGACTTGCCTTCAATTTATTCATGTCTCTTTGGAGGATTCTAATGTTTTCTTCAATCACATTAAGTCTCCTGTCAAAAGCTGAATGCTCTAGGAGATGATTCTGTTCAATTTCATTGATACTATTTTTGGTTCTTTGATGGTTTGTTTCCAGTTCAGTGATTGTTTTGATAGTTATCTCATTGGTTGTGGTGTTTTCATTTTAGGAATGAATTTCTGTTGATTTCTCTATGATTTCATTGGAGGCTTCCATTGTAGGACTAAGCATCCTTGGTGGAGATCTCTCAGTTTTCTGACCTTATTTGGCTTTTTTGCATTATTGTCTAGCTATTTTAGGCACACTATTTTATTGAGCAGGAAGCAAGTTTTTGTCTTTTGGACCATTCATCCTCTGACTCAGGTGAACATGGATGTTGTTACTTAGTGGCCAGTCAGGATACCAGAACAAAAGGCCTGATTCCACAGTTCACTTGGGGCCAGGCCTCCCCAAGCAAAACACAATGGAAACTTCCAGGACCAGAGAACTGGAAGGAGCAAGGGGACAGGTCAGGAATCTGGCCTATTTACTCTCTGCCATGCCCTCCAGCACACAGACCAGCTCTGGTAATTGGAATATGGAACTGGAAGGGGCCAGAAAGGAGGGTCGGGCCTACTCACTGCAAAGTACTGCACCCACCATGCACAGACCAGTGCAATGAACCCAGTTCAGGGAGGTGGCAGGAGCCTGGAAACAGGGATCTGGCCTACTTACTCCAGATGGCCGTGCACCTCTCTCAGCTTTATTATATGTGTATATAAAGTGTAGGTGCAAAATACCCACACATGCCATATCTATTTTAGGGACCAGGTAGGAAAAAGCCCATCCTTCTGGCCCCTGGTAAAGCTTTACAAAGACTTACCTCTGTAGCCTCTGTTCTGGAGGCAGTAGAAATTGGCTCATCATTTACTGACCAAGGTGAAGAAAGGTAAATGAATGGATTCTATAGAATTATATCCCACACTTAGTAAGACCCTTGCACTTTCCTGTTTCCCATACAAGAAGTGTTCAATAAAGGCTTTGGAGATAGCAATGATGAGGAAAAGCATTCATTTTGAAGCAGTTTAGGGTTAACAGGGCCCCTGAAAGTCAACTAAAAGAAAAGAAATGTCCTAGAACCTGTAGGAGGAGAAATGTCCTAGAGCCTGTAAGGTGGGATCTGGTTTTCCTTTCCTGTTTTTCCCTCAAGGTGTCCTTGCAGCCTTCTTCTTGCTGGAGGCCCAGCATGCAAGGGGCAATCAGGCTTTCCCTTCTCTTTTTCTTTCCTAGAAGAGAAAGCTACCCCTTCCAAGAAAGTGCCTGGTCCCTGGGCATGACAATTGCTTTGACTATCTTAGCTTCCATCCAGTAAACACCTTCCCCCAAACCAATCAATATCTCCAGGCAAGTGTTCCTATTTCTGGGAACCTCCCTTCTTGGCAGGAGCTTTGCCTCCTCTTAAGCTCTATAATAGAGTCTTTCTAAACTTCACCATCTATAGTCTACGGATTTCATTAATTGAAATTCTTAAGATAAGAATCTGGTTCAGTGGAAGTTTTGTGTGTCTGGGAGCATCTGGCATCCTAACTCCTGAGATATAGTTCAATCAAGAACTGAGAAAAGCTCCATTGCTCTGAAAGACAGCCCAGGTTCCTGTATGTATCACTTTTAGAAAAGGTGTTGGGTTATGTTGGCAGGGTCATGAAACCTGTAAGTGATAAAGCGTTTTGTCATTTGGCTAAAGTTGTACAGACTTCATAAGGCTTGCTTTGTCACAGTTTAGATTTCCTGTGGAACCTAGGTAGGCAGTTTTGCCCTCAAGACTGTTCCTCAATGTTGTTCTGCTCTGGTAATTATGAGGATATGGGGTGCACTCCTGTGTGGTGCCAAAATATTTCTTTCTTCCCTCTGCAGGGTCCAGCTAAGAAAAAGAAGGAGGCTGGGAAGGGAAGCCATCTCAGTGGTTGGCCTTCCCTTGCCACACAAAATTCTCAAGGGGTTATAAATGAGCGAGGAAATTGGTATTGCATTTCAAAGGAAACTTGAACATTCTCAGAGTAGCTTATGGTAGGAGAATGGTTCTTACCATGTATCTGACAGCTAAAACCATCAGGACCATAAATTTACCCAGGGAAGGGCAAGACTACTGCCACTCTAGCCTAAGCAACAGAGATTTGTCTAGAAGGTCAATGGAAGGAAAGCAAAACCCTCCCCAAAGGGAGTTGGTGTTGATTTGAATTCAGCATGCAAGCACATCATCAATGTCAGAGCTCCTTATGCAAGAAGGGACCGAAAGTTAAATGAGTTTGCAGATAATTCTTGAATTATCTTCAAGCTTAAATTGCTTTCATTTACAGGTTTTAGGTTTCTCTATCTTCTGCTCCTTCATTATCTTTCCTAAGAATGTGGGAAGCTGGCTGCACCCAGGTGCTACTTCTCTCAGAAAGTAGTTCTTTGGACTCCCACCTCTTCATACCCCCAAACCACGGTGGTGACTATCAAAAGAGCTCTCCTTTTTAACTCTGTTGCATTTTAAAATCAGAACAACATATTTGGTAACAAAATTTGCTCTGCCTTTAAATTAAAAAAAAAAAACAAACCTTTATTTATTTGCAGGAAGAGAGTGAAGGAGAGACAAAAGAGAGTGAGGGAGAATAAATATGGGCATGCCAAGGCCTCTTGTCCCTGCAAATGAACTCCAGATACATGCACTACTTTAGGCATCTGCTTTTACATGGGTACTCAACCCAGTCTGTCAGGCTTTACAAACAAGTGCCTTAACTGCTGAGCCATCTCTGCAGCCCAGCCTTTACATTTTGATTCTTACTGAGACTTGTTCCTTAAGGAAAGGTAGACCAGACATTAGATATCTAGTCAAATCAATCAAACTTATTTGCATAGACCCTGATTTTTCCAAAAAGAATTTATTCAAACAGAAAAAAGACAGGTGCAATAAAATTGACCACATAGCAGACATATGCCAATCATAAGGACAAAAAGAGCCAAAACCCTGGCATGGAGCCAGCCTGCCAATAGTATGAAAGGAGAAATGGGACAAGATAGAAAGAACTCATTACCTCAGGAGATAGCTTTGCAGAAGAGGTAAGCCTGGACTCTGACACAGTAGTTACAGAATGGCTTCTGGTGCAAATGCCAGCTGTTCTACTGACTAGCTATTTGTCACTCATTAGTTTTCAGACTATCTCCATGATCAGTTGTTGGTGAATGCATACTGGGTTATTGTAAAACTTAAAGTAAAATACTGTAACATGCTTATGAAAGTACATGACATGAGATGGCTCATATCTGTCATCTACCTACCTATCTTTTACCTATTATCTTCTATTTACATATCTATCATCTATCTATCATCAATTATCTAATCTATTTTCTATTATCTATCATTTATTTTTCTATCGATCTGACCTTGTAGCTAATGGAATTTCCCCTGTTTTATAATCCAACTATCTTTGTTTTATTACTTATTTTTGTGCTTTTGTTCTATTGGGTTATATATAAGCTTTCAAAACTAAGGATGCAACTTTTACTGTTTGTTTCCTTAGCTGTATCCCCTGCCCCCACTCCCTGCAGTATGTTTTAGTGACTCATTCACTTCCATTTTCTCAGTGCATTTCTTTTACAGAGTCCCCTTTCATCTTAACTTCAATGTTGAGAAAATCATGTTGCTTGCTTGGGTTGGAACCCTGAGCTTCCTCCTTCTGTGGCATGCGCTTTCACAGTTTTCTAGGTTGCTTACTGAGAATGGCAAGTGCTGGTGACTACTCTGCTGTGTATACCATTAGCCTCCATTGATGCCTGGCTCAACAGAAAAGGGCTAAATAACAAGTGGGTTCATCTAATCCGAATTCTGGGCATTCAGAACTATTGTCGATATTGACCTCTCACCACCAGGGAAATTTGAAGCCATTTCATAGGGTCACAGGCTGTTCATCATCCATAAGAGTGGCTGTCATTCAATACTAAAAATGTGAGAACACAGTCTCTGATCACTATATTGATTTTTAAAAATCATTTAACACTGCAGCTTCTACATTTCATTAGCTTTGCACTCAAAGAAGGCATGGAGAACAATTATGTTAATCGTGGGTGTGCTGGCATAAAGCCAGCCAAAGGAGCTCTAGGCTCTGCAGCTGAGGTCCCCTTTGAAAGTGTGGTGCCAGGACAGCCAGCTCTGGACCCTTCATGTTTCACAGGAGCTTTGCCTTCCTTTCTTCTCAAGCTCTCTAATAAATCTAATACTAAAATCTTTCTAAACTTAATCCCCTATGGTTGATAAGTGTCATTCATTGATTTCATAAGACAAGAATGCAGAGGCTACTGACTCAGTGAAGTTTTGTGTAACTGTAAGTGTACAGCACCCCAACTCTTAAGTTACTGCCCAACCAAGAGCCAAGAAAGACCCCAGTGCTCTCAAAGATATTCCAAATTCCCTTGTCATTTCTAGTGCCTTGGCAGAAGATCAGAGGCTAAATGCATAGATCAGTGCTCCTTTTTCCTGCTTCTTGCCTTCTGGGAGGAGGTATGATCTATTCCATCTTCTAATTCTCTTCCTTCTCTTCTGGAATCATGGTGCTATTGCCCTCACCCATCCCTGAACTGTGATTGCACTGGAGCTGCCAGCTAACTGGAGGAAAATCAAGACCTTCCTATATTATCTTAACTGTACTTTTCAAAAAATGCTCCATCCACTCATTTTTGTGTGGTATTCTAATTCAAGCCTTCAGAGCTGCCCAACAAACAGTTATATCCCTTCAGGCAGGAAGATTACTCCAAATTTATAGAAGAAAAAAAAAACAAAACCAACAGTAGCAAATACTAGTCCTAATACTTCATTTTCTCACTTCAGGGCCCTTGCTTTTATTTAGTGAGGTGAGATGCCTTCATTCCAGAATATGGAAATTCAGTGTTGATTAAAAAGTATATCACATTGCAACTCCTACATTAGCTCTTCTTTTGAGTTGAATTTTATTTGTTTGTTTGTAATGCCATATGATAAATAAATTTGACAGTGTTTAGAAAAGATACAAGCTGGTATCTTATTTAAAGAAACAATGGTGTGCTTAGAAATATAGTAACTTAGCAGTAAAATTTAAGAGAGTGGCAGAAGGGTTGCACACTGATAACAGCTGTTGGGACCTTTTGACTCGTGCACACTCTTTCTTCCAGATGCTCTTCTCAAATTCCTAGTAGATGAAAATTCATACATGCACTCCGTTTGCAAATCCAAGGTCCCATGTGTAAGATGCACATTATATTAATGAAAGAAAAGAGAGTCAAAGCTTTAAAAAAAAGTCTTCCAACATATATTTTGATTATTAAGTTCAAAGAGAGTTGAACAAGCCATGTTAATTGTTGGTCAGTGCATCCTGTTTTGCAGGTGAACATAGTTCTTTGCTCAGTGCAAACTACTATGACAAAGAGAAGGGACATTAAAAATAACCACAATAAGAAAAGGCAAACGATGAGACACAGACCGTGCTAAGTGAAAATAAATGTATGAGTTTAAATAAATTTTATTAGAGAAGAAAAAAATCATTAAAATGTCACAATTGTGATTTGTTTCTAAAGTCTTTTAAAATTATTATTAGCAGTCATATATCAGAACAGATAAGAGTTTTATGCCCATTATCATTCTGTAACTTCAGTAAAAGTGCTGGTCTGAATCTCATTGCATGCTATCACTTTTCCATTGGTTTGAGTGGGTACAAGTCAACTTTTTCTTTATGTTCCTTAGAGTGAGGTGACTGGGTGGGGTCATTTTACAGGTTCTGAGAAAATGTACCAGTGAAAATTACTTTTCTAGCCATACCTGGTTATATAGACACAACTTTGGTCTTCAGTTGAATTTGGCAGCCATGAGGAGTCTATACAGAGCATTCAAACTGACAGCTCTAACCACATAGTTGGGACTAATATTACAATGAACAAGTAGACTCTGGGCAAAATGAATCAGGAAAAATGGCTGGAATCTGAATTTTCAGATATACTCCCACCTACCACCAATTTAAAATATTCTCCTTAAGAAATCCACTACTTCCCTTAAGACTATTATACTTCACACACACACACACACACACACACACACACACACACTCACACTCACACAAAAATTCCCTGTTCTCAATCACTGCTTATGTTCTAACCACTGTCAAATCTACTATTCATTTTGCTTTGTTCTCCATCTCCCTGTCAAAAGAAAACACCAGAAAAACCACCTCCAAATCCTGGCCTCCAAAAAGAAGTAGTTTTTAACAAACTAAACAAAGCAGAGATAAATGAGGCAACTCTCTGTTAATTTGGCATTGGGATGGTGATAGTGGGTTTAGCAGGTGTTATTCAACTCTGAGGATGTACTGAAATCAACCATGTCCATCAGACTGTGCAATGAAACCTAACCTGGAAACAGGGCCACACAGAACCAAATTTGGTAGATTACTACATTCTGCTGACCTCTGTAGATATTGTAACTTAAATTTTTTTGTTTATTTTTATTTATTTATTTGAGAGAGACAGAAAGGAAGAGAGAGAGAGAGAAAGGGAGAGAATGGGCATGCCAGGGCCTACAGTCACTGCAAACAAACTCCAGATGCATGCACCCCCTTGTGCATCTGGCTAACGTGGGTGGTGGGGAATGGAGCCTCCAACCAGGGTCGCTAGGCTTCACAGGCAAGTGCTTAACAACTAAGCCATCTCTCCAGCCCTGATATTGTAACTTTTATAAGGTCTTTTATAAGAATATTTTGTGGGAATGTTTTCTGGACACTGATTTTTTTTTTTAAATAAGGCAGTCTGGATAATATATCTGATATAGTCACATGCCTTTTCCTTGTAGACAGCTACTCAAATGTTTTCAGATGCAGCTCACTATAGGTAATGAAACTGGGACCTTCTTCTGACTGATCTGGTCAGTAGCTATGGGATTATGAGATGGTTAAGATGCCTATGTGGAATCATGGCTAGTATAAACCTAATGTTTCCATTTGGAGTGTGGGAAGCTACCAGGGCATTTTCATAGGCAACACACCACTACCAACTGTATCACGTAGATTGATGGAGACTTGAGAGTTCTAGCTGACTCAGTATCATGACATGCACACGTTTAAAGTTGAACCCTATGTACTGTCATGGGAGAAGGTGGTACTTGAAATTCATAGGAATAGGTGGGAAACTAACTTTTGGGCTTTTCTATAGAACTTATTTGTTCTAAAATTGGCAGGCTAGTTATTGCTTAGATCAGAATTTCTTCTTCATTTTAAATCATGGGTATAAATAGTCAAGATAGATCATTTTAGTGTTAAGACAATTGTTGCAACCTATCGAATAAGTACTTCAATTATTTCTATACTTTACTAAGTCTATTGATTGTTTTATGGTCATATAGACTCAACAGACCAAAAATCTTAAATTCATTAAGTTAAGGGATTATGCACATAAGTTAAATTTTAAAAAGCTGAGTTTGACACATAATGCATACTGGCTTAAAGAGCTAGATGAAAGCAGAAGCCAAATGGAGAGCTCTTTGGCTCTTTCTTTTAATCATTTTTATTATGAATATACTATGTGTATACACATCATGTTTTGGTACACACATTTTCCTCCTTCCTGACCCCATTCCACTCAGGGTCCTTTTTAGTGGGGTTGTTGGTATTCCCCATAGGGCTGTGGGTTATGAGTTGTAAGAGCAGCATCAGTCACTGGGGAGGGGAGAATGCTTCTGAGAAAGCCATCCCAACCTGTGGCTCCTACAATCTTTCCACCCCCTCTTATGCAAAATTGACTGAGCCATGGTGGGTGTGTTTTAAGACAACTTCAGTGAAAAGCTCTCAGGAGCTTCTGGACTTCTACTTTGGTATGTGTTGAATATCCTCGGTATCTGTCTCCTTTACGTTGGTGCTGATTGTGAGGCTCACCATGGTCGTAGCATTTTTGCTCATCACACCAGTTCCTCTGTGGTATCACCTGAGCCTTGGCTGAAGTGCATGGGGTGGGTTATCTCCTTTGGTCTAACGCATTTCTGAAAAAGAAAAACAGATTCTCCAATAGAGAATGCTGTCAGCATAGCTTAAATGGGATGAGCATTGTTAATTTAAAGAGATTTTGATGGATGTAGCCCCTCTTTTCCAAAGGCTAGTGGGAGCTTATCTTTAGAGATCATAATCTTGCTCTTCATAGGATTCTGACCCACTTCTCAGTTCCAGCTATGGGTTCCTTTCCACTGAGTTCCTTTCCACTCTTGGCTAATCTGAAAGCTATTGGTTACCCACCAACTCTGGTTGCTTCTGAGTATCTTTGACCTTGAACTCACATCGATTTTCCTAATTCTGCCTTCTAAGTGCTAAGATTAAGGGAGTGGATCACCATGCCTGGCTCAAGTTACCTTATATCTTGATCAGAGACCTACATCTTATAATTAGGATTTTAGAAAACTAAAGTCTAACTATAAAATTAAGTAGCTCAAAACATATCAACTATGGTCTCATTCTTTGAGTTCAAGTTCTCCTCTTCCTGGTAGAGTTCAGCCTCCAAGAAAATTATGAATAATTTTCTTGTCTAGGACTCATCTACTTTCCCCAGTCTTTAGCCTGCTTTTCTAATAGCCTGTACCAGATTGCGTGCCCTTCTAATGCCCTTCTGCAGTTGCTCTAGGTTAACTTCCACAGGCCAAGAAGGATCTTATAAATATACTAATCATTCTCCAATTTGTTCTTGCATAAGAGCATTGCTGATCTATGTCAGAAGATGAAGTGATAAGGAATGCTCATGACAAATTTTGCCAAGACCTGCCCAATCTGTACTGCATCTTTTTAAAACACAAACTCAAACTCTTATGTTCTTCTGTAACTCCTACTACTAGAAAACAGTTGCTACCCACATTGAGCTGTTGATCAGAGACACCTACAAGGTCCCCCAAACAAGACAGGCTTCTGCCAAGGCACTTAATTACCTGCCTGAAGTAATGGGTAAGACCATATTGATGAAGACCCCATATACTGATGACACAGAACACTGAAAGACCCAGCTGGAATCTGGAAGGTAGCCTTTTCCCAAATGGTTGGCCTGTTTAGTGCTGGAAAGCACTACATGAGCTACCAGGGGAAAATATAATAATGAGGAGACATTGTTTGGTTTCTCTATGCACAGCTGATGATAGAAGCTATTAGAAGTTGCATGCACAAAGGAATAGACCCTGATAGATAGCACATTTCTATGTGGTGCTTACTGAGCATCAGAGGAAGGAAGCACAACCAGATGACCCCCTGTTTAAAAGTCAAAGTCCTATGCTATTCCATGTGGTGATTCCAACATATTGACAAAGGCTGTTAACTTCATGTCCCTCATGAGGGTATCTTCAGAAGACCATCAGCACAAAGAAGACAAAGATGGGAGACAGCAAATTTCACTTGTCCAAGTCAATTTACCAATGTGGGAATGGTCATGAGCGCTCATGGAAGCGACATTATTTTATGGTATAGTCCACCTGCTTTCCATGCATTTAGAAGAATTATTGAATCATGTTGTCCCTATAGCTTTGTTCAACTACCGAAAAAAGAAGCAGCTTCTTTTAAAATATTTTTTATTTTTTCAATTTTAATTTTAATTTTATTTATTTTTCTTTTCACATTTTTTAAACATTTTCCATAATTATATAAACTATCCCATGGTAATGCCCTCCTTTGCCCCCCACATTTTCCCCTTTGAAATTCCATTCTTCATGATATTGCCTCCCCATCTCAATCATTGTACTTACATATATACAATATCAACCTATTAAGTATCCTCCCCCCTTCCTTTCTCTACCCTTTATGTCTCCTTTTTAACTTACTGGCCTCTGCTACTAAGTATTTTCCTTCTCACGCAGAAGCCCAATCATCTGTAGCTAGTATCCACATATGAGGGAGAACATGGGGTGCTTGACTTTCTGGGCCTGGGTTACTTGACTTAGTATAATCCTTTCCAGATTCATCCATTTTTCTGCAAATTTCATAACTTCATTTTTCTTTACCGCTGAGTAGAACTCCATTGTATAAATGTGCCACATCTTCATTATACACACATCTGTTGAGGGATATCTAGGCTGGTTCCATTTCCCAGCTATTATAAATTGAGCAGCAATAAACATGGTTGAGCACTTACTTCTAAGGAAATGAGATGAGTCCTTTGGATATCTGCCTAGGAGTGCTAGAGCTGGGTCATATGGTAGATCAATCTTTAGCTGTTTTAGGAATCTCCATATTGATTTCCACAATGGCTGGACCAGATTGCATTCCCACCAGCAGTGTAAGAGGGTTCCTCTTTTTCCAGATCCCTGACAACATTTATTATCATTTGTTTTCAGGATGGTAGCCAATCTGACAGGAGTGAGATGGAATCTCAATGTAGTTTTAATCTGCACTTCCCTGATAACTAGTGCCACAGAACATTTTTTAGATGCTTATATGCCATTCCTATTTCTTCCTTTGAGAACTCTCTACTTAGCTCCATAGCCCACTTTTTGATTGGCTTGTTTGATTCCTTATTATTTAACTTTATGAGTTCTTTGTATATCCTAGATATTAATCCTCTATCAGATATATAACTGGCGAAAATTTTTTCCCATTCTGTAGGATGCCTCTTTGCTTTTTTCACTGTGTCCTTTGCAGTGCAAAATGTTTGTAATTTCATGAGGTCCCTGTGATTAATCTGTGGTTTTATTGCCTGAGCAATCGGGGTTGTATTCAGAAAGTCTTTGCCAAGACCAATATGTTGAAGGGTTTCCCCTACTTTTTCCTCTAGCAGTTTCAGAGTTTCAGGTTTGATGTTAAAGTCTTTAATCCATTTGGACTTAATTCTTGTGCATGGAAAGAGAGAAGAATCTATTTTCATCCTTCTACAGATATATATCCAGTTTTCCCAACACCACTTGCTGAAGAGGCTGTCTTTTCTCTGATGAGTATTTTGGGCATTTTTATCGAATATCAGGTGGCTATAGCTACCTGGATTTACATCTGGGTCCTCTATTCTGTTCCACTGATCTACATGTCTGTTTTTGTGCCAGTACCACGCTGTTTTTGTTACTATGGCTCTGTAGTATAGGTTAAAATCAGGTATGGTGATATCAACCAGCCTTATTTTTGTTGCTCAGTATTATTTTAGGTATTCGAGGTTTTTTTTGTGATTCCAAATGAATTTTTGGATTGTTTTTTCTATTTCCATGAAGAATGACTTTGGAATTTTGATGTGGATTGTATTAAATGTGTAGATTGCTTTTGGTAAGATTGCCATTTTCACAATATTGATTCTTCCAATGTAGGAACAAGGGATGTTTCTCCACTTTCTAGTGTCTTCTGCAATTTCTGGCTTGAGTGTTTTAAAGTTCTCATTGTAGAGATTCTTTACTTCCTTGGTTAGGTTTATTCCAAGGCACTTTATTTATTTATTTATTTATTTTTTGATGCAATTGTGAATGGGAGTGAATCTCTGATTTCATCCTCTGTGTGTTTGTTGTTAGCATATATGAAGGCTACTGATTTCTGTGTATTGATTTTGTATCCTGCTACATGGCTGTAGGTTTTTATCAGCTCTAACAGTTTGCTAGTAGAGTTTTAGGTTCTTTTATGTATAGAATCATGTCATCTGCAAATAATGATAACTTGATCTCTTCCTTTCCAATTTGTATCCCTTTTATGTGTGTCTCTTGTCTTATTGCTATGGCTAAGACTTCCAAAACTATATTAAATAAAAGTGGGGACAGTGGACACCCTTATCTTATTCCTGATTTTAGTGGAATAGCTTCCAGTTTTTCCCCATTTAGTAATATGTTGGCTGTAGGCTTGTCATAAATAGCTTTTATTATATCGAGATATGTTCCT
The DNA here is from genome assembly GCF_020740685.1 of Jaculus jaculus. Taxonomy (NCBI): domain Eukaryota; kingdom Metazoa; phylum Chordata; class Mammalia; order Rodentia; family Dipodidae; genus Jaculus; species Jaculus jaculus. Next base: position 65,214,327 of record NC_059102.1, read on the forward strand.
TCTATTCCTAGTTTCTGTAGGACTTTTATCATGAAGGGATGTTGTCGAACGCTTTCTTTACATCTAATGAGATGACCTTGTGACTTTTGTCCTTCAACCCATTTATATAATGTATTACATTTATAGATTTGCGTATATTGAACCATCCCTGCATCTCTGGGAGAAAGCCTACTTGGTGAGAAGCAGCTTCTTTATATGGGCAAATTGCTACCTGTTACAGAGTATCTGCTTTTTAAATTTTTGGTGTAAGCCTCATGTTTGAAATTGGTATTTGCTTCCTTGATTTCTCTCTTCTGATTAATAGTTAAATAATCTCAATCTCCTGATTCTCTTAATAGACATAATGGTGTATTAAACATAAATATCCTCTTAAATATACTTCTCACATCTTCCCCAAGTGGGATTTATCATTATTATATAGCCTATAATTCAAGTCAGACTCCTCCAATGCAAACTCTAAGTAGAATGAAAATCGACTTCATGTAGGCTTGTAAGAAGGAGATGAAAGCCAGTTTTAATTTATATAAATTATAAGATCAGTAAATCTAAAATATAATCATGACTAATTTCTAGAGCCTCCTGGATGAACTTGGATATTTTGTTGGTCAGATACCATCTGCTTATCTAGAACTCTTCTTATTTTGTTTTTCATTTGCTTCTTTTTTTTTTTGAAATTTCTAAAATCAAGATTTGATCTTAGCATAATCAGTTTTCTCAAACTGGGGTCTGACAAAATCTGGGCTAGTTAAGGACCATTTCTGAAACCTTTGGGAAGCCTTCACAATAGTGTTTAAATTTGATTGATATTTTAATAATGTGAAAATTTAATGCAAACTTAAAGTTTCATGTTTTGTTTGGCACATCTATTTTCAGTTTTTCTTGGTCACTGTGAATTTCCTTCTGAAATTATTCCCCTCTCATATTCAGGCACAAACACGAGTGCAATGAACCCCATCCATAGCTCCAGGCACTAGCTTCAATTGTGATGAGTATATCCCTTCCTTTGGCCTCCACTGAGCCTGCAACCCAGTTAGAGCTATGAGGCGTGGCTGCCAGAGGTTCTTTAAATTATGACCCAGTTTAAGTTAGGTTTTCTTTTATTTGCAACTAAAAGAAATCTTGACAGGTACATAGATCACTGGGATAAATTCAGTGTCTGTGTGCTTATACTTCTAGTGTCTTTCTTGCCAAGCAGTACTACTCTGATTATCTTAAGCTAATAAGAAAATAATGGAGGCCAATTTAATAAGTAAATGATGCACATTTTCTAAAGGAAGTGTTATCAGTAATTTTACAGAGAGAAGTGTGTCATCGGATGACATCTACATTGTTAAGCTGTAGAACTTGAAAGGACCTACAACAGACGTTGGTGCTAGGCTCATATTACAAGAGCAGTCAGAATGCTACTCAACCACACACTGCCGTCCATCACCTGGAATGAAGATTGCTAATGAAAAACTTATTGGTTTAAAGTTTTGTTTGTATTCAATTTAAAACATTTTAGTTGTTGGAGAAGTATAGGAATAAGGATTTTTTATATATGTAAGCTTAAGGTTATATATGTTTGAGTGACATTAAAATAAAATTAATATGAAGGGCCTCAGGGAAAACGTGTTTTTTCATTATAGAGAATCTGTTCATCTCTTGAGTTTCAGAAGTATTGCCATAAATGGAAAATGCTGCAATTATCTTCAAAAAGACAGACTATGGGATTGGATAAACATCCTCCTGTCTGGAACATTATTGACTTGCACAAAACTGCATAAAAATTGACCTCTAAAATTCCAGCTCTTAAAAAGGAGTGTCTCTCTTTTAAGAGAATTAAATGTTTTGCAATTGTACCTGCTCACATTTCAATTCCACCATGTGTGAGTTCATTCAGAAAGCTCTTGACACAGATGTGAAAAGGAACCAGAGCTCAGCATGTTCAGGTCCTCCAGTGGCTGAAACAGACTCGGCTGGCCATCTCTTTTGTAAAGATTTCTTCCAAAGAAAAGTTCAGCACCAGTTGATGAGGTTGAAGCGGGTTTGTGTGGCTACGTGGGGTGCAAGAATGGCTGCTACTTTCTCTGTAGGGCTTGGCTCTTGCTAGGTGAGCCCTTTTGCTTCTTTTTTTTAATTTTTTTAAAATTTTTATTAGCATTTTCCATGATTTGTTGGTTTGTTTTTTGACATAGGGTCTCACACTCTAGTCCAGGCTGACCTGGAATTCACTATGTAATTTCAGGGTGGCCTTGAACTTATAGTAATCCTCCTACTTCCGCCTGCCTCTGAGTGCTGGGATTAAAGGCATGTGCTACCATGCCTGGTTTAGAGGCCTCTTGTTTCAATGTCTACTTCAACTTTGGAGCCACGAGTTGTCCCACAGACCAGGCTAAAATTCAGTTTCCTGCCAATTTCACTGTATCAGCCTCTGCGTGTATACACCAGTGACCATTTGTTTGTTATTGCATACCCTGCACTGCGCTGCATAGGGGAGAATAAAACATGGTACTTTCCTTCAAGAAGTTTTTGTTATACAGAGAAGGAAAGTTCCAATGATTGGATAATTCAGTGACAGAGTCAACCCCAGACTAGTATAGGAAGCCATCTGTATACTATTTGACAATCCCTTAAGATAAAAAGGAGGTGAAACCAGTCATTTTTACTATCACACATAGAATGTTTTAACTAAATACTTTGATTTTGCAGCTGGCTGCACTGTCTTCTCCTTAAACAGTAGACATGAGAGGTAGGTAGACTTTCACAATAAATGAGTGATGGAGACATCACTGTGCTACGTGATACATGAAGACTGCTGCTGTTTGGTTTTATTTTTTATTTTATATCTTAAAACAGTCAGCAATGATTTGGGGCCTGTTTAACTCTGTTGTTTAAGAAAGCATACTTGGCAAGTGAAATCCAGCTTTTATCTCCACACCTGTGTGCATTGGAAAGTCGTTTCTCTTGCCAACCACACTGCAGTACCATTTTCCCAATGGTGCCCTGGCAGGTTGCAGCCAGCCTCTACTGTGAGTAATCATCACACCTCAGCCTTCCTTGCTCACTAATTCTCAGTGGACTTTAAACCCTCAGACATAACAGCAATAACATGGGAAGGAGGCGATTGTCTTTGTCAGAGACATTTGCAGGAGAAGGGCTGGGATGGGACTATAGTTCTGGGGGGAGGAATCTGCTACCTTCAGGGCATTGTACCTTCTCCCAGAGCATCATAAATTGTACCTTCTCCCAGAGCGCCATAAATTGCACCTTCTCCCAGAGCATGTTAAAGACAGTGTAGCTCAGAGCTGGTTTCATTTTGCTTGGCTTCGTAATTTGGGCCAGTCTGTCTGGGTTGACAGAAACCACATTCTCTTTATTTAGTCTTTCCATTTTTACCTCAACAGGAAAGCCTGTCCAATGCTAATTTTATTGATTCCTTCTTTCCATTTCTTCTTTGGAGAAAAGCACCTTGAAAGTTACTCCATATGATGTGGACATCATGTCTGAGAAATCTTTACTACAAATTGAGGATTTTGAATGCATTGTAAAGGTTATTTTTCTTTAAATTTCTTTTTGGGTCCTATCTAATGACATATTGGAATTTGGCTTGGTACTAAATTTATTGAGACACTCAGCTAACGTTCAATTTCATCTAATGAAGATTTAATTGTGATAAGAAATAATGAGGTCTAAAGATCCAAGTGGGGTACCTACTCCAATGATACATTTCTTAGCACTGGGATAAGAAAAATTACAGGATGGAGGGAATACTATATGTGTGCCTATGTTGGGATGAAAATGAGAACATTGAAGATGTCTGTGTGTGTTTGCAAAAGTATTGCTTGAGTATTACATAAGCATTGCTTAAGTACGGCACAGAGCACTTATATAAAAATAGATCTATTTTGTATGTCTTTGAAAAGGGACATTAACTACTGTGTCCTTGAGGGGAATAGTCCTAGAAGCATAGCTAATTATGGCTTGACTAGTTATTCATCTAGTCCTGCCATTTATTAAACCCACATGAGTTCAAGGCACTTTAAGGCAATCATTGCCTACTTTTCTCAGTGTTCTGAGTTCAAACTTTCAGAAATATAATTGATAATAGGTGTTACATTAAAAAATAATGAATAAGAAGGTAGTGAGGAGAGAAGCCATGGTCAGGTACTAGGTAGAGTGTTTTTTATACTTTCCTACAGAAGACATAGCCACTAGTTGGAAATACCTTTTTCTTCTCATGAAACAAGTACTCATTTTATTTATATTAAAATTCTGTTTTTGGATTTCTTCATGGGTATCTCTTCAGTGAATGTCTATTCTCCCCCAGGAACACAACATCAGAAGAGAGATACATGGACAACTCCATGGATGATATGCTGATGCAACCACCTTCTTGTTGCTGGGACAAAGCACCTGACACAAAACAGCTGATGGGGGGAAAGTTTTTATTTTGGCATATGATCCCTAAGGGAAACTTCATGATGGCAGAGGAAAGCATGCCATGGATAGAGGCTGGGCATCACCTCTGCCACAGCTTTTGAAGGAGAGCAGCAAGAAAGTAAGCTGAGTTCTGGCTGTGGGGAGCTGTTTATAACACCCCAAAGCCTGCCCCCAGAGACATACCTCTTCCAGCAAGGCTCTCCCTTGCAAAGTACCATCAGCTGAGGACCAAGCATTCAAAACACATACTGTGCAAGGGAAATCTGACTCACACTACCAAATATGCTCTGGTGTCATGCCTACACAGTCTCTCACAGCACTGATTCTCAAAATGTGACATACTGGTGATGAAATTATCTCCATTCTCAACCTACTTTTAAATTACTTAATTAATTATTTTATTTTTTGAGGCAGAGTGTCACTTGATCCCAAGCTCACCTGGAACTCACTCTGTAGCCCAGACACGTCTTGAATTCAAAGTGTTCCTCCTATCTCAGCATCCTGAGTGCTGAGATTGCAAGTATGAGCCACCAGACTCAGTTTGTTAACTTTTAAGTTTAACCAACTTTTAAGCACCAATATTAAGACATAGGACCAGAAGTAAGATCCCTGCAGAGACACACATGAGCTGTTCTAAATACTTAATAAAAGACTTTGCAGAGAGCAGATCTTTTTATCTGCATGTTCTTTAAATGGTATTGTCAAGTATGTTATTTTACTTGATCCATACTCCCTTCTACTGAGACATTCAGGCAAGAACTAACACAAGATTAGACACACCTCAGACAACAAAGAGCACCCAAGAGTATAATCCATGACTCCAGGTTGAGCACATTTTCTACAAGACCAGAGTTTCTCAAATGGTACAGATATTAGAGAAGGTACAAACATGACACCAAACGTTCCGACTTATAAGGACAGCCTGTTATTAATGTTTTACTTTTTGAAAAAAAACTTCCAAGTACATAAAGGAAAACTGTCTTTATTTGTGTCTAGTCTTTATAATATCTCTAATATTGGCATCTCTTCCTTTTCAACAAAGGCAAGGTGGGACATAGAAGATAATATACTAGTTTCATTTCACTATTACCTTATATTTGAGATAACATAAGGTTTTCTCTTTATTAAAACTATGCATTTTAACCAAATAATATATGCAATATCATCCACAATTATAATCCACTTCATTTTTTAAAACAAAACAGCTTTGGTTAATAGTTTCTGCTTATACTTCCAAGGATGTGCTGTAGTCATAGAAATACGTGTGTGAGTGCACATGTGTACCTAGATTTTTTGTTTTACAAGCCTAATGATACTATGTTAGTCATACTGTTTTGCATGAATGTTTTTCCTACCTGGATTTGGAAGGCTCAGAGATGGGGAGTCATGATGTTGTTTAGGGAGGACTGTCCAATTGATTGCTCCATGCTGTTTCTCTACTGTCCCCATAAGTGAAAACAAGACAGGCAAGAATGATCTAATCATAGGATGAAGACATAATGCCTCTAAATGGAATTTTGTTCCCCTTTTCTCTTTGTGTTGGCCTTCCCCTTGTGCTTTCCTTGAAGCACAGGAGCGAATAGACTTCGTTATCCAGCAGGGAAGAGATCTGCATGGAGGGAACATTACTAACGAATTTTTTCATCCCCTAATGGTTTAGAAGACAGACCTGGGAACATGAATCAAACTACCAAAAGGGAGAAATGGTTTTTCCTAATGACTTTCTCTCTAGAAAGCAAAGGTAGATTTAACAAAAAGATGTCAATAGTCTGATTTGCTGAGGTCCGTGAAAACTAGTCTGCAAATTGCAGCCACTTGGGAAAACTGTTCTAGTTAAGCTATTTGCAGCCATTCTGTCAGACCTTTCAATTTATTTTCTTTTGTCTTTACCCAAAAAAGGCAGGTTGTACCCTCACCATTGCTGTTTTCACACAAAATAATTTTTTTACTACACTCATGGACCCATTTCTATGAATGTGAGCATAATCATTTTCTAATGGATATGAGTCCAAAACTAAAACCTTAGGGCTGAGTATTTAGTTAGTATGACTCCTTTGGTTCAATTCACAGCACCCAACAAAAAAAATCTGGTTCTTTACTCTTATGATCTTATGTGAAAAACTTAGATGTGAGCAATTATATGTAAGTCATGGTATAGATTTTGTTAATTCCTTTTCAAAAGTATTTTATTCATTGTATATTGGTGCTGAATTATTACACTGTAGATATATAAATATAAAAATATTTAAAATAAATATGTAAATACTAGCTATTTTGTATTAGTAAAGAAAACCCGCAACCTCAAGTGATGACACTCTAGTCATACTGCTCTTCTCTCATGTTTCTGGGGCTCTGAGTATGGCAAGAGTGTTGTAGCCAGTGCATGAATGGCTGAAAGGACTTTCAAAAGAATACTATTTTTAATTTCCTCTGCATTATTACTGAGAGGTCACCATGGGCCTTATACAACATTGTCCCAATAAAGTCCTTGAGTTACTGAGCACTTACATGAGCACTTACAACTTTGTTTCAAGAAACTTCTCAATCTATTGAGGGTTTGATCCCACACTTTGGCCCAAATTTGGGGGAATTTACTACCTTTTTCATGCTTGGCCAGTGGAACTAATTCTGCCCAGAGAGAGGAGTAAAATGAAGCCACTTCTGTGCTTTAAGAAAGGCAAGAGCCTGGCCATGTGAGGTGGTCAGCATGTTTCCCCAGAGGATGTGCCTCAAGCTGGGAACATAAAGATGTCCACAAGCTGCACAGGACTAGGGCTGTCTCGGGAACCTAAACCTTCCTGTTTGCCATGTCCTTTGATAATGCCTTTCTCCAAAGGTAGTGTTGGCTTTCGGAGTTTTGCAATGAATGCTGCAAAAGACAGCTGTGAAAAACCCTGCCTGGTTGTTAGTCCTGGTGACAGATACTAATATACCCCATCTCTTCTTCAATTGAACACAAATTTACTTTGAGCTTCATTTTATGGATAAGAACACTTGACTCTGTGTAGCCAACTCCTTCCATAACCACATTTACTTCAATACATTCAAATGCACTAAAGTAAGAAGGCATTTGTTCAAAATATCTGAGGCCTATCTAAGGGCTAGATAAATGCTGTCATATTTGTTTTCTGGGATCAAGGTCAAGGGAAAGATTTCCCCTGTTTCAAATCAAGTGTGCTGGAAATGAAGCAATCACTGCACACGGAGTGCTGTTTATCTGTCTCTGGGAGAAATTATCCGGCATGTTGTGACTCTTCTATTATCACACCTTTGAATGTCATGTGTCTATTTTATTTGTATTACCAGCTGTAGTTTTGCAGAAACAGGACAAAACTACCAAGTTAGGCAAGGCAAGTTAGCTTGGATCTCTTTGTTGTGGGTAGCAACTGGCAAATTCTGGTCATTAAATCCAGGGTAAGTGTATAACCATTAGTGAAGTTTGAATTGTTATTTGAATAATTTTGATAATTCTAGGGAGGATAACAAACTTGTAGCCATACATTCTTCAAAACACAAGCCTCCCAGGCTACATGAGAATGTTAATGAGTGTGACTTAACCCCAAATTCAGAAAGTAAGGACACTAGAAGAGTTGCACTAGTCATGGTGTCATTGGCTTTTTACCTGACCCCATGAGGCACAGCAGTGTCTCCTTCTAGACCTAAGCACACACAGCTGAAGCTGGCCCTGTTTGGTGAATGTTCTTCACTGCTTCCTGAACACACGATGGTCATCACTCCTCTTTGGTTTTTGACAGTATCCCTACTTCTTGAAAAGTCATCTCCTCTTGCTTCTGCATTGGAATCCTTCTTGGAAAGAGTGCCATTTATCCACTAGAACATTTCTTTTCTCTTCATCTTCTCTAAAGGGAGAATGTTGAGCTGAACACATGGCTACCTAAAATGAACATTGGATCTTGAATCTGTGACAGTGTGACTGAGTCCTGGCTAGTGACATGGAGGTGGAAGTGTCATAGCAGTAAATAGACTCTCCCTTGTCCTTCTTTGCTCCCTCCCTCTTGCAGTGCTGTCTGACTTGGAGAGGAGATGGCTACAGTGGGAGGAGCTATTTCTGAGCCTGAGGTGACAGTGAAACTAGAGGTGTTGTGTCAAGGAGCAACAAGCTGAAGGAACTTGCATCCTGATACTGTGGAAACCCACCTCAGCACAGGACCCACTCAGCCCATGGCTCATGATTGGCAAAAAACTTCACAGTTGTTTAAATGTTTATTATTCTGGGTGTCATTGCTAGTGAGCTTAGTCCGGACACACGCACAGCCTCACAGCTCCCTGTGTAAGTGCAAGCCCCGTGATGAGGGACATGGAGTCAGAGTCCTCTCTTCAATGCTCCTGTTTTGATATCTGGGAATTACCACTTTATGGGCCCTTATGAAATACTGTTTCTACTCTAAATAATCAAGAAATATCCAGAGTCCTGATCTCAAGGTTCATTTAAGCTCCAGTATTCTGTAAGATGCTCTAAGTTCAGGCTCCCTAAGTCTCCTGGTCCATAAACCATTTAGCTCACCTGTGATTTTAGGCTCTTTTGTTGTAGGACCACTAGGGATCCTGTGATGTTCCCCAGTGCTCTCTTCTCCATGTTCTGTGGTTTGGAAGCTCCTACCAGGTGTCCCATGGCTTCTGAAAATTCCTGAGCCATAGTCATGCCATTAATCAGAGCAATACACTTGTACATGGTCCTGGGATGTAGGATTCACCCTGTCACACCTACAGTGCTTTTCAATGTAGAAATCAATATCTGGCTCTATCAGTCTTGAGGTTTCTGCAGAGATAAACTAGTTACCAGAGTCTGTCATAGTCAGTTTTTATTTCGATGATTTACAGTATTAATACTACCATAGAAATTGTGAAAATATCAAAACAGATAAAGAAATTTATAGTCCCATATAGTCTGTCTAGTGTGAGGCATATTTGAGTATTTATGTGAAGCTTCTCATGTTATTTGTGCAAATTTAGTATTATAATGATAATATCATACCTTCTTTTCAATTTTAACCTACTGACATAGCTACTTACCTAGCTATGGCTGAAAAATACTCTACTTTGTGGATATGCCTTCTAGAATTTAATGTTTCTTATTAATATTTAATTTCTATTTTACCTGGGTATAAATGATATTGAGATTAATGTTCCTTTCTAATCTTTTAGATCATTTCCTTAGGCTTGATTACATTCAAAGGAGAAAGACTCTAGATTCTTAGGAAGCTAAAGGGCTATTGATAATATTGCAAATTGCTTGGTAGAATGCTGTGTATCTTTTTCTCATTTATCCAGTAAACTTATGTTACCTCCTTGTATGCTGAGAATTTCTCATTAAAAATATTTACTAAGGCAGTGAAGGACAAAATAAAGCTGCTCCTTAAAACTTTGAATTTCTTTTATTACAATGGAAAATCAACACCTTTTATTAACTTATAACTCTTATCTTAGTCTCTTTATGCCATTGACTCATTTGTGTAAGATCATAATGTTTTCTAAATTTGAAGAAAAACTATAAAATATTTTAACCCTTTGTCTGTCATACTTTGTGATCATATTTTTCTGTTTTCTTTTTCCATTTTTATTTGGTTCATAATATTTGTAATTACTAGCTATGCAGGTGATTATAGAGTCAAGTAAATTTGTGGTATTTCCCATAATTTTTAACTTCTGAAAAATAATTCCTGAAAGGCTAACCAATAGTAAATAAAATATCTTTTTTTCACACTTATGTATAGTAATAGTTTCTTTATTAAATTCGATCACATTTATGACATTCTAAGGACCTCTTTTGGGATTTTATTCTGTGTCATTGATTTACCTCTTCTTGGACCAATATTGCTGCCTTATTATTCCAACTCTACAGTTGGTAAATGATTTTATTTTATAATTATTGAATACCTACAATATTTAGAAGCTCTCTAATGGAGATCTAGATTATCATAGTTCTTGCTATAGTATTAGGTTCAAGTGCAAGAAACCAGAGAATCTATGCTATGCACACCCCAGTGAAACATGAGAGATGAGAAGAGGTACATGTGCGGTGTGTAATGATATTGTAAAGCTTGAACCCAGGCTCAGAATCAATGGGATTTAATTGATAAGGACAACTCAATTTAATGTTGAAGGTTATGATAAGCTGCTGAGCAGGTGAGGGAAGAGCATGTTGAAGACAGAAGTGAGATGCATCCAGAAAATCCATAAGTCAATTGAGAACCTGATGTATTTGAGAGACTGAAAATGATTCAGTGTGGCTATAGTAGAGGGTTGGTTCCTAGATAATGGCTAGATTAAGAGGGACCCAAACCATATTAAGGAGCATGAAATTTACCATGAGAGCCATAGGGATTCGTTGAAAGTTTAATTTAGGAATGAACCTACCAGGTCCATAGTCAGGAATAATCTCATAGTAATACAAGGATCAACTCAAGTAGAGGCAAAGAATGGTGGCAGGGTTATTCCAATAAATCAGAAAAACACTGGCTGGAGCTAAGGTAGGAGCACTACAAAGAGATGTTGATGGATTGGATAAATGTAGTATATTTGGCAAATGTTTAGGATATAAAAGTGATAAAAATGGATGGTTGATTGGGCATGAAAGTGGGAGCAATCAGATATATCACCAAAGAGCAATTGAGTCCCTATTGGTTTCATTCTCTGAAAAAGAATGCAGTAAGGGAGAGATGAGGTAGGCAGCACCAACTTTCAGGTATATAGAGTCCAAGATGTGTGTGGTATACTTGATGCTGTATATTCAGAAGACAGTTGGCTATTTTAGTTTGGAATCTGGATTAGAATGAGGTGAGTTACAGAAACAAATGTGTATGTTGTAACAAGAGTGAACAAAATCTCTCATGTAGACTCTGCAGAGTCAGTGTGGCACAGGGTCCAAAAAAGACCCATGTTTAAGGGTCAAGCACCTCATGAGACAGACAAAGCAGCCAGGGGAGAAGACAGAAAGGCAAGTGTGGCATATTGGAAGTAGAAGAAATATTGTTTTTAAAAGCAAAAATAACTAATGTAACCTTACCAAATACCCATGAATGCTCATGAGAAGAAAAATAATGACTGCAAAGTTGTCAGTGACTTAGCAATAGTGTGCTGTTGGTGATACTGATGAAAATAATCCCAGTGGAGTGGGGCTGGAGAGATGGCTTATCAGTTAAAGCATTTGCCTGCAAATCCAAAAGATCCCAGTTTGATTCTCCAGGACCCAAGTAAGCCAGAAGCACAAGGGTGCAATGCCTCTGGAACTTGTTTGCAGTGGCTGGAGGTCCTGGCATGCCCATTCTCCCATGCTCTCCCTCTCTTTCTCTCTCTCAAATAAATAAATTACACACACACACACACACACACACACACACACACACACACACTTACACATAATCCCAGTGGCTTAGAATCCCCAAACCGGTGAAATTGGTGCCTGGAATAGAACCTGAGCCAGCAAGCTTTACAAACAAGCACCTTTTTTTTTTTTTGTTTTTGTTTTTGGTTTTTTGAGGTAGGGTCTCACTTTGGTCCAGGCTGACCTGGAATTAACTCTGTTATCTCAGGGTGGCCTTGAACTCATGGCAATCCTCCTACCTCTGCCTCCCAAGTGCTGGGATTAAAGGCGTGCACCACCATGCCCAGCACAAACAAGCACCTTTAACCATTGAGCAATCTCCCTAGCCATGGCTCTTCCTTCATTTACTTAAATCTTTTTAACTTTTTGTAAAGTATGCCTCTGTCTGTGTGAATTTTGTATAACTTTATGGTTTTGTCAATGGATCTGTTTAGCTGATCCACATTTACCCTTTCCTGAAAATAGAAATCATATGATTTTCTTCTATGTGTGTATAGTTATCTTGTTTCCATCAACTTTATTGATTTGAATATGAAATTAATCATTATGTTACATTATTATAATTTTCAAGTAATTAATTATAATTAACCAAGGTATATAAATGATGATGTTTTCCTCATTGTTAATGTGAGCATGAGTGTCATTACCACCTACAGTCTTTAAAGCAACAATTATGCCTTATAAAATAAATTAAATAAATCCGGCCTGGGGAATACACCAACATCAAAGTGGTTGAGTCTTAATGTGAATAACTGTGGTTGGCAGCAGTTAAATCTCTAGTGTAGGTCCTCTTTCAACAGTATAAAGTAGATATATATGTTTCATTTTCCATAGTATGTACCAGCTTCAGAGCAAAGAAAAGAATATTAAAGATTTATATCATAGTAATTATTAGAATAAAATATAACTCAGTGAAGCTTTCTTTCAGCATTCTTCATTAGCGATCACTAGCTAATGAAATTTTTATCTTACTTCTGATGACAAATGCCTTGGTGACCTTGACTGGCTCATGATGCTTTTCTTATGTCATTTCTATACTCTTTTTGCTATTGCCTGTTGGAGGGCTGTGTTCTTGCCTTTCTATTTGCAACAAAACTTTTATTGACTATATGAGTCTCCTGGTTCTGTAAAGTCACAGATGCCACTGCTAACAAATCTTGTATGGTTTTCCAGATCCTAGCTTGTAGACTCCTTTAAAGATTAAATGAACTTTATGTAAAACAAAATTAAGAACAATCTGTGGTTCGAAGTAGTGGCACAAACCTATAATCCCAAAAGATGGTAGGCTGATGCAAGAGGAACGGACAGAGTCTGAGGTAAGCCAAGACTGTATAGTGAAACTGTGACTCAGAAACAAGACAAAACAAAAACCAACAAATAGGAATCAACAGGTAAAGAAAAATGAAATTTGCAGGAAATGGATGGACTTTACTGAGTGAGGTAACCCTGGCCCAGAAAGCCAAGCACTGCATGTTCTCTGTCATATGTGGATCCTAGCTACAGATATTTGGACTTTTATGAGAGTTGGAATAAAACTTGGTAGCAGAGCCTAGTAAACTAGAAAGGGGCTATAAGGGAGTGAGGAAAGGGGAGGACTTAAGGGGATGGCATTGTATATATGTAAGTAGAAAAGCTGATTACTGGGGGTGGAAAGGCTTAAGTGAGGTCTGAGGAAGAGATTGAGTAAAGGAAGGGTGGGGGAGGGTTAATCAAAATGAAGAGCATATGAATAAGTCATATGAAAACCTACCTTTTTGGATAATGGTGCATGTAGAAGCCATAGATTGTGACTAGAAAATTTTTAGAGCTAGGGATGGGATAGCCCCCAGTAAATTGTTGGCCAGGGAGATCCCTGATGCCCCCAAAATATAGACCATGGCTGAGACTCTTGATTTCCCACCAGGAATATACGGTAAGACCATATTGCTGAAGACTGCACATGCTTGGACTGCAAGGCCACTTGCTGGAGCTGAGCTGAAAACCTTCTCTCTGTAGACCAGCAGACAGGAAGCTGGAAAAAGCTCTGCTGAATGCAGAAAATGAGAGAAAGAGAAGGAATCAGTAAATATAAACAACAGTGGACACTACAAGCCTTACATTTGGCCAGCCAGGCCAAATGATCAATGGGTGAAATAGTGGCACGTCTATTATGGGGGAAACCAACTGCTCTCTAATTGATCTAAAGGGCTGCTCCATGGGAGGGAACACTGGCCTGATACTGAAAACCTATAAAAGGGGGAAGTCATGAGCCCTAGGGGCATAACACATGCTTGTGTCTAGCTAAATGCATATATTATGCTCACCAAACTGCCCAGTAAACACTCTAACTAACATTCATATACATATACTAACACTACTCTCACTTTGGTTTAGAGAAGCATCCCTTTTCAGATGGCCGTGACCTTGGGATGACTCAGAAAGCACTATAGTGCTGAGAAGAAGTGACACTGAAACATCTCCATCACCCTTGCAAAAGCTCAGGGTTCATTTCAGAATAGGTGGTAGGAAGAATTTAAGAGCCAAAGGAAAGCTAGGTCTCCTTACAATGCACTCTTACAGATACAAAATGGCTTGGATATCTATGATCTCACAGTGTCTGGCACTACCTACACAAAACCAGTATAATATGAGGAAAAGATGATGACATCAAATTAAAAGATAGACTGATTGAGAGGGGGAGGAGGTATGATGGAGAGTGGAGTTGTGAAGGGGCAAGTGGGGAGGGTGGGGACTTATCATGGTTTATTGCCTATCATGATAGAAGTTGTCAATAAAAAAATCAACCAACCAAATGGCAAGCAAAAGCCCCCAAACATAAAAAAAAATCACTTTAAGAAGTTAAAAAGCCAATATTTTCAAACCAAAATTGACCTACAGCATATTTGTTATAATTTATTACTCATGTGATTATAGAGGCTAAGCAGTCCCATACTTTACCCATTGTAGGTTGGTGACTTTTGAAGTCCAGTGGCAAATTTCAAGCACCTGAGAGCACAAAGCAATGAAAAAGTTGCTGTTCCAGTCTGAAGTTCTGCAAACGGGAGCTGTAGTTAGACACAGGGGAAGATCCTCCCTTCTCTATGTTTTTATTCACTCAGGCACTCACCAGTTTAGGTGATATCATCCCACTATCAGAGGATAATCCTCTTCACTAAGTTTATCCATGTATATGTGGATCTCCTCTCATAAACTCTTATAGTTTGTACATGAATTATTCCCCCCAAAGCCCCCTATAATGAAGGCTTGCTTCCCAGTCAGGGGGCTATTGAGAGATTATTGGGTCATGAGATTGCTAACATCATAGGTGGATTAGTCCACTGATGAATTCATAGCTGAGTGGGCTTTCATGAGGTGGGGCCTACTTGGAGGAATAGGTCATTGCAACCTGTCTTGGGAAGGCATATTTTTATTCTATTTCTCTATATCTCTCTCTGTATGTTCTCTCCCTCTTTCTCCCTCTCTTTCTCTGCTTCCTGACTGCTACAAGATAAACAGTTTTACTCCGCTTTGGGCTATAGAGCTAGGCAACCATAGACTGAAACTTCTGAAACC
This sequence comes from Jaculus jaculus, assembly GCF_020740685.1. Lineage (NCBI taxonomy): Eukaryota > Metazoa > Chordata > Mammalia > Rodentia > Dipodidae > Jaculus > Jaculus jaculus. The sequence continues at coordinate 65,229,646 of NC_059102.1, forward strand.
ATCAGGCAAAATAAATCCTTGCTCTTTTAGACTGATACTTGTGAAAGCAATGAAAAGACACACCACCACCTGTCTGGATGTCCCATGCTCTGTCAATGTGTCACATATAACACAGTATAACTTAATGAACCCTGACAAATGTGTAACAATCAATCAGGCTAAAGAACTTTTCTGTTACCTCCCAAATCCCCTGGGGTACCTTTGCTGCCGATGCCTTCTTTGTCCATCTCTATAACATTTTAAGGAAACCATTGCCTTACTTTGTCATCATAGATTATTTTGTTCATTATGTAGTCTAAGTAAAAGACCATTTTTAATAATTCAGATTAGGAGTCTTAGTTTAATGAAAAGGTTTTATTAGTTCCCTCCTTTGTATTACTCAATCGCCTTCTGTTTAAGAATATGCCACAATTTACATGTCCATTACCTATAGAAGGATTGATGTTAGCTTTTACTAGCTTTTGGCTAATATGAATAAACATGCTATGAATCATCGTGTACAGAGCATTCCCCTGTAGGTAAATACTCAAGAGAGAAAATGCTGCTCATAAATTAAGTGTGTGAATTTCTTTGTCCTTTTCCTCTTCCAAATTGCTTGTGGAATTTTTTATTTCTTTATATAATTCTGTCAGCTTTTATTGGCTATATTATGAATTAATGTTCATAGAGGTGTTAGTGCAAAAAAAAAAAAAACAAAAACCTCTCACCTAAAAAGGAATAGGAAATAGCTTATTCTGGAGGCAAATATAAGCAGCCATGGCTCTGGAACATAGATTTAGGTAACCCTGAATTCCATGTTCTATTATGGTAATGGTTTCATGAAGTTTTTATAATACTAGAACAAAGAAAGTATAAAACCATAAAACTCTACATCCTAAAAGACAGACCAAATGGCTGAACCTCCACCAGGCTCTTAGAAGGAACACCAGATTCACAATGCTCTGGAGAGGGTACAACAAAAACTGTTCATTATCTCTTCCTATTTCTGCTTCCCTCTCTCTCTCTCTCTCTCTCTCTCTCTCTCTCTCTCTCTCTCTGTCTGTCTCTCTCACTGTCTGTCTCTCTCCCTCTTCTCTCATCTTTCTATCTTTTTTATATCACTTATCTGGTTCTTCCTTCTCTTCTTGTCCACTGACCTGAAACTCCTGGTACCAGCAGGTGGTAATCATCCACAATCACCTCTTACCAAACCAGATATTCAGAGACACAAAGGTACCCAAGATCTCAACTTGGAAGCAGACCTAATATAAACCCAACATAGCTCATGGAAATTTGTGGATGAGGGGGCAAAAAGAATGTCAGAGCCACATGTTGGGTCATGACATGCAGAGACATTTCCTCCTAACTGAAACTAAAGGATAACCCCACAATGCATGACCCATATACCCCAACAAGGAGGGTCCCTGTGGAGGAAGGAGGACAGGGAGGAGGCTAACAATGGTACCAAGTTGTCTGTATAAACTGACCACAAAAATAAGATAAAAAACCCTTAAGCTCTCTTTCTTACTACTCCTATACTAGTTTTCAAGAGGCAAACATTTAAATTGTTTTAAATTTTTTATTTCAGTTTTACTATCAAATTTTAAAATACTATATTTAAAATGTAATCTTCATTTTATTTTCTCCATTTTTTGGCACTACCTATTGACTTTTAAGTATGAGAGGTGAAGATCTGTTCATTCATACCTTGTTCTTCCTATCTCTTACTCTGGAAAGACATAATTCTTGGTTAAATCATTATTCAGAGTATTAATCAAAGGAGTGAGTGCCTAATATGTTTTGTATCTGACAGGTATGAGAAGTTAAGGATGAGCCCTGGTATTCTAGATGGGAAGATGTGGTGATGTGGTGCTCATGACTGACTCTGGAGTACTGAAAGTATCAGGGGAGGAAGGAAAATGAGGAGCAAGAGGAACAAAAGAGGGGCAAATAGTCATTTTCAGGTAATTGTGTTGTGATCTGTTGTGTATAAACCACGTTTCATGTATACTTTTTAAATGTTGTAAACTTTTACACACAGTGATTAACAGCAAGATGTCATGTGTTTTGTCAGAATCAGGATGAGTGTTGTAGCATGGCTTTTTACCTCTGAGCATAACACATTCACCCCATCACCATCTTGGAATAGAAATTAGTTTGGCTTGGTAACTAACTGAATAAAACAAGACAGAGATGGCCAGGTCTAGGACAATGGTAATGGAATTGTTGACACCCCACAAAAGATGGAACTGCAGAGAGCAGGACTCTCTCCTGGGAGTCCTGCCATTACCTCCTCCATCTTGAAAGACGCAAGAGCACATGGTACATGGAAGGTTAACTGAAAGTAAGACCCCATGATGAAGCTTCTGTGAGGTCTTCATCTATGATTGGGTGGGAATTTGCTGTGATGACAGTGTTTTGGGGCCACCCGCGCACCTACACGTAAACACTCTCCCAAGCTCTGTTAGTAAACCCAACATGTTCTTTTGCTCACCAAGTTGGACTTTAGTGGAATAGTTACTTTAGGCTGTTGTTGGCGCTCTGTTGGGGTAAACAGATACTTATTTACATCACCACAAAAAAAAGTTCACACAACAATGAGCTAGTGTAGTATTCTACCTACTTCACCACTGTTGTTGGACTGTCAACTAATGTCCATTAGCTTTTTAGGTATAAAAATCTAATATAATTGATTACCTTAATTAGTTTTTGCCTTTATTTTATGGAATGCAAGTTCACACTGATTTTTTTTTTCCTCATTCTCTTTCTTCTAAGTAGAAAAGAGAGGTCCGTTTAACAAACAGATGAAGTTGTAAACCAAGTGGAGCTATTTCAAAAGTATCATGATAGCAAACAAAGGAAGAAAGGGCATGGAGTGTGGACTGACAACAAAGCAAAAGCACAAAACCTAGAAAAAAATGTCATATGCTCACTTAATGAACCAACCAACTTCAATAGGAAATTATCAGGGAAAATACTGTTTTTGAACTACACAGGGATATCTTATTTCCACAGAGCACAGTACCACAAGGGAAGGTAGAAGAAACAAACATGCAGACCTATTTAATAAAGTGAAAGAGGTAAGTATGAAAAATAGAGGGCTTTCAGGGTCTAAATGTCTCACAGAGGGAAACATAATCAATGATTCTTAGATTCCATGTTCCTTAGTCACATGATCATATAGACTCTCACATTCCCCCATGCCTGTGTGTGTGTGCTGATTTACAACACACATCTTGCTCCATGGGGAAAAGAGGATCAAGAAAGAGAATTTAGCACTGGCCATAGGGACATGACACATGGCATGGTGAAACTGTAACAAAATGAGCCAATTCCCTGGTTGATTCCTTATCAGCCAGGGAAGATTGTAAGAACACATCTCCTTCATTCTAAACTGTGTGCAAGCTAAATCACACTTACTAATAAATTCAGGACTGCTTTAGTGTCTGATAAATTTGTGAGGAATAAGAAGCAATATTGGAAGATAAATCTACCTCTACTAAATTTATGCTTTGCACACACATTTCTTTGCCATTATTATTCATTTTAGTATTATATTATTATTGAATCATATATTTCCTTGCCAATCCATTATATCTCAGTGAAGATGATTGCCTTTTAAAATAGAAAGACAAAGAATAAATCATTATTTTTTCATCATCAGAGTTAATGCAAAATGGCATGTTGACGGGCAAGGAAGCCCTAATGAGTGTATTCAAACTCATTTCTGTCTAATGGTCTGCTTGGTTGCAGGTCCTGTGCAGGTCACACCATACACATTGTCCCATCCATTAATATGCACTGACATTATTTTTTTCAAAGTCTGTAAAACTCTGAAAGTTTGCCAGAACTCTCTCTTGGTTAGAGTTTTCAAGGGTTAGAAATTCTAAATATGCTAAAAAAACAAAAACAAAAACCCAAAAGTCATCCAGGCATGGTGGTGCATGCCTGTAGTCCAGCATTCTGGAGGCTGAAGCAGAGTGATTGCTATGAGTTCTAGGCTAGCTTGTGCTCCACAGCTAATGCTAGGCTAATGAGGGCATAGCAAGACCCAGTGCCAAAGCAGAAAGACAACAAAGATGTCAGTGCCTGTATAATAGTGGGAAATGACACAACTATAACCCAACCTATCTTCTTTCTTACTAAGTCATAGATAGCACAGCTGAAGCACAAAATGCCTCCAGCACACTACCAGCTTTATTCTCTGAGAGGACTGATAATGGTAGCTGCCTGGAAAGCTGTTCCCAAATGTCAGCATGTCCATTTTTTTATATATAAAAGATTTTTTTTTTTTTTTTTTTGGTTTGTGGGATCATACAAACAGGTCTAAATGATAAGGACATGAACTTGCTGGAAAGTTGATTTGATGCCCCCTCAGTCCTCAAGAAGTGCTGTGTGGGTACAACTATGTGTGGATTTTTATTTTTCTCATTTAAAAATGTCATAGAATAGGGCTGAGAGATGCCTTAGTGGTTAAGATGCTTGTCTGTGAAGCCTAAGGACTCTTCAGGTCTCTTGTAAGCCAGACATACAATGTGATGCAAGTGTGCAAGGTTGCACATGTGCACAAGATGGCATACACGTCTGGAGTTTGATTACAGTGGCTGGAGGCTCTGGCATGCTAATTTTCTCTCCTCTCTCTGATAAAAAATAATAAATAAATAAATCATAGAATAGTATAAAGGCTATGACAGTAATAACCAAACATGTGGATTCCAAGTCATGAGAAAACTCCATGATACTGAGATGTGTCAAGTTGCAACTTAAAACCAAGACAACAGAAAACAAATACATACTGATCATTTGGAAAAGGAGAATTTGCTCTTTTAAACTTTGGGTGTTTGGCTGCGAAGGTAGCTTACAAGGAGGGAGCAGTGCTGACATCGCCATTCTTACAGAATGAAGCAAAAGCTGATTCTGGAGGCAAGCTGTAGTTTGGTACTGCATGTGTTAGTTTTCAATAACAATTTTAATACTTCCCCGAGAGATGGGAGGATTTATGTTGGACACACTTACTGCTTCAATTGCATGTCACAAAAGGCCCCCTGGGGTTCACCCAAGGAGACATGGAGACTCTTAAGGCTTACAATCTCCTACATCTCTTGTGGGGAGTTTCAGAGCCCTGGACAAAGAGACCATAACTCTGTCAACACCACATGCCACAGGAGCGGGGTGAGGGCTTCATCCCTGGAAGCCGTGCAGTAAAGCTTGAGTTATAAGGCTGGGATAGAGCATATGGATTTGGTGGGATATGGGCTCGATGCCTCAACAACCATTATCCCTAAGAGCTGTCAGGGGCAGCCAGCTCCCTACTGCCTGGCTGTCTTGTTGCTCTGAAGATGTTCTGTGAATAGCTCAGATCTCCAGGGAAGGAAGAGAGAAACAGCCTTTGCTAAATCCATGAGCTCAAGCAGGGAGTGTTTTAAGCTCTCTCCCAGCTTGTAGGATATTAAATTATATGAGGTTTCGATTTTCCTGTAAATCTCTTACCATGTGATTGGGGTGACTGGCTGAGTGAGGACTGAAGTGTTGATGTGTTACAGATTGAGAGCCATGCACATGTCAGGGTGCAACACATTACCAGTATGCCATTCCCTGGTGAGACGAGCCCAGTACTCACATAACCTATTCTGCTGTGGGCCCTGGGATACCATTCTTACACTCTGTCTCTGGCCAGAAGCTTCAGTGGGCATCCCAGCAGGTCAGTGATGGGAAGAGAGGGAGGCCAAAAGTTTGTTCCCATGGTGATCTCCCTGCAAGGTTGTGATAGCGGAGCCTTCCATGTAGCCATCATATTTCTGTTTCCAACAAACTCTCCCTCCCTCACCCCTCAGAGCATGTAGAGGTGACAGTGCAGATTTGTCACCAGCTCTGAGTTGATAATGTTCTCTGGGGTTTGTCCAGTTAAGATTCTGATGAACCTGGCTAACATAGTTGCCATTGTTCTTCAAACAGGGGCACCCTAAAGTCAGGAGCCAAATAGTTATTGCATTCAGTTACAATAACAGCACTGCCTTCTTGAAAAGGGTGGGTTTCTTTTAGTTCAGTCATATGTCATATTAGACATGCCTCATTTTGCAATGAAATCTAAGTTCTTATGAAAAGAAATCATGAGCATTATTTCTTATGTAAAGGATGGTCCAGGATTACTTGACATTATTTTGGGTTAGATAAAATTGAGCTGCAATTTTGTTATGAAAAAAAATCCTTTTTCGTCTTCTTTCTTTGTGTGTAATTCTTTATTAATTCATTATTACTCACACCTAGGCTATATACCTATTACTTGGAGCAACAGGCTTAGGTAAAATATATACTCTGGGTGTCTAACTTGGGCCTGCTCAAGTTGTTGACATACCTGGTAGGCAACTCAAGGTCCAGACCATAGAGATGGGAGGGTTTGAGGTGAGGGGAAAGGGGAGGAAATGAACACAAAACTAAATCCAAAATGAACTGGTACCATACAGACCTTTATCCTTCGAGATAGATTGAAATATGTAACCCTCAAAAGGAATAAGGGGGAAGCACCTGAGAATAAGGGCCCTGTAGTGGGTGGATGAAGCCTAAGATTAAAAGAAACTTGTTTTTGTTTCTGGCATGTAACTTCTAGTATCAGAAATTGGTTGCTACTCACATTGAGCTCTTGATCAGGGAGACCTATAAGGTCTCAAAATCAAGACAGCTTTCTGTTAAAGCACCTGATTAACCATCTGAGGCAAAAGGTAAGACCCTATTGCTGAAGACACCATATGCTGCTGAAACAGATCATAGAGAAACCTGGCTGGAATTTGGAAGAGAGCCACTCCCCAGATAGCTAGCCCATCTAGTGCTTGAAAGTGCTACATTAACTACTGGGGAAACGTGGCCAACAACAGTCTGAGCAACCAGAGATCTAAGCTACTCAGCAGCAAACACCCTGACAATAGTGGCACACAGCCTTGGTGGGTAATCAGTAGCTTTTTTTCAGATTGGCTAAGATATCTGCTCAGTGTAAACAAACCCATATCTGGAATTGGGAACCGGATAAGAATCCTATGGAGACAAAGACTATGTTCTCCAGTGTTAAGCTCCCACTACTCTGACTAAAAGAGGTGTTACATATATCATGTTCTCCCTAAATTAATAATGCTTATCCCATTCAAACTATGCTGATTTCCCTCTCCATTGGAGACTCTGTTCTTCTTTTTCAGAAGGTAGCAAGACCTGGGGAGATAAACTACCTCTCACACTTTACCAAGCCATAGCTGAAACCACAGAGGAATTGGGGAGAGGAGCATGAGTGCTGCTTCCATGGCAAACCTGACAATCAGTGCCAGGGTGTAGGAAACAGACCCTGAGGTTACTCAACACCTGCTAAAGCAGTGATCCAGAGACTCCTAAGAGATCGTCACTGAAGTAGACTTAAAATTCACCTACCACAGCTCAAGGAATTTTGTAGAAGAGGGGGCAGAAAGATTGTAAAAGCCACAGGTTGAGACATCATGCTTAGCAGCATTCCCTCCTTCACAAAACAACTGACTACTGCTCTCACAATGCATAAATCACAACCCCATAGGGAATACCTGCAATCCCACTGAGGAGGGTCCCCAATGGAATGAGTGCAGGGAGAAGGGAGAAGAAGGTACCAACACGTGATGTATCCATACAAAATATATTGTTAATAATAGAATATTTAAATTTTAAAAATCAGAAGAATAATGATATTACCACTTTTCAGTGTTGTTCAGTATGTAAATATTGGAAACACTTTGTAAGAGAAGGACTATGTGGATCTGTGACATGTAGGAATATTGTTCTCTCTCTTCATATATATGGTTCTATTTAAGGGAACTTGCTTTATCTATTTGTGAGATGATATATTAAAACTTTCAGAGCATAGCAACATTCTTATAAAGTAAAAGGTAAAGGGTGGAAGCACTTTTCTTTTTAAAATTTTTTTGTTTTATTTTTATTTATTTGAGAGTGATAGAGAGAGAGAGAGAGAGAATGGGCACGCCAGGGCTTCCAGCCACTGCAAATGAACTCCAGACGCGTGCTCCCCCTTGTGCATCTGGCTAACTTGGGTCCTGGAGAATTGAGCCTCGAACCTGGGTCCTTAGGCTTCACAGGCAAGTGCTTAACTGCTAAGCCATCTCTCCAGATCACCTTTCTTTTTAAAAATGTGTTGGCCTTGGGACTTTACTGCCAACAACTTCTCCAAACACTGTATGCATGCTGACACAAAAGTAAAGTACACTAGTATTGAGTTTATTTTTGAAAATGTAGTGTGTTTAGTGCACAGATAAGTGGTATTTTCTGTCCATTCCCAGAAAAATAAAACAAACACCCAGCACCTCAAGCAAGCACACCACCGGAGCAGAAACCTGTTCTCGCCATACCTTTGGGCTGGAATCAGGTCATTTACCAGTGGAATGCCCCCTTCTATCAGGTTGCTGGAGACTTAAGCAGGAAGCTTAAATACATGAGGCTATGGAGGACATACATTCACATCCAAACCACTACACTCTGCCCCTGGCCCCCACAAACTCAATACCATCTCACATTGCAAATTGCATTCAGTCCAACTTCAAAGGTTCCCAAATTCTTTACAAATTTAAGACTGTTACACTGTCCCAAGTCTCACATGAGTGTGAAGACTATCTATTACCTATTGATGCAGAATTTTGGGATTCAGGAGGGGCCTCAAGAATTTATATGCCCCAAGTTTGGGTTCTGGAATCTGGAATCCTACATTTAATGGAGAATTAATAGGGCTTGATAGATGGTTTAGTGGTTAAGGCACTTGCCTGCAAAGCCCAAGGACCCATGCTCAACTGTCCATATCCCACATAAGCCAGATGAACAAGGTGATGCAAGTATGCATGGTCACACATGTGTACAAGGTAGCATATGTGTCTGGAGTTTCATTGCACTGGCTATAAGCTCTAGTGCACCAATTCTCTTTCTTCTTTCTATCTCTCCCTTGCTCATTTGCTTTCTCTCTCTCTCTCTTTCATAAAAAACACAAAAAGCTAATAAAAATTGAATTAAGGATAAATTATGAAATTTTAAGTTTACTTAGGATAAAATCACAAATTGTTGCATTTGTTTAAGGAAGTCTATGAATTAAGAGAAACTAAGGGTTTTAAAGAGAGATTAGAATAAAGCTGCAAGTATGAAGATTTAAGGAGAGATCAGAATAAAGGCCCAAACATGTGGAAATTAGAATCTAGGAGCTTTTGTATGGACACATAGGAGGAACCAGCCTGGCATCTGCCACGTGCCTTTCCAAGTAGGGAAGTTAAGAGGGCAAATGGTGAGGCTCAAGAAGAAAATGAGAGGGCAGGTATCAAATCAGAAACCAGGATAGTCAGGGGAGAAATGAATAATGAAGTAAGTTATATTCATGCTTACTGTGAGTTTAAAGAAATTACACAAGTAGAAGACCTAGAGTTAGTGAAAGCACCCACCCACAGGGTAGATCTGTGTTGTAAGGAAAATACACAGGTGGTAGGTTAGACACCAGAGGAAAACCATTCATGTAGTGAAAGTGAGAGGTTACCCCAAGCTCTAAAGCAGAGGCAAGCAGAAAAGTTCCTTCAGACAAGAAACAATTTTATGTTCTCCCTCCCCTCACCCTTCTGGGTGAGGGGGAAGCCAGACTCACATGTGTCCCTGTGGCATGAATGAAGACAGGCACAGCCAAGTAGCAGAGCCAAAAGAACTACAGTGGAGCTCAGCAGAGCAGGCTGGAGCTGGTGAAAGGAAGTAGACCCAACTGGTTTGTAGATTTGGAGGGCTGATCTCAGAGAGCCACCTTGGCTAGCCCATGTGAACAGCAGGGGACACTGCAGTCTTAATCAGACATGAGCTCCATTTCTGCCAAGAGTTTGGTTCTTGTGCCATGGTGAGGTGGTCTGTGGGATGGCATCTCCTGGTTCTCTCTGGACCTCAATCTATAACTAAAACTATTTAAAAAAGCTAGCTTTCTCCTATCCTCTTTCACTATGAGCCATGTAAAATCAAAACAATTCTACCCCTCCAGCTGGGCTGAGTATCTGGGGAAAAATTCCATCCTAAATTCAGTTTATAAATCCAGGGTACGTTTCATGAATGATGGAAAAATCTAGCTCCCTTTCATAAATCCAAGCAGATATAATAAAACAAAGTCATAACACACATAAACCTGCTTGCTTTCTCCAGACCTTTGGGATTGAATCAGGTACTCCCCAGTGACAGGCCCTTTCCATCAGCCTGCTGGAGATGTAAGCAGGAAGTTTAAATACCTGAGGCTATGGGGGACGTATATTCACATTCAAACTACCATCCCTTCCAATGTGAAAGAAGCCAGTTTTTGGCAGGAGAAAGTAAATTGGACATTCAGTGGTAGACTTGAGTCATAGGGTCCTTGCCATGTTTCAACCCTTGGCTTGTCCACAAATCCAGGAGCATTTCTGCCTTTCTTTGGTTGTGCCTGTTCTCATGTTCTTCAGTTGTATAAGACAAACATTGCTTTTGAGAATTTCCCGTTTGCCTAGGCTGGTTAATGATAATATCCACCAGATACAATAAAAAGTACCTAGTTGGAAGCTACATCCAACTTTCATTCAACATCTTCTGAGGAGTCTTTTTGAGCCAACTCCTCCAAGGTAAGCAAGGCTGCTTGAAACCTTGTTCTTACTCTCTGTGAATTTTTGACAAAGCAGGAGAGGTGAAAGTGACAAGGTAATAATGCAGGATTTGGGAGTGAGTCCCCCAAATTTATGAACCCAAGTTTGGGTTCTGTCCTACCGTTCCTCTCTCCTTTGTCCCCCCATGGCTAAACCCTACCTGAATTAAATTCACCTGTGTCTTTACTAAGGCAGCTGAACATAGGTAGAGAAAAATGTGGGCTGGAGAGATGGCTTAGTGGTTAAGGTGTTTGCCTGCAAAGCCTAAGAACTCAAATCTCCAGGTCCCAAGTAGCCAGATGCACAGTGATGTCAATGCACAATGTTGCATATGCATCACAAGGGGGCACACACATCTGGAGTTCATTTGCAGGAGGCTAAAGGCCCTAGCATGCCCATTATCTCTCTTTCTCAAATTTTTTTTTTAAAAAGCTAGATGTGTTGGTCTAAATGTAGTCTTTGTCAGATAGATGGGGGTTACTGTCCTGAGATGAGATGTATGCAGTCTTGACTGCAAAGAGCTGTAAAAGGGAGTGATGTTCCAACATAAGGTGGCCAAATCTCAACATCATTCAGCCAAGCATGGTTAGACTGCATTTCACTCCTGGCATGCTCTCTTCTGACCTGCTTAATCAAAGATGCTGAGTTTCCATAGCTTCAATACCTCTGAACGTAAACCTTTCCACCTGTGAATCTTTAGAATTTCAGCTTCATTCCTTACAACTAGCAGGACCACTAGGAAGGCAAGATTGGATAGAGAACTAGCACTGAATGTTTAAGATGCAGCCAAAGGAACCTGAACTCCTGTTGTACCCTTGGCCCAGGGTCAGCTTTGAGAATGCTGAAAGCATACAAGAGCTTTGAATGGCTGCATTTTCTCAAATGTTTATAAAAGCTCCACCCAAAGACCCATATAAGGACCACCTTATCTTTCACACTAGTCTACATTTTAAATGCATGTCATCTCTTCTGTCTCCTAATTTACTTTTAAGTTGCATATACTTTCCTTACATAGAGGAGATAAAGTATAGTAAGTAATAATAAGAACATATAATAAGAAGAAGAAGGTATAGTGAATAGTAATAAGAAGGAGAAGAATAGAAGTTCAGCAGCCCTAAATTAAAATTCAGCCTCTATCCTTAACTTGTGCTTTTTGAGCCTTAATTATAGCATCATTAAAATGAGATAATACCACATACAGAATTATTATGAGCATTAAATAAAGTCAAACATATAGAACAATAAGCAAAGTTCTTGACCCTTACAGAGTGTCCAAAAGATAATACTTGTATTATTAATGTTGCTGTTAATGAAGGACAATTGGAGAAAGCTAGCTTCTTTTAGGCAGGTTCAGCTAAAAATTGAGGTCCAGAGAAAACCAGGAAATGCCACCCCACATGCCACCTCACCCTGACACTAGAACAGAATCTCTCTTGGCAGAAATGGAACTTGTGTCTGATCAAGACCGATATACAGTACCCCCTGGCTACCTAGATAGATGGTCCAGGTTGGCTGGCCCTGGGGTGTGCCATCCAAATCTACCAACCAATTGGGTTGGGTCTTCCCATTGCATATAAAGACTCTCATCTTCTTCCTATCTAGCTTCTTCCTCCCTGTGGGATTTTCTGACATACAAAAGGCCTAATTATTCAGGCAGAGGTATACATATCCCGATGAGTATATGATATGGAGAGCCTAGGAATAAAAACACAGGGGTATTTCTCAGTAAAGTCTAATCATCCAGCCATTCTTATCATAATGGCGAGTTTATGAGTGAAATCTTCCCGGATCCTCCAAATCAGCTATCTATTTTTCAGGTGAAATCACTACATGAAACTAGCTCATGGCACACAACAAAGTATTTTCCAGCTGAGCTTTTCTTGAATGCCTGACACCCCAAGTTATGAGGCAAAATAAATGTCACTTGCTTTAAGCTACTGCAGTTAAAAACAGCTTATTACACAATATTTGTTAGACAGAATAGTTGGCATTATTATTCTGGTAGAAAATATTTCTTATTTGTGAAAGTGAAAACTTTTAAAAGTTCACAATTATGATAATCTAGCAATACAGGAAACAGATGCTGATTCTAAACTTTAGAAAGTTGTCAAAACTATATAACACATTGATAAAAATAAGAAAAAATATATGAGGCCTAAGTGAAGAAAGTTAGAAATATTATTGAAGGACATAAATGAGACTGGTTATTTTATTTTAAAGAAATTCCTGGGGCTAGAGAGATGGCTTAGCAGTTAAGGCACTTACCTGCAAAGCCTAAGTCCCCATGTTTGACTCTCCAGATCCCATATAAAGCCAGATGCAAAAAAGTGAGGCAAGTGCAAGGTCGCACAAGCCCACTGGGTGGCATAAGCATCTGGAGTTCAATTTCAGTGGCAGAGGCCTTAGCTCACCAAGTCTCACTCTAAAATAAAATTTAAAACAATGAAAAATAAATAAAAATATTTTTTTAAAAAAGAAATTTTCACTTTTGGCCAAAGACTAGGGCTAGGGAGGAGGAAATGTTGGTACCAACACATGATGTATACATACAAACTTTCTACTTAATAAAAACAAAAAAGAAAAAAACATCTGTGCTTATATGAAATAATTTTAAAACTCAATAAATAATAAATGAGTCAGCTGATGTTTAATTAGAATATCTATAGCTATGTAGTTTAGAGAAGCAAAATGATTCACTCCTGGCTAGAATTTGGGAAATCTCAGGGTTGTAAGCTGTCACAAAAATGTTCTCATCAAATGTTACATTGGTTGATTGATTGACAAACCCATTTGTTTTACAAGCTTTACTTGAAGTTTTTGGGGGTTGCTCAACACTGTAATTGGGATGAAGAGGAAAATATATTTGGAGAAAGAAAGGCATGGATAAATATGATGTGGCCCCATAACAAAAATTTTATAAATTTATAAACAAGAATATTATAATAGGAATAACTATTACAATTCATAACAGTTATTTTTTCTCTGTAACGATGAATTCTGATATTCTGCTAAACTACTACAGGATAACTCAAAACTATGTCATCTTAACCTTTTACACCTGACTGATAATTAAATCAGTTTTATTTCCAGAATGGGGCTTGATCAAAGTTTATCAATTTGCCGGGTGCCATTACTTCCCAACAGGTGTTCTGTGAGTTAAAGAAATTAACTGACAAGCTGTGGGCCATTTCTAAGAGAGCCAACTGCCAAGCCTTAACAAAGCATAGAAGAAACTTCAACAAAGGAAGAGAGTGAAGGGATATTTGCACACATCATTCTGAGCTAGTGACTCAAGATGAATTTAGAATAGGAAGTGAACTGCCCTTCACAGTCCTAGGCACAAGAACAACGAAAAACTTTTGATCGCTAGACTTTCTGATCATCCGTGTTGTTAGTCAGCTTGCCCTGGCTAGGACAAAGCACCAAGCTAACAGCTGAAAGAGGGAAGGCAAGGCTCTCAGTTTTATTCTGTGGCCACATTGGGCATGTGGTAAGTAGTAGACTAAAGCTTCTCACGCACTGGTGGCTGGGAGGTAAGCAGCAGAGGGAAGAGGCCAGGGTCCCAATATCTGCCTTAAGGTAACATTCCAAGTGACACTTTTTCCTTCCATTAGCCTCCTCCTCTTAAAGGTTCCATCACCTCCCGACAGAGCCATTAACCTGGAACCAAACATCTGATACATGAGCTCTTGGAGGACATTTAAGAACTAAATCATGGCACATTCTGTTGAATGAGAGGCATTTCTTTTTTCTATTGTATATATATATATATATCCATTGTTGGTTAGATGTACTCTGTGGTTGTTCACAGTCATCATTTTTATCATCCATATTAGCAAAGCAGAATGGTTGTAACATCACAGACTGGGCAGCAAGGCTAAGGAAATTCATTTGCCCCCAGTGCTGATGAGGTGTCGTAAAGGTGGGTTTTCTTGAGGCCTGGCTCCTTAGATTTGGAAGGAAGTTTTCTCCCTGTGTTTTTTCTTTGTACACTTATTCCTCTAGTGCCTTCTCTTTCTTATAAAGATAGCACTTTTATTAGAGTACGGCCCCATATTAATGAGATTATTTAACATCATCACTTAGTCCCTTAAAGGCCCTATATTTAATTACAGTCACATTCCAGCATTCTGGGGGCCAGGGACTAAACATGGGGGATATTAGATATCTAATCTATAATACTAACTGTCTCAACATCTCTTGCTTGCTTCTATGTCCTCCTTACTATACCTTCTAAACAGTGCTTTTGTTAATCCTCAACTGTTGAGGCAGTAAATCCATAAATTTATTCAATTAAAAATGGATGTGTCTGATGTCCTCAGTTGACGATTTTATATAGATTTTATATGAATGCTATGTGTTCTTGTTAACACTATTCATCAGATTAAATATCATGTGCACCATGAGATTTTCTAATGTAATGGCAGTACCTGTCAGGACAACTTGTAACTATGGGACAAGGTAGGCCCTCATTTGGGGATGTGTAAAAGGTACTTTTGCTCTTTAACTTTTACTCTAATGGAGGAGAAGACATTTAATTTTCATTTAAAGAATTTATGTGGATTATGTGTTGCAACCAAAAATTGCTCACAGCTCAGTCAAGCCCCAGCTGAAACTACAGAGGAATTGGGGAGATGAGCAGCTTGCTGCTTCCGTGGTGAGCCTGACAGTCAACACCAGGGTGAAGGTGACAGACCCCGAGGATACTCTATACCTACCAAAGCAGAGATCCGGAAGCTCCTAAGAGCTCATTACTGACATAGACTTAAAACTCACCCACCATGGCTCAGGAAATTTCATAGAAGAGGGGGCAGAAAGATTGTAAGAGACACATGTTGGGACATCATGCCCGTAGGCACTGTCTCTCCCTAATAACTAAATGATGCTCCCACAATGCATAACCCACAACCCCATGGGGAATACTTGCAACCCCACTGAGGCAGGCCCCCAGTGGAATGGGGCCAGAGATGAGGGAAAAGATGGTACCAACACATGATGTATCCATACAAACAATGCCATAATTAATAAATTAAAAAAATTGCTAACCAAGTGCCTACCTCTTGTCTTTTGCTAGTGTTACTTCCTTATGAGTTGTTAAGAGATTGGTGTTGAAAGTAGATTTCTGAAATGAGGTACAAATACAATAGAAATTGCCATGCAGCCAGGCATGGTTCCACATGCCTTTAATCCCAGCACTTAGGAGGCAGAGGTAGGAGGATCACTGTGAGTTTGAAGCCAGCCTGAGACTTCATAGTGAATTCTAGGTCGGCCTGGGCTAGAGTGAGACCCTACCTCAAAAGAATAACAATAACAACAAAAAAGTAATTTGGGCTGGAGAGATGGCTTAGTGGTTAACATGGTTGCCTGTGAACCCTAAGGACCCAGGTTTGAGTCTCAGGGTCCCAAGTAAGCCAGATGCACAAGGTGGCAAATGTGTTTGGAGTCAGTTTGCAGTGGCTAGAGGTCCTAGCACCTGCATTCTATCTCTGTCTCTGTGTCCCCCTCTCTCTGCTCCCTCTCTATCTCAAATAATAAGTTTAAAAAACTTTAAAAAGTCATGCAGATGACTATTGACAATAACCAGCCAAGCAGACTTCTAACCAGTCCCAGTTTTATCATGATGCATTGTCATATCCACTGCTGAGACATTGACTTGGCAAAAGGTTTATTTATTTTTAATACTGTTTAGCTACTATTTGCCTCCACCAGGATCGCATGAACGGGAAATGTGCCTGTGTGCTATGTTTGTGTATTTCCTTAGGCTCAAGTAAATATTTGCTCAATCCTATCTTCTTAGGTCCATTGACGTCTTTCTTCAGATCTGTAAGCAGTTAACTGTGCAGCATCCCAACTATTATCCCATTTTATTTTTCTTTCTTGTTCCTCTGTGATCTCTAACAAGAATTCAGACATTTGAAAGAACAGGATATGTACAACTGTATGTCAATGACTCCTTCCACAAGCTCCATCAGCTCAGGGTCCCATAATGCCTTATGAATTTCATGGCTTTCAGTGTAAATCAGCTTGTCTTTATCTTTTGTTTTAAACATGGAGATCTGATTACAGCTAGCTGGTTTTCATCAGCTTGGAGAAAATACCCTCAGAAGGACTAGAGGGGACATACGAAATGTATCTATTGGCTGAACTTTTAAAGTAGCAGTCCACAGGAGTAATTTACATTAGAGAAAATGCAGTGTGAGGCTGCCTTGGGATTTACAGGCACTTTTGTCAGAAACGAAAATATCATACATCCGACCAAAATGGATTGAATGGTTCAATGCACACAGAGTTCTTTTCATCTGTAAACAGTTTGAAAAATCCAGCAAGTGAGAAATGAAACACTGATTTGGTTTAAAATTGAAACCTCTCAGATAAATTTAATACTTACCCCGGGTTTCAAAGGCTTTTGTGTTCAAAATCCAGAGCTTTGAACTATAGTAAGGGCAATACCCTGGACTCCTGAGTAGTTGAAATGTCTCTGCTTGTGAAGTTTGCCATTCAATAGAAATGGGCAAAGAATATTTGGCATGCAATGACTCAGAATTTATAAAGAACACATGGATTAAGACACACTTTTCAGACAAGTGAACCTGAGAATCACGGAGTGAAAGCTGTTATTTCCTGGTACATGATCTTCAGAGAGCGCTGAGGAGCTCTGTGCCTAGCGACTGAGGGGCTGTGTTAGCATTAAGAGGGAGTTTTAGTTGGAACAGTGCAGGCAGTAGGTTGGAAATGGCTCAGTGGTGTTTATAAGTTTTTCTTTTTCTTTTTTTAATTCAGTCTGTTTGCATAGTACTAGCAAGCTTTGTAACTCCAGGTGGTTGTGTAAGCTGATAATTTCCAACAGAAAGATGTCCAAATTTCTGTAATCTTAATTTTTTTTAATTTAATTTATTAGTTTTCTTTTCAGTAAATACAGGCAGTTTGGTACCATTGTTTAGGCTCATCTGTGATCTACCCCCTCCCATTAGACCCTCCTTGTTGATGAAAATGGGTCGTGCATTGTGGAGTTAGCCCCCAGTTATTGGTATGATAAATGTCTCTGCAAATCATGACCCAACATGTGACTCTGACATTCTTTCCGCCCCCTCTTCTGCAAAATTTCCCTGAGCCATGTTGGGTTCATTTTTGGTCTGCTTCAGTGCTGAGGTGTTGGGGGCCTCTGAGGCTCTGACTCAAAAATATGGAACGCTTCACGAATTTGCGTGTCATTCTTGTGCAGGGGCCATGCTAATCTTCTCTGTATCGTTCCAATTTTAGTATATGTGCTGCCGAAGCGAGCACTAATCTTAATTTTTTCCATTACCTTATTTTCCTCTTAGGAATTTCAGTCTTAGAGAAATCACCAGTGAAGTAACACAAATGAGCTTATTTTCTATACATTTTGTATACAAATATGTATTTATTTCACTATATATACATTCACGGTATGTGTATGTATGTTGACATTCTAATGTAGAGTTTTGGTAATTTACATTTCTAATTTAAACTAAAGAAATTAAGATTTATAGTCACAAGTGATATATTTCCAGGTGAGAACTACCATGATATTAGCAAAAGGGATGACTGGTGTCATTTTGAAAGGGAAGCTGGTCACTCTGGTTTAGTCCTTACACAACACTTTGCAGAAGGAGTGGGTCTGATAAGGCAAATTGATGAGTTTGAACTCACAGATACCAGTGACCCCAATGGCAGCTAAACTTTTACTAGAAGCAAAAAAAAGTCATGTCAAGTTGGATTTGATGGGCTCATTAGTGATCAAGATGAATCTTTTTCCTTCTCCAACAACACCCTTTCCTCCTTCTGATACGATCTACTTAAGTAGCCCAGACTGACCTCACACTTAAGGTCTTCCTGCCTCAGCCTCCTGAATACTAGAATCACATGTGTGGACTTCAGTAAATTACTTACTGAAGCAAAAAAAAAAAAAAAAAAAAAGAAAGAAAAAATTCATGGTTGTTGCAATTGCAATTAGCTTTTTGTTGCTGGCAGAAAGCACCCGACCAAAAGCAGCTAATGGGAGAAGGGGCTTATTTTGTCTTACAGACCCGAGAGGAAGCTCCATGGTGGCAGGCAAAAATGTAGCATGTGTAGATCAGGTAGATAACAGCAGCAAGAAAGTATGCCAAACACTGGCAAGGGGAAGCTGGCTATTACACCCAGAAGCCCACCCCTCAAAAATACATCACTTCCAGGAGGCTCCACTTCCCAAATTGCTATGGGCTTGGGATCTAGCATTCAGAATGCATAAGTTCATGGGAGACATCTGAATCAAGCCACTACAATGGGGTTCATATACCAGACACTGAAATAATGCTTTGCTTTGCTTTTTCTCTGTCCTGATCCTCATTTCTGAAAGTAAAGTTGTAAAAACCTTCAATATCATTAGAAGAAGTTGTCCAGGTTTTCAAGTTTATTTTAAAAGATGACCCATTTGGTTATGTAAGATCCAAAATGTATGTTTATATTTTGTTTTAATTGGGGACATTGTTTTCTCCTGGACATTAGGGTGGTCTTTGGCCTTTGCATGTTGGCCCCAGCTTCTTTGATTTCTCCAGTATAACATTTATGCTAGAACTCATAGATGTTGTTTACTATGATAATTTAAAACTATTTAAATGATATTCCTACTAAAAGAACTTTACTAGAGATCTATAGCTATTCAATTTGTCTGACTTACATTTTTAATTAATTAATTAATTTGAGAGAGACAGAGAGAGAAAGAGGCAGAGAGAAAATCAAAGAGAGAGAAGAGAGAATGGGTATACCAGGGCCTCCAGCCACTACAAACGAACTCCAGAAGTGTGTGCCCCTTGTGCATCTGGCTCACATGGGTCCAGGGGAATCGAGCCTTGAACAGGGGTCCTTAGGCTTCACAGGCAAACACTTAACTACTGATCCATCTCCCAGCCCTGTTTGACTTATTTCTTTTAAAGATTTTGTTCATTTTTATTTATTTATTTGAAAGCGTCAGACAGAAAGAGAAAGAGGCAGATAGAGAGATTGAGAATGAGAATCTTCTCTTTTCAGATGGCAGTGACCTTGGGATAACTCAGAAGGTATCATAGTGCTGGAAAGAAGTGACTGGAGTACTGAGTAACATCTTGATCACACCTCCCAAGGCTTAGGGTCTAATGCGGAAGAGGTGGCAGAAAGAATGTAAGAGCCAAAGGAAGGGTAGGGCTCCTTACAATGTGCTCCCTCCAGACATAAAATGGCCTGGATATCCATGAACTCACAGTGCCTGACACTTCCTACACAAGACTAGCATAAGAGGAGGAAAAGATCATGCCACCAAAATAAAAGAGAGACTGATTGAGATGGGGAGGTGATATGATGGAGAATGGAATTTCAAAGGAGAAAGTGGGGGATGGAGAGGGAGGGTATTACCATGGGATATTTTTTGTAATCATGGAAAATGTTAATAAAAATTGAGGAAAAAAAGAAAATAAAAAAAATAAAAGAGATATTGAGAATGGACATGCCAGGACTTCCAACCACTGCAAATGAACTCCAGATGCGTGAGCCCCCTGGTGCATCTGGCTAACATGGTTTCTGGGGAATAGAGCCTCAAACTGGGGTCCTTATGCTTCACAGGCACATGCTTAACTGCCAAGCCATCTCTCCAGCCTTGACTTAATTTTAATGTATACCTTTGAAAGTCTTTTTAGCATGCAATGCTGCTATTGTCTATGACTCAAAACATATTTATACGTACCTCAGAGGCTACAGAACACCTTACTTGAACCTTATCTAGTAACTCCATAACATTTATACTTCCACCTATAAAAATCAGTTTCATAGGTCTGTTTCAGCAAATTTATTTTGTCACTAACTCAGCTAAATTTACCATTTTTAAAATTTATTTGTTTATTTGAGAGAGAAACAGAGAATGGGTACACCAGGGACTAGAGCCCCTGCAAATGAACTCAAGATGAATGTACCACCTTGTGCATCTGACTTATGTGGGTCCTGGAGTTCTTTGGCCTTGCAGGCAAGTACCTTAGCCACTAAGTAATCTCTCCAACCCCAAATTTACTATTTCTGACTGAGTAGAGATAGATGCTTGCTTACCCAAAACATATATTTTTTGTTCTTAAGCAAAGTTCCAGAGGGGAAACACACTATTTCTTTACCTTATACATTAAAATACAGATTGGAAGATGTTTTTCATGGCTTATGGTACCTGACTCTTACTTTAGCCTTCCAACTAGCATCCAGGAAGGTACTTATGATAACTGGAGTTCCTAACCCTAACCCAAACCCTAACTTGAAACATGAAAGAATCTTTAAGATATATGCCAGTGCTAAAGATTAAAGAGCAGAAAGATGAAGGGAACTCAGATCCTGATGAAAGCCTTTGTACGTAACAGAAAAATAAGCTCACATGTCTGTAAACCATCTTTTCACTTTCTGTTCCATGTAATGGAATGTAATCTCATCTGATAAACTATGCTTAATTTTATCAGCTCAAGAAAGTTTTCCAGCTACCGGTTATTTGTCACAAAAATACAACCAATTCTATTTGTTCTATAGTATTTTGCAGTAAAAATGTGTTGAGTGAATTCCAAGGGGCCACAATTTTTTAGAGTATAATTTAATGGAAGTAGTGTCATCCGGAGCAGTATGAGATCATATCTGAGTAATACAGTTATCAATATCTTAGATTTAGTTAACACAAATGCCTACCCAGACTAAGTAGCATAATATTGTTTTCTGTATGGCAAAGTTAAATATATCTAGTAATTACATAATAGGTATTTTATACTTAATTTTGTCATATTAAGTGAAATAAGCCAGACTCATAGAAATATCATGTTTTTTTTCACTTGTGGAGCCTAGATTATATATATATATATATATATATATAGATTATATATATATATATATATATATATATATATATATATATATGGATATATATATATCCATATATATATATATATACATACATACACATACATATACATACATACATACACACATATATACATATATACATATATATATACATATATATATATATGTATATATATATATGACACTATATGCATCCACACATATATATGTACATATATACATATGCCATGAAAGCAGAAGGTATCCTGGGAGAGTAAAGGAGACCAGCAAGAAGGGGCAATGGGAGAAAGGAGAGGAGAGGTCATGGGGGCTGAATATGGCCAAAGACCATGATATTCTTGAAAGAAAATTCCTGCATGAAACTCAGGACTAATTTATTTATATATACTGTGTAAATAAATGGATATATCTATTATGTAATTATATGCCAGGTAAGGCACATTTTATAAAAAGGGTGAAACAGGAGGCGAAAAATAAATTTCTATATGAGCATTCATATAGTAGTAGAAAAAATCCATACAGAAAACACAAATGTGCAAGAAAATAGATTGCATGAGAACTGTAGCTTAGTTAGTGTGGATTAAATCCAGGAATAGGTCCTAAAGACTCAATCAACTTAGCACCTTATGAGAGAGGAAGTCAAACAAAGTTTTATGAAGTCCAGGAGTGAAAATAGGACAACATTTAAGCAGATCCATAATTTTGAGAAATAGTAGGGGTTGTCTGAGAAAGAACTTCCTGCTAATATTACTGAGCATATGTTTCTAGACATTAGAACTCTATAAACAAATTAAATTGCAGTTAACAAAAAACATAGCACAACATTTTACCCTCTTAACCATTTTAAGTATATAGCTGAGTAGTGTTAGCCATATTGACATTGTTCTGCCAGTCTCCAAGGCTTTTTCATCTTGCAAAATAAAATATGGCTGTTGGATAGCAGAGCTCCCTTCTTCCTTTCTCAGCCCTGGACAATTACCATTTTATTTTCTATAAATTTGATCAATTATGTAAGTGGAAACACACAATTTTACCTTTTTGTTACTGGCTGATTTTAACACAGCATTGTTTTCTCAAGGTTCAACCTGCTTTACTAAGTGATAAGATTTCCTTCTTAGAGGGTCAGTAATATTGGACTATATGAATATTTCAAATATTGTCTATTCTTTCAGCTATAAATGAAAATTTTGGTTGTCTCAACAGTTGTTTAATGTGAGTAGATGGGTACAAATATCAATTTGAGATTCTGCTTTGAATTTTCTTAGATATATACCTAACAGTGGGCTTATTGAATCAGAGTGGTTAATTCTACTTTGAGATTTTGAGGAAGATCCGTACTACTTTCCATAACAGCTACATCATTTCACATTCCCACCAATGATGTGCCTAGATTCTCATCTCTCTATATCCTTACCAATACATTATTTTCTTGTCTTTTTGATGATAGATAATTGAGTAGATGTGGGTGTTATTGTGACTTTGATAAGTGTATTAATAGGATTTTCGTCATTGTAACTAATGACTGAGATACTAAGAAAACCAACTTAGAAAGAAAATGGTTATTCTGACTTAATGCTTTTGAGATCTGGTCCATGTTCTGTCATCCCAAGCAGTCTAGGAGTGTGCTGGCAAACCATGGCAATGGTGCAGCAAACCTCTTTCTTCATGACTGGGAAGTAAAAGAAGGAGAGGAAGAGGTTGGAGGCACACTATCCTCCTTGCAGGATACCTCACAAGGACTTACAGAGCTCCTGTAAAACCCTCCTTTCGGAATTGCTACCTGCTCTTACTAGTGTCAAGCTGGGGCCCAGTCATATGACAATGTAAGGGGACACTTAAGGTTCAAACCATAGCAACTTATATTTCTGCATCAATTAGTCATTTTGAGCACATTTTCATGTTTTTGTTTTTTTGCTACTTGTATGACTTATTTGAAAACAAATGTTTATTCAAGTCTTTGCTCATTTTAAGTCAGGTTATTTGATTTTTTATTCTGGTTTATAGAAGTTCTATACGAAATCTAGTTATTAGCCCTTAATAAGATATATGATTTCCAAATATTTTCTCCTATTTGGTTTTTGTTTTTTTTCACTCTGTTGGTTATTTCCCTTGATGGGTAGACAGACATTTTTACTTAATACTGTTTTTCTGTTTTTAATTTTCTTACCTGTACTTTTGTTGTTCTAGATGAGACACAATTACTAAATCCAATGTCATTAAGATTTTTCCCATGCATCATTTAGTAGTTTAACAGTTTAAGGTCTTACATTTAAGTTTTTAATCCATTTTGTACTAATTTTTGTAAGTGATATAAGTGTTCAACTCCATTCTTTTACATGTGACTGCCTAGTTGCTATTATTGATGAGACTGCCCTTGTGCTTTCTTAATACCCTTGGCAAAGGTCATGTGTTGATAGTCTCAAGAACTCCTTGCCATTCTCTCTATTCTGTTCCTTGATCTTTACATCTGTCTTTGTGGAAGGTCATTCTGTTTGATTATTATAGCTTTGTAATATGTCCTGAAATTAGGAAATGTGGGGCTTCCAACTTTGTTCTTTTCTGTAAGACTCTTTTGGTTATTAAGGATGCATTCCAAAATTTTACAATTTTTTTCTGTAAGAGAATGCTGTTGTGGCTCACATAGAGATTGCACTGAGTTTGTACATCTTTGTGTTTGCACAAATGTAGTGAATGGTGGCTTAGAATGTCCATTTCAGTAGCCAGGTAATTCCCTCTTGAATGTGCTGTTTGGATAAATAACCACAATAAAGTAGAGTGAGGCTACTACTGATGCAGTGTATGAAAACTATATGGATGTAGAATTTCAGGACTGTTTTGTTCCAGGAGGCCCCAGTTAGGAATAGTGACCATGGATGTGGTAAGGGAGACTGATTATTATTATTATTTTTACAGTAAAGAAAACAAGTTTTTATACATTTTTTTCAGTTGTGAAGCTAATGGTTGAATTCCTTGGTAGCAGTTAAATATCAGTCCATTAATCTGTACAGTAACAATAAAGGGAAACAGCACACAAAGAGGCTGATTAGCTCTGTGGTTGTTCTGCAAGAGTAACTTGCTGTGGTGTAGGCTTAGTAAGGACTCCCACCTCCAGAATGGGCAATTTGTGTCAACCCAATTGTAAACCTCTATCTATCCCAGCTGAGACTTTTCTAAGGTTCATTTTGCCTCACAACCCCATCCCACTTGTCACATGGAGACAGATTTATTTTGTATCTTTTAATCCAAGTGACTTCAGATAAACTGATATGCTTTCAGAGTAAAACGTATGAGGTTTCTTCAAGGAAAAAGGGTTACCTATCCCTCCATTCAGCAGCAATGTTCTCCCACGTTTCTCGGCATCTTAGAAGGAACTGGGTATTGATGTGCATCAAGCATTTATTTCCATAATGCCCTTTGTTGTCATAAAGCAGCCTTTCCTTCCAACCTAGGTGCGTGTGTTCCATTTATTCTATCCACTTATTTAAGAAACTACAGACTTCCTTGTTATACTGTTTTCTAGAGATTTTTAAGCTGGTAGCTACCAAGTAAAACATACTAATATAAGCATGGTTTATGATCTGAACTTCAAATATTTATATTCTTTCTTTGGGAAGAAACTAGGACATCAAGTGTTTGTTTTCCTTACCTTGTAAAGGGAGGCAAATTTGACAGTTATTTATCTCCAGTGTGGGCAAATTTTACAATGACTTTCAAGTAGTCACATTAACCAGACAGGAAGCAAACAAACAGAAATATCCATTTTTTGAATTCCTGTTTCTGGTTAGGTATGCCCACATATATCTCTTCTAAAAAAATATTTTCCCTCTCTATTTTAGGTTTTACTTCAAACCTGAAGACAAATTTCAAAAATAGCACAAAGAACTCTTACAACCACTTTTTCAAATGTCACCTAGCGTACCAAATTTGCTATATAATTTTCTTTTTCTTTTTCAATTTCTCAACTAACTATTTTTCTAGACCACTTGAAAGTTGATTGCATATCTAATGTGCTTTTAACTTTCAATAATTTTTAAGTGTGCTTTTTCTAAAAACAAAGATATCGTCTTTCATAAACACCGATATCATATTTGAAAACCCTGACAGGCATTCAATACTGTGCATGACCCTTTTTTAATTGTCCCAACAATGTCATTTGTAGCATCTTTTTTCTTCCAACGCAGGACCAGCAGTGTGCTCAGTGGGCAAGTCTCTTCTACCTCATTTATCAGGAGCAATCCTTTACCATGGCTGTATTTTGTCTTTGGGTTTTGATATATTTTTGGAATGTAGGATGCCAATTTATAGAACATTCCCCAGGTTTTGTTTGGTTTGTATGTTTCCTCATGATTAGATTTGAGTCTGTATCCCCCATGTTATACTATGTCATGTGTCTTCATTGGGCTATCATTTTAAATGCATGTCATACCCTTCTGATTATCAGAAGTTCTAATTTTGATCACTCTTGTGTTTTTCTGAAAAATTAATTTTACACCCACACAGATAATAATTTCAGAACAGATACAAAAATGTCACAGTTTTCATCACATGTCCATTTCAGTATATCCAGCACCTACTGAATATTCTCACATGAACCATTCCCAACTCCGAGGGCCAACACACACTGGTGTCCCTCTCATGTTCCTTCATATTCATCTGTTCACCTTCTACTGAAAGAATACTTTTTGTCTACAAAAATGTCTTATCAGTTTGGAGTCATGAATTCCTATTTTATTGTGTGTTGGTTGGATTTAGGTGTCCCTGATAAACTTAGGTGTTCTGAATGCTAGATTCCCAGCTGATAGATTTGGGAATTAACGCTTCCTAGAGTGAGTGTGTTGTTGGGGGCGGGCTTATGGTGTTATACCAGTTTCCCCTTGCCAGTATTTGGCACACTCTCCTGTTGCTATGGACCACCTTATGTTGTCCAGGGGTTAATGTTCCCCCTCTGCTCATACCATCGTTTTCCCTGACATCGTGGAGCTACCCCCTCAAGTCTGTAAGCAAAAATAAACCTTGTTTTTTCCCACAAGTGCCTCTTGGTTGGGTGATTTCCACCAGCAATGCGAACCTGACTGCAACATATTGATTGGATTATAAGTTGTTTTTATTAAGCAATTGTGATAGATTTAGCCCATAGGAGCTTCTCCAAGCAAGTTCTTGTGATTTTGATGTATTGAAACACATTAAAATATGGTTTATTTTTGAACAATTTTATAGAAAAATTACAAAGATAACAGAAAATTCCTACATACCATGGCCTTATTTTGACTTGTTATTATGGCTCACTAGAAACAACTAAGAAACCAGTACTTCTCACTACTAAGATATATTCTTTATTCAAATTTCATGATATTCCTCCTAATACGTCTTTTCTATTCCAGAATCCCATTCAGAATGCCACAGTACATTTTTATTGTCTCCTTAGTTTCTTTTTGTGATAGGGTCTCAGAGTTTCCTTGTTTCTAATAAATTGACAATTTTTAAAAGTCCTAGCTTCTGTACTTTTGACATGCTTATGAATTCATGTATCTGTTTATTAAGTACTGCCTCCCTTTTAGCACAAGAACATGTTTCAAGATCATTTTTTTTATATTCCCACTTTAAATCTGAGATTTGTCATTTCTCCAAGTTTCTGTTCCCCTTAATAGAACATGTTACTCAGAGGCCAGCAATGTAGGTCAGAGTTACAGCATTTGCCTGCATGTACAAGGCCCTGGGGTACATATAAAGCACCACAAAAAATGGTATTTTGAAACTCATATAGGAGCACTAAATACATTTATTGATAATAGAATATCAAGTGTTGTTATCATATCAGAGAGTTAGGTGGCATATATTAGATATAGATGTTCATGTAAATTAAAAGTGTAGTTAATACCAACAACTTTGGCCCAACCTATGAAGGCTCTTCCTCTTCCTTGATTTTCCCCTTGCATTTCTCTCTTAACTGTGATGATTGGCATTTTCTGACATTTGTTCCTTGGCTCAACTGTACAATACAAATAGGTTAGTTTCAGAATTTACAGATCAGTCTCCGTCTTTTTCTCTCTTTCTCTCTCACACATGCCTATCAAGAGAATTCTAGGTTTGTTTGCAATGCTTTTCCTCCCTGCTTTGAAGATATATAGTTATATACTAAGTTCAACTGGTACTTTAATAAATTCTCTCTATTCAATGCAGTTATATTACTTATTTGACTAACAAGTAGGTTCGTTTATTGTTTTTCATGTAGCTTTACATATTTTCTTCCCTAACTCTGTATAAATAATATTTTTTTTCCAGAACAATGAACAGCAATTGTTTTCTATGAAAGGCCAATGCAAAAGTTTATTTTGCTTCCTAAGTTAATTTTTTCAAGCATTGTTTATAGTAGCATAGATTTGATTAACACACTTTTTTAGTAGTGATATATAGCCCTGGCTGGGCATGTCTGTCCTTCTTAACATCATTACCACTGAAGTTCGGTTCTGCAGGTTTACTATAACAGAGTGTCAAGGACTGAGTGATTTACCAATGGAAACTATTGCTCCTCAGTTCTGAATGCCAAAGACTCAAATTACATGGTCAGTTTTTACTGAGGGAGTGACTAGTCCAGGATCTTCTCCCTCAGCTACTAAAGAGCCATCTTTTTTCCTTTTTTTTTTTTTTTTACCATCTTTCTTGTTTATGTATAGTTCTTGCCCAAATTTCCTGCTTTTTACAGAAATAATGCAGATTGAATTGGCCCCATTCTAATGCCTTCATTTTGATTTGCTTGCCTCTATAAAGACCAAAACTCTAAGTAAGGTCACTTTCAGAGTTACTTGGGGTTAGTGCTTCAAAATTGTATAAATCTATAGGAAATGCAATTCAATTTACAACCACCATTTCTGTAAGTAGCCAATTTTACTTATTTTCAGTTAATTTTGTTTTGTTTCCTACAAAAGTAAACTGTTATACTTTAACCCTTTCTCTACTTTCAGCTAATTTGTTTTTGAGTGACTAGTTGATTTTAATATAAATGCACAAAAGCTAATATATTTTCAGATTCTACAACTAATCTTTAAGAAGCTATCATTCCTTTTTTGGCAATATCTGAGAAGAATATCAAGAGTTATCTGAAAAAAGTCTGTTAAAAAAACTCTCCTTTCTAACTACTTATCTATTCAGAGTTATATATTGACTATTTATGTTCTTTGTGTATGCCAACTGAAACAACATATAGAAACAGATTGAACCTAAGGATACTAGCTTTTTTCTCTTAAATGAATCACTAAAGATATTTGGAGAATGTAAGGTAATGCTTCTCTTATCACTAATCACTATTATTCCATTTTATAAAATTTAGCTATTTGTATTCAAAATATTCTTAACATTAATATTTGCAGGTGTTTATTTTAATTATATTTTTCAGACATATAAAAGCATAAAATTTGTATTTTTAAAAATTATTTATTTATTTATTTGAGAGCGACAGACACAGAGAGAAAGACAGGTAGAGGGAGAGAGAGAGAATGGGCGCGCCAGGGCTTCCAGCCTCTGCAAATGAACTCCAGACGTGTGCGCCCCCTTGTGCATCTGGCTAACATGGGGGGAACTGAGCCTCGAACCGGGGTCCTTAGGCTTCACAGGCAAGCGCTTAACTGCTAAGCCATCTCTCCAGCCCAAAATTTGTATTATTAATGGGGTATTATGTTATATTTTAATACATGTATGTATTATATAATGTGTAAAACATGTTAAGTATGTTTATCTCCTGAAATGTTTATCTTTATGGTAAATATATTCACTTGAGTCAACATGTCATAAAGATACTTGTGGTAGAATTTAAAGAACTAAATTATATTGTTTCCTGAAAAGTGGATGCAACTGAAAATAATCCTATTATACTCTTTTCAAAAAGACAAATATTGTATGTCAGATGATAAGACTTAGAAATCACCCCCAAATTCTTATAGGTAACAATGACTTTGAAAAGTAAAATAACCTAGCCGGGCATGGTGGCACATGCCTTTAATCCCAGCACTCAGGAGGCAGAGGTAGGAGGATCGCCATGAGTTCAAGGCCACCCTGAGACTATAGAGTTAATTCCAGGTCAGCCTGGACCAGAGTGAGACCCTACCTCAAAAAACCAAAAAAAAAAAAAAAAAGAAAAAGAAAAAAAAGTAAAATAATCAAACTGACAAACCAAGCAAACTTAGGACTTGAGGCTCTACCAAGCAGGGCAAAAATTGCATGGCTATAGCCATCAGGTCTGCCGTGTTAGATATGAGTCGATAATATAAATTTTGCCTTCATGCGGTTTTGCAGTGGTTATACCTTTATGATTGGCCAGATGAATTTGGAAAATAAGAAGGTGCTGCTATAATTGCATTAGGCCAGAGATGCTGAGATGTGGTCACAATGGAGAAACACACATCAAATCAAAGCAATGTCAAAAAATGAAGTATTTGGGGCTAGTTGCAAAAACATGCTGGAGGATGGCTCATAATTTAGTATTTGAGAGATCATACTTTAGTTTGGATATTGTTTGGAATGTATTAAAAATCATAGTCCCCAGGATGACAGTAATGACTTTAAGAGGTGGTACCTAGTGGGAGGACTTCAGGTTCTTGAGGGCATGTGCTCTGAGGAGATGGTGGGGCCCTTGCTTCTGCTTTCTCACTTTCCCTTCCTGACCATCAGGTATACAGCTTTCATCCACTACAGGGCCCTACCATCATGTGCTCCCTCATCATGTGTTCTGGGATGCACTGGGGCCCGTCAACCATGGGCTGAGCTTTGAAAACTGTGCAACTGTTGTGTTCTTTAAATTTATTGTCTCAGATATTTATTAGCATATTGGAATGTTGACTAAGCTGGCTGTGCACGGGGATGAAATGTGCGCTGGAACTTCCTGCCTTGGAATGTAATTAGTGAGACGGATAATTCTAGGTAAGAGTCATGACTGTAATTACAATTTGTTAACTCTTCTCATAATATTACTATTGAAATGAAAGAGTTTATATGCCTTTTCTGTGTTGCTTAATATAAAGGAAGCATTGAATCCTGTGGAACTCAGCTTAGTAATGAAAAGATTATTTAAAATTTTTGTTCCAGCTACAAATTTCAACTCGTTATATACTTTCTGATAAGGTTAATATTTCAGTTGATTTCAAAGATTTTCATTTAATAACAGTATTTATAATACTATATGAAAGTGACTATTTAAGTGATAGCTTCTAGTGGCAACCATAGTAATAAATCAACAGTGGTAATTGTGGAGGACATAAAGTACCAGCAAACTAATAATAGAATATATGCTTGCCAATCCATCCTTAAAAACCATGGAAAGTTGACTGCAAATAGAATATATAAATGAAAGCATTTAAGGTAAAGAGATAATAACAAACACATAAAACTTCCTATTCAAGTAAGTAATATTCCTAAGACAGCAGAACCTCAGAGCACAACAATACATTGTAAGAACAGATATATCGAGAGACATTTATGGAGTGACTTCTAAGGGAGGAGTGAGACAGAAAGGCAAACAGTTCAATGCTACATAATCGATGCTGTGTCATCTGTGTAAGAGGATGGACAGGAGGAAGTCACTAGCTCATGGAGCAGAGAAGATGGTGTTACAGGAGATGGTGACACTTAAAGGACAGCGAATAAATAGAAGGAAGGCATCCCACATCACCCTCATTTTTGCTTAAAACAATGGCATCTCTTGAGGGTACTCTTTTAAAATAGACACATTTAGCAACCAATTTCCCCTGAACTACATGGCCAACTCAACTGTTTTTTTTTTTTTTTTTTTTATTTTCTGTAAGACAGAGTGGTTTGAAATATTCTCTGAGTAAGAAATGATACCTATTAGCTCAAGGTTAATGAGCTAATCTCTGCCATTCGGCAGAATTCTATTTTCACCTTTGAAGTTATGTATTTACCAAAGTCAGTTAATTTGGTACTTAAACCTACTGTGTTAGTTAAATTTGGAAAACTATAGAATTTGAAAAAAAAATTTTTTGTGCTAGTTGTACTTGGGCAATTAGGACTTTAATGAAATATTATAATTCAATGAAATGTGAATTTTTAAACAAGTAATTATTCACTTGAAAGCACAATTGAATGCTTTAAAAAGACTTCCTAAAGGCCAGTTACAAAATACAATGCTGTTAAATTATGTGTGTGGATAACTAAAAGTTCAGGAAGGGGGTTAAAAATGAGAAGGGTTCTGAACTCAGAGTGCACTAATATTGACTGCACATGCCCCTAGTCATCTTTAAAGTGCCTTGCATTACTTTAAAGATATCAGAGCTTGAAGTTGTAAATTATCCATCATTAGTATAATGTATGCATGAAAGATCTGAAACTCTAGTCATAGCTTTATACACAAAAGAAAAACTATGGCCCTTTGTTAAAAGTTTCAAATGAATGTAGACATATACTTTATAATATTATGTGTTTTTAAATATTTTCCATTAGTTAGATAGGAAGAATAGGTACTGTGTTCTCCATCAGAGTAGAGTGACTACAATTTATGACAGTTTATTAGAAACAGAACAAGGGATGTCAGAAGTTCCTCATAAAGAAATGATCAGTGTTTAAAGAGATACAAATGCAAATTATATATTGTTAACCATTACACTTTACATATATCAAAAAATCACAATGTATATCATAAGTAGGTACAATTTTACATATAAATTTTAAACAAAATATTAAAAGATAATGAACAGTTTTCAGTTTAAATTTTTCTAACACCTGGAAAGAGAACCCATAACAAGCCATGTAAACCACTTATTTCTCCTCTTTAACCATAAACATACCACTGAGTGAATTATGATAAATGATGGTGAATATGAAAAATAAGTTTATTTCATTAGTTGAATTAATTAAAACAATTAACAATATGGGAAGATATGTGGATATTTTGTTATTGAGAGAAAATGGATGGTTAAGAAATCTATGGAAATCATACTTTTGTTGTTCATATATCAACTTTTTATGCATATTCGTTTGTGTGTTTGTAGGATTATGATTTATGTGTGGTATGTTCACTTGCGTATGCAGAAATGTGTGTCTCTGTGCTCACATGCAGAGGCCAGAGGAGGACATCAGGCATTCTGTGCTGTGGCCTTTCCATTTTGTGTTTTGAGGAGGGAGTCCTCCCTGAGCCCGAAGCTGCTGTTTTTAGTCAAGTGGCTGACCAGTAAGCCCTTGCGATTCTCCCATCTCTGCTATCTGTAGGACTGGAGTGATGGGAATGTATGCTCATGCTCAGTTGTTTATGTAGGTGCAAGAGAATCAAACCCAGGATGAATCAGACCCTTTTATACTCATGCTTGGGTAGCAAATGCTTTTATCCAAAGAGCTATCTACCTAGGCTGCATAACTTCAATTCTTTGAAAGTTGCCTTTATTTTGTGTATGATGCTGCTGGAGAGTAGCAGGTAGAGCCAGTTTCTCCAGGGCTGAATGGTGTGGTTTCTGGGACTATGCATAAGCTCTGCTGTTACTATCTTGAAATTCTTAGTAACTTTCTTTGAAGTTGTATTTTGTGTATGAAGTCAACAGGGACAATGAAGCATGCATTTGAGTAGAAGAGATACACACAATATATATTCCACAATTTGTAGCGCCTCACTCTCATAGTGTCAGTGTGTAAGAGTCCATGGACCCAGAACTCTAGTGGATGCTCAGTGTCTGGGAGTGCTGTGAAACTAGAAGTGAGCACAAAGTAAATGTAATGTTGTAGTGGTGTGCTGTGGACTCAGGAAAGTCCTTGAATCGTAGACCTAGGTTTTTGCCTAATTTTAATCAAAGAATTGAATAAAATAAGGATGAGAAGGATAATTATTAACTTATTATACTTATTGAGGGAAGTACAGAGCCAAGGAAAGGCACCCAAGTGGCTAGAGTTCCCGTGTGGTGGGCTTGGGAAAACCGTGGAAAGAAAAGGAAGTTCAAAGATCTCCTGCCATGTGGGGAACTAGAGGGGGTAAGAGCCTATGTGGAGAATAAGAGCTGCAGTTGGGGGCGGTGGGCACTCCCCTTGGCTTGGTCAGGGCTGATCAGACTCAGGTGAGGGGAAACTCACCAACAGCTGAAACATTCCCAAGTGACCAGGCAGCTCAGAGAGTGTGCCTTCCCCTCATAGATACATTTATAGCTGGGCATAGTGGCTCTCGCCTTTAATCCCAGCACTTGTGAGGCACAAATAGGAGGATCACTGTGAGTTCAAGGCAACCCTGAGACTACATAGTGAATTCCAGGTCAGCCTGGACTAGAGTTAGACCCTACTTTAAAAAACCAAAAAAAAAAAAAAAAAAAAACTATTTATAACCCTGTAGTGGTGGAATCTGCCTTCTGGCTCAGATGACCCAGAGGCATAGCTGGTTAGTTAGGGCCAGGGGCTGTCTCAAGAAGTTAGCCAAGTTCTTGGGTCTAAACTTGACCAACCACAGTATTAGGATTAGATTTAAGTCCAAGGAAAAACCTCCCTCTCAAGAGAGGCCCAGGTTGTTTGTGGAGAAACATGTCTAGAATTCTAGCAAGTGCAGATCATTCTGCCTGCCTAGTTCAAGAAACTAATTGCCTACTATAGAGCTCCCACACTCACATTATGTCTATCACAAAGTAAATGGGAGGTTGACAGACCCTACAGGTCATAGGCCTCTTTACATTGAACTGGAACATTTTTTTAAAATATTGAACAAAGCAAGTGACATTGTGAGTAATAAAAGCCACCAAGGAACACTATGGTAGCCAGACTAATGACCTCCCATCATAAAGAAGATTGAAGACCACATCCTACTGCCTGGAGACTTGAATATGTTTGGATGTATGGCTAATGGAAAGTAGGGTTACAGATAAAATGAAGGATGCCAATGAGTTATTGTTGAGATGGGAAGATGGTCCAAGGTTATTTGGAATGCTCAATGCAATCATGAGTAAAAGCAGATGAGAAAGGACCACAAAGATAGCAACGTGAGTGGAAATTCATGGGCTTTGAAGAAGGCAAAGGCATCCTTGGGTGACATGGTCTTCCAGAACCTGGAGAAGTAAAAGGAATAGATTCTCAAGAAAAGAGACAAACAACAGGCATGGTGGAATTTATTTTATACTTTTGGCCTATATAATGGTAAGATAGTAAATCTGTGTTATTTGTAAGGCAGTGATTTTGTGTTATTTCGCTACAGTCATCATCAAACAAAATGCAATTTTTTTTTTTATTCTTCAAGTTACCTTCCTGTATTCACCAGCCACTGGTGTTGGCAATGATGAAGGAAAATAAAGGTTGGCAAATTAGGGTAATTTCAGTGTTGGTTCTTCTTTATTTACCAATAAGTTGAGGGTGGCATTCGTGGAATACAAGTATATAAAGAAGCGCAGTGAAAACAGCTGCGTGGCTGAGGATCTAGCCAGTGGTCACCACCTGCTTAGCATGCCCAGGGGCCCTGAGATAAACCTTCTGCATTGCCAAAGGAAAAAAAGTTGAGTTGCTTTTGTACTACTGTTCTGGCAAGAATGGGATATAGATGGATGCGTGAGCTGTAGGATAAAAGTTGTGTAACTTTAGTGATTTGGAATATGAAGGAATGCATTTAAAGTTGGAATTAAAAAATACATGGATAAATGGCAAGCTGGATATGGTGTCTCACATCTGCAATCCCAGCACTCATTAAGTTGAGGTAGGAACATTCTCATAAGTTCAAAGTCAGCCTGGACTACACAGTGAGTTCCAGGTCAGCTTGGTGGTGCACAGAGTGATATATCACATCCATCTGTGTGTGTGCGTGAGTATTAAAATTCATGTTAACACGTAAAATGTATTTCCTTATAATATTTGTTAAATAGAAAATTAAAAACACAAGAAGTTGAGATATCACAGAAGAAAGGGAAATTTCTATAATGTAGTACCATTAGTAGAACATTTACTTGTTTTATAAACAAAAGTCTCAGTACACACAGGTCCCTGCAATTTATGGAGCTAGCCTTGACCCCAATATCAGGAGAAGGGCAGGGAACTCTTATTGCTACAAAGATATTTTATGAGAAAGTCAATAAAGTAGAAAACAATCTTAAGTCGCAAACTAAGCTTGGTCTTTGTGACACACCAAAGTGCCCAATAATCACTTTTACTGTACAGAAATACTCCAGAGGTTCTCTGAGCTTCCTCTACTATGGCATCTAGCACGTATAGGTTTGTCTCTGGCTTTGAGACACAACCACCCTTGCACCCAATGTCATAATACCTATTGGAAGGTATGGGCTATGAACACTGGTCTCAGGGCACCCAGAAGCAGAAGCCTTTGTAATGCATATTATCTGCACTGTCCAAGAATGAAGCAATTACTCTTTGAGTGTATTTCATTTGGAGGTAGATGTAATAATGATTTAATACATAATATGCAAATATGCAATATTTAATATGCAATATTCATTGAATCCAGCAAAATATCCACTATCCCTATGTGCTCTGTGACCTCCTCAGGCACCTCCAGTCTAGAGAACTTCCTTCTACTTCCCTTCCTCAAATGCTTGGGGCCCCTGCTACACACAGGAGTCATCCCCACTTTCATCTCAGCACCTCCTTCACCACACTCCATTGACGGCCTCTCAGGATGTCCATCTAATTCCTCTCATAAAACAAATACAAGTAGGGATGGATAAGAAGTACCTAAGCATTATATAAAGCCAGGAGTAATTAAAATCATGGACAAACCCCGAGACCAAAATATAGACAAAACATATAGAAAAAAAATAGCTTTTTATCTACCAGAGGTCTCTTCTTTAGGGACTAGGATAATAATTATATGAACTTAGTGAGTGTTGCTTGGACAAATGTAAGTTATCTGAAGCAAATGGAGGTAGTAGATCAAGAATGCCTACAGAGAAACAGCAACATCCTACCCATCTTATCATTTTATCCTAAACTCCAACCCACTGAAGAATTGCAAATTCCCCAAAGTACAGAAAACTTATCTCTCTAGAGGACTCTTATCTTAGGTGTTCCTGGTCATTACATAGAAGGATTCTCAGCAGCTTCCATATTCCTACTACTTAGATCACCCAGAGGGGCCCCTGGTGAGTGGAATGCTTGCAGGAGATTGGGAGAGCATAGGGGCAGAACATGAGTGTGTGAGATCTCAATTCCAGGCTGCATTCTGTGGGCCAAACAGTCTGTGCCTGACACGGTAGATACAGAAAGAGCTAATCTGATGACTATGATGGTATATACATCTATAATCTTTATGGTTCTTACCAAAATTCTTTCCATGTGCATCATACAAATTCATACTCACACCATAGTTATGTGCCTACCTCTTTATAGATTTGCACAAAGTGTGTGTCACTGACTTTTTGAGACTTTCTCAATGTCATCCTCCCTCTCCTGGCTCCCTTTCCTATCTTCAGTGCTTATATAACTTGTTCATGAATGACTTCTAAGTAAGACTATGTTCTAGCCTAAGATAATCTGATGTCTTGCTTTGTCAAGAGAAATGAGAAATCTCTTCCTCTGAAGTGAAGTCTGCTTTAGATCTGAGAGATGAGTGACATGCTATATCTGAATCATAGTCCTAAGTGTTGTGTTCAACAAAACCAAGAAGTTACAAACCATCCATCTGGTGGGGAAATCCCTGGAACGCATTAGGTTGAATCACTAAGGGAAAACCATTCCTCTGCAAGACTGTCCAGTTGCTTCCACTATAAATGTCTAATTTGCATCTGTGTCTAGAAACCATCCATACATTTTGGGAGATGTTAATCAATGCCATCATTCAAGGCACACATGATTGGGATTTAAACAGGAGAGGAAGTGGGGAAAGACTGACCAGAATGGGCTAGAGCATTTTCAAACTGTGAGCATTTCTCTCTGTAATTTTATTCAGCAGCTCCCAGATGGAGCATAAAGAGATTTCTGTTTTTGTTTATCTTGTCATAGATCATGGTTTTGGTTAAACTAGCCATGCAAAAAGTTTTCTGGACTATTTTGGTCCATCAACATTATCTTTGGTTTACAAATGTAGAGGAATCTGCTGACATTTTACAAACGGCACCTCCGTTTAATTACTCTCCACTTCCACAGCATCCCACCACTCTAAATTAAGAACCTTTGGTAATTTAAGATTAAATTAAGCAGTTTTCTACAGCCTCCTCAGTCTCTAATTCCCCAAGGAACTCATGCTCTATGAAATGATGATAGTTTTTAACCTGTATGGAGCAGCTACTAAGTGCCTCACTCTCACATGTATTAATCTTCATAGCAACTTTATGAGATGGGCGTTGTTATCATCTTATTTTAAACTAGGAAACTAAGTTAGATGACTACCCATTGTGCAGGCACATGCAGATAAGTCTTTGTGCTAGCCTGCAGCACAAAGGTTGAAACAGGCCTTAAAGGAGGGAGTGGGAATGAATCTGAGACAAGAACACAAGGAATGGAGCCAAGACAAGTTCTGATCAAGGCTTGGCTTTATTCAGGCAGACATAGCTTATATACAGAAGATAGAACTTTCTCAACAATGCCTACGTGCCTAACATCAGCTTCACCAAGGTCGTATGTTAATCCCTCTGTGTCTGATGCCCACTCCACCTAGGCTGTATACTAAACAATACCTTAGTATCAGACTCCTTATCAATAAGGCCTTTCTAATAAGAGCTTAGGAGATTAGAGACCACCTTTAGCTCCCAAGGTCAAAGAGCAGCTGCAGATCCTGAGATCTACTTTGTATTAAGAGATAAGAGAACACCCTTAGCTCCCAAGGTCAAAGAGCAGCTGTAGCTCCCGATAAGTCTTGGTATAGATTGTAGATTTTTTAAAAAATAAAAGAAATAGTATATCTTTTAGGTTAACTAACTGCTTGAATTTATTTAAACTTCATTCAGCTGACTCATCCCTCACCCACTCAAAAGTTTTCAACAATTTTCAAGGCACTGAAAAAATGTGGAAAATTGTTAGGTTTAATCTTATCACCATAAAATATTTTTTATCACTTTTCTATATCCTCTCTCAGTCTTTGATCACACACATATATACAATGCTATTGGAATTATAGTACTCATGGTAACTTTATATTGTGCTCTTTTCAATTAACAGTATATCACAAATATTTTCCATGCCATTTCATAGTATTCATAATTATTCGTAATGACTTTATAATGGTCTATGCAGTTAACCTACCAACTTGATTTAACTATTTTTCTATTGTAGGAATCACATGCTCATTTAAATTCTATAGTCATAGGTGATAAAGCCATAAATATTTCAATACTTATAGCTTTATGGCTCAAATTAAATTGCTTCCATAGGATACTGCTTCTATTGGATACATTTCTGGATTCGGAAAAAAGTGCACATATCTGTTCTGATTCCTGCTTCCATGGCACTGAGTGAATGTGGTGCTTCCCTGCCACCTTACCAGCCCCAGTAGACACCTACTTTGAAATAGCTGAACTGATTCACTAGAATTCAATGCTATCTGTGTATATACTTATTTATTTGTATTCTGCTAATAAGCTGATATACAATTTACTTTAGAAATAACAAGTGCACACACAGAAAAGCCAAGGACACCTTCTAGCTCATGTCATTAAGGCTGTTCTCTTCTCCTAGCCTAAATACCTAAGCTAGGTCTTAATAACCCTGAGTTTGATTTGGGAGAATGTGCAACCATTAGCTTTAGTGAGCTTTGCCTCCAGTTGGTTTCAGACTAGATTCCAAATAGAAAATGATTTCCTTATCTTTGTGCTGCATTGTACTGTGACCTGAGTAACCTTGGCCTGATGCCCTCTAAAGGACTGGGCTATGTTTTCATCTCCACAACCTCAGTATATACTGAGGAATTGAGGCAATGGGTGTGAACCTGGCACAAAGGTAAAACTAGACACTCATTATCCTTAACTCAGTCTAATGAGAAAAGAAGCAAGAACAATTCTAAACTGGCTCCAATGTAAAATCTACACTTTCCTTCATGAAAAACTATCTACATTGATTTTTTTTTCCTCTGCCATTAAAGGTCAGGATGAAAAATACCTCGCCCTTTAAGCCCGTCCCATAAATAGGCTATTTTTGCTGAGGGTGAAGATTTTCCCATACAGCTCTAATAACTTATTCATCTTCTTCCCTGGGCAAATACAAACAGCTAGGGCTTTATAAGCAAGCCCACTACAAAGGAATGGCATACAGGGGGAACTTGGCATGTAATTCACAGAGGCAAAATACCTTGATACATATTATTACTAGACTATGGAAAATAGTGTTAAAAGCTAAAGGTTTTTGTTTTAAATCATTTTGCTCAATGTGTATCCCATAGTTCAAATTCCCTTGTCTAATGGGGTGAATGCAAGATGCAAATGGACACCAGTACACACAGAAATTCTCATTTAAGGGTGGTATTCCAAGAGAAGAGACTGACAGATGAAACTTGTGCCAATGAGCATTTTTCTTACCTACACATCAAGTAAAGACATCTCCAGACTAGTTATTTTTGTGTGGAATGCCTTATTCTTGGTAACTAATGAAATGAGTAAAGTGTAGTACCCAGAATAAAGTCTTGGGGATCTGGGTGCTTTGAGAATTCTTACGTGCATTTCTGCTTTGAACTTCCACAGGCATTCTACATTTCACAAGTAATATGCATGCTAGGGACCAAAGCTGACTGTTTCCTTCTATGAATGCTTGTGTCTGAGGATCATAGTTTTTTTTTTTTTTTTTTTTTTAGAATGGAGCTGTCCCAGAATAGCTTGTACAGCAATAAAAGGGACTTTATTGAAGGCCTACTTTATTGCTACTGAATACAATGCATTTATTATCTACTTTTATTTTCTCTGAGGAAAGTCTTAAAGCAATAAGGAAACATTTGCAAATCTCTGCATTCTAAAAGTTTACTTCAGTGCACTGAGAGTACCATGGTTAGAGAATCACCCCATGACAAGTATGAACCCTAAAACTACTCAGGATAGGTAACATTAATTTCCTTTCACAGATGGGAGACAAGATCCCTTGGTGCTTCAACAGAGTCATCCAGTTAGTGAGTGATGATGGACTTGACTCTCATAGGCCCTTTCTTTGTTATTCAAGGGTGAGCTGACCCTGAACTTGATGGTTTCTGTTTTCTGCACAACATTTGCTGTCCTGAAGGAGGGTGTGGTTCCAGGTCAACCCTAGCAAACTTCTAGCTGTTCTTTTATAACTTGTAACTCTTTCAGATCTTTCTAGTGTCTTTTTCTAATCATGTGAGACAGAGACCACAAAGTCTGTGGCAAGTTTATCAAAGCTGAAGACTAATCCTATGTTAGGTGATAGTACTTAACTCCAAAGAAAAGTTCTGACAAGGAAGGGCCAGGGAAGGTTTTGATTTGCTCAAATTTTGCTAGTTTGTGTCCATAGCTTTGTGCACAAAGACACACTACTGGTAGCACTGCACCCAAAGAAGAGAACCTGGCATGGTCCAAGTTCTTTTTATCTCAGTTAAATAGTTTGTTAAGTTGCTAAAATTGAATCATTATACGATTTCCTAAAAATCAGTTCCCTTTGCCCTTCCTCACCCCTCTTCAATCCTCTAACCATGTTATCGTAAAAATTTCTATGTATATAGGAAAGAAAGCCAGGTAACCACTCCAGGATATTTTTACTCATTATTCTTTGCACGCAAAGGTCATGGGAAAATGCAAGTGACATAAATTTATGAGATATTATTAAAGTTCAGCGTTCAGTCTCACCATTTTCAATAAGTTACTCTATCCTCACTACTGAGTGAGGCAGAGGACAAAAGGTGCATCATTAGAGAAAACTTATCAAGACAATTAGCAGTGGTAGGAGAGAAAATGTCCATAGAAAAGGAAAATGCAATAACATTTAACAACTATCCCAGTTTCTGGAAATATGATAGTAATTAAAGCTTTAAGGGTCTGGCTCCTTCTTAGTCTTACACAGCTTGTTATACCCAGTAAAAAGGAAGGGGCCCAGTCAGCTAATTATTCTGCATAAATGGATGAGAAATTCAGTAATAAAGTTGTGGTCCTGGTAAAAATGTTGGAAATGAAAAACCTAATAAATCAAATATAAAACAATGGAAAGCATCACAAATAGCTAGATAAAACAGAAGAAATAATATTATGGATTTAAGACAAGGTCAAGAAAAGAATTTAAAAAAAGTATGTCTGATAATCATAAGTATCAAGAACTCTGGGAAATGATTAAGAAACCAAACCTAATAATCCCTGGGGTAGACAGAGACAAAATACAGGCATAAGGCATAGAACACATAATCAAGGAAAATTTGCAAAATCCATGTTTGCTATTAGTCTCATTTTTTTTTTTTCAAGATAGGGTCTCACTCTAGCTTAGGCTGACCTGGAATTCACTATGTCATCTCAGGGTGGCCTCGAATTCACAGTGACCCTCCTACCTTTGCCTCCTGGGTGCTGGGATTAAATATGTATACCACCACAACTGGCTTAGGATGGTACTGTATATATATAAGTAGAAGAAAGATTAATGGAGGTGAAAAAGCCTAAGTGAGGTCAGGGGAAGAGATTGAATGAAAGAAAGGTGGAGGGAGGGCTAACCAAAATCGACGAGGATATAAATAAGTCATATGGAAACCTACTTTTTTGGACAATGGAAAACACAGGAGCCATAGATTGTTACTAGAAACTTTTCAGTGCCAGGGATAGGATACCTTCCCATGAGCTGTTGGCCAGGATGGTGCCTGTTGCTCCCAAAACATTGCAGGCCATTGCTGAGGCCCTTGGTTTCCCATCAGGAATAGATGGTAAGACCCTATTGCTGAAGATTACACATACTTGGGCTGCCAGGTCACTGAGAAGTCCTACTTCTGAAGCTGAGCTGAAAACCTCCTCCATGTAGACCAGCTGACAGAAAGCTTGAAAAAGCCACACTGTATATAGTTAAATGGGAGAGAAATCACCAGTGAAGCTACTCAACAGTGGACACTGCAAGCCTTGTATATGGCGAGCGAGGCTAAATGAGCCAATGGGTGCAATAGTGGCATGTCTGGTATGGGGGAAATTAACAACCCTCAAATTCAACTGGAGGCCCACTCCATGGGATGGAATACATTCCTGATACTGAAAACCTACAATTTATGGCCACCAAGCCAGAATAGCTTTAGATGTTTAGAGTTCTCCCATGTAGAAGACAAGAGCCTATCACAAGCAATAGCACTCAGGAATGCAGGCATTTTATGTGGAATGGATTGAACAAATGAGAATTAGGAACAGATCAAATATATTCCAATAAGTAAATCATCAAAACCTTAGTATGAAAAAGAGAGAAAGAAAATACAATAATTGTGCCCAAGAAATAAGCCAACAAAATTATAGCAACTAGCAAATATTTTTCAACCCAAATTTTTTTTCAACCAAAATTTTAAAAATGGTTTTAATACCAATTGAAAGATGCAAGTTGATGATCATACTAATGAAAAAAAAATACAATTTATTGTTTACAAGAAATACACTTTACTAGGCCCGAAGAGCTAGATCAATGCTTAAAAAAGTCTACTGGTTCAGGTTTGACTTCCCAGTATCCACATAAATACAGATAAAACAAAGTCTCTTTTGCATTTGAAACTTGTTTGCAGAGCCAAGAGGTCCAGATGGACCCATTCATTATTTCTCTCTCTCAAATATATATATTTTTTTTTTCAAAAAGAAGCACACTGTAGCAGACAGCTTCAGGTTCACTGAGATGAACTTTCAGACCAGACACAGATATGGAGGAAGGGATTTTTATTGAAGCTTACAGATTCAGGGGAAGTTCCATAATGGCAGAAGAAGCTGGCCTGCCTTCACAGGCCCAAACAGAGAGAGAGAGAGAGAAGTACAAGCCAAAAAGCCAAAGGCCACACAGCACACTTCAGGAACTTCAGCCTGGCACACTTTGCATATCTTTAGATTGAAATCTGAAACCCACCACCACACCTTAAGATCACCCAGTGACATTGCCTCCGGTCAGGTAACCAGCAGATGCAAACTACAAACAATAAAGAACTGAATATATTGGGGCCATCTATTCAAACCACCACACACACTTTACTGATACTGAAATAAAAGGACAGAAATACCAAGAAAATGAAATCCAAAAACAAGCAAAAGTAGCAGTATGTGTGTGTGTATATATATATATATATATATATATATATATATATATATATGTATATAT
Organism: Jaculus jaculus; assembly: GCF_020740685.1. Lineage (NCBI taxonomy): Eukaryota > Metazoa > Chordata > Mammalia > Rodentia > Dipodidae > Jaculus > Jaculus jaculus. The sequence goes on from NC_059102.1 coordinate 65,273,289, forward strand.
ATATATGGCAAAGCAGATGTCAAGTCAAAATCAGTGAGAAGAGATAAATGTCACCAAATATTAATGAAGGAAACACTACATCAATAAGACATAAGTGTAAATGTATATGTATAAAATATTGGTGCATCATTTTCATAAAACACACACACACAGTACTAAACAGAAAGATAATTCTAAAATATGATCATAGTTGAAACTTCAATACTCTCATTAAAATAGATAAGCAAACCAAAAATCAACAAAGAGATGTCAGAATCCAATTGTACCATAGAACAAATGGAGTTTACAAACAATCTACAAAATATTCCATCAAACAATTTTGAAATAAACTCTTCTTAGCAGTCCATGGAACTTTATACAAAACATATCACAGGCTATCGGCCAAAGCAGGTTTTAACAAATAAAAACAAAAAAACTGAAACAGATTCTTTTGTCATATTAGATTATAAAGAAATAAAATTGGAAGTCAATAGAAGAGGAAACTATGCAAATATATGAAGATTGAACAATATACTTTTGATTGATCAATGTGTCATTGAAAAATTAGAGGTAGGATTTAAAATTCTAAGAATTAAGTAAAATGAAATTGAAACTTGCCAGAATCTTTTGCACATAGCAAAGGAAGATCTAAGAGGCTTAATAAAAGCCAGACATATTTAGTATCCTTATCCTTCAGGATAATAAGAATTAAAAGTACATCGATATTCCATCCCACCCCAGCAGGATGGCTATCATGAAGAAAACAAATAACAACAATGTTGTGACCAAGAACACTTGTTCATTGCTTGTGGGGGACAGAAACTGATTCTTTACTGTTCTATGGAAATAAGTATGTGAGTTTCTCAAGAAAAAACTGAAAATAGGCCTACAGTGTGATCCAGCTATACCACTCCTGGGCATATACCCCAAAGATTCTATATCCCACCACAAAAAAACTTTTTCACATACATGTTTATTGCTGCTCTATTGACAATAGCAAAGAAATAGAACTAACCCAGATGTTCATCAACAGATAAATGAATCAAGAATATATGGCATACATAACAAATAAAGTTTTGTATAGTTGTAGAGAATGAAGTTACATCACTTTCAGGAAAATGGAGAGAATTTGAGATCATCATATTAAGCAAAGTAAGCAAGACTAAAAACATACTGGATTTCTTTCATATACAGAATCTAGATTAAAATGTATAATATAAACCCAGGTATGGTTGTGCATGCCTTTAATACTAGTACTCAAGAGGCTAAGGTATGAGGATTGCCATTTATTTGAAACAAGTTTGGGCCTTCAGAGTAAGTTCAAGGCCAGCCTGAGGTACCATGAGACCTTACCTTGAAAAGCAGAAGAAGGAAAAAAAAATACTATAAGACATGAATGTAGAAGGGGAACTATGTGAGTAGAGGAGAGATTCTAAAGTGAGTGGAGAGAGGCATGAGAGAGGCTAATTTGTAAAGATAAATATTGCATGCTTTCTCTCATATGTAAAAATCCAGATTTAACCATAGATATGTTATACTTATGTGTATGTGTACATAAGATCTGAAAGTAGAGGGGGAATGGGACTATTTGGAGAGGAAGAAGAAAGGGAAGGAAACACAAGAGAGTGCAATGGAGGTGAATCTGTGCAAAGTACAATGATATACATGTATGAAAGTGCTATAATGAAACCCATTGTTTTGTCCACTAAAAATCAATGGTCAATACAATGGAAGAGGAACTATTTAGGAAGAGGAACAGGACCAGATGAATATGGAAGAGGATAACAAAAGAGATATGAGGTGGTGAATTTGATCAGAGTACATTATATACGTGTGGAAATGTCAGTAGTTCTACAATTAATATATAACACAATGTTGAATTAAGGTATTGGGAGTAAAATAAATAATGTAAGTGAATGAACAAATAGTCAACTGTAATTCTTGGCTGATTTCATAATCTAAGTAACTTTGTGAACTTTGTGAACAATCTAGTTTGACATAGGCTATTGTTGCAGATTATTAATTATTTGGGATAGATTTTCATGATTAACTCCTAGCTGACTGGCATGTGTTAGAACAGTGTGCTTGCCAGAAGTAATAGTCAAATGGGAAGCTTTTGGCTGTCTTACTAATAGCTGGGAAGTGTTCAGTTACCTGACATTGCTGGGCTTTCCTGGAAAGAAAAGAGCATGTGGCCTAACCCAGGGGACTCAAGTTCACTCTGCTGTTCAGAGACAAGGGCCTTCAGACTCAAGAAAAATATCTTCCATGTTTCTGTTTTAGAGAACGTATAATACCATCAAGTTCAATTCTGTTACACGAGCTGGAAATGAAGTGGGGAGGACAAGCGATGTCTTTTTACCTTACAGAATTTATTATCAGGGAAGAGTACATAGGATGGAAGCTTCATCTACTAATGAGTAGGTTTACCTGAATACACAAGGTATCCAGGATAGTTGTCCTAATCATCTCAATGATGTGTGTGTGTGTGTGTGTGTGTGTGTGTGTGTGTGTGTGTGTGTGTGATACGGTATGAGGATGTATATGCACATTATGTGCTCTCGGGGCATTCTTGTGCTTACTTGTGACAGCGGATGGAGAACATTTCGTGTCCCTCTCCATTCCCACCTGTCTGTGTTTCCTTGTGACTATCTTTTACTGAGCTTTGCGCATTCATGAGCCTCACTGATTCTCCCATCTTTCTCTTCTCCCAAGGACTGGTGCTATAGATGAGCATGTCATACCTAGTTGCTTCTATGGGTTCTGGAGATTAAAACTTGGATGCTCTTGGGCCCTCTCAGACCTCAGCTTTGTGCCAGAAGTACACATAACTGCTGAGCTGTCTCTCCAACCCCTTCAATGAGACATTTGAGCCCAAGGGTGGGTAGTCAATGATCCTGCTTTGTCTTCTCAAGCTCCTGACTATGATCTAAACTTGTGGCTCTCAAAGAACAGCATCAGCTTTTCCTGGGCACTTGTTGGCATGCAAAACCCAGAGCCCCACCCAGACCTAAGAATCAGAAACTCTGGGGCATACTTAGCAGCTGGTATGCAGTGGGCCAGACTGAGGAGCACTAATACTGATTTCAAACACATTATGACCCACAGCAAAGTTTGTAGCTGTGCATTCTGACATGCTCAGACATTGCCAGTTCTACCCACCTGTGCACTGAGGTTTGGGTAGATAGGCTTGGCCTGCATTTGTTTCATTTGAGGTATTTAGTCTGGAGAGTTTTAACTTTGTGGTAAGTATTATTTCTCTCTTACCAAACTTCTTTGGGTATTTATTTAAATCTGCTTCTATTCCATCATTTTTCATTACCATACTGTAGTTGTTTGTGTTTTTGTCAGTATTCTGTCCTGGTCTGTCAGCTTGCTGAGGGTGGGAGGCATGCCTCTTTGTGCAACAACTTTTAAGTGTCTGACCTGTAGAAGCCACATGGTAATGAGCAATAGAGCAAGATTCTAATGTCTATAACTATCTCCGTGAGGCCTGTCTACACGGATGTATTGAGAAAGGAAATTTGCTGTTTCTTTTTTTTTTTTTTACAGCCTTCTCAGAGTTGTGTATGTCAGTATGATGAACTGGTTAAATCCATAGACTAAAATTCTTTAAGCACAGCCAAAGTAAGGTCAATGGAAACAAAATGAAGTGGATTTTTGCTGGCTACTGGTTAGATAATGTCAGTTCTCACAAGGAAACATGGTTCCAACATGGAGATTTCAGCATTATATCTTTTAAAAGATGAATATCATTTTACCCATGACAGAAGCTGGACTTCTCCTTCTATTTAGAATAATATGGCCAACATAATGGCTTGGTATTTTTTTTCTAAATTGTTCCCTCTGGGTAAAGTCCTTCTGTGAATAAAAATTTGTACCTAACCTGTGAAAATAGCCAATATCGTATTCTAAGAAACCTCTAATTTGGGAAGTTACCTCTTCCTTCTGTTGTTTTTTCTCTGAAGTCAGAGGAATCACTTTAAAGAGTATGACACTGCATCACTGAGGTAATGCCACTGGGCAAGAGTGAGAAAGTTTGGCAGAATACAATGGAAGTAGTGCATGGGAGGCTCTCTTACCTGCTGAGCTACCTCCCTAGCCCTAAAATGGTCTTTTCTTTATCCTCAAAGAAAAATCTGTTTGAGGGACTGAACCACTTGTGTGTACAAGAAGTAAGTCTTATATTGAAAGTAGCCAGATGATGAGAAAACAGTGAAGAATAGAAAATAAAATGAAACCAAGGGGGCTAAAATTACCTGACCCAAATCCAATAAATATTAAGAGCTTGAAAAATGTAGCTCTATAGATGCAGATTCTATTTACTGTAGTTAATGATTTCAACAATGTCAGGTAAAGCTCTCCAAGTGAAAAGCATTGCCCAAAGCAGCATTTAGCAGAAGCCAAGGTAAGCCTGGCTTCCATGAGATTGGCAGGAAGCAGAGGGCAGCAGGGCATTTTCATCAGCTGTTTAATTCTCATAGTGCTTCACAAAACAGTTTCCCCCACAGCTTCTAAACTCACTTCACTTGGGACCATAGGGTCTAGTGTATGAGAAGCATGTTCAGTAAAGTCTAACTTCCCATTAAGACTGGCTTTTGCAGATGCAGCCCATGGGGGCTGTACATCGCCTTGCAGCCCCCACCCTGTAGCTGCATGTGGCTCTTCTTGGGCCACTGTCCAAAGCCAGTAGGAAAGAGGGAAGTTATGTTGTTTAGTGGTCATTGTTGCAAAGCAAAGTATCTAATTTTCAAGTTTATATTTTAAAACAGAAATCTATTGACAAGAAAGAAGTCAGCTGACTTGTCTAGCTCACCCTTGTCGGGGACATTTTGGTCCGGGGAGAATCATCAGTCAGGACTGAAACCTGAAGAATGCAGCTGAAATGTTGCTTCTCATCTTTCCCGTCGTCCTTGTGTGAGCAGGCAGCTGTTGGTGGTAGAGCTCTCTTTCCTCAGGGCAGCCTAGGTCGGTTCTGCAGAGAGGAAAAGTCCATCTTCCTGCAAAAAATATGGTGTTTTGTTTATGTCCTAGAGAAAGAAACCCTGGTCTAATTATTTAAAAGATGATACTTCCCCAGACCCTGTCTACTCCACATGAGATCATGAGGTCATACAACAAAGCATTTGCATAAGGGTTAGGTTTTTAAAAGGCAGCAAGCAATGAAGAAAGACTACCCTATTTCCTCTAGTAGAACAGGGTGCAAACCAAACTTTCATTAATTAGTAAAGGGCCAAATAGACCCATGGCCCTCCATAGTTCTAGAAGACAGCATTCACTTATTTTCATCCTACAAGTTTTGTTGAACAAAAAAATGAAGCAATCTCATTTTTATGGCCTAACTACAAGCCAGCCCTTAGCATTCACACTGAAACAGTCTTTTTCATATGAAAGCACTTTTCCAGAACCTCTGCACTCAACAGGAAAAACCAAGAGAAGCTTGACAGCTGCTTATGCTTGGGAGGCCTGATGATTTATTCTGATTAACAAACAAGAGAATCTAAATGAGGTATGAGGAGGAACGCAAAAGGAAGGAAAGAAAGTTTGGCAACTGTGCCTATCTGTGGGCCTCCTCTCAGTGTTAATGTGAGAAAAGGAAATGGTATTTTTGTTTTCATTAAAATGCAAAAGGCATCAGAGTTAGAAAATAGATCTTTCTTCTTTATGGCTAGAAGCAAACTGAAGCAGATGAGCATGTGCATTCTGCTTGGTGTCGCTGGGGGCTACTCTCACATATTGGCTATGGGAGGTGAGATCTGAGTACTGGGCTAGTCACTGTAGACAGGCATCCTGCTCATTCCACAAGATGCTTCATTCATTCATTCTACAATGCCTTCTCTGTGGCAGTGGCATTTATCAGTAGGGATGAGAAGGTGAACAAATGGTGACACCATCAGACTGCTCAAAGTCAAATGAAAGAGACAGATCAGCAAGAAATTGCAATGCAGTGTTTTAAGTTCCACATATGTAAAGCTTTGAGATATCCATGAAGGGTCCAGCTTTAGACATAGGAGGTCAAGAAAGACTGAGGACAGCTGACACCTAGGCTGATTATTGAAGGAGGAATAAACTGAGTACCACCTTAGTACCAGGAGGATAAAGAGGACCTGGGAGACAGAGAAGTAGTGGAAGAAGGGATTGGACAATTTCATAGCATGTTCAGAGGCCTGACAGAGAAAGAACACACTGAGAACCAACATAAATAACAGAGTGGCTGACATATGTTCTGGGAAAATACTAAATAAAGTTGAAAAGATTAGGGAAAAAAAAAAAAACCTAATCTTAGAGAGCCACATGAGTCTGAACTGCATTAAAGACTCTCAAAGCTCTTCATGAAGCTTCCATGGAGGAGACACCACACTACACATGATGCCTCTTGACTGTTTTGGGAAACTGAAGTGATGTGCTTATGCCTCTATCACAGTTGGTGATCAGTTTCTGGATTTTAAATGTCTGTATTTACTTCCCATGAGAAGAAATAGCCTATTGGGAGCTTCTATGTTGAGACCAAAGTCATATGCAAAACAAACAAACAAAAAATTAATCCACCAAATCAAGATGGACCACAGAATAAATATTCAAACACCTATGACTCCTATGCCATTGTTAGATTACCATGATGACAGAGGAAGCATGTTGATAATTGCTTCTTTGGACAATAGTGCACATTTCTAGGCATTTTTTCTGGTGTTTAGTGTACTAACACATGAAATAATGCCAGTTGTCAAGATGATATGATTTCACCAAATGAATCCTTCTTTGAAGCAGGACAGGCATTTTCTATGACATGATACAATTATGAATTAATTCCTTGTAAAGATTTCTGTAGGAAACTATTAGAGAAAAACTGTGTTATCAATCTCTGTGGAACCATGCAACAACTGTGTAAGGACAGGAAGTCAATTACATAGCAGCAGCCTCGGGAGTATGTGGGACAGTGCTGGCAGGAAGGATCTTCTACTTATTCAGACACTGATGAGACACCCACTATGCATGAGGTGACAGAAATCCAAAATAAATAAGGGCCTGATGCTGCCTGAGAAGATCATATAGGACGGTTACGGTGTGATGGGTTGTGCACAGTTATGACACACAAGGAGGTAAATGTGGTAAAATATGCCAGAAGGCAGGCGACCTGTGTTCAGACTCAGGATGTCTAGTAGGTCAAATTATATCCCCTCAGAAATGTACACACAGAAACTGTGAGTGTGTTTTTATTTGGGAAACAATGTCTACAGATAAAATGAGGTAAACATTTTGAGATTATTGGAATTAGGGAATTACTGACTCCAATGAAAACCGTTAGAAGAGAAGAAAGCTATGTGAAAACAGAGACAGAGATAGGAGTTGTGTTGCCAGACGTCAAAACATGCCTACCAGCCCAAGAAGTTAGGAGAGGCAGGCAAATTTCTCCTCTCAAGTCCTTAGGGGTAGGATGGACTTACTGACACCTTCTCCTCAGATTTCTGCTCTTCACAAGTGAGAGAATAATTTTTGCTATTGCTATATGACATCCAAATGATGGTAATTTATTTTGCTAGCCACAGGAAGCAATGGATGGTGGGACCATTAAGAAATCTAGAAAGATATCCAAGGTGGTAAGGCCACTGTGAAGTCTTGAGGCCAGAATAGTATTAGAGTAATGAGCTGAAATTATTAGGGCATTGAAACAAGAGGGAGATGGCAGAAGGAAGAGCCTAGAAATGGAAAGAATGATTGCTAGGATATATTTGGGTTAATTACCCCATGGTTACATTATGTGGCTAAAGAGGAAAGGTGCATGCACAATGTGAAAAATCAGTGCTGTGGAAAAGATGTATATCTTGATCATTTGTTTGGTGTTGCCATGCTGGGGATGAAACCCAGGGCCTTGTACATGCTAAGTAAATACTACAGCATACTGACAGCCTAAGGGAATTTTATGCTCTATAATCCTAGAGTTTCAAAGTTTCCTGTCTCTGTGTGTTAATGTGTAGAAAGTAAGAACAGCCTTTGCAGAGCATGTTGGGGAACACTATTCAGGATTATTTTGGGTGGATGGGAAGATACCTCCTCTACCATTAACCAAATATTGTCAGAACCTCTAACCTTTGTTTTTGCAGTTTTATAAACCACAATTATATAAGTTGTAGCACTTTTAGTAGTTGTTAGCACTTTTATAATATTTTATAATGACAAGTCTTTTTCTATTTCTTTTCAGCTGTTCACAGCACACCACTGCTGTTCTTCTAGGAGTGGTAGACTACGATTTCATCACTGACACATAGAACATACCAGGATTCATATGACAGACCATGGCACATCCAGAAATAGTGCAAGGGCCAGCCTTAGGTGATAGACCACAGCTGGAGACACAGAGAACAACTGAGAATGTTCCCTCCCATCACCTGGCCTGGGTTTTCCTAACATAGTAGTTTCTTTTCACCCTCCTCTCAGGATGGGCAGAGAAAGATGACTGAATCAGGTCAGATCTGTTTGATCAAAGCTGATTGCAAGGTTGCAATAATCAATCCAGTCATAATTAGTAAAAAATGTTTCCTTTAAATAAACTGTTTCTCTGCTTTTCCAACAAAGCAATTCCTGCCTGAAACTTAACATCTTATGAGGAAACAAATAAATAAAAATGAATGATGCTCAGCATCTTAGGACTTCTGAGAACACCGCATCATGGCTCCCAATTTATCTCAGCTAGAGCTCCTGTAATCTAAACCCAAGTCAAGTTACAGCATCAATTTCCTCTCTGACTAATATTTTAGGAGATTAAAATTCAGTCTGTTCCCCCCCCCCCCTTAGCTGTAGCTATGTGGTTGTTTGTTTTATAGATTAGGCTTGGTTTTAAAGTATCTGTAAATATTTGCCTAAGTAAAGGACAGATTGCTGATCTGTATGCAAATGATATACTTTCCTGCCTTAAAAATTTAAGATTGACTTTGAATTGACCCCATGCTTTATCCCTCAGTAGAGATCTATTAAAAGATATTTATAATACCTGTGGACATTGTGTACGATACCAGTGGGAGTTTTCTTCAACAGCAGATGAATAGCAGAAACATGGGCAGACTAAAATGTGGCAGATATATGCAAAAGGCAGACTGAGACTGATTTACATAGCTGGATCTCACTGTGCTTCCCTGCAGTTTCTCCCTGTTGGATACCTAAAAATACTATAATTTGCTATGAAAATAGAGAATAAAACTGGTAAACCCACACATACAATGACATATCAGTTGAGTCTCCAAAGGTTTATAGTATAAATTTTCTTTTGTTCAGTATATAATATAATTTGAGGACAACTTAATCCATGTTTATGGTGACCTCTCCCACTTGGGAACCAGATAATCACATTCACAATGGACATGACCATGTGCTCTGCTTTCCAGCATGATTGGAGATTCCATGATAGACATGGCCATATATGCAAGTGTTCAGTCTGAGCATTTGTGATGGATGTAGCCACATATATTGGTTTTGGCACTAGTATTTGTGATGGACAAAGCCACTTATGTGTGTTTTCAACATTAGCATTTGTGATGGCCACGACCATGTATGTTGGTTTTAGCAATAGCATTTGGGATGGACACAGCCATGTCAGCCATTTTTTAGCATTAGCATTTGGGAGGGACACAGCCACATATGTCAGCTTTCAGGGTGAGCAGAGACTTTGTTTTGTTTTTTGGAACTGTACATACTACCCTAAAAAATTAGAATAGACAGAGCAGAACATTGACTTGGGATGAAAAAGGGATTCTTTTATGCTTTTCACAAGCTCAAATTTTATTAACATCACTGAAAATAAGATCACTTCACCTAAAAATGCCAAAGAAATCCAAAGGATAAAATTGCACAGGATCAGTATACCTATTCTTATCATACAAGGATATCTTACTCTGAACCTCAGTGATTTCTTGGAGCACACTGTTACAGAGCTACATTATTTTTAGTGTTTAGTTTAAAAAAAATATTTTATTTATTTATTGAGAGAGAGAGAATTGGCATTCCAGAACCTCTAGCCATTGCAAACAAACTCCAGACTCATGCCCTACATTGTCGGTCTGTCTTTACATGGGTACTAGGGAATTGAACCTGGATCCTTTGGCTTTGTTGGCAAATGCCTTAATGGATAAGCCATTTCTCCAGCCCTTTAAAAAATTACTTATTTATTGAGTGCTTATTATTTTTTTCCCACAGTAGTATTCTAATTGACCCATGTTTTACACAAGAAGGTGACATTCTTCATTAATTGAGAAAATAGCAGGGTCTTTATATCCTAAGGGTTAGGTGGTAAGCCTTTTCCCTCAAACCTTTGCCTTCAGTAACATACAGTGGAGCAATCAGAAATACTAGATATGAGTATTCAAACCAGGATTAGACCAGGATGTGACCTAAAAAGAGACCAAAGGGAAGGCTCTCCCTTCTTTACCTCTGTTTTCCTCTGGACACTTCTGTTGTCTGGCCTTCTGTACACTTGCATGTTCTTTGCTGTTTCCATATAGATCAAGAAGTTGTCGATCTGAGTGTTCATCTGAGAAACAGTGCTTAGTACATATGTGTTATTATTCAATGAATGAATAATTTACATTCCATCTAGGGTGACTAATTAGACAAAAAGAGAACTAACAGAGAATGAACAAGCCATGTAGTATGAGCATATCGATTTGCCAATTAAAAAACATCTCCCTATCCTTAGGTCTTTAGTTCTGATCACTCCTTTACAGGGCAAGTGGGGTGAATATGGCTAAGGGGAGCTGATACTGGTCTCAGTGAAGAAGGAAAAGGAGAGGTGGTGGGAGAGGACTAGAATCTCTATGTAGAAATGAAAGGAAAGAAACCCTTACTTGCTACTGGTGGGGATGTGAACTAGTATAGCCAGTAAGGAAATTGCTACAGAGGTTCATCACAAAAGTAAAAATAGAACCACCATATTATCTAGCTCTACCACTTCTGGATAGATTCCCAAAGGAATCCAAGTCACCACTCCAAAGATACTTAAACATCAATGCTCATTGTATCTCTATTCAAGACAGCTAATATGAAACCAGCTCAGATAGTCATCAATTGATGATTGGATTAATAAAATGTAATAGAGGTATAGAAAAATGAAATTATGCTATTCCTAGGAAAATAGACAGAGCTGGAAATTATTATCATGTTAAGCAAAGTAAGTCAGACTCTGGAAGACAATGCATGTTTTTTCTTATATGCAGGATATATATGTGTACACACATAGACACACACATATGTATATATAACACATATATAAATGTGTATGTATAGATATGTATGTATGTATGTATGTATGTATGTATGTATGTATGTATATGTGTGTGTGTGTCTGTATATGATACAAAAGTAGAAAGAAGAATAAGAATCTAATGGGAGGGGAGAACCAAACTGAACAATGGAGGGAGGAAAGAAATGCAATTTTTTTTCTCTTATAAAATCTAGATTTAGTACACTCATATATATGACAGCAGAAGTAAGACTGTTTGGTGGGAGAAAGGGAATATGTGGGGAGGGGAGAGAAAAAGAGCAGAACATCGAGGGGCGAATCTGAGCAAATTACAATGATATACAGTGTATGAAAATGCCAGAGAGAAACCCCATTATTTCTGAAGGCCTATTAAAACTATATTTTTTAATCATATGATTCCAATATCTTCCTGTGTGTTCTGGCCTGATATCAACATTGAAAGATGGAACATTCAGAATGAAAATTGCTACAGCATGGTGATGTGTTCTGCAGCAGGAGGGAAAGGAGCCAGGCTGCCAGTAGGGATAAAAACAACAACCTTGTGGCCTGAACGGGAACTGCTGGTGGTCTTGCATTGTGTGACAGGAGTCTGGGTTTTGCAGGCCTGTTGCATTCTCTTCCAGTTCTGCAGTACAAGCAATGAATTCTGGAGCTATATTTTCTTGAGGCAAGAGCTCACTCTCCTAATTCCAAGGTTAGATAATCTGGACCAGAGCTGTCTTTCCTTCCTGGTGGTCCCTTCTGAGGTAAGTGGGAAAAACAGGGAGCGAAAAGGAACTAAGTTTCTACTTGTGTGGGAGAAAAAAAGTCTGGAATTTCTGCAGGAATGCCATGCTGGTAAAGGAATGACAATTCTTCCTATTTGCTTTCAGAGCAATGATTAAAATGCTGTGTTATAGGACTTCACTTTTTCAAAACTGGAAGATGTGACAGTTAAATGATGTGTTGTCTTTCCTGGAGAACTCTGAATTCTGACATTTCTCATTTTTCTCAGTAGAAAATGTGATTTTGATACCTGTTAAAGGGATTTCTGGCATCATTGTTCAGGTGTAGAAACACCATGGGATTCTACAGAAGCCTTCTTAGCCTTTTTCCAAAGAGGGCAATGTCCTACTTTCTGCCTGCGTATGGTCACCTGCTGGGTGAAGCAGTGCTAGGCTCATCCTTGAAAGGCTTTGGGCCCTCTCTCACTGTGATTCTCATCATTTAGCTTCTGAGAAAGAAAAAGTGCCTCAGTAGCATTAGTTGTTGTTCACAGTCAGGCCTCATTGAGCTGGCCCTCACAGTTGCCCATGTTATTATCTCATCGGACTTAAATAATTTCACAAAGCCAATGTCTGACAAGATCACTCTCAGCCCATGATAAACAGGGGAAATTGAAAGAAGCTTCATAATTTTGTCCAACTGTAGGGGGAAAAAAAAGCAACACACATGATACCAGCTATCAAGAACTCCTTTCTTGGCTAGTAGTATGGATCACTGGTTCTTTCCCCACCATAGCTTTCTCTTTCCTAGTCAGCCTCACCTACAGATGAGGTTATCAGAGAAGACAAGAGTAGAATTTTTGTTGCATTCTGACAGCCCTCAATCCAGTGAGCAGGCTGCCTTCATCCCTTTCCTGAGCATCGTCAGCTCTTTCCAACCTCACTTCCCTTCAGATACTTATACCACCTTGTGTCTCCTTCTCCCTTGCTTATAAACTCTCCAATGGTTCAGCTACAGATGTATTCCAGGAGCCTTTGGCTGGCAGGAATTGGCACCTTGCCGTTTCTGGGGTGTGATAACCTACTTTCTGTTAGATACCTCAGGACTTAGGTTGATTTTTTTCCCCATAGTTTATGGTCAATGCGCATGTCAGATAGATGACTGATGCTCTGTATCACAACCCAAATACTCACCAAAAACAGGGGGAGTTAGTTATCTCATTAATGAAAAATTCAGGCATATAATATATCCCTTGCTTCAAGATAATCAACAAATTGTTCCTTACTCTCTCTCATCCTTTCACATACAATATTAGAGACGTTCACACAGCAGTTCCACCATGGTGATTCAGAAAGTGCATTGCTTTGGCTGGCCACACTAGATTATACAATGTCATGTGCCTAAGCCATATGAAACAAGATCTTGAGCAACTGGAACTGCTAAGCTAAAAGCCATTGTATGTTATGAATCCTCTGGGAGGGAACTTGAACAGCAGTAACTTAAGGCTGGGCCAGGTAAGTTTCAGTAGCATGACTCCCAAGCCTCATAGGCTAAATGAATGCCCTCGTTATGTCTGTGTTGCTAGGATAGAACTGGTAGACTGTAGAAGTATTTTAGAACTGGCAGAGACTTTACTAAGAGAAAAGCAGACAAGTTCAGTGGATTTTCACTACGAAGATTTGTGGAATCTAAAATCAAGATTTCAATGGCTAAAATATGTAATAACTATGGAAATTAACTTTTTCATTCAGAGGTTACAAACATAATATGCAGAAGAATATGTAAACTAGTTTTTCTCTGAAGAAACTGCTTTCTGTTGCTTTTCATAGCTTCCCTCTTAGTTGTCCTTCGATCCCTAGTAAACAAGGCATCCTCTGGATAAAGTCTTCAGCGTCTTAAGCCTGATCAGATTCCCTTTGATGAAATTTCATTGCAGTATTTCTTGCATAGCATTTGTCATAGCTTTAACTTTATGTTTATGCATGTAGTAGCTTGCTTATCATTTATCTTCTTTGTTGAACTGAAAGTTCTCAAGGCAAAGTTCACCCACCTGATGTAGTGTTTTACACACATATGATATGCAATGGGCATTACTTTGATAAATACATTTATAAGCATAACCTCCCCAGTAGTGATTTTAAATGCTCTTATACTTTTCTAAGGAAGACTGGGATGTCCTTTATGAAGAGCGGACAGGACAGAGAAAAGAATCTGCTTCCAGCCTTGTCTTCTTGACAACTATTATGAAATGATTGTTTGGTGTTTCTGTTCCAGGCAATGTCATGATGCCTCAGGAGACAAGTCTGGAGTTTGCATGCTGCATATCAGGCCAGTTGAGCAAGAGGTAAGTGACGTTCATCTTCAGCCTGACAACATACTACTAGTGCTTCTCACATGCAATAAGGACTTTTTGGATTTGTTTGTAATGTCTATTTCTAGCGAACTGGCTGTTTGCAATAAGTAAACTAAGGTGTTATTCTATGATAGTGATTTCCCAGTATCACTGGAGATGTATTAAGGTTTAAATTCCTAATCTTTGGCAAAATACTTTAAAATAAGCAATAAGAATAAATTACTAATAAAATGAAATAAGAAATAATAAGTAAGCCACAAGACTTTTCACAATAAATGAAACAAAATTACTATGTCAATTGCTCAGCAAAATTTATCATCATTCTCAAGTTTGTATTTTTCTGTTTCTTGTTTTTCAATCTTACTTGATCCATAACTGGTTAACCTTTTTTTTTTTGCTGTAGCAGAATAAAAAGGCCCCCAAGATACAAGCTCAGTCCATACATCTGTGTGTGAAACTACTAACATATTGTCGTCTCTCTTCCTTACCCAATGTCTGTGAAGGCAAGAAAATCAACATTCATACGTTGACTCTCTGTTCATAAGGTGCAATTTGTGAAGATTGAAGAATTGTTAATTTGGAGCTCCATGTATGTACTAGCTTTCAATGATGTTCCCCAATAGATTCAGGAGTTTATTAAACCTTGTAACTTAGATCTCTAGCTGCCTGGCTTGATGAGTGGTTATTGCTGGGGTCCAACCATAAGGTGTTATTGGGAGTGGATCTCAGTTCCAGATTAAGGAAGGCAGAGTGCTTAAGTTATGTCAGGGGTCCCTGCTGTTTGGCAGACTGTTTTTGCTACTTTGGCAGTGGGTTTTCTCCTTTTTGCCACTATGGAACTTTCCCTAGATCTGTAAGCTTCAATAAAGCCCATTCCCCCCATAAACTGTGCCTGGCCTGAAGCTCAACACAGAAGCATGGAACTAACTATGACAATGTGACTGTTTATATTTTATCAACTGATATACATTGTCTAAAATTAATTAGAAAATATAGAAAGGGGTGGAAAAATGATTCAGCAATTAAATGTGTTTACTATGAAGCATGAGGGCTCAAGCAGGCCTAAGAATGTCTGAGTTCAAACCTCCATTACCCATGTAAAGAGCTTAAAGAGACGGTTTCACATCTGTTATCTTAGTCCCATTGGGGAGTGGAGACAGAAGACTGGGAGGCTCACACATGGCAGGCTCTGGAACCACCAAGAGGCTCTGTAGTGGGAACATAGGTGGGTGAATGACAGAGGGCAATGTTTGATCCTCTGGCCCCCACAGGTGATGCCACGGAATGCCACACCAGCACATACATATGCCACCCTACCACCACCACACACATACTCTGCATACAAACACCACAAAATGTTTAGAAGAGACCTAAACAGTGTAAACTGAATAATATGCTCCAAAATTGATCAATATTTTAAAATTCCACACTCACTTAAAAAATTAAGACATATTTCTTTTAAATCTGATGTTTCTAATTCCATTATCCTAGAATTTAGGTCAAAAGAAATGGGTTCCCTGAAGAACTACATCATATAGATTACCCTCTTATGACACATGTCAGATCACAGGAATTGTAGATGTGACAGAGTGAAAATGATTTTGTTAACTTGTGACCAGTATGATAAGCCACTTCATTTCATCTCATTTGGTTTTATAGACAAAATATACCACTGAAATGAAATCAGATTTCCTTTGACAATCTGTGGGAGAAGAACTGATCAGTGAGGGGACTGTATTACCATAATTGCAGGATTAGGAAAAAAAAAATTCACAAAACAGTTTTCAAGTCACCCAGCACTGGGAAACTATGAAAGTTGATTATTGCAAAGGTAGATTGGCATATTAATTAAAAATAAGACTGACATTTGAAGCACATTTCAGATTTCATGGCAAATTTCATCATTCTAAATATAGTTTCATATTAATTATGACACATTTGGTGCTCAGCTATTTTAGAATTCAAAACATTTCCATCTTGGAATGGCTGCAGCAAATTAAGGTATTTGATCAAGGCTGCAGAGAAGAGGGCTGGTGTTCCCACACCGGGCCTCCTCACATTCCACCTCTAGTGAGTTCAGGAGAATTATGCAAGGTGACGACATGTCTAAGTGCAAATGGGATTTGACATTTTTATTGTAAATAAGAATGGTTTATCTTCTTGCAGTATAAATCGCTCATCACCAGTGTTTTAAATAAAGTGAAACCACCACAGAAAGGTGGGCATTTATTTCCTCATATACAAACTAAGGAATTTCATATTAAGTTGGTTCTATGGACATCACTTTACTCTTTTCAATTTATTGTTATAGGGATTGATAATGTTACTTCATCTAAAGATTAATATATAGGTACTTTTTTTAAGTATGCTAGGAGCTGGAGACATTTCTTTAAGGGTTGTTAATGTAGGCATTACTGTTCTTCCTAACATACAGAAAGAATTGAAAACAATGCTTTTTGTTTGATTGTTTTTTTTTTTTTTTTTTTTTTTAGTTTTTGCTTTTCAAATGGTTTCTCTGTGTGGTGGTTTGATTCAGATGTCCGCCATAAACTTGGGTGTTCTGACTGCTAGGTTCCCAGCTGATGGAGATTTGGGAATTAATGCCTGCTGGAGGCAGTGTACTGTTGGGGACAGGCTTATTGGTGTTATAGCCAGTTTCCCCATGCCAGTGTTTGGCACACTCTCCTGTTCCTATGGTCTACTTTATGTGGGCCAGGGATGATGTCCACCCTCTCCTCATAGCATTGTTTTCCCTGCCATTGTGAAGCTTCCCCTTGAGTGTGTAAGCCAAAATAAATCCTTATTCCCATATGCTGCTCTTAGTTGGATGATTTCTGCCAGCCTTGCAAACCTGACTGCAATAATAAAGTGGTACCAAGGAATGGGATTGCTGCTAGACACCTGACTGTGTGGCTTTGGCCTTTTGGAGCTGATTTTCTAGAGGAATGTGGAAGGATTTGAAACCTTGGCCTAAGAGATGCCTTGTAGTGCTATAAGTACAACTTGATGGACTATTCTGATCAGAATTGAAAGGCCTGAGTGCAGTAAGAACTATGGACTGTGAGGTTTGGCTTATGAGGGTGAGAAAGAGCTTTGCTTGGGCTGGGCTAGCAGTTTGTGTGGGAATATTGCTGTTATGCCTGAGTCCTGAGAAGCTGTGCAGGATTTTTTTTGTGTGTATAGAAATGAACTGCTGTGAGAACAAGGATATGGTACAAAAAGAAAAATCTTGGGGTGAACTGTTGTCTGTTCAGCTTCAATTGAGATATTATAATTTTTGAGATTGGGCCAGCTGACCTGCACTGGTGCAATAGGAAGAATGTAGACTATTTTGAAGGGGTCTGGGTGCTCAAGGAATATCCTGTATTTTAAAGTCTGCTTTATTCCCCATCCCCCCTAGATTAACAAATTGGCATCCTACCTGGTAGTGTAGAGTATAAGAAATGCAGGAAGGAGAGGGTCATTGAGTTTGCAACACAGTCTTGTGTTTTGGAAATGGCCACGGGCAGTGTGGAGCAGGATTGCTGTATGCCTGCATGGAGACCCAATGGAGCCAAGAGGATGAACTATGGGTTGCAGTGGAGACCCAGTGGAGATGCTGGGACCACAAGATGGCTGCTAAGAAGCTTCCTGCCCTTATGAAGTTTTCCAGGACTGTGAGTAGCCTAGCTGGAGGGGCAGAATTGGTATGCCAGAGACTTGTTACTGGTTAGAGTTATTGGATTTGGAGATTTGTCACTGGCTAGAGTTGTTGGACTTGAAGCTACAGAGTATGATGTTTGCCCTGATTGTTTTAAATCTTGTCTTGATTGAAAATTTCCTTGCTATGCCCAATGCCATCTTTTACAGTGTGAATGTTTATTCTGTGCCATTATGGGTTTGGGGGGATCTTTAGGTATTATGGCTCATTTAAAAGATCTTGGACTATGGGGATGTATGAATATCATTGGAATTGATAAAATTTATAGGGGCTCTTAAAGTTGTATTGAATGCATTGTATTTTATATCATGTATGGATATCAGTTTATGGGGGCCAGGGGCAGAATGTGATGGTTTGATTCAGGTGTCCCCCATAAGCTTCGGTGTTCTGAATGCTAGGTTCCCAGCTGATGGAGATTTGGGAATTAATGCCTGCTTGAGGTGGTGTACTGTTGGGGGCAGGCTTATGCATGTTATAGTTTCCCCATGCCAGTGTTTGGCACACTCTCCTGTTCCTATTGTCCACCTTATGTGGGCCAGGAGGTGATGTCCACCCTCTGCTCATGCCATCATTTTCCCTGCCATCGTGAAACATTGCATTGAGTCTGTAAGTCAAAATAAATCCTTTTTTTCCCCACAAGCTGCTCTTAGTTGGGTGATTTCTACCAGCATGTGAACCTGACTGCAACACCCTGTCACATAGAACAAGACATATATCTTACAAGTTAATTTTCTTCCTAATGTTAGGCTGAAAGAAATAGGAATGGTGGGGGAGGAAGGTGCCAACTAGGAAAGGAGGAATCCTGAAACTTCTCAGCTGAGGAGTTTTTACATCATGCCATTGAAACCTCTTACTTCTTTGCCAGACAGGGAAAAATGAAGGACAGAGAAAGAGATGTGGCTGGTTATAGAGCTGGCCCTACCAAATGGATTGGAACAGATGAGTTGTGTGTATCATTTCACTCTCCTGAACTTCATTTTCTTCTGTTGTAAAATCTGCTTGTTGGATGAGATAATCTCAAGTCCCTTTTATTGCTAATATTTTGGTTTGGTTTTAGCCAGTTAGGCTATAAACCCTGGCTTTGCACTTTTGGATGGAGAAGCTTGTATAAACTCTCTAAGTCTCAGTTTCCTTGCTATAATTCAGATTAATGAATTAATTTAATGTGTATTCATTTACTTTCTATACTGTTCCAGCCAAGAAACATGGAGGGACAAGGCTAAAAGCGTCCTTACTCTCAAAGAACAAAGCATACATCTGTCCACTTATTATTTTTTCTCCAAAAAGTATTTACCATTGATACACATTGTGATGGTTGCTATGGATACAACAAAAACATATTTCTGAAATGTAGACAAGCAACCCCCCCAAAAAAAATCAACAAAGCAGGCAGCAAGTAACAGTAGTATGAATGACATACAGGAAAGCAAGAGAATAGTATGAAAAGAGTTATGTTCTTTATAATGAAGTTATATATAAAAAAACTTTCTCATATGAGTGACATGGTGAATCTTAAAGGGAAAAAAGAAATCAGTCACACAGAGTAGAAAAGATAAAATTGACTTGCATAAGAAAATGATTATGTCTGTTAATAGTAGGAGAGATTGACCACTGGAAAAGCTCAAGAGACAGACAAACATGCAAGGGCTTTAAGGGCTTGGGTATGCTAAATTCAATCAAAAGCCCATGCAGACTTCTGGGTGGGGTGGAAAGGCATGAGAAGTGACCACAGTAGAGCACCTTATGGCTCTTGGAAGAGGTATAGCTTGGAGGGGCAGGAGTGGAAGCAAGAACACTAGCAGAGAGCTTGTTGCAGTAGGTAAGGCAAATCAAAATTTGCAAATTAATGGTGTTCTACTGAAGGAGTCCATAGTGCTATGGGCAATTTTATTTCCTTTGAAAAATCATACATGGAAATCCTAACCCATAGTGCCATAGCACGTGACTGTATCTGGAGAAAGGTGGTATAGAAAGCAACTAAGGGTGATCACAGGATGGGCTCTGATTAAATATGAAATATAAGATCAACCCTCATCATATATGAATCATATGTGAAGAAAGCAGGACATAAATATGCCTGGAGGGAAGACCTTTAGAAAACATAAGGAGGAGACAGCCATCTATCTGTAAGCCTCACACCCTCACACCCTGAGCTCAGATATGCACCCTATAGAACTATGAGAAAATAAATTGCTAATGTTTGGTCAAAGTGGGGTACAGTTACAAAATACATACAATATGTGCGAACCTAAGGAGAAAGGTAAAACTATAGTTGACCCTGGTATTGTGTACATAAGGTGTTTGGAATGAGAGATCAAAAATTGCATTTTGGACGTGTTCTGTCTGTTATGTGGTAAAGCAACCAGGTAGAAGAGGTGTGTGTCATTACTATGTGTATCTAAGGCTCTGAGAAGAAAATTTGGCTGGAGTAAAGAAATATGATGTCACCATGTGGAGAAGAAACAAACACAACCATTTAATTCCAATTCCTCACTTGAATAACCCAAGGACACTAACAAGAATAATAAAAGAAGAAAAAGGGAATAAAGGATGGCATGAAGTTACAAGCTATCAAAGGAAATCCTAACCTGTAGCATCTTAGCACATGACTGTATCTGGAGAAAGGCTGTATAGAGAGCAACTAAATGTGGTCATAGGAGAGAGCCCAAGAATGAGGATGGGGTTTGGGGTGGACAGAGAACTCATATTGCAAAACAAAGCAAACAGGGTAATATATTGCTTATATTTTCATAGTTGAAAAATGTCAATTCAAAACTGGGGTGGGGAAAACAGAAAGAACATTTTGGTATTAAATTGTAATTATGAGACTGGAGGGATGGTTTGGCAGTTAAGTATACTTTCTGCATGAGAATGAGTGTCTGAGGGGACCAGAGACTGCCCTAAATTTGAATCTCTAGAATCTACAGGGCTGGTCATGGCCACACATGTCTGTAACCTTAGTTCTGTAGGGGAGCAAAGACCACAGAATTGTCGAGGCTTTCAAAGTGTAAGCTCCAGAATGAGTAACATTCTGTCACAAGGAGACATCAGGCAGGTGAGTGGGAGAAGGGGAAAGTGATGTTTTCTGTAGCTTCAGGCAGCCCATAGGTGTTGCAGTTGAGCACAGTAGACACCCATCAGCACGTGCACCTGCATAACTCCCTCTCTTTCTCACACATACCCCTACACACACCACCACCACCATTACATATACTATGCACACACAAAAAAATTAAATGAATGGCTGGAGAGATGGCTTAGTGGTTAAGGCACTTGCCTGTGACTCTCCAGGTCCCACATAATCCAGACAAACAGTAACACAAGCACACAAGGTTGCACTTGCCCACAAGGGGGCACATGTGTCTGGAGTTCACTTGCAGTGGCTGGAGGCCCTGGTGCACCAGTTCTCTCTCTCTCTCTTCACATAAAAAGGGCCAGTCTGTTGGGCCTACCTAAAAAAAAAAAAAAAAATTATAATTAAGGGTGCCAAGAAGAAAAAATGGTTGATATATAGTATATACGTAGAGAAAGTAGGGGGCAAGTAATTATCATGGTTTATTGCCTATAATTATGGAAAGTTCAATAATAAAAAAGTCTAAGCTAAATAGTTATCGTCAAATATATCTCACTTTTATCCCAATTCAAGAAGAAAATATTCTCTTCTACAGAGGAATGCCCACTAAAAAGTGGTCATTTGAAACCCCAATGTAAGCTAATTCAATCAGGCAAGAACCTCCACTGTATTCTCAAACCACTGGGAGAAATATTGAGGACAGATATTTACATGTTCTCAAAATGTTATTACTTGCAAAATGAAGGATATATGGTTTCAAGAGAGTGGGTTAGAGGTTATTTAACTATGTCATCGAACTCGAGTTCAATGGGTCCTGCAGTGATATGTATCTGTACCACGGTAGTCTGCAACCAGAACCACACATCACCAAGTGGTACCCCTGTCAAGTGTTTAACCTGAAGTGAGTACCTAGACATTTTGATAGCTAGTTTCACGGCGTGTGTGTGTGTGTGTGTGTGTGTGTGTGTGTGTGTGTGTGCATGTATGCATGTGTCTGTGTTCATGTGTGGGAGTGCCAGCACACATCTGGAAGCCCATGTAGGTCCTTACCTTCTACCTCTTCTGAGGCAGGCTTTCCCTATGTTCACGGCTGCTCTCCTCCAGCTAGCTATCACTTGAGTGTCCAGTAGATTCTCCCATCTCTGCCTCCCTTTCTCCCACAGGCATGGCTGGGATTACAATTCTGTGCTACAGCATCCATCTTTGTTTTAATGTGGACGTGGGGCGTTGACCTCACATACTCAGGCATGCAAGGCAAGTGCTTTATCCACTGAATTCTCTCTGCAGCCCCACTGACAGCCACTTTTCAAATTTTCCTCCCAGATGGTTAGTTATTTAAACTTTTGAAACTTTGTGTACACCTCTTGGATCACTTATATATCACATCCATATTAATTTGTAGTAATGTGCAAGAAATCATTGTTTTTAATAAACTTAGTCTTCATACACACATCAATATGAGTTACCCAATTTAAAAACAATTCTCCTTGATTTTATCTATTGAGTTTTTTAAACATATACTGATTTTTAAGTTTTTTATTTGCAATTCTATGTCTGTGTAGTATGAATGTGTGTATAGCGTACTTGCAGATGTGCATACAGGTGTGTGTGTGTGTGTGTGTGTGTAGACTGGAGGTTGATGTCAGTATCTGCCTGAATCACTCGCCACCTTATTATTGAGGCACAGCCTTTCATTTAAACCCAAGACTCACTGATTTGACTAATGTAGCTTACTAGCTTACCTTGGGAAATCCTTGTTTCTGGATCCTGCATGCTGGTACTGTAGACAGGCTGCCATGCCCACCCCACATCCGTGTGGATGCTAAGGGTCTGAACTCAGGCTCCACACTCTTTATCCACTGTACCATTTCTTTGGCCCTTTCATATGTTTATGTGCTCATAGCTACAAAATGCATGTGTGTGTGTGCATGTGTGTGTGAGAGAGACTGAAAATGTGTGGGTTTAATGCTTGTAGGTGGGCATGGGTGCATGCATCATGAGCATGTCCATGTGGAAATCAAAGAGCTCTCCATTTTTTTTTTTTTTTGAGAACTCAGAGCTCACTGATTCAATGAGACTAGACAGCCAATAAGCTCCAGAATCCTCCTATCTCTTACTTCACAGTGCTGTGATTACAGGCATGTGTCTCCAGGCTTGGCTTTTACAGGGGTTCTAGGTATTAGAGCTCAGGTCTTCACACTTACAGGACAAACACTTTACTCACTGAACCATCTCCCTATCTCTAATTAATAATCTTCTGTTTTATGGCTTCTAGAAAAAGAAGGTTCTCTATAATCTGAGGGAAGTCAAGAGTTGGGAATTTTGAGTTGAGCCCTATAGCACATATATTGAAATAATCTGGCACATAGTTGGAAAAAGGCTAACTTTGGATTTGACTCTAAATTTATGCTGGTTTCAAGAACATTGGTCAACATCTTCTTCCGTTTTTAATAGTTCCCACTGTTCATTATTTCTCCCATACCTCTAAATAAATACATCTCTTCCTTATATCTGCTTATGTGAAAATGTTCAGGATGAAGCATGAAGTAGACTCTGTTCCTATTTAGTTTACAGAACAAGGGAAGAGGAATTACATAAGTAAATATGTTCTGTGCCACAAGAAAGGAAAGAAAAAAGAATAAGAAGAGCTCAAAGGAGAGCTTACCTCCAACTGAGATCAGGAACTGTGCACTTAACTTGGATCTCCAATTCTTGAAAAGATTTATATGTGCAAGATGCAGAGCATGTGCAATGGATAAGCCTCGCCCTGGGAAAACCACCTTCATGATCATGGTATCTCCCCTGCCAGGTAACTGGGGGAAATGAGCAATATCTGTCCAAGCAACTCATTGTCTAACCTAATTAGCAACAAATAACCTGATGTGATGCCCACACAAGTGCAATAGTGGCACACAGCCACGGTGGGGAACCAACTGCTCTTGATTTGGCTAACTGATCCCCTCAGTGGGATGAGACCCATAGTTGGAGCTGGGAAACAAGTCAGAACCATACCCAAACACAGGCCCACTCTCCAATATCAAGCTACCATCAATCATAGGGTACAAGAGGGCCTACACCTATCAAACTCTCTATCAAAAAACTAATTGTTTTCTCAATTTTCCAGGTGTTAACTTACTCTCCATTGGAGAATCTGCTTCTCTTTTTCAGATAGATGCAGATCCTAAGGAGAGAGCTGCCCCAACATACCTCAAAAGGGGCCCAACTGAAACTAAGGACAATTGGCAAAACAAGCAAGGGTGATGTTTTCCTGTGAACCGGATACCAGCACAAAGGGGAAGGAGACCAACGCAGAGAAAAATCAACTCCTACCAAATCAGAGAGCCAGAGCCTCAGAAGCCCCCAACACCTCAGCACTGAAGCAGACCAAAAATGAACCCAACATGGTTCAGGGAAATTTTGCGGAAGAGGGGGCGGAAAGAATGTCAGAGTCACATGTTGGGTCATGATATGCAGAGACATTTATCGTACCAATAACTGTGGGCTAATTCCACAATGCACGACCCATTTACATCAACAAGGAGGGTCCAATGGGAGGGGGTAGATCATGGATGAGCCTAAACAATGGTACCAAACTGCCTGTATTTGCTGAAAAGAAAACTAATAAATTAAAATTTTTAAAAAAGAATAATTTCCAACCTACTACAAAACATATTATATATCATGTTATCTTAGGTTTTGAAAATTGCAAATAGTCTTCCTACACACTTTTATATCTAATAATTTGATATATCATTCCCTTTATGTATACCTCAAATATAGCCAATGACAAAAAATTTTCTATTAAATAATACTATTTTGTGATAACAACAACAACAAAAAAAGAAGCAGAGCAGGGAAACAGCAGCACAAAGGGAAGGAGAACTAGAAGAGCTAAGTTGGTCTGATGAAAGTTATGCACACCAAGGGCACACCTTTGTGCAGGAGTCTTAGATGCAGTCTCTAGTAGTAATCCTTCCAGCTTTCTGTCAGTGTTTAGCCATAGCAGGGAAGGAAAGGCTGGGCACTGGGAAGCATTAACTTCATTAGAGGGGGAGACAATTCCAGTGTCTGTCAAATGCTTGTGGATTCCTTTTCTGATGAGTCCTTCCCTTCTCACCCCTGCAGTCAGTGCTCAGCTCTGTCCTTAATTTTCTCATATTATAAATACTGGGTCAGGAACGAGTGCACTGCCCTACCCTGACCCACTGAGCAATTTGGCAGTTCCTGAATTGCAAGCTGCCATTTATTGCCCTATTTTACATTAAGTTAGTAGAGTTACTGTCTTAAAACACTCCACTAAGTAGCTTGCAGCTTTCCCTCTTAAGTGACACTTGGCCCTCTGGGCCCACAGCCATGGGCTTTTTTTGGGGGGGGGGATGCCTGTAATGTTTCCTCTCATAACAGTGACCTATAATTCTCATAATCTGAAAGACCAATGTTTTTCCTCCTGTTCCTGATCCAGGACACAGTTAGTCAGTGTGACAGCCTCCTTTCTCATCCGCAAAGCAATTGTATCAACATGGCATTTTGGCATGGAAGTAGGAACCATGAGAGAGTAATAAGATTTAAACTCCAATCTTTTTCACCTGTTGGCTAGAATTAGTGAATGGAGGCAAATAGAACCCCTTTGCTATTTTTACACATTCCATCTTTTATTTAAGTTAAGATTTAAAACATTTGAAATTTCTCTAGAAGTGACAAATCAAAGGATTAGTGGAAGGGTGCAGAAAAACTACCCTGTTAAGGACTTTGTCTCAAGTTTTCCTCCTAGACAGCATTTGGGGAAATGATCTCCCTGAGGTTTTATTATAACTTATCACTCCATGCTCCTCCTTGAGCATTTGTCAACAAATTGCTCCAATAAAAGTACTAGCAGGGCTGGAGAGATGGCTTAGTGGTTAGGCGCTTGCCTGAGAAGCCTAAGGACCCTGGTTTGAGGCTCAATTACCCAGGACCCATGTTAAGCAGAGGCACAAGGGGGCGCACACGTATGGAGTTCTTTTGCAGTGGCTGGAGGCCCTGGCGCACCCATTCTCTCTCTCTCTCTCTCTATCTGCCTCTTTTTCTCTATCACTCTCACAATAAAAAAAAGTACTAGCAATAAATCCCATGTGTCCTGTGGATTCATTGCCTTGTAGGTGCAAGCCTTCTTAGAGATATTGCAGTTTGGTAGTTCAATGGCTTTGTAAATTAAACTCTAACTGGTAGAGGGAAGTGAACAGACTCATCTTCTCAAAGCAATGACTTGAAGCTACTCTTCTGAAGTATAAGAGTCCATGACTCTGTTGTTTCTGATCTCATTAAGTGTGAGCTCAAATGGGGTATAGGTAATAGAGTCTGAGAACTGTCTCCAGTCAGGGACTGTGGAAGCAACTCTGTTTATTTGATATTGGAGAAGGAAAAATCACAGGAGACGCATGCTAAAAATATCCAAACATTGGAGGGGAATATCCCTTAAGAGAAAATAGACTGATATTTCTCACAGGGCTGAACTATATGAATTAGACATAAGTTACAGGGGAAAGATTTAAATTTAACTTAAAAAAGAATTTTGTAGCCCTACGCAACAATAGAATTGTTTGCCAAACACTAAAAATACCCAAGTAGAGGCTGGACCATTATCTACTGAGCATCTATATCTATATCTATATCTATATCTATATCTATATCTATATCTATATCTATATCTATCTATATCTATATCTATATCTATCTATATCTATATCTATCTATATCTATATCATCTATCTATCTTATCTATCTATGTCATCTATATGTATCAATAATTATCTGTATCTATATCATCTATATATTGATTTTTGTAAGGTTTTGTACAGCAAAATTCTATAGACTCAGGGTGGCCTTAAACTAATGGTAATCCTCCTACCTCTGCCCCCCAAGTAGTGGGAATAAAAGTGTATGGTACCACAACCCCTGGCTTGAGCTTATATTTTTTAATTTCCAATGCTTCTTGTCAATTCAATGATCCAATTCATTCATTGACACCTTCATGAATGATTCTTTCATTAACATATTCTGGTATGATTAAGAAATTGTTAGGTTCTGGACTTAGTAGCTAAGGTGCTTGCATGCAAAGCCTAAGGACCCAGGTTCAATTTTCCAGAACCATGTAAGCCAGATACACATGCATCTGGAGTTCATTTGCTGTGATATGCATATATATATATACACATAATATTTTTTTTGATTTTTTTTTTAATTTAATTTATTAGTTTTCATTTCAGTGAATACAGGCAGTTTGGTACCATTATTTAGGCTCATCTGTGATCTACCCCCTCCCATTAGACCCTCCTTGTTAATGAAAATGGGTCGTGCATTGTGGAGTTAGCCCCCAGTTATTAGTATGATAAATGTCTCTGCAAATCATGACCCAACATGTAACTCTGACATTCTTTCCGCCCCCTCTTCCGCAAGATTTCCCTGAGCCATGTTGGGTTCATTTTTGGTCTGCTTCAGTGCTGAGGTGTTGGGGGCCTCTGAGGCTTTGGCTCTCTGATTTGGTAGGAGTTGATTTTTCTTGCGTTGATCTCCTTCCCCTTTGTGCTGGTATCCGGTTCACAGGAAAACATCACCCTTGCTTATTTCGCCAGTTGTCCTTAGTTTCAGTTGGGCCCCTTTTGAGGTATGTTGGGGCAGCTCTCTTCTTAGGATCTGCATCTATCTGGAAAAGAGAAGCAGATTCTCCAATGGAGAGTAAGTTAGCACCCGGAAAATTGAGATAACACTTACTTTTTTGACAGACAGTTTGACAGGTGTAGGCCCTCTTATACCCCGTGATTGATGGTAGCTTGATATTGTAGAGTGGGCTTGTGTTTGGGTATGGTTCTGACTTGTTTCCCAGCTCCAGCTAAGGGTCTAGTACCACTGAGTGGATCAGTTAGCCAAATCAAGAGCAATTGATTCCTCACCATGGCTGTGTACCACTATTGCACTTGTGTGGGCATCACATCCGGTTATTTGTTGCTAATTAGGTTAAACAATGTGTTGCTTGGACAGATCTTGGTCATTTCCCCCAGTCGCCTATGTAGCGCCTTCTGGCACTAGACATGCTGACTGTCTGGGGACTGACTCTCTCCTGGCTTCCAGCCATGTCATTCCATTTTACGCATCAGCTGTGTATGGAGTCTTCAGCAATTGGGTCTTATCACTGGCCTTTAGTGGGTCATCAAGTACTCTGACAGAAGTCTGTCATTGTTTTGGGAAACCTTGTAGGTTTCTCTGATCAAAAGCTCATTGTGGATGGTAGGCCCAAGCTGGAAGTGGGGGTTACAGGTCAGTGTCCACTAAGAAATTGAGGAAAAAGATAACTAATATACAAGAGTTAGAGAGGGGAGAGATAGAGGGGAGAGGGGGAGAGGGAGGGAGAGAAGATGTAGGAGATTTAGGTCAGTCTTGATCCTACCCTCTCCAGTGTCTTGTGGTTCAGGTGTTCCCTTACATAATATTTTTAAGAGAAATTGTTAGGTGTCTTGGAAACTGCCTAGATATTGTAGAATAATAATGGATGTAGAATCAATGAAAGATGAGTAAACATGTAGCACCTGATATTACAATGTGGTATAATGACCAAATAATTATACCATGTGTGCATCATAAATATACTGGGGTGAGTGACACAATGGAAATAAATGTGCTTCTATGAAATAATATGACAAATAAATCTTTCTAAACTTGGTGGTAACATTGGCAGGGGATGATGGTAACTGTGAAGAAAACTTTCCTACTAATTCAATGAACATAGGAATGTGGTAGTCAGGAGGAAGATGAACAAGCAATTTCCCAGAAGAGTGAACAGCATGTACAAATTCATGTGTAAGAAGAGGCCCTGGTGGCATTTTTTCAATTTCATTTGATATTAACAATGGTCTAAAGGTCTTCATTACACCACTTTTTAGGTTCGTCCACTAAAAGCACTATCCAGTGATATTGGAAATATTAATTTACCAGACAACTCGTGTGTCTTCTCACTTAACAGGCTTCAAATTCAACAATAAAAGAATTCAAAGAAAACTAGGGCAGGTAAAAGTTGTGGGGTTATAGGCAAAAAGACAGGTTGTGGCAAATAGATTTCCTCTGTCCCGAGAACCTCAGTAGATTTGCAGCATTAGTAATTATAACTAGAAATGATTCTTCTTATGGTTTCTGTTTATTCTGAGGATGAAGGAAGAAAAACATGTTGTCCTAGTGTGAGCATACTAAACAGCCTTCATTACTAAGGAAAATAGATAAGTGAAGAGTCACTGGTTAGAGAAACTAGTATTATTGATGGTCAAACTGCAGGAGACTAGTGATTATAGATTTATAGAGACAACAATGTTCTCTGCAATTTTCATTCAGCAATAATGATACGCTTAAATTTTATAATGGAGAAAGCCTAATGTCAGGATTGATTCCAGGTTTGATGTGATGGAATATAAAGGAGTTTGGGGTATGGACACATTTTTTTGGGGTGGGGGCATTCAAGGTAGAGCCTCACTCTAGCCCAGGCTGACCTGGAATTTACTATATAGTCTCAGTGTGGCCTCAAACTCATGGGCATCCTCCTACCTCTGCTTCCCAAGTGCTGCAATTAAAGGCATGTGTCACTGTGCATGGCTCAAGAATGATTCTTTTTTTAGGGTGAAATGGTTTGTTTTGCTC
The DNA here is from genome assembly GCF_020740685.1 of Jaculus jaculus. Lineage (NCBI taxonomy): Eukaryota > Metazoa > Chordata > Mammalia > Rodentia > Dipodidae > Jaculus > Jaculus jaculus. The sequence goes on from NC_059102.1 coordinate 65,303,011, forward strand.
ATGGCTTCATCTTGGTAGGAGGAGTGTAATGGAGCAATGTATTTTGCATCATGGCAGGTCAGGAGGAAAAAGGAGAGAGATCAATATTCCCACAAAAAAATATGTTGAAATGAAAGATTATACACACATTGGCTAAGGAGGGAGTAAAGAAGGGATCTGGTTGAAATCTTGCTTAGAAGGGATCCTTAGACTGGAGTACTTGGTGAGGTTAAGGTGGAAATAGTTGGAAGAGATCAATAGATCACTGTTGCATTTAGTGGTTTATGATTTGGAGATAGGACAATTTCATACTGATGTCCACCATAGTACATAGTGAACACAGGTTTCTTGTGCTAGGGTTTGAAGAAAAGATCACTGGAACATAAGCAACCAAATAATTGAGAGTAAAATACCTCTTTTTCTTGGTGGTATGACTTGGGAGAATTAGTACTGAAGATGTGGATTTTGTTTCAATGCATGACCTGCAGTTTCTTTTACTTGACTAGACAATGTGAGGATGGCAGTAGGTCAGGGAGCTTGGTAGGATCCTGAAACTGGCTTAAATCTTCAAAATCCACAAGTGTTCATAATCTGTATATGAAGTACCCCTCAAAGCACTCATGTGTTGGGGCCTTATTCTCTGTGGCATTACATTGTGAGGACATGGAAACTTTGGTAGTGGGTTTAGCTGGTGGGACAAGGTCCCTCAGGAGGGTGGTTCTTTGGGATATCCCATGTCTGGATCCTTCCTGTTCTTTGTGTGCTTTTTGTCTGTCATGACATAAGGAAACCCCATGGCCACATGTTCCCCACTGCGACATTCTGCCCTTGTGCATGGAGCCGAGGACTATGGGCTCAAACCTCTGAATTCATCAGCTACATTAAATCTTTCCTCCTTTTCTGTGGGTATCTCAGGTATTTTGGTCATACCCATACAAAAGTAATACAACAGACAACGGAGAGGTCAGAACATCAGTACATTAGATCAGAAAGCCAATAGATTCCAGGAGGAAATAAGTGGGTAAAAACAAAACATGACAAGTAGCCAGAAGCTAATAGAAATATGAAGGCAGTGGAAGTTCTATAAACATTGAGAGAGAATAAAAATAAATATTGAAAAATAAATAGAAAGTCAATAAAAAAAAAAACTTGAGAATTGCAGGGAGAACAATATAAGCAGGGGACCAGAGCTCAGGGGAAGAGTCACCTTGCTTTGGCTCATCTGGGCTGTGTCATCTGCTTGTGACCCTGATAAATACCAAACTAAGACAAGTTAGCTTACAGATGGCTGTAAGTGAAAATAGTTGACAGGAAAATGTCTACTTGGATGAATACTTGAAAATACATGATTATTTTTCCCTTTGAAGATGGCCTTATTATAGGTTCAACTCTAAGTAGGAATTAACAACCAAAGTGAAGACTTCCTTTCTATTTTCCTTCTGATTTTTGGTTATTAGCCTACATAGCCATTGGGAAACAGAATTGCAATGCTTTGCAAGTGCAGAACTAACATTTCTTCAAGGATCTGTCAGGTGAGGGCTGAAAACCACATGAACATGTTTATCTTCTCCTTGCTCAGGACCAGTTACCCAACACCACCTTGCTGCAAGATGAGGAAGACTCACATCAGGTAGAAAATGAGCAGACATTTAAGTAATACTTTATTTTGACCCAGGCAAAAAGGTGACTGCACTTCAGGCGATTCTTTATAGCTCTTACCTGACTGTGTCTCTCATTGTAGAAAAAGGGTTCTTTGAGGCCAACTAGGAGGACCTACTCAGAAATCTACCTCTCATATCTATACCATACTCTGATATCTAGAACTCTAGGATTCTTGTTTAAATTTTTTTTTTTTTTGGTTTTTTGAGGTAGGGTCTCACTCTAGCCCAGGCTGACCTGGAATTCACTATGGAGTCTCAGGGTGGCCTCAAACTCACAGCAATCCTCCTACCTCTGCCTCCAGAGTGCTGGGATTAAAGGCGTGTGCCATTACACCCTGCTTAAAATATGTTTTTATTTTTGTTTATTTATTTGAAAGAGAGAGAGAGAAAGAGAAAGAGAGAGAGAGGGAGATAGATAGAGAGAGAGAATGGGCACAACAGGGCCTTCAGCCACTGCAAATGAACTCTGAATGCATATTCCATCTTGTGCATATGGCTTAAATGGGTCCTGGAATCGAATCTAGATCCTTTGGCTTTGTAGGCAAGTACCTTAACCACTAAGTTAGCTTCCCAGTCTGTTTGAATGATTTTGACCTTACTTTCAAAGCATGGGCAAATCTTTTGTTTTTGCTTCTTTGCACAAGATGGGCGATAGTTGGCTCACCTTAGGCAGAGCAGTGACCAAAGGGTAGCTGTTGCAGCTGTGACACAGCCTCATATAGGTGGCGTGGTACCTAATCCCTTTGAACTTTCCAGTCTCATTCTTCCTTTTCTAATACTCTCCCACTTCCCTCAGGTACCTTGCAACAGTTTTCTATAAGTACTCCCCTCCCTACTTCTCTGTAAAAACCTTTCCTAGTTTTCAAAGAGAATGTGAGTGAGCTTTAGTGCATCTCACTGCTGGCTATTTTTTCAATTTATTAGTGTTTTTCAATTACAAAAGTAGCACACAAATTCATGTATATATGAAAATGAACAGGAGGAAGGAAAAGATAGGGAGATTTCTCAGGACCAATGTAAGAAATTGGCTTTCACTGAACTATCATGGTTTATATGCACTTTGAGGAGGCTTGGAGTTCTGAAGTCATATGTGGCCTGTGTTCATGAAATCCTATTCATCAAGGTAGGAAAATGATTATGTTTTATTAAAACACTGCTAATTTGATATATATTTTCTATATATTTAGACTTATGATACATGCTCCCTCATGTATAATCTTGTCTATGTGCCAAATGTTTGGGGAAATTCTGGGATGTTTATAAATCACTCCCATTCTATATTAGTCTCCATTTTAGCCCTGTATTATGTTTACCATTTCATATATCTCTGTTTGCTACTGGACATTTCTACTCAAATCATGGCTTATTTACTTTTAAATTATGATTTTGGAAGCTGATTACCTCCTAAACAAAGTAAGTACTTAATACTTATTGGTGAATCCATGAATGGACTATGTAGTCCTGAAGTTTCTCTGCTGCAGTGATTCTCTGATAGGTTCTTTCTCTGATTCTAAAAATCTCATTATCTCCTCTTCTTGCTTAGTCGTCATGGACATGGTATATATTCCCTTTACAAAGATGACTTCCCTGTTCTGTATTACAAGTTATATATGAATAGAGGAGAAAAATGTACTCTTAACAGGTGGCACATCCTAGAAAAAGTATCATCTTGCAAAACTATCATGCAAACCTACTTTAGTACACTTAGAAAAGTATATACTCCCCAGTATTCACAGGAATAAAATACATTAAAAGTAGGAGAAAGTGTCTTTGCATAGGAGAAAATAGAGCCTTTAGAATTCTAGAAAGCTTTGGGAGTGAAGAGTAAAAGAAGAAAGAAGTCAATAAAATAATGGATCCAAAATGCCATGCCCTGTTTCTATGATTAAACTTACCTCCAAGCAAGATGCTAATTTCCTGAATTATGTTTAAAGTGATTTGCTCCATGCCCCTCCCAGGAAACAGAAAATTCTACTTTTGGATAATGGATTGTTCAACAGAGGCATTGTGCTTTATGCCCCACCCAGGAGGCAGGAGGAAGTACTGTATTCTGTTTTTGGATTATGTGGTGTAGAACAGAGTCATCATGCAAGAATGTGGAGTCCTGAGACTAAGAGTCCTCTGAGAATGAAACATGAACTTTCTGGGAACTGTGAGGAATTCCAGGGAGGAATTCGAACCTCCAGGTATTGGGGAAGTGGCAAGAATTCAAACCAGTCAAAAGTAGATGGCATGGTCCCTAATGCCTTTCCCTCTGTTGCCTTGGGATAGCTGGATATAAATGTCCTTCCTTGTTGTTATTTTAATGTGAAATGTTCCCCATAGGCTCATGTGTTTGAACACTTGAACCCCAGCAAAGTGATGATATTTGGTATGGTCATTGAACCTTTAGGAGATGGAGCCCTGCTGGAGGATGTATATCACTAGAGGCATGCCTCAAGGTGTTATAGCCAGGCCCCAATTACTATTCTCTCTCTCTATGCTTCCTTCATGCTGGTTTGATGATATGACACAGGCTTCCTGCTCAGGCTTTCCATGCTTTTTCTGCATGATGAACTCTACCCTCGAGAGGTATAAATGAAACTTTTCCTTCCATAAGCTGAATCTGTTTAGGTATTTTGTCCCAGCAATGAGAAAGTAACTAACTGAAGCAAAGTTTATTTTCAGCTCAGAGAACACTCTTGGCTAAAGGTTTTAATTTATTAGTGCTCTTTAATTTTTACAAAGGTAACATAGAGAATTTTTGGAACAAAAATAGTGAATTAAAGTGCACATAAATAATCACGTTTGTTACTTTGTGACTGTGCTTTAGGGTTTGCTGATTATAAGAAACTTTAACCTATTACAGTGACTTAAATATAAGAACACTTTTTGAGATACATGATTTGTATGTAGAAGCCATGAAAAGAGCACTCCTCAATATATGAAAACAACACTCATCAATATATGAAAGCATATTTCTTTCTTACAGAAGTATCAAAGCCAAGGTTGAAGAGTGAGGCATAATTTTTGGTAAAGGACAGGAAAAGGGGTAGTTCTGGACATTGTTTAGTAGAAACCCATCCAGTCTTTTTAGAGTTCTGAGAGATATACATCAGTTTTTCCCCTTTTAATACTTTGATAACTATTATTTGGCATCCAAACTTGCAGGAAAATTAGAGATAGCCTCACTTGGTTCATAAGCCTGCCTCTTTGTGAGGGCATCTGGGTTAACAAAGGGGAGAGACTGCCTCTAGATAGCATGCAATTCCATTACTAGAACCTGAGGGAAGGGATTTATGAATTGAACACTTCAGGTGTTCATTATAATTTTTCATACATCAATATGTCATTGACATTCAGTTATTGTAACGCATACAGATCTAACCTTTAGCAAAGTATTTCCCAAGTATGAATGGCAAATCGTTTCTGAATAAGAAAATCATCTCTGAGCTTCCTATGATTCAACCAGTTTTTAAACCATGACACTTTTAGTTGGCCTTGTTTTCTGAGGCTGCGCTGACCTATGAGGCTTGACTAGGCTAACAATGAATAACAGCAGTATTGACCACTGCCCCTGCCATGAAAACCACCTGCCTTGAAGCCAGTCTCTGGGAATAAATATCAGTTTGCAACTAGCAGAAGGCTCTGTTGACTCTGTGGTCCAGGTACAGTTATCAGAGTTCAATGGGCAAACTTGGATTTCCCAGATATTTCCATAATGATAACTTGTGTGTTACTCCTACCATGTGACAGGAACATTGCTTACTTATTGCTACTCCTGGCTTCAAACCAGGGAGTTAGATATTGCCAACCTATAGAGACTCAGAAACTGAGGTTCAGCAAAAGTTAACCACTTGGCCAGGGTTTGAAAAAGGGCAGAGCTGGAATTTGAAATCAGATCTATGTGATCTGAACACCTTGTGTCTTTTGATCTTCCATACAGTGGCTTTGGTCTGTACTCTCAGAGCTTAGGTCTCTTTCTCTAGCTTCGTCTTTGTGTTTATGCACATTTCTCTTCAACCATAAACTGGAAACACTCTGAAAGCATTTTTTTTAAAATAACACTGTGTGTAATGTATCCCATCAAAATAGATGTTCCTTTGCTCTCATTGCCATAGTTTTCTCTACTGAGGAATCTTTTCATGTGTCAGTATGCTTTCATATACTCACATGCTGAAGTTGTAAATTGTTTTAGATTATATAGATAACCCTGAGTCTTTTTGATTTGGTTTGGTTTGAAATAGAATCTCCCTAGTTAGTGAAGGATGGCCTCCAACTCAGTGATTCTCCTGCCTCTGCCTGTAGAGTGCTGGTATTACAAACTTATACGAACATGCCTCTTTTGCCTTTCTGATAAGTAAATTTCTAAAGCTTATTACTGTATAATTCCTTTATATAGTGATTGTCTAAATAAAAAGATTGAAATCCTAAATGCCTTGTTTAATAGACCAATGGAATCAGAACATAAAAATCTATAAAGCAATTTCAAGCATCACTCAATATTTACTCAACTTTGATCAGGCTCAAAAGAAGAGCACATGAGGATGGATGTCCTGAAGGACCAAACTGTATGAGAACAATGAATAAGTTTCAAGACACAAGTAAGGTTCTAATTGGGACATGGTAGGGTATATTTTGTGGAAATTTAAAAAAAAGAGAGAGTAAAAACCTTCAAAAAGGTTGGAATATACTTGATCTCAGTTAGATTAAAGGTTGGGGAAAGGAAAAAAGAAAGTGTTATAGGAAAATTGAGAAGAGAGGATACAATGAGGAACATTTGTGTAGCATCCAGAGGAAAAAATATCTTTAGATTAAATTGCATTCTAATTTACAGAACAACTTTTCATCTCCTTTGAAATAATATTGTTAAGATGCAAAGTATGCATAGGAAAAATGAAAATCAAAATTACTGACACTGAATTAACCAGATCAAAAACTTCTATAGTAAGAGTAATAGAATGTGAGTTTCTGGGAAGGGAAAGAGGAAAAGGGGATAGATTTTTCAAGTTTTCTCCACTCCCCTTTGAAACATATTTATAAAAATAAGCTATTGGGGACTGGAGGGATTGCTTAGTGGTTAAAGCATTTGCCTGCAAAGCCAAAGGACCTCACGTTAGCCAGATGCACTAGGGGGAGCAAGCATCCGGAGTTTGTTTGCAGAGGCTGGAAGCCTCAGCGCACCCATTCTCTCTCTGCCTCTCTCTTTCTCTGTCTAATAAATAAATGAAAATAAAATATTAAAAAAACAGGCTATTGGTAAATCCTATAAAAATAAGTTTGTATCATTTTTCAGGGAAGCAATTGCTCAACTGCCTTGGTTTACCAAATCATGAGTACAGGAAAGTATCTGATTTTTTTACCCTTTTTTTTTTCATGTTAAATGCCTGCTTTTTTTTTCTTTCTTTTTTTTTTTTTTTTTTACTGATTTATTGAAATGGGGATATTTTATTTCAATTTCTTCCATCCAAGTACTTACCAGTCCTAGCCCTGCTTAGCTTCTGAGAACAGACAAGATTAGACACATTCAAGGTTGCAGAACCACAGAGTCCATTCCTAAGAATATTTTTTCAAACTATCATATGTATAAAGCTATCTGAAGAGATTATTTTAATTGTACATGCTCAACTTTCTCTCACCACTAAAAGTCACTTGAGTTATAGTTTGATCTTGGACTCTGCACTTTGAAAATAGCCACAGGTGATTCAGATGCAATATAATTAAACTAATAAGGCTAAGTTTGTGTAAAAGTGACAATGGGGGATGGAGAGATGGATTAACTGTTAAGGTGCTTGCCTGTATACACACACACACACACACACACACACACACACACACACACACACACACACAATGATGTGATTAATGAAGCATCCAGATATAAAAGTATCTTTAAAACAAGTAAACTAATTTCTAGTATTCATTATTTGTATTTGTAGAAACCCTGTGTTCCTGGTATGGTAGAAATAGGAAGTCCTAGAAACAGGGAGGGGTTATGTAACAGCATGTGCTTTATCAACTGATAATTGACTATGCTATCTCAGAGATCTTTATATAAAATTTAAAAATTCATTTATCAGCCCACATTTTATCCATTTAATGCTACTGTTTCTCAGTCACAGCCCAGGATTTGTGACTACCTTCCTATAGGAAAAGAAATAGATATAATTGCCTAGATGTAGCATGTATAAAATCACACATTGAAGCCACACTTTGAGGATCATTGTCCTGGGTCAGCTCTGGGTAGAATGTGAGTAAAACATTCAAGGGAAGATAGTTGGTATGCTTCTTCCCTCTATTTGCAGCAAAGTGGGTCACAACTCTGTAACTGTCTGAACTTTGATGAGTTTCTTTACTTTTTATTGAGAACTTCCCTAAGTACAGACAAAAAAAACTATGATAACCCCCTTCCACCACTCCCATTTTCCCCTCCCAAATCCACTCTCCATTGAATCTATTCTTTCCAATTAGCCTCTCTGCTATTTTGATATCATCATTTTTTCCTCCTATTGTGGAGATCTTGTGTAGGCAATGTCAAGCACTGTACAGTCATGAATACCAACGCCATTTTGCATCTGGAAGATTGCATTGTAAGCAGTCCTACTCTTTCTTTGGATTTTACATTCTTTATTTCTTTTCATAGAGACAATTTTTTGTTTATTTTTATTTATTTATTTGAGATCAACAGGGGGGGGGGAGAGATAATGGGTGCACCAGGGCCTCTAGCCACTGCAAATGAAGTCCAGATGTGTTTGCCCAATTGTGCATCTGGCAAACTTGGGTCCTGGGAAATTGAGCCTCAAACTGGGGTCCCTAGGCTTCACAGGCAAATGCTTAACCACTCAGCATGTTCTAATTTTTATTTCGTTCTAAAAGATATTTTATGTGTTTATTTGCAAGGAGAGAGAGAGAGAGAATATGAATGGGTACACCAGGGCCTGTAGTCACTGCAAACAAATTCTAGATGCATGCACCCCTTTTGTACATCTGGCTTTATGTGGTTCCTGGAGAACAGAACTCCAGTGATTAGGTTTTGAAGTCAGGTGCCTTAATAGCTGAGCAATCTTTCCAACCCCACTTTTTGTCTCTTCATCATGTTTTCCCGCTTCTTCACAGCTACATCTTTTATTGTATATTTTTTGTTCTTGGAAGGTAAGGATTACAAAACAATGAGCAGCTTGAAAATGAAGAAAACCTTTTCTTAGCTAAGGTTTGTTAACTTCAAAACACAGCTCTCACCTAATCAGGAATAAGAGAGAAATTATCCTTGAGCCAAAAATGGATGACAATGGAAAAATCACAGAATCTTGATGTCCTGAAAGAGTTGCTCTACAGTACATGAGATGTCATAAGTTATAGAACAAAAGACATCATAATAAAGACATCAATTAAATGCATTGGTGGAAATGACAAGTACTTAACATAAAGCAGGAAAATATCTGCTGTAGTGTTTAGATGCTATCTGATGACATTTTTAGCTTTTGCAGTGGTGGAAGCTAGTGGTCTGTTAAGGCATTTTAAAGATTTTGATACTTAGAAGAATACTAGGTAGACACAGGAGAGGGCAATAAATGGTGTTCAAAGGGACAAGAAAATAGCTCAAGATAATTTGGCTCTGCTTTGCAACATTCCAGCACTCCCTGATCATGAAGTTTGGTGGTTTGGCCTGTAGAGTGTTTAACACAGGTGACGTTTGTCCTTTTCTTTCTGGGAACTTCAGTTTAAGACTAATGGAAGTGGTCTCTCCTGTTTAATTTCTGTCAGGCAATATTCAAATGCTGGCTCTTGACAAAGGTCTTCAGTGATCTCTCCCCGCAGAGGGTTCTCTGTTCTGTTACAGTTAACAAGTGTATGTGACCCACCACTGCAGTGTGTGTCTTATCTCCACTGTCACAAGAAGTCCATCAACAGTCTTGTCAACCGGAGACCTCTCAGCCTCACAGGCAAAGAGTCCTTTGAGCAAAGAGGGTGTGAGAGTATTTAGATCTGACTCCACTCTCTAGCTAACATTTTGTCTTTCAATACAGAGTACACATCTTTGGTTTGTTGAGTCAACAACTTTCCAAATGATTTCATTGCTTCCTGTCCTCTACCTATGAGCACCTTAAAGCAGAAAGGAAGCACTAACTAGCTTGTGTCAGTTATTTGCATTTTTGGCAGGCTCCCTCTCTTGGGTCTCATAGGACCCTACTTCCTTTCCACTATCTTTGGAAAAAAGCAAAATAAAACCTACAGCGCTCCATTGTTTGTTTTAAGTTCATTTCCAAACAATCCTCCCCCATGAATTCTTGGTCCTTGTTATACATGGCTCACAGTGTGGGGATTACTAAACTAGGGTGTAAGTCTGTTATACAAGTGTCTAGTGGAATGTCAGGTGTAATGGCCCACCCCTACAATATTAGCACTTGACAGACTGAGGTGGGAGGATTGCTAAAAGTTTAAGGATATCCTGGATTACATCGTGAGTTCTAGGACAATCTGAGCTACAGTGTGGGATTTTGTATCAAAAGAAAGTGTCTAGTGGACCTTTCAGCTTTTTGTGTCTGACTAGATATTTGCAGTAATAGGTAAGAGTCCTTCAACACCATTCATCATCTATGGTTAATTTTCCTTGGTTTTTGGGAAGCCTTTTTAATGCTTTTTTTTCCCTTTCATATTTGTCATGCTTTTTGTCTTCTATCCTCTCTTAGCTGTTGACTTTTCCTTCATGTCCCGTTGAAAAAATAAGCATGATGAGAAATTTGAATAGGCAAATGTCGCTTTTTAGTCTACTTTCTTGTTGCCTGAAAGGTGCCCCCTTTTAGCTAGAGCTGATGTAGAAATGTTTCTGAGGTTAGCAAACTAGAAGGAACGAGATATTGTAGCTTATCTTGGAAGACAAGAATCAGCACATAGGAGATGCCCAGGCCTTGAAATGGGGCCACCAAACTTCAGAGGACACCATGGCTTATACATATTTTTAAATAATATTTTTATTTATTTATTTGGCAGAGAGAGGGGGGGGGAGAGAGAGAATGGGCACTCCAGGGTCTCCTGCTATAACAAACGAATTCCAGATGTATCCACCACATTGTGCATTTGGCTTTAAGTGAGTGTTGGGGAATTTAATACTTCACAAGAAAGTGCCTTTAACCACTGAGAAATCTGTCCAGTCCCTAAACAGATTTTTAAGAATACTCTGCTCTCCAAAGAAGAGGCATGGCTTTACATAGTTTTTTAGTTTATGTAAGCATCAGTGCAAACCTTTTCCCGATATAAATACAAAACAAAAAATCTGATGGATCTACTATGGTATGTTTTAAGAACAAACATAAACCCTCAAATAAACTAACTGGAATATAAAGGAAAGCCTATCTGACATACACACATGTTGAGGTAGAGTGTTTAGCTGAGAACTCAAGGATACCATCAGTGACTTAGATTCTTCCATACCCTGCCGTTCTTGGGTGCTGGTTAGTTCCTGAAAGTAGTTTTCTCTTGGAAACGACATAGTTATCAGCTCAGCCATAAAATTCACACTAGCCAATTTGAAGGACTAGGAGGAGAAGAAGGAGGAGAAGGGATAAAGAAGAACAGGAGGAGGAGAAGGAGAAGAGGAAGAAATCTGTCTCCAAAGAATCCTCTTTACCCTTCCCCAGACACCCTCTAACACACTGGCTGGGGTCTCTGAGACCACAAATCACTAGACTAATCAGACTTTGCCTTTTGATTGAATGTACAGTCCCTTTCTATGGGGAGTAGGAATCTGGGCTTTGTTCACGAGGTAAGAAGGGAGATGGAGCTGCCTCAGGCTTTGAATGAATATCAGCTGTGGTTCCCAACTTCCCAGCCCTGCCTCCATGCCTGGGTGTCATTTAGCAGCTTTTTCTTTCAGCCTTGGTTATGAGCATGTGCAATCAGCAGACCATGTGGTGATCAGTCACTTTTGCTTCTACAGTTTATTCTTATCTGTTTAAATTAGATACCTAAGGTGCAGCTTCTTGTAATATCGCATTTATACCCAGTACATTTACTTCCTTCCCTGAGCCATGAGGACAAGACGATTCGGTTGTTTTATGTCTCTACCCACTTCCCCTCGCTCCTACTTATCCCATCCCTTCATCTCATGAAATTTCTAATAGCATTTTAAAGCTTGTTTCTTATTTAATAAACCATAACTCCTCCATCATTTAGCGTTTATGGGACACTGAGTGGTAAGTTGATAACGAAAGTTTGAAACCACATTTTTTCTTCTGTGGAGACTTTTTCAAGACCATTTCCTCATTTTTTCACTTCTTCCCCCTTTGGCACTTTGGGGGTTGTGCTTTTCTTTTTTACTTTGCTCCTTCCTCCATCAAGGCCTCTGTTAAAGGTGTGATGATTCATTTCCCCTAGAAGGCGGGAGCTGAAGCAGGTGACAGAAATCTTGTAGGAAAGCTCTCCCTTGATAGTATTTCTTGCACACAAAATTTACAAGATAAAGTCACTAGTTGTTTCCCATATATGTTGAACCTCTTTTTATTGCCCAACCTCCAATGGCTTTATCCTTTCTTCTGATGCTATTAATATTAATAACAACTACATTTACACCTTTCCCCTGGATGTCTCCTTGATTCTAAACTGTAAAAATGAATAAACCATAATAACATAACATGACTATGTAAATATTTTCTGCTACAATGTGTCTAGGTTACTTTTTTCCATGAATCAACATCACTCCATAGAAATTGTTCCTGTCATAAATTTAATTGGATTTTCTGTTTCATATTTAAAAAAATAAATCACCAGTTTTGTTCATGTGATCACTACTCATTAAGCATATTGTATAATTCAAAGTGAATGCATTCCAGGTCAGCCCAATTCTTTTTTTTAATTCATTTTTCTGATTTATTTTTATTTATTATTTATTAGAGAGAGAGAGAGAGAGAAAGAGAATGGGATTCCCAGGGCCTCTAGCCACTGCAAATGAACCCCAGATGCATGTGCCACCACGTGCATCTGGCTTACTAGGACCCAGAGAATCGAATCTAGGTCCTTAGGCTTCTCAGGCCTTAACTGCTAAGCCAAATGTCTATCCGCAGCGTAATTTTTACTTCTGACTTTGAGTCAAGCAAAGGGAATCATGGTTCCCAGGCACAGAGGAAGATTGCTTCCCAAACTCTATGGCCTCCTTCATTTAGGAGTGTGCTGGGAAAACATTAACATTTTACTCATATCATGATATAAGACATTAGCCAACTTTCTTTCTTTCTCCCCCACAAAGGACTCTCAGAACCTGAGATTTCTACTACAGAACCGCTGCCCCAACTGTCTGGGGCTGCTTTGCTCTCCTGGGTAGTGTTAGCCATGTTTTTCTCTTCTCTGGGCTTGCTACCTGCCATGCTTTGGATCCTTTACGTTACACAACAACACATGCATTAAGTCTCCATCCTCAGCGTGGTGCTACTGGAAGATGGTAGAAATCTTTAAGAAGTGGGGTCTAGAGAGGGCTTTGGGGCCACTGGAGTCACCTTTGAAGGTGATCTGGGGACAGTGGACTCTTCCTCTTTCTCTTGTGTTCTTGGCCACAAGGTATAAAGGCTTCCTGTGTCATGCACACCTGCCACAATGTGCTGCCTCATCACAGTCCCAGTAGGAATGGGGCCAAATGCCTATTGCCTGAAATCTACAAAATTGTGAGTCAAAATAAATATTTACTCTTTAGGTTGATTATCTCACATTATTTTTACAGGAATAGAAACCTGATTAACATACTACTTTATTTTTCTAGATCATGTCTTCAAACTATTTCCTAGACAGCATATTAGGTAAGAATTCTGAGTCTTACATTCTCTCAGTACTTTTTAGCTTATCTTCAATATCAATTTTTTTTTAAAGAGGAGTCTCTTTTTTATTATTTATTTATTTATTTGAAAGTGACACACAGAGAGAGAAAGAGGCAGATAGAGAGAGAGAGAGATAATGGGCACGCCAGGGCCTCCAGCCACTGCAAACGAACTCCAGATGCATGCGCCCCCTTGTGCATCTGGCTAACGTGGATCCTGGGGAATTGAGCCTTGAACCTGGGTCCTTAGGCTTCACAGGCAAACAATCGCTAAGCCATCTCTCCAGCCCATTCAATATCAAATTCAGATATATTTGCAAAATATACTTTCACAGACCACTCAGTTTCCCATGTTGAGTTGATAAAATATTGGAGGCCACTGTTCTCATCAGCATGGTTATTATTACTTTGAACATGATCTGTATATATTTTTATTTTATAAGAGAGAGAGAATGAGAATGAATTGGCATGCCAGGGCCTCTAGCCACTGCAATCAAACTCCAGAGATGTGCGTCCCCTTGTGAGCATGTGCAATATTGCATGCTTGCATCCTTGTGTATCTGGCTTATATGGGACCTAGACAGTGGAACAGGAGTCCTTAAGGCTTCTTAGGCAAGTGCCTTCTCCAGCCCTCTGTTTTTAGGATATTCTGTTTATCTGAGGTTTAATACTTCACACTGTCTATGGGACCATTTCCATCCACTTAGCTGGCCTTCAAGAAACCCATGCAGGTAGAGATCCATCCTCTTTGCTCTAGAAAATTGTTTTCTGGATTTTGAATTCTCTCCTGCATTTTCTCTAATCTGTGTTTTGAGAACTTCCATTAGGCGATATTATATCTCTAGCTATACCACTCCTGTGCCTATGCCACAATTAGTATACATTTTCCTACAGAAATATTTTCATATCCAAGTTTAGTGCTACTCTATTTGTAGTAGCTAAGAAATGGAATGAACCTAGATGCTTATTGACAGATAAATGGATAAGGAAAATGTGATATATATACACAGTGGAATTCTGTTCAGCAGTATGGAAAAATTTAATTTACAGTAAAATGGATGTATTTGGAAAGAATTTTATTAAGGGAAATGATTCAAGCTCAGAAAGACCCAAACTGCATGTTCTCTGTGATATGTGAGCCATGGCTTGTAATATCTCTAAGATTGTATATACCAGAACAATTAAAGGTCAAAGTTATAATGATAGAATTGTAACCAATTGTAAGTATAAAGAGGTGACCGCCTAGCTGCACTACAAACAACGAGGGAAAAAAAGGCAAGTATTCAAGGGAAATTAGGAACTTTTTGAAGAGGGAGGGCACAGATTGGGATAAAAGAGGGAAGCACACACCCCCGCGACCCACGCCCCGCCACCCCGCCCGCCTCGAATAACTGCATCGGGCGCGCCCAGCGGCCCGGCGCCCCGTGCACACCAAGCCCCACGCGCCCCGGCGGCCCAGCGCACCCCACAACCCCCGTGCCCCACACCCGCCGCACCCCCCGCACCCCCCCAGCGTGCCCCTCCCCCCCCAGCGCGCCCCACGCTCCCTATCCACACACGGCAGACGTGGCCCAAGCGAACCAAGGCTTCCCGCGCCCCGGGCACCCAGACCTGCCCTGCGCCCCCGCGTGCCCAAGACCCCTGCGCCCCACCCCCGCGTGCCTCGAGACCACCCCACGCCCGCCCCACCCTCCCGCGCGCCCCACCCCCCGCGCCTTCCGTGCTCTCTATCCACACACAGCAGGCACGCCCCAAGCGCCCCGCGCCCCGGGCGCACAGGCATGCCCCGCACCCCTGCGCCCCCCCCGTGCGCCCTGAGACCCCCACTCCCCACCCCCACGCGCCTCGAGCCCCCCCCGCGCGCCCCGCCCCCGCCTCCCCCCCAGCGCGCCCAACGCTCCCTACCCACACGCGACAGGGGCGCTCAAAGCGCCCCGCAGCGTCCAGCGCCCGGGAGCCCAGGTGTGCCCTGCGCCCCCCGCGTGCCCCGAGACTCTCCATGCCCCACCCCCGAGCTCCTCGAGCCCCCCCCCGTGCACCCCACCCCCGCCGCGGGTCCAGACTGCCCCGCAGCGACCCGCAGCATCCAGCACTCCATCTTAACTCAGTGTGCTCCACGCCCCCTGCGCTACCCGCGACCCTCTGGACCCCCTCACCCCCTTCCCCCGCGCGATCCGCCCCCTCCCCCCCCTGCGAGTCCAGAGCACCCCACGGTATCCCACAGCGCCCCACGCTCCTAGCTGCCCCCCCTCCCCTCACGCCCTGCTATTCTCACATCACTTGCTGCCGGTCAGTTTCTGCTGTGTCCTGATTCCGTACCCACATCATATGCCTCTGCACTACAATTGCACGTGCAGTGGGCCCAGTACCACAGCAAGAGCCACATAAGTCCACACTGAGTCACTAGCGCCAGCGCAGGTGCCATCCCCTACCTGTACATCGCCACCCATCCCCCACTCCCCTGAGGTGGAAGAGCACAGACTGTTTACAGACCCCAGTGTACCCAGCCAGAATCTAGGCACCTTCAAGGCTTGCTACCTCAGTCCCTTTTCAAGCTCAAAGGCAGGCAGCATAGGTGCATTACTGGGTGAGAATTCAGGCAACTTGGGTGCCCCTGTCAGGCTATAGGTAGGCGGCTTTGGCAAGAGTGAGCAAAAACCCAGGCTGCTTACAACTGCCCCAGGCTGCCTTGGATTTGCATAAAGCTAGATCCCAGGCTGCTCCACCCACCTACCTGCCCATACACTGACATGGGTAGACCACAGCGCAAAAGAAATAACATGAAAAATAAAATGGAAGAAAATCCAGACTGATCACCCAGTCCAACAAGGATCACAACAAACCAAAACATAGAAGAGTGTTTAGGATCAGAACATCAAGTGGAAGCAATGAACAATGCAACCCTGACCAAACTACTGCTAGAACTGACAGGAAAGCTACAAAGGATAGATAATCATATGGATGCTACCATCACTAAGCTAGAGCAATATGATAAGACACTGGAAGGAATTCAAAGAGAGCTAAGAGAGTTGAGGGAGAATGAAAAAAAAAGAGGACCTTAAAAATCAGCTGGCCACACTAAATGAAAACATAAAGAAATGCAAGGATGATTTCCAAGAATCATCAAGAAAATCAGAAAATGAGACAAAAAGGGAGCTGGACAAAGCGATGGAAGTGATACATAGGAAAGTAGTAGAAAATGCAAACTTAATTGAACAAGTCCAAAACTCACTAGAGGCTCTCAAGAATAGAGTCAGCGAAGTGGAAGATAGAAATTCTGATCTGGAAGACAGGATGGAAGAAACAGTTTGAGAGTCCAAAAATTTCAGTAAGTTCAAAAGTTCCTGTGAACAGAACATGAGAGAATTGTGGGATACACTTAAACGTCCTAATATCAGAATCATTGGAATACCAGAAGGAGAAGAATTTCAGACCAAAGGCATGGAGAACTTATTTAACACAATAATTGAAGAAAACTTCCCCCGTCTCTTAAAAGAAAGGCCCATCAAGATTCAAGAAGCAAACAGAACTCCTAACTGACTAGACCAAAGGAGAAACTCCCCAAGGCATATTATCATTAAGACTCTAAACATTGACACGAAGGAAAAAATCCTAAAAGCAGCTAGGGAAAAACAGCACACCACTTTCAAAGGAAACCCCATCAGAATTACTTCAGACTTCTCAATGGAAACCCTGAAAGCTAGAAGGGCCTGGAATGATACTCTCCAAACTTTAAGAAACTATGGCTTTCAACCTAAACTACTCTACCCAGCAAAAGTCTCCCTTATAATAGATGGTGAAAGGAAAACTTTCCATGATAAAACTCAGCTTTACAATTATATGAACACAAAACCAAACCTACAGAAAGTACTCCAGGAAATTCTCCACAGAGAAGAAACAAATAACCAAACACAAATGCCTACAAGAAGGAGATCACAGCAATCAAACCCAGAGTAGATACAAAAAAAAAAAAAAAAAATTCCATGGAAATGCCAACACACCTCTACCACCACAACATGACAGGGATCAAATCAAATCTCACAGTCATCACCCTAAACATTAATGGCCTTAATTCACCCATCAAGAGACACAGGCTAACAGGGTGGATCAAAAAATTAGACCCCTCAATCTGCTGCCTTCAAGAAACCCACCTTACCACTAAAGACAGAAACCTCCTCAGGGTGAAAGGGTGGAAAACAATATTCCAAGCAAATGGGAATAAGAAACAAGCAGGTGTAGCTATATTAATATCAGATAAAGTTGACTTCAAACCAAAAACAATCAAAAAAGACAAAGAAGGCTACTTCCTACTTGTAAAGGGAACAATCCATCAAGAGGATATTACAATCATAAATCTGTATGCACCAAACACAGGGGAACCGCAGTTCATAAAACAAAACCTACTTGACAATAAAACAGAAATAACCACCAACACCATCATAGCTGGGGACTTTAACACACCATTATCAGTAATAGACAGATCATCCAAACAGAAGCTCAACAGGGAAGTAAGAGAACTCAACAAAACCATAGAGCACTTAGACCTAACAGACATCTACAGAACTTTCCACCCCAAATCCACAGACTACACATTCTTCTCAGCAGCCCATGGAACATTCTCTAAAATAGACCATATACTGGGTCACAAAGATAGCCTCCACATATTTAGGAAAATCGACATAATTCCCTGCATGATATCAGATCATAATGCTATATTCCTAGAAATCAACAACAAAAAAACCAACAAGAGCCCCAATGGCAACTGGAAACTGAATAGCACACTCTTAAACAATAAATCGATAGTGGATGAAATAAAAAATGAAATTGCAAAATTCCTGGAATTGAATGACAATGAGAACACATCATACCAAAACTTGTGGGACACAATGAAGGCAGTCCTCAGGGGAAAATTCATAGCACTCAATGCCTTCATAAAAAAGTCAGATAAATCCCAAATCAATAACTTAACCATCCACCTAAAGGCATTGGAAAAACAAGAAAAATCCAACCCAAAGAGCTCCAGAAGGAAGGAAATAATTAAAATCAGAGCAGAAATTAATGAATTGGAAACCAAGGAAACAATTAAGGCAATTGACAAAACAAAGAGCTGGTTCTTTGAAAAAATAAACAAGATTGACAAACCTCTGGCCAATTTGATCAAGCAAAAAAAGGAGAGACTCCAAATTAACAAAATTCAAAATGAAAAAGGAGAGATTACAACAGACATCAGTGAAATCGGCAGAATCATCAGGACTTATTTCAAAAACCTCTACTCCACAAAACTGGAAAATGTGGAGGAGATGGATAAATTCCTGGATGCATATCATCTACCAAAGCTAAACTCAGAGCAGATCAACCACCTCAATGAACCCATCACGCTCATGGAGATTGAAAAAGTAATAAAAAACCTCCCAAAAAAGAAGAGTCCAGGACCAGATGGGTTCCCAGCCGAATTTTATCAAACCTTCATGGAAGAATTCAAACCAATCTTCCTAAAACTGTGCCACACAATTGAAGAACAGGGAAAACTACCCAACTCCTTCTATGAAGCTAGTATCACCCTAATCCCAAAACCAGGCAGAGACGCCACAAGAAAAGAAAACTACCGGCCTATTTCCCTAATGAACATAGACGCAAAGATCCTCAACAAAATTCTCGCAAACCGAGTCCAACAACACATCAAAAGCATTATCCACCTTGACCAAGTGGGATTTATCCCAGGAACACAAGGGTGGTTCAACATACGAAAATCTGTCAATGTAATACACCACATAAACAAGCTTAAACATAAAAATCACATGATCATTTCGATAGATGCAGAAAAGGCCTTTGACAAGATACAACATCACTTCATGATCAAAACATTGGAGAGAATCGGCATGGCCGGTTCACATCTTAATATAATAAAGGCAATATACAAAGCTCCAAAGGCCCAAATAATTCTTAATGGAGAGAGACTGGAGGAATTCCCATTGAGATCAGGAACAAGACAGGGATGTCCTCTCTCACCTCTGCTTTTCAATATAGTTCTGGAAGTCCTAGCCCAAGCAATAAGGCAGGAGAAGGAAATAAAAGGGATACAATTTGGAAAGGAAGAAGTTAAGTTAGCTCTATTCGCTGATGACATGATTGTATATGTAAGAGACCCGAGAGACTCCATCCCAAGACTCCTGAAGGTGATTAACTCCTATAGCAAAGTAGCAGGATACAAAATCAATGCACAAAAATCGGAAGCATTTCTGTATGCAAATGACAAAGACACAGAAAAAGAAATAAAGGACATAGTCCCATTTTCAATAGCAAAAAATAAAATAAAATACCTTGGAATAACGTTAACCAAGGAAGTAAAAGATCTATACAACGAAAATATAAAAACTCTCAAAAAAGAAATTGAGGAGGACTTGAAACGATGGAAAGACCTCCCATGCTCCTGGATAGGCAGAATTAACATTGTGAAGATGACAATCCTACCAAAGGCAATATATAGATTTAACGCAATTCCAATTAAAATCCCTACAATGTTCTTCACAGACATAGAAAAAATGATCTCAAATTTCATATGGAAAGGCAGAAGGCCTCACATATCCAAACATATCCTCAGCAAAAGAAATACCTCTGGTGGCATCACCATACCCGATATAAAGTTATACTACAAAGCCATAGTAATAAAAACAGCATGGTACTGGCTTAAAAACAGGAGTATAGACCAATGGAATAGACTTGAGGACCCGGATTTTGGGCAAAGCAACTACAGCTACTTGATATTCGACAAAGGCCCAAACAATATAGACTGGAAAAAAGATAGCATCTTCAACAAATGGTGCTGGACAAACTGGATAACCACATGCAGGAAACTAAAACTTGATCCACACATTTCACCATGCACAACACTCAAATCCAAATGGATCAAAGACCTCAACATAAGACCAGAAACTCGAAAACTACTGGAAGAAAATTTAGGAAGTACTTTCCATGATATAGGAATGGAAAAAGACTTCCTGAATAAAACCCCAGTGGCTCAAGTTCTTAAACAGTCACTCAACCATTGGGATCATATGAAGCTGAAGAGTTTCTTTACAGATAAGCATATAATAAACAAAGCCAATAGAATACCCACAGAGTGGGAGAAAATATTTGCAGGTTATCCAACTGATAGAGGCCTTATCTCTAGAATTTACAAAGAACTCAAAAGTCTAAACAATAAGAAGACAAATACCCCACTCACAAAATGGGGCACAGAGTTAAACAGGCAATTCACAGAGGAAGAGATACAAATGGCAAACACACACCTAAGAAAATGTTCATCATCCCTAATCATCAGAGAAATGCAAATTAAAACAACTATGAGATTCCACCTTACCCCAATAAGGATAGCCAACATCAAAAGGTCAAATGAAAATAAATGCTGGCGAGGATGTGGAGAAGCAGGGACACTCATTCACTGTTGGTGGGAATGCAGGATGGTACAACCACTTTGGAAAGCAATATGGAGACTCCTGAAAAAGCTGACTATAGAAATACCAACAGACCCAGTTATACCATTACTGGGCATGTACCCTAAAACCTTCAAACCAAAAGTCAGAGAGATTTGCTCAACCATGTTTGTAGCAGCTCAATTCGTAATAGCTAAAAGCTGGAATCAACCCAGATGTCCATCATTAGAAGAATGGATAACAAAGATGTGGTATATCTACACAATGGAATTCTATACAGCAGTAAGAAAAAACGACATAAAGAAATTTGAGGAAATATGGTTGAACCTGGAACAGATCATTCTCAGCGAACTTACCCAATCACAGAAAAAAAATCGACACATAGTCTCACTCATCTGCAACACCTAACCTGAATTTGCCCAAGATGCCTTACATACCCAGCAAGTACCTCATGAACTAGACAATAAGATGGATGGGAGGGCGGGGAGGGAATCAAAGGGTGGAAAACAGTAATCCAGACCCAAACAGCAATGGTACCATAAAATTCTACTTCCTAAAAGACAGACCAAATGGCTGAACCTTCACTAGTCCCTTACAGGAAACACCTGAACCACAAGACACTGGAGAGGGTAGGATCAAGACTGACCTAAATCTCCTACATCTTCCTTCCCTCCCTCTCCCCCTCTCCCCTCTATCTCTCTCCTCTCTAACTCTTGTATATTAGTTATCTTTTTCCTCAATTTCTTAGTGGACACTGACCTGTAACCCCCACTTCCAGCTTGGGCCTACAATCCACAATGAGCTTTTGATCAGAGAAACCTACAAGGTTTCCCAAAACAATGACAGACTTCTGTCAGAGTAATTGATGACCCACCAAAGGCCAGTGGTAAGACCCTATGGCTGAAGACTCCATACGCAGCTGACACGCAAAATGGAATGACATGGCTGGAAGCCAGGAGAGAGTCAGTCCCCAGACAGTCAGCGTGTCTAGTGCCAGAAGGCGCTACATAGGCGACTGGGGGAAGTGACCAAGATCTGTCCAAGCAACACATTGTTTAACCTAAGTAGCAACAATTAACCGGATGTGATACCCACACAAGTGCAATAGTGGTACACAGCCATGGTGAGGAATCAATTGCTCTTGATTTGGCTAACTGATCCACTCAGTGGTACTAGACCCTTAGCTGGAGCTGGGAAACAAGTCAGAACCATACCCAAACACAAGCCCACTCTACCATATCAAGCTACCATCAATCACGGGGTATAAGAGGGCCTACACCTATCAAACTGTCTATCAAAATGTAAGTGTTATCTCAATTTTCTTGGTGCTAACTTACTCTCCGTTGGAGAATCTGCTTCTCTTTTCCAGATAGATGCAGATCCTAAGAAGAGAGCTGCCCCAACATACCTCAGAAGGGGCCCAACTGAAACTAAGGACAACTGGCGAAATAAGCAAGGGTGATGTTTTCCTGTGAACCGGATACCAGCACAAAGGGGAAGGAGATCAATGCAGAGAAAAATCAACTCCTACCAAATCAGAGAGCCAGAGCCTCAGAGGCCCCCAACACCTCAGCACTGAAGCAGACCAAAAATGAACCCAACATGGCTCAGGGAAATCTTGCGGAAGAGGGGGCGGAAAGAATGTCAGAGTTACATGTTGGGTCATGATTTTCAGAGACATTTATCATACTAATAACTAGGGGCTAACTCCACAATGCACGACCCATTTTCAATAACAAGGAGGGTCTAATGGGAGGGGGTAGATCACAGATGAGCCTAAATAATGGTACCAAACTGCCTGTATTTACTGAAAAGAAAACTAATAAATTAAATTAAAAAAAAATAAAATAAAATAAAAAAAAGGAGGTGAAGAGGAAAAGGGATGAGGAAAGAGGGAATGCAAACAGAAAGGAAAAGAATATTGGAGGAGGGAAAAAGAAGATTGGGGGGAGAAGGGTATAAGAATCAAGTAAAACAAAATGTTTTTGATCAAGCCAAAATTAATGATACCTAAATATCTATATGTTAAATAAACATAAAATGAAATAAATTTTATAAAAGATATTGGGTCTCCTAGTGACATTTCATTGTCCTTTCCTTTCTTCTTATATTTTAAAATCCTTTATTTCTTTTGAAAAGTAACATGACAATAAAAATCTAATATCCTAAATTAAGAGCCTCCAAGTGTCACCATGACTTTGTCTTTTAAACCAAAGGCAAACCTTTCTAGGTAGTGAACTCCACCCTGGTACATAAAACTTCTACTCAGCTTTTCTATCACCTACTCTTAAGTGAGAATGAAAAACAAAGATGAAAGTCCAAACAGCTAAACCACAGCGAAGACATATCATTCAGAGAACTGATTACAATGCAGAGATAATAAAAGATGTTAAAGCTTGACAACAAATACATTTCATTTCTTCCCATCTGGAGGAAAGCAGAATAGTCAATTGCTAGACAGATGTTCACTAATATTGTGCCATTTTTGCTCTTGAATCCATGCCTCTTTGGTTCTGTGTTCTGGTCACTTCCTTGCCTGAAATACCCATAAAGCTGTAGCTGTCTTAAAAAGCTTTGAAAATTTCCCTCTACTGACCATCGCCTTCAATTAGGAAAAATGAAAAATAAAATTTTGAAAATTCCCCTCTAGGACCAACTCTTTCAATCTGGAAAAAAAATACGGTAATGTGTTTCTTCACCACCATTTCAAAGATTCTGTGAGAGAAAGCAATAAATACATGTGCTCAGTGCAAGACCCTGAACAGCAGAACAAATTCTGACTGCAATTTTGATGGTATTTTTCCATTTCATTTGCTAGTCGATGGCCCATACACCCCCCAGAAGAGAATGACTAGTTACCAAGAATTATTAATTGAGGTGTTATGATACCAAATGTCCCACAGTTAATAGCTAGGAACCCCATGCTGATTATGAAGTGAATGAAGACTTGATTTTTTCATAACTTATTCCTGTCAGTGTAGATAGGTCCTGTACCAAGAGTAGTCTGGTGGGTCCCAGGGTGCACTGTGCTTCCAGGGAATTGCACAGCAGAAGATATGTGGAAGGACTCTGCAGAAGAAACAAGTGCTCTTGAATCAGAATGTCCTCACAAATTCCTGACAATTTGTCATAAGAGTGTTAGGTCAGTAAAATTAAACTTTCTCTGTATGTACTTCCAAAAAACTGGAAAACTTACTTTCTAAAAACATACTTTAAAAGTGTTTAATTCTATGACTAAAATAATAACTGCAAAGGACATCAATATTGGCATGTAAAATTAAACTGCTATAATGCTTTTTAAAATAAATTCAATGTTATTCAAATGAGATACATTTATATCTGCTATAAATTAAAATAGGGGATCAAACTCTATTTAGAGCCATATTTTCACTTTGCTCTCCCCCCCGAATCTTATACTAATGTAAAGTATATTCATCAGGAATGCCTCTAGTTAATTTATTTTTATTGACTAATCCCAAATAAACTATGTTAAAATTGAAGTTTTAATGTACTTCTTATAACTGCCAAGCTCTAAGACTTGAATTCTTTATTGATTTATCACTAAAATCATTAGTGAAGACTGTTACTCAAAACAACATAAATACATAAGTCTTGAAAAATATTAAATGTAAAGTGTAAATGCTTTTTGGAATCAAATCCTTTTTTTATTTTGTTTGTTTGTTTTGTGACACTGCCTAGGCACCAAGTGATACTTTATCATTTATTCGCTATATTCTGTTCAAATATTTTCACAACCAATCATTTCTAGACATCTGAATATCCTCTTTTAAATTTCTGTCTTTCTGAGACAATATGAATATATAGTGTAATGTTTCTAAACTCTTTTGACAACTTCCATAATTATAGACAATGATCAATGATAGTTTCCTCACCTACCCTACCTTCTCCTTCACAAATTCGGTCTCTCTCATATCTCCTCCCCCTCTCAATTAGTCACTCTTTTATTTTTATGTCATCATGTTTTCCTCTTATTATGAGGGTCTTATGAAGGTAGTGCTAGGCACTGCGAGGTCGTAGATACAGAGCCCAATCTGTGTCTGAACGATTGCATTGTAAGCAGTCCTAACCTTCCTTTGGCTCTTACATTCTTTCTACCATATCTTTCACAGTGGACCCTGAGCCTTGGAAGGTGCGATAGAGATATTTCAGTGTGAATACTCTCCTGTGTCACTTCTTCTCTGCACTGTGGTGCATTTTGGACCATTCCAGTGGTCACTGCCATCTGAAAAGAGAAGCCTCTCCAACCAAAAGTGAGAGTAGCATTAGTACATGGGTACAAGGCAGTTTGGTGAGCATAATATATACATTTAGCAAGACAATAGCAGCTGTTATACTATTAGGGCTCCTGATCTCTACTGCCATAGGCTTTTTTAGGTTTCCAGTGCCAGGCATGTATTCCCTCTCATGGTGCAGGCCTCTAGTCCAATTAGAGATAGTTTGGTTTCCCCCTTCATAGACATGCCACTATTGTAGCATTCATTCATTTGGCCTGGTTGGCCAAACTTAAAGCGTGCGGTGACCACTGTTTTCACCACTGATGACTTCTCTCTCCATTAGGGCTACATGCAGTATAACTTTCTGTCACCTGGTCTACAGGGCATGAGGTTGTCAGCTCTGCTCCAGCTTAATTTCTCAGTGACCTTGCAGCCTAAGCATGTGGAGTCTTCAACAATAGGGTCATACTATCTGTTTCTGTTGGGAAACCAAGATTCTTAGCAATGGTCAGTAATGTGTGTGGGGTATCAGGAACCTCCCTGGCCAACAAGGCACTGGAAGGTATCTCATCCCTAGCACTGAAATTTTTCTAGTAACAGTCTATAGCTTCTGGGTGTGCCATTATCCAAAAAAGTAAGTTCCCATATGGCTTTGGAATTAAATCTTTTGAGTATGTAGTTATAGCCATTTTTCTTAAATAATCCATATGCATATGAATAAGAATTTCTTATTTCAAAATGAGTCATGGTTTATCATATTTTCTATTCTAGTATTTTTCTTAGTTTTTAAGATATAAAAAGTGAGGTTTCTCTGTTCAACATATAAGAATAGAATTTTGTTAAAATGTCAAGTTTTGTACATTCTTTGAATAGTCAAAAATTATTTGATGGGATGAAGAGATTGCTTAGCGGTAAGGGCACTTACCTGTAAAGACTAAGGACCCAGGTTAGATTTCCCAGTACCCCCACATGAGCTAGATGCACAAGATGGTGCATGCATTTGCCGTGGCTGGAGATCCTGGCATGCCCATTCTCTCCCTCTCCCTCTTTCTTTCTCTCTGTCAAATAATTAAATTAAATTACTTGATATGTTTTGAAAAAATGAAGATGATGATCTAGAATCTGATTATGCAACTTTGCTTTTATTCCATTTGTGTGATAGTTTCTTTCTTTTTTTTTTTAAATCTTTTTGTGACTCTTTTTGTTTCAGTGCTGAGGAATAACCCCAGGGCCTTGTGTTTGCTAGGCAAGAGCTCATCCACTGAGCTAAATCCCCAACCCCTCTATTTGTGTGAAAGTGTGACTTGGAAAATACATAATATAGCTGTTTATGGATTTTTCCTTTATGTTCAGTCATTTTATGGTCATTCACTTCTTGGTATACATAGCTATAATTTATATTTATTTGGTTTTCTTGCTATAGTATTGTGTAACTTATGATGTCATTGTGAAGTGGAAGAGAATCATGTTGGGCAGGATGGCTCAACTGTCACATGCTCTCAGAGTAGGCCACTTTAAGATATAGATGTGGGAAAGGCTGAGGATTCAGCATTTTCCCTCAACTCACCCCAGCCTTCTGAAGCTTCTGTGTGCTCTCAGAGGTGAGACTGCCCAGCTCACTGATGAGCTATATGATTTCTTTTGGTCCTTTGATTTAAAGAAGCATTCATGTTTCTTTTCATGAATTTCCCTTCAGAAATATTTAAAGAAGATCTCATAGTAATTGAGGAAAAAGTAAATTTCAGAGGAGAACATGCTCTGTGATTAGAGAACACAGGAAACCAAATTAATGAAATAAGTAGGTCAATATAAAACATGAGTAAGGAAATAGAAATAATGAAAAAATACCAATCAGAAATACTAGAAATGAAAAACAGATTAAGCCAAATAGAAAACTCTGTAGAATGTCTCACCAATAGAATAGATCAAGGGGAGGATAGAATAGCTAAACTAGAAGACCAGGTGGCAGATCAGATACAGTCCAATAAAGAGAAGGACAAACTAATAGGGAGGCACAAGTTGGAATTCCAAGATATTCAGGTCACTATTAAGAGGTCAAACATAAGAATTCAGAGCATAGAGAAGGAGAAGAAGTTCACTCCAAAAGCATAACAGGCATTTTCAACAAAATCATGGAAGAAAACTTCCCCCAAGTAGGGAAAGTGATGCCAATACAGATACAGGAAGCCTACAGAACATCAAGCAGACAAAATCAGGAAAGAACCTCTCACCGTCATGTTGTATAATTAGACTACAAAACACACAAAACTGAGAAAATATATTGAAATCAGTTAAAAAGAAAAATCAAGCCACATACAAAGGCAAGCCCATTAGAATAATAGCAGATTACTCAACACAACCCTTAAAAGCCAAAATGGCTTGGAGTGATGTAAATCAAGTTCTGAAAGATAACACTGTCAACCTGCAAGCCTATTCATTGAAATAGACTGAGAAATAATGACATTCCACACAAAAGCAGGCTAAAGGAATGTTTGAAGACCAAACCAACTCAACAGAAAATACTTGAAAAAAATCATCCATGCTAAATAGAAAGGAAAACACACACATAAGGAAACTGGAAAAAATAATTCATACTCAAATACTACTTAATACAAGACAGCAAAGGTTAAAAACTGGAGGAACTACAAAACAAGAAAAAATGGCAAAAAATAAATACACATTTTAAAATCATAACTCTTAATATTAATGGATTCGATGCCCCAACCAAAAGACACAGGTTTGCAGACTGGGTGAAAAAGCAGGATCCTTGTATTTGTTGCCTCCAAGAAACACACATTTCTACAAAAGACGTAGACTATCTTAGTGTGAAAGGTTAGAAAACAGTGTTTCAAGCAAATGGGCCTAGAAAATAAGCAGGTATCACTATCCTAATATTGGACAGGGTAAACTTCAGACAAATATTAGTTTGAAAGATAAGGAAGGTCACTATATATTGATTAAGGGAACATTCCAACATGAGGACATTACAATAATAAATATATGTGCACCTAAAATGGGGGCTCCCAATTTCATCAAACACTATTAGAATTAAGGTCACAGGTAACACCAAACACAGTTGTAGTAAGTGACTTCAACACCCCACTCTCATCAATTGTCATGTCATCCTAGCAAAAAAAATGAGCAAAGATATTCAGATTAAATGAGGTCACAGAACAAATGGGCCTAACAGGTATCTACAGAATATTTTTTCCAAATACTGTGGAACACATGGTATTTTTTTCAGAAGCACATGGATCAGTCTCTAAAATAGACTATATATTAGGACACAAAGCAAACCTTAACAAATACAGGAAAACTGAAATTATTCCTTGCATTCTATCTGACCACAATGGGACCAAACTACAAATCAATAGCAAGAAAGGCTATAGAGCATACACAAAATCATGGAAACTAAACAATACATTACTAAATGATGAAATGGTCAATGATGAAACCAAGAAGGAGATTTAAAAAAAAACCATAGAATCAAATGATAAAGAGAACATAACATACCAAAATCTTTGTGACACAATGAAGGCAGTCCTAAGAGGGAAAATTATAGCTTTAAGTGCTTATATTAAGAAATTGCAGCCGGGCGTGGTGGCGCACGCCTTTAATCCCAGCACTTGGGAGGCAGAGGTAGGAGGATCGCCGTGAGTTCAAGGCCACCCTGAGACTACAGAGTTAATTCCAGGTCAGCCTGGACCAGAGTGAGACCCTACCTCAAAAAAAAAAAAGCAAAAAAAAAAAAAAAAAAAAAAGAAAGAAAGAAATTGCAAAGGTTGCAAGGAGACAAGAGGAAGCCAAATAAAAAGCCAATGCTACAATCTGATGAGAGACAGAAACCTGAGTATTTAATCTATTTGAGTCCCAAGAAAAAATGCACATTTTTTTGGAAGGTTCTGAGGCTAATTTGGCTGGGAGATTATGGCTCAAGGATGGCAGCTTTCAAAATTTCTAAACACATCGCATGGCAAAAATGTAACTTGCATCTTCCTAATCAAAACTCATGGTAGATTTAAGGAAGGTACTACTGTTTTTACAATGTGGGGTGATCTCTGGTATTTTATCTTCTCTCCTCCATTCTTCCTAATTTATTAAAAAAGGAATGCAGGTCAAGAATCACCACTCACTAATGAGTCATGATCTTCAGTCTGAAAAACACTGCTATAAGTTCCTCAGAGAAACAAACATCTTTGTGTTAAATCAATAACAACAAAAACAAAAACCTGTGAAGAAAAGTACACACAAATTTAACTTATTTCTGCTGAGTAGACAGAAAACAGATTGTACTCCAAGGACATAATCAATATCCTTTTGATGGCAGCCCACTCCTATTGTAGGCAGAGTATCTAAGATGAAAGTATCCAGAATGTGACAGAATGACAGGAAATGTGTTGGGGAAACTAATTCAGAGTCAAAGTCCTCAAAAGTTAACATTTTAATTGATGTAGCCCATATATTCTTGGATGATAGAAAATAGAGATGAAATGGACTGTAGGAGTCAGGGAGGTTGTGAAGAAGCAAGATTTAAGAGAACAGATGATGTGAGTGGAAAGTTCCTGGATCCTCTTCATACAAATGACCTTCCCAATAGAGTGCTGGATTATCTATGTTTTCCACACATTTTGCAACTGGCAGCTATCCTCATTTGCCCTCTTTCTCTAAGAAGAGAAATATGTGGAATTAAACAAGACATCAACATCCTAAGAATGTGTTATTGGAATTGTTTCCAGCCTGTGAGGGTAATGAGAGAACAAACACATCATTAGGGTACAAGCCAAGCAACACGAGTAAATGAACACAATAGAAGAGGTCCGTCAGAAGACTGCTCATGACATGAGATGTCTTTTAAAAGATAAAGGAAAATATAAATTTCCAATATGTGTATTGCTGTGAGGACATATTTTTGAAGAAACTACTTATAATAAGTAAAAAATAAGAGAGAAAAATACAAAATTTCTGGGATGCACAAATTATCATTTTCATATCAGAATATAAGACAAAATTAAGCAACACATATTTTTCTGTAATGTTTTATGATTAAGAAACACCCAGAGTGCCTAGTAATCTGAATAGTTGCAATCCCTAGAACTATCAATAAAGAATTTGGTAGAAGAATAAAAATAAAAATAGAAGAAATGCAGAGAATGACTGTCTGAAATCCATAAAGTGGTCCCAGATGGGTGCACAAATGAAATTAGGTGGGTTAGCTTTTAACACACCTAAGCCAAAGCCCAATTCAGACCAATTAGATCAGTCTCTGGGAAGGAGATTCAGGATCAGCACTCATGTCCAGACTGGACCAAGGATCACTGCTCTAAACCCTTGCTACTAACAGTGTGCCCCAAGGAGCAGCAACCATAATAAGCAGAGCCTGGGACACAGAGGATATCCATGATCTAGTGTCCTTCCCCACGCCTATTGATTCAAACCCTGCAATTTCATAACATCTCCAGATGATTCCTGTGCATGTTAAATTTAGAGTATCACTAACTGAGAAGTGACAGTATTAAATACTGGAATTCATGGATTCTTTAAAATTCTTTTATTTTTATTTTTATTTATTTATTTGAGAGCGACAGACACAGAGAGAAAGACAGTTAGAGGGAGAGAGAGAGAATGGGAGCGCCAGGGCTTCCAGCCTCTGCAAATGAACTCCAGACGCGTGCGCCCCCTTGTGCATCTGGCTAACGTGGGACCTGGGGAAGCGAGCCTCGAACCGGGGTCCTTATGCTTCACAGGCAAGCGCTTAACTGCTAAGCCATCTCTCCAGCCCTCATGGATTCTTTAAATGTAATTGTTTCTTGCTTGATGTTGCTCTATGTCTTCATACTCAAAATAAGCTATGTAACTGCACTTGGCTTGTTTCAGGACCTCTTACATCTCTCGTTGCTCTGAGTTGATGCCCTACTGCTGAAGAAGGAAAGGCCAGTTCCTATCTTGTTGCTAATTATGAGTGTCCTTGTGCGTTTGCCATGGGATCTGGACCTTCCCAGGATTGCACCTGTGATCAGACTTTTCTGATTCTCACCAGACACGAGACATATTTTGCCATGCTAATCTTGTTTGTTTGCGTTGAGCATCAACAATCACCCTATGATGTTGTTCCTGACTTTTTACTCTGATGGTTTTCTTTTGGGGGTTTCACTGCTAATTTGAGTTAGAACATAGTTCTGAATTCAGTAGAGCAGCTGTGGTGACATTTGGCCTTTTATGAATAGCCTATTCTCTTGTTTTTATGCATGTGCACATGCATGTGGAGACCAAGGACAACTTTGAGTATCACCATGTACCTATTTTGAGGTAGGGTCTCCCACTGGCCTGGAGCTTTCCACGTAGTCTAGATTTGCTGGCTAGTGAGCCCTAGCAATCTGCCTGTCTCAGCCTCCCTGGTCTTGGGATTGCAAGTGCATGCCACCAGGTCTGAGTTTTATGAGGGGACTGGAAATCAAACTCAGGTCCTCATTCTGGCATGGCAAGCACTTTACCAACTGAGCTATTGCCCCAGTCACTAATATCCTTTTTAAATGGTAGCTAGAGTTTTGAGGGCATACACAGAACTGGGTGATGATAGTAGCTAAGCTGTACTGTTGATTTGACTTTTAAATGTGATCTGGCTATAACTTCTAACTTCCTTTTTAAACCAGGATACTAGAATGGGCTTTTAGTCATCAAAAGACTCCTAGAGAAGAATTCTACCTACATTCAACTAGCAATGGTCCCCCCAAACTGCAATCCTTCTGTCTCTGGCATTGCAACTGGACTAATAAGTCTACTTTGGTCTTCCCTTCCTGCTATATTTCTTTGTGTGCTTTGTGCTCACCGAAGCACTAGCATTATTCATAGGGAAGAGAATCAATGCATAGTTATTTCTAAGTTATAAAACTTGTAAAGAAATCTCAGAAGGTCTTAGTGTATGACAAAGAAACAAAATGCAAGAAAAAATATTACCAAACTAGTTACATAGTTTCTAGTAATTTTTCTGGTGTATTTGCCTTGTTTCTGGACATACTGTCCTTATATGGATATACACTGAGGTTCTGGAGAAAATGTACCTCCAAGCATTAGAAATGGAAACCCTAAGACCCGCCTGGATGGTCATATGTTGGATTTAGGGACATATGCAAATATGGCTCCTGGAAAAATCAATTTTTACAAAGGAGGATATGAGACTCTGCTATTTTTTAAAAAAGTCAAGGTTCCAATGGAATTCAAGACCAAGATATGCAGTTGGTTTAAAATTGGGAGTTTTTAAATTGCACAGCTGAAACCCATTTGGGCAGTTGTGCAAAGCAGAAAGTTGGCAAAGTAGATACTATTTTCAGACATTAAACATAAAACGTTTGGGGCCAAAGCTTGTGATTAAGAAATAAAATGTTTTCTTTCTTCCCTTCCAACCTCTTCTCAGAGTGTGGAAAGTAAATGTGATTTTCTTCTCTGACTCCATGGTCGTGGTTACCAGGAAGCAATATCTCCTCAGCCTGACTAGATTCCGGAGACCACTTCAGTTCAACCCAGTCTACTCCAATCTGTCCCAACCCATCTTTTTCTAAGGGAGACATAAATGAAAACAAAACTTTTAAGTGCCTTAGGGCTGATATACCATGTAGTCTGCAGCTCTTGTTATCAAACATCTTGACTTCAGTACAATACCTCTCCCTTTTGTTTCCACTGGGACCTCTAGGTCTAGACTCCCCTGCATCATAGGTGCCTTCTCTGCGCTGTGAGCATGCCCTGCTGCTACCGTGCCTTACTCTAAGCAGGGTATCTGCATCCTACTCTCCTCATAACTCTTTTCCTGTAACCTCTCTACCTTATCCTTTACTTCACTTCTTCTGGTTTCACATTCTTCCATAGGTTGGCCTGGCAGGCACCACTTCCTATGCAAAGGATTCCTTTTAAGTACACTTGCTGAGATATGCATGAACATCTGGCATGAGCTTTGTGTTAAACCTTAGCCCCTAGTGAAATATGGAGAAACAGCTACTCTGGGCAAAAATGGTGGGCCGGGTGTGGGGGGGTGTTAGGATAATGAGAACAAACACCAGAGACATGCTTTCATGTCTAGAAAGATATTAGGAGCCTGCTTTGGCCATGTTTGAGTAGTTGTGTGTCTGGATCCTGTTCTCTTTCATTTTGGTTTACCTAGCCCCTGAGAGGTCTGGCAGTGTCAGTAAAGCAAGGGTAGGGAGTTTCAGTGAAAAATGGATACTACTTCCCTGTTCTGATGAGCAATTCTAATCATCAAGAAAACATACAGGGACAGCTGTGTTGCCTACCAGGATAAAAGGTCTTTCTCCATCCTTCACATCCACACTTCTCTTTGCCCTGTTGGTTCAATCATCTTCAGTAGTTTCTAGAATGAATCTGGTTACTAAAATTTTGACATTCTGATTACTACAATCTGGGCTCAATGTCATGTAAATATATATATGTGTATATATATATATATATATATATATATATATATATATATATATATAATCATTCCTGAGTTAGTGAATGATCTGTAGACTGTTGTAGGGATATACTACATAGATTCTCTTATATGTTAATAAGTTAGAAAATAACTCCCTAAGATCATTTTAGGAAGCATTGTGTTTGTTTTTTTTTAATTATTTATTTATTTATTTGAGAGCAACAGACACAGAGAGAAAGACAGATAGAGGGAGAGAGAATGGGCACGCCAGGGCTTCCAGCCTCTGCAAACGAACTCCAGATGCGTGCGCCCCCTTGTGCATCTGGCTAACATAGGACCTGGGGAACCGAGCCTTGAACCAGGGTCCTTAGGCTTCACAGGCAAGCGCTTAACCGCTAAGCCATCTCTCCAGCCCAGCATTGTGTTTTTGACATGTGTTCTAACATTTCTTTTTCTCTGGACGTTTGTGAAGACAAATTTGCAAAATACACTTTCCTAACCTCAGTAAGATCTGAAAGGTGATTTGGGCCATTACTGAGCCAATCTCAGAACCATGTCTACTTTCCTGTGTCTGAGTGTGCTGCACACTGTGGGTGATGCTTTTACTAAAATATAGAGAGGGGATAGCAGTTCCCAAAGAATGGAAGTGTATTTGTCAAAAGAAGGGATTCTGGGCAGCCTGAAATAGTCACCTTCATCCTCATATTACTTTTCACCATCACCACCATCATCATCACCACTCATGCAGGAAATGTATTTTACACTGACCAGCTGTCAGATGAAATTTTAGGCGTGGGAACATATAACAGCCTAAGAGAGCTGGGGTGTAGGTTAGTGTTCGATTGCATATCTATCTCACATGATGCCTTCAGTCTAATCCCAATCATGGTGGTGTGAAGTGAGAGGGAAGAAGAAAAAAAGCCCAGGGAATGGGTTTAGAAGAAGATCGTGGAACTTGGCCTGTCTGACAGCAAAAGTTGGCCAGGCAACAGCTTATATAGATGACATTTTCATCTAGGAGGGAAAAGCAGCTTCAGGTCTAACTTACGTTGACCATTATCATCCATTTACAAAATAGTGTTGTAGTTGGGGCTTGGTTAACAAAGGTGATTGCTGGCAAAACCTACCCCCCTGACTCAATTCCCAAGCTACTCACATAAACAGATGCTAAAAAGGTGTGAACTTCTGTAACTCATTTGCAGCAGGTCCTATTGCTCACCTCCTACCCACCACCTCAAGAAAATAAAATTACTTTTAAAATATAAAACTAATAAAATTAGTAGTGTTAGTTGTGGTTGAAACATTACGTGAAAATATATTAGATACACAAAAATGTCAAGGACCAAGTATTCCTAGAAGCAGTATTCTCACCTGAATGATATTTGTATCCCATAGAACATTCTTTCTGGTGACTTAATGAACATGTATTCAATGCAATTCCTGAGCCAAGATGACAAAAGCACTACCTTTTTTTTTTTTTTTTTTTTTTTTTTTTGTTGTTGTTTTTCAAGATAGGGTTTCAATCTAGCCCAGGCTGACTTGGAATTCACTATCTAGTCTCAGGATAACAGCTATCCTCCTACCTCTGCCTTCCTAGTACTGGGATTAAAAGTGTGTGCCACCACACCTGGCTGGCACTACTTTTTAATAGTTTGTTTTCTATAAATCACATCCTTGTAATGAGATGCCCAAAGGCATATACTTGTTTGTGGTTGGTTAATATTACTCCAAGCACATTATAAAACATACAAAATATTGATTTCACTACTTTCTATAGTAATATTTGCTGTTCTTTATGGAGTAATTGAAATATTTAAAAATTAGAGAGAAGTTAAGTCACCAGTATAGCATATAACAGTCAACATGGAAGCCACATGTAGTATATTGCAGACTTGGAAAGTCAGTAAATGCAGGCACACACTGAGGCAAACTCATAAAACACATCATAGAATTTTTACCTCATGTAAACTAGCAATTCATTTGTAGCCTTCATAGGTTTTGATAAGAAATTATGTTCAATTTATTCTTAAAGAGATTTGATCCTCTTAAATTGTTTAACAAGTTATATTAACATGGTACTTCTCTTTACCAGATGTCTAATTCTTAAAAAAAAAGAAACAAAAAAAAAAAAACAGCTGGGCATAGTGGCACACACCTTTAATCCCAGCACTCAGGAGGCAGAGGTAGGAGGATTGCCACAAGTTCAAGGCCACACTGTGACTACGTAGTGAATTCCAGGTCAGCCTGGGCCATAATGAGACCCTACCTCAGGAAAAAAAAAAAAAAAAATCACAGTGCAGGTATGGTGGCGCACCCCTTTAATCCCAGCACTCGGGAGGCAGAGGTAGGAGGATTGCTGTGAGTTCAAGGCCACCCTGAGACTACATAGTGAATTTCAGGTCAGCCTGAGCTAGAAGTAAGACCCTACCTCGAAAAACAAAAACAAACAAACAAAAAAATCACATGGGAAGAATTGTTAACTAAGGCTTATTCAGAAATAGAGATGGTAGCACTAATGCTCATCTCTTCATGTCCTCCCCACCCTCACCGATCTTCAACTCCACCCTGCAGTAGAATTGCTAAACATGCATATACATAATACATACTCATATATGTGTATATATATATATATATATATGTGTGTGTGTGTGTGTGTGTGTGTGTGTGTATGTGTGTGTGTATGTGTGTGTGTGTGTATGTATGTATATATAATCAGTGTATTATTCAGCAGCAAATTTAGACAGATATTTCTAAATATATATTGACAATCTTCTTCTAAACCCATTTCCTGGGCTTTTTTACTTCTTCCCTCTCACTTCACACCACCATGCTTGGGATTAGACCCAAGGCATCATGTGAAATAGATACATATCTTGAATTGAAGACATTTTTTAGCGTGTGTCCCATACAATACTCAATACACTCAAAATAATTCCTTGTTTATGTGAAATTCAAACTTTACTAGGTATCCTTTAAAATGTGGCAACACTATCAGAAGTTCAGAGTTGACTCTCACCTTCAGCATAGTACGCCCTCACTCTTATTAAATTACACACAGGCAAAGAATCCCAGTCCCTTCATTCTAAAATGTAAACCCATGTGCACCCAAGGCAGTCCACCTCAACTATTGTTATAGTCAAAAGAAACAGTCTGACTCAAAACCTATTGAGGGCAATAAAATCTTTCCTGGCAGTTTCTCAAGGAGCAGAGTGCCTTCCAACAAATTAGAAGTTATCTTCTTTTCTTGTTTCCCTCCAAGGTCTTACTCTGAAGAATTTTTCAAATCACCTTTTTGTTTTATCTTCCAACTCCTTCACAAATTCCTATCTCCATTATGGTTTGTTAACTTATCTCCAAGGTTCTGCCATTTGAATCTATACAAATATTCCAGAGCAACCACAAGAATTGAAGGAGTATAAAGCAGAAATACAGGTGGGGTTGTAGTTAGTGGTAGGGGGTTTGCCTAGCATGCCTGGGAGAAGAGAGTCTGAAGCAAGCTTATATTGACATGCCTATCTCCCAAATACCTTTCAATCACTACCAAAAATGAAAGAAAGTTCTATCAACTGGAAAGCTGTATTAAATTTAATCTTTTATCCTTATTTTTCTTACAAAACCAAATGGCCTGAGTTTTAAATTTTTATTTATTTATTTACTTATTTATTTAAAAGAGAGAAAGAGGCAGATATAGAAAGAATGGGCACACCAGAGTCTCTAGTCACTACAAACAAACTCCAGATGCCAGTACCACCTTATGCATGTGGCTTACATGGCATCTGGGGAATTGAACCTTGGTCCTTAGACTTTGCAGGCAGACACCTTGAATGCTTAGCTATCTCTCCAGCCCCTGATTTTTTTTTCTGTTTTTTTTTTTCTTTTTTCTTTATTTATTTATTTGAGAGCACAGACACAGAGAGAAAGACAGATAGAGGGAGAGAGAGAGAATGGGCACGCCAGGGCTTCCAGCCTCTGCAAACGAACTCCAGACGCGTGCGCCCCCTTGTGCATCTGGTTAACGTGGGACCTGGGGAACCTAGCCTCGAACCGAGGTCCTTAGGCTTCACAGGCAAGCGCTTAACCTCTAAGCCATCTCTTCAGCCCCTGAGTTTTTTTTCAATGTGCATTCTTAACATTATTTATGATTGTATTGTCCTTAGGTGTCTTAAGGGATGACTTCTGGTTTATCAGAAAGCCCAGTAATGATCCCATGCAGATGAAATTCCATATCTCCTGTTATTCTTCATAAATACAGTTTGATGCAGTGGTTTCTACATTCCCATATCCACACACTTATTGCAATGGCCATTGCCAATTGTCATAATAATAGCTATATGAGTCTTCGATGGGATTAAACAGAACCAACCCAATTCTGTCACTGAGGTAGCTGAGTCATGAGTCTAGGCAACATGTAATGATCAATGCTCTGTTCCTGGTGATTGCCACCAGTCTGTACTGAGAATGACTCAATTTGGCTATAAGTTTGAGGATCAATTATACAATTATTATTGCAAAGTAGATTGAAAATGATATTAATAATTAGATTTCTGTGTTATAAGCTGTCCTAAATTTCATTTTAATTGTCTTATGATCCATACCTGGTGACAGCCAAGTTCAGATTTTACCATAACTGTTTACTTTTTTACTTACCTAAATTAAATAATTATTTCAGAGTGTGGAGAAAAATGTTTGTTAACTTGATACGCCTATCCTTAAGATGATCAAAACCAAGTGACAACCAAGGAAAAGTGGGATAGAAAAGCACCTCACAGGATAGATAACTGCATATTAGCTAGTGGTGTATCCAGTATTTGAAATGACTGACTTGGTGTGATTTAAAACAACTGTAAAGAGACAACTCTGAAAATGTGATTTTAAAGACATTTTCTTGCTAAAGGTTATGATCTCTATCTGGAGAATGAAAGGATTAGTGACTATAATTGGAAACAGAAGTGAGCTATCCTGCGTCTTAATATCTCATTTCTCATTTTGTAAATGATGTGGTTATAACTCTGTAAAATGAATTAGGTAGCATCTACACAGTAGAAAAACATTCAGTTGAAAAATTGTTAATTTAGCCAAATGATATTTAAAAACACAGCACAGTGCCAAAATTTTAATGAATTCATTTTATTGTATGGACTTGTTCCACATTCTTGATCAACTATTTCCCTGATGATTTATCACATTTGGCTCTTCCCATGGCTAAAAATTACCTTTTTGTCTGGAATATGCATTTGCATCATGCAGAGATATCATTTGACTCTGATGATTTTATATCTGGAGCATTGTAAAGGATTAATTTGATAGAATACCAAGCCCATATATACCCATGAGGCTCATGTGCACAGGACAGATATTAAGCTAAAACACTTTTCAAAGATAGACCCTGAAGAAAATATGCATTTGATTTCAATTATATAAAAATGATTCTTGCATATTAGTAAATAAAAATGAATTTGGAGGATAATACTATAATACTCAGTATTCAATCCCTGGGACCCACATAAACAGCGGGTGTGGTCATGCACATTTGTAATTCCTGTCCTGTAGAGGAACAATGAGAACAAAGAATCATTGGAAGTCCCCAAAAAGTAACCCAGCAAGCCTTGGCTCACAGAAGAATGGGCAGAAGAACAATGACATGGGGCACCCGATGTTTGACTTTGACCACTGCAGGCAAGCGCAGTCCACTTCAGGCAAGTGCATGGGGTATCTTATGAACACGTACATGTGCATATGCCATAGCCACCACACACAAGCAAAATAAAATTAAAGATTTTTGAAGAAAATGTAGCTAGCAAAATTTGTTTCAATATGAAGTTTTGTACTCTAAAAACATACATATGTAGCCAAAACAATTTTTTACTAGGAGTGGACTGGGGATTTAGTAGTTGTTTTCCTAAAGAAAGCAAAGCCACAGAACAAGATTAATATTATAAAAGTTTACTTAGAAACAAAACACTACTGGCCTCCAAGATACTATGTGCCAATTTTCCCCTTTCAAATAATTTTTACAGACAGCTTATAACCTCTCTAAATTATAGGTTATGTAGAAAAATGAGGGGTTGTTGTATAATAAGGAAGCTGACAAATCTTTAACTATAACAGTACTAGTTATTGCTACTGTAATTTATGCACAGATACTGATTCTAATTAAGTAATAGCAGAGGTTGCCTTTGAATTTACGAGGCTATAATCAGCTCCCTTGTGCTCAATAAATGCCACAGCTCCAGTCTGTGGTGTTAATTTCACACTACAGTGGGAACTAGTGGTTGTTGCCAAATGTACTCATAAGTCATAGGCAATTTGGATTATTACTGTAGTGTGTGCCGCATCAAGAAATGAACTTGTTCATAATCACTTTTTCAAATCATTACTGAGTGTGTATGAGAACTCTTCTGACATTGATGCAGCATTGTGTGGTAGCTTGTCTGTCCCCACAAGACAATTCAAGATAAAGCAAATACACAGAATTATCTGGGAAAATAGTAATCTGAGAATCCCCGTGCTACTCTGGTGTCTGGCTGGTCTAATACACAAGATCTGTAAACCTGGAATTTTTCTTATAAACTACCTCCTGTGTGTTGTCCCTGTGTCTGATATGGGGTCATGCCAACATGAGGATTTTATGAATTAATGTGATAGGATTTTATAAATGCCATGAGCTTGTTGGCCAAACATATTTTGCTCCTTTCTAATTTCCAGAAGCTCTGTCAACTCACGCCTTTTAACTAGGATATTTAATGCTAGATTCACTTCCTCAAAATGTCAAACACACACACACACACACACACACACACACACACACACACACACACACACAATGAAGACAAGTGAGCAAGTCAATTCAAATAAAAGAGAATCAGTCTTCTTTACCCTTTTATTTCAGAGTGGGTATCCTTGGCAGTTGAGTTGTAAAAAATTCCACTCAGGACAGCATGATATCCCACATCTTATTCTTAAATGCACAATCTGCAATTGCTCCTTATTAATTAACAGGGAACATGTTCAAGTACCATTTGTTAACTCTAAGGGGTCTTTGTCCAAAGTGTGAGTGCAGGTTGGGTTAATCCATAGACAGCACATTCTGGCACAGCTCACCATATTCTGTTGTGAGTTTCCTGAGGAACCCACAAGACTACAGCAAGTCAGCAACATAGCAGAATCACCATGCTTTCTTCTTCAGAGTAAACACTAAAAGCAAATGGTTCCCATGAGATGCTACTGTGCCAAAAATCAAGATGCCAACCCCAGTCAAGGAGTTTCACTGCCTCATTGCTTATCTTTCAAATAAAATAATCCAGAATAGTTATTTTCTGTATTTCTGTCTATGTTCTACCAAGGTAGATGCCTCAAGTATCTGAAATTGGCTGGGCATAGAAAGATAATTTTAGTAGGCTATGACCAATACTCTGTATAGGAAATAGAAAATCCTTATAGGGTAATGTGTATGGAGAGAGAGAGAGAGAGAGAGAGAGAGAGAGAGAGAGAGAGAGAGAGAGAGAGAGTGGTGTGGTGGGTTCTGACCCCTTTAGGAACATTCAGCGACAGATGATTATGATCTTGCTGTGACATATAATCACAACTTACTTTTACCTTAACCTGCAACACAAAAGGGAAGTCTTCTGTTTATTTGTGGGCACACACAGGCACACATGAACAAAAATCAGGATAGCAGCTTCATAGACAAAAAGGCATGGAAAGGCATAGAAAGATTTGTGATATCAGATGTTCTCCTTGATCAGTTCAGATGTGCAGCCTTACATTCTCGAAAGTGGAGACCTTTAACAAATCTTACTCTTACTGTCACAAGTCACAGTCCATTTGTGGTGCCCATGGGGTTATACCACATAAGGTCTCTTTTCAAGACAACTGCTGAGAACCATTGTCAGCTGACTGTGTCTGCCACTGTCACAGCATTCATGCCAAGAATCTGATCTTCCCCAGCACCTCTCATACAATAACTGAGCAGGCGACACCTGAAATGAGCCATTGCTGCAGAATAAGTTGCTTCTAAGAGACAACTTACATCCTCTCATCCTATCCTTCCCTTTCCTCCTTCTCTCTTTTTTCCCATTAGTGACAGACCCATAAGAAGTATCTCTCTCCTGCTCTTGTCTAGTTCTTTTATCACAAATGCTTATAGTTGTATAGCCATTGAAAAAGAATTCCAGATGCATGCGCCCCCTTGTGCATCTGGCTTAT
This sequence comes from Jaculus jaculus, assembly GCF_020740685.1. NCBI lineage: Eukaryota > Metazoa > Chordata > Mammalia > Rodentia > Dipodidae > Jaculus > Jaculus jaculus. The sequence continues at coordinate 65,344,728 of NC_059102.1, forward strand.
GTGGGCCCTAGGGAATTGAAACTCTTTCCTTTGGGTCCTGGGGAATAAAAACTCAGTTCTTTGGCTTTGCAGGCAAGCACCCTAACCACTAAGCTATTTCTCCAGCCCTCATTCAATTGTTGAATCAGAGAAGAGAGGCAAGGGGGCAGGGAAAGAGGAACAAGGAAGGAAAGGGGACAAAAGCAAGCTGTGAAGTAGCAATGGGAGATGGGAGAGGATGAGTCCATGAGCCATTTCTCTGTGACCAGAGTAGTGTAGGAAATATTTCTATTTTTCATTGGTTTTCATTTGGGGTTTATGATATCTGATTCCCATATCCCTTTCCTCTTCTCTTCCTTCCATTCCTTCCTCTCTCTTTTTCCTCTCCATTTGTTTCTATAGTGTGTGTGTGTGTGTGTGTGTGTGTGTGTGTGTGTGTGTGTGTACACGCACTGAGAAGCTGTTCCTTTATTATACTCCCAGTGTTGAAATCCTCTTTGGACTATGAACTTTGAAGTTGTTTCCAGGCAACAGCTGGTTGCTCTTGTCCCTCCCAGATAATTGACAGTGACCAGCCATCAAAATGTGATCTCAGACACCAGAGAACAACTCCATAGAGTGAGGAGATTTTGCTTCAGACTAACAGAAAAGGAAAACAACATTGTGAATAATGCAAAGTCCCAAATGGAAAGGTGAATGAGAATGCAATCAATAAATTTGGATGATATCATCATCCTCAGGAGTGGGAGGAGAGCTGGAATTCCAGCCCTCTACATGCATAGCTCTTGAAGAGTGATTTGCAGGATTTCCAGGGCTGTTAGCCAGGCTATTGTGATGTTTCCCAAATAGTATGATAGCCTGGTAGATTTGGCAAAGGAATGAATTGCTTAGTAAACTTATTTAAAACTCAGACTAACAGGAATGTGCACAAAGGTGGCAGAGAAACAACAAACTCTTTGTGTCTGTTTTTGGCTTCTCTTCTTTTGGAACCTGGATTCTTCTAAATTTGGAAATTAGGCAAATGTAGCAGGAGGCAAAGGACTCAGACCCAGAATTGACCAGGTCCTAGGACTAGCTCTAGAAGACCTCACCAATACACTACATGCTTCTTTAAGGTTTTCTTTTAAATCCTTTATTTCAATAAAATTTTGCTGAGTGTAAATTTAAAAAAGCTTCTAGATTACCTAGTCTTCTACATATTTCACATTCTGCATAATAACTAAAAATAGCCTTGCTCATCTATCTCTGACATCATGGAACACTTTGCCACTGTCACTTAAAGTGAAATTTTATAGATACTAAATTTGTAAGAGTTGAATAAATTATTAAATTCAGTAGTTCCCAAATTTTAGTGAATAAAACATCTACTGGGCAGGGGGACTTGTTTAAACTGATGAGTTTAAGAAATCTATAAATTGTTAGCTAAGGTATAAATTCCATTTAGCAAAATTCACTCCTTTGAGATAGACAGCCCAATGAGCATTCATTAACTGTGCACAACCATGTCATTCCCACCACCCTCAAGATAAAAACAATTATATCATCCTATAACATTTGTCACATCCCTTTGTAATCCATCCTGTTTCCCCTCCATTATTTATAACCCCCTATTTCCTTTGTGGAATTTCATATGTGTATAATGGTGCCATAGATAGGTGTCTATCTTTGACTTCATTTTGTTAATGTGTTTGAAGTTTCTCTGGGGAATTTTCATTTGAATGCATAACTAAATGATTCTGTGCAGCAAGTCTGGCAAGCCATGATCTGGACCAAACTGTTTGCTTCAGAGATGAGAAAATGAAGGCATAAAGTATGTAAAAGCCTGACCTGAAATAAAATATTTGTAATTTGCATCCATATAGACCCTTCTTAATAATTTAATTTTCCTTTCTTCCCTGAGAGAGAGGGTTCTTGAGGAAGCACAGTAGGATCATATCAGAATACACTCTTCATGTTTAATTCACTTAACTAGTGATGGGAGTTTACCAAGAGACAAATTATAAGTCATTAACAAAACAACTTTATAATATTCTTTAAAATGCCATATTTGCTGATGTGAATAAATACTTCTCAAAGGAATAGATACAAATGGTCAATAAGTACATGAAAATATTCAATATCATTTATTACCAGAGAAATATATTTCAAAGCTACCATGAATTATCAACTCAATTCAGAGTGGCTATCTACCAAATAAAAGAAAACACGCTTGTAGGGTATAGAAATAGAAAAAATTTTATGCACTATTGGTGGGGATGAAAATTGATATAACAATTATAGAAAACAGTCTTATTGGTTCTCAAAAAACTAGAAATAAAATTGCTATAGGAGCTAGCAATCCCATTACTGGTTATACATCTAGGGGACATGAAATCCATATGTTGTGGAAACATCTTCACTAGCATTTCTATTGCAGTACCATTCACAATAAACAAGATACAAACAACACCCAGATTTCCATTATGGAGACAGGAAAACATATATGCAAACAAAATATGATGTAATCAAGAATTAAATTAGGTCAATCTGATAACATGAATATAACTGGAGGACATTGGGTAAAGTGAGTAAGTCCAGCACAGATAGCTAAGTGCTCTCATTCATATGTAGAGGCTAAAGCACTGACCTCATAGAAGTAGAGTACAGAATGGTGGTGCCAGAGTCTGGAAGTATGTAGGAGAGGGAAGAATGTTAGTGCTTATGGTTATACACATTCCTCTTAGGACTCATTTGATTTTATCCCAGTCAATCTGGTAGACTGTGTTATCATTTTCATTAATTTATAGAAAATTTTAAATTTCTTTCCTGATTTCTTCAGTGACCCACTGTTCATTGTTCATTGTACATTGTTCAGTCTCTGTGAATTTGTATACTTTCTGTATACAAGTTTCTCCTGTTACTTATTTGTAGTTTTATTACACTGTGATCTGATACAATTCAAAGAATTATCTCTATGTTCACATATTTGTTAAGGCTTGCTTTGTGACCTATGATATAGTCAATTTTGGAGAAGCTTCCAGGTACTGTCAACAAAAATGTATATTTACTATCTCTTGAATGCAATGTTGTGCAGGTACCTGTTAAATCCAGCTGGTCTATTATATAATTTAGCTCTGAAGTGCTCTTGCTAATTTTTAATTTGTAGGACCTATTTAAATATGTGAGTAGGGCATTAGAGTTTCCCACTATTTTTTGTGTCTGGATTATGTGACCTTTTATTCCTTTAACTATTTGTTTTATGAAAATGGAGCTTTAATATTTGGTACATAAATGCTTACAAGTGTTAAATCACCCTGACAAGTTGCTCCTGTTATTAATATGCTGTGCCTCCTTTGTATCTTTTTTATGGTTTTCATTTATTTATCTGCATGTGGATGGGTGGGTTTAGGTTGCCTCTTTTTTTTTTTTTTACTTGGATCTTGCCACTGCAAAATACAGATGCTTGCACAGCTTTTTAACAATTGAAACATCTTCTCAGCCTAATTTTTTTTTTTTTCAATCAGCTTTGGTTTCAAGTCTACTTTATCAGATATAATTATAGCCAAGCCAATTTGTTTACTGTTTTTTCTTGGTAAGATGCTTTGCAATTCTTGACACTCAGTGTATGGATGTCTTTGCTAGGTATGTGTGTTTCTTGAAGACAACTGTTAAATGGGTTTTGATTTTTTGATCTAGTCAGACTGAGGCTTTCTTTTATTTTATTGGTGAATTGAATCCATTTGCATTTGAAGTTATGTTTTGAAAGGTTTGCCTAATTTTTTTTGGGTGGAGTTCTGGTTGGCTTGGTTGTTGGCATCCATTTTTCTCTCCCCTGTTAGCTTTGGAGGTGTGCTGACTTGCCACATTGAACATGGATGATTCATTTACAGGTCCTTTTTGTTCCCCTGGTTTGTTGGTGGTAGTCTTACACACATATTCATGTGGATGAGACTGGTTTATTTTTTCATCTCTGTGTAGTGTAGTAGTATTCCTTCAAGAATTTGTTTTAGTGCTGGCTTGGTTGTCATGAATTGCCTTAATATGTGTTTGTCATAGAATATCCATATTTCTCCATAAATTTTGCAAGATAATTTTTCTGGGTTGAAAAGTGTTTACTTTCAGTTCCTGAAATATATAGTCCCATGCTTTTCTAACTTTGAGGGTTGCTGAAGAAAGATCTAATGCTACTCTGATATTCTTGCCTTTGTACGTGGGCTGGCTTTTTCACTTTTGCACTGTTTCTTTACTTTGTAGTTTTCACATCTTGATTATGATGTGTCCTGGAGAGATTATTTTCTGGCTATGTATGTTTAGTACTCAAAATGCCTCTTGGTTTTAATTGCTGACTTTTATCTTTAATTTTGGTAAGTTTTCTGCTATGATTTTTTTTTTGAATGCCCTTTAATTCTTCTAGATATTATTTCAGTCCCTTCTTCTATTCCATGAATTCTAAGGCTTGGTCTTTTGAGTATCCTAGGATTCTTGGAAATATTCATATTCTTGATGTTTTTCTCCATGTCTACATGAATTGTCTTTGTCTTCCATTTCTTCCTTGTCTTTTGCTAGTGCTCTGTGTTGTGATTCCTTTTTTTTAATATTACTATATCAACCTTTTTTTGTTTATTTTTATTTATTCATTTGAAAGTGACAGAGAGAAGGAGGGCGGCAGAGAGAGAGAGAGAATGGGTGTACTAGGGCTTCCAGCCACTGCAAATGAACTCCAGTTGTGTGTGCTCCCTTGTACATCTGGATAATGTGGGTCCTGTAGGGGTCCTTAGGCTTCACATGCAAGTGCTTAACTGCTAAGCCATCTCTCCAGCCCATCTGTTGTGATTCTTGACTTTCTTTCATTTTTAGAATTCTTGTTTGGTTCTTTTACAGTGTTTTTATTTCCCTGCTGAATGTATCCTCCACATTTTGGACTTTCTCTTTCAATTTGGTAACAATTTGCATTCATTTTGGAGACTGAATGAATTGTAAAGATCTTGAGTGGTTCATTCATCTGCTTGTTTGAAACTTTTATAATCTTTGTAAATCTCTTTTAGGAGTAGCATTCTGAATTCTTTCATTGTTATTTCCCCTTTCTCTGTGGTTGGTTATGGCTTATACTATAAAGGAGTTGGTCGGCTGAGAACAGATTGAGGTGGGCTGATCCTGCATAATCTTTATGAGTTTTATTGTTGTATTTTTCAAATCAGATACAGTTTTTAAAATATTTCATTTATTTGCAAAGAGAGAGAGGGTGGGGAATAGGGCCTCTAGCCTCTGCAAATGAACTCCAGATGGCTGTACCATCTTGTGCATCTGGCTTTATGTGGGTATGAGGGAATCAAACCCAGGTTGTTAGACATTGCAAGCAAGCGCCTTAACTAGTGAACCATCTCTCTAGCCCTCTTGCCCAGATTTAACTTCCTCTTATTTTCATTACTAGTTGGCAGTTTATTTTGTTCTCTGTAGGATCTTTAGGCCACTTCGTCACTTCAACAGTGTTTATAGTACTAACCTCTTATTTATCAGTCCATCTTGTTGTAGACTTGTACATTTCCCTTTTGTATTACTCTTGTGACTCTGGGTGGAGCTTATTGGTAGAAGATACCACACTGGCTGGACTTCTCTGGTGTGATCCAGGTGCCAGAGCCTTGTTTCTGCTGGTTTTGTTTGTTGGAGCTGTCCCTTGGAGGTTAAGTGCTAGAGATTGCCTTCTACCTGCCTAGCTGTGTAGTAGGCCAGACTGCTCTGCTGGGATCCCTGAGGTCTGTGCGAACCCACAGGTCTGTTTGGCTACTCTGCTTGTGCTGGGGTCACAGAGTACATGTGCATTAGGATGGGTAGGCCCGGCTGCCTGCTGCTGCAACCTTGAGGTACTGGAGGTCTGTGTGGATGGGTGTAAAGGTCTAGCTATCTGGTTCTGAAGCTGGGTCCTAGAGGTATGTGTGGGTGGGTGGGCAGGATGACTAGCCAGAAATCTTACATTTCTATTTAAATGCAAATTTATGACCACATAGACTTGTTTTCCATGCAGGTGGAAACAGGTTGCACTGGTGTTGAAGGACCACAACAATGAAAGTTGCCTTCTAAACATTTTCCACATCACAGGCCCCTCTGAGAATCTCATGAGGATTTTAAAGATCATGATGGAAGGGTTGTAGGGCCACACAGGAGTAACCAGGGTCAGACAAACATCATCAGGGGACAGATTTGGAGGTCCATGCTGAACCACCTGCAGCACTGGGGAGCTACTCCATGACAGTTAAAGCTGTTTCAGGTCCCTACTGTTACCTGTTGATTTTGATCTTGGGAGGCACAAAGTCTGCTCCATCTGAACTGTATCTAAATTTAATTTTATATATGAAAAAGCTGAATTTCTGAGGGAAAAAAAAACAAACTTGGACTGTAATCAATTAGTCACACAGCCAGTAATTAGCTTAGTCAGTTAGCTGGTGGCCTGTCACTGAGTCACCTTGCTCCTGATTAAGACACCATTATTTCTCCCTGGGTTGGCTACACTATTTGGTACATAGCTGAATCAAGAGAGTGATGTTGGGAATGTATCAGCGAGTAACTGCTGATAAATAGGGAGATGTCTGCAAGGTCCTTACCATTTGCCCACTTATTCACAGACCATTTTAACATAAAGCTAATGATACTTTATGAGTCTATTTCCCTCTTTTTGTTGCTTCCCTAAAAATTGGAAGTACAGTCACAGCCATAAAAGTAAAATAAGTTAATCTTCATGCAAAAGTAGTATAAGAAAGGGAACAAATGGCATACACCCTGGTTTAATACGAGCACAGAGCTCTGACTTTGTCCAGAAGAGGCTTGTGTTCTTCTCTCACAACTGTGGAATTCAAGACAAGACAGGCTATTTGGTACTAGCTGAGTTTTGTAATCATTCTTCAGAGCTCCTTCAAGCTAAGGAGTATGAATGCTAAACGAATAAATAAACAGACAGAAAGTGTGAATTACTCTTATAATCAAATTATGTATTCACATATACATTTTTATATTGCAACAAAGACATAAAAACTTGGAAGAATTTCTAAACAACACTCAAACACAAAATTAACACATTTTAAAAGTCATTAAAATAACCAGGCTCATCAGTATTCCTTAGTCTGCTAATGCTGACCCTTCCTCAATGGTTAGGAATATGTTCTTCCTTAAGCTTAAAATCCTCTTTTTTGGGCTGGAGAGATGGCTTAGTGGTTAAGTGTTTGCCTGTAAAGCCTAAGGACTCTGGTTCGAGACTCAATTCCCCAGAACCCATGTTGGCCAGATGCACAAGGGGGGGAGACGCATGAATCTGGAGTTTGTTTGCAGTGGCTGGAGGCCCTGGCATGCCCATTATCTCTCTCTCTCTCTTTATCTCTCTGTCTGTCTGTCTGTCTCTCTCTCTCTATCTGCCTCTTTCTCTCTGTAGTTTTCAAATAAATAAAAATTTCATTTAAAAATCCTCTTTTTTAACCCACAAAATTCTCAATCAGTAGTCAAGATTTAGCATTAGCTATGATACTTTCCTAAGCATAGTGTATACAACATCATTTGATTACATACTTTACTATGTAGTATAATGCTGTTTTCTTCCTATTGGGCTACCAGATTAGGAGACTTACTCATTTTTATCTTTCCAGCACCAGCTGGAATTGTCCAGGAGGGTAAAAGATGAGGAGGAGTGGTGAGATGCCCAAGTTACCAGTGACTATGAAAGTGAATGGTAGACAAGGTGACAAGAATGTGTAGAGTTTGTACTCATTACCTTTGTTGCCTGGACAATTCCAGCTGCTCAGTATATCTAACACCTTTGAAGAGATTTTCATACTGCTGTTCGTACACAAACTCATACCCATCACTCAAGAATGGTTATTCTAATCACTAAAATGTGTCACCCCAACATAGTATGTTCTATTCTAAAACAGTTTTATAACCTTCAGTTTTCCTTGCCTTTCATTCCTACTAAATGATATTTCAACTATATAAAGACTTCCATTTGCTTTTTATGACATTATCAGATCACCCTAGAACATGATTCCTTCTTACTCCAAATTTCATGGCTGGTTACTTTCAATTTTTTTCTTTCTATAATCTTGTTTCCTTTCATCTTCCACTAATTCTATTTTTTTATTTTTTTTAATTTTATTTTTGTTTTTTTTTTAAACTCAAAAGCTGTTTATTTTTAAAACAGTGTTTTAGGAAGCAACAAAGGGTCATATTTGGCAGGACACTGGTTTTTCTGACTTGTTCTCTGTTGGGTACAGGATTATATGGGCACATTGTCAAACTTCCTATCCTTTTCTCATATGGTCTAACTAACACAGCCACTGTGTTATATAATATAGAAAGGAGGTGGCATCACTGCTGAATAGAAGGGAGCTGCTACAATTGGCCCTCCCCTGCCAATCCCTTCTCCTCCTCTGTCTTCTACTGGTATTGAGACCACTAGATACTTCTGGAGAAAATATCATGGACTTCCACATTATTGCCACTGTATAAATACGGATGGAAGCCAGTGAGCAGTCAAGGCTCCTGAAGAACTTTACTCTTCTTAAAATAAACATGTGACTTTTGAATTCTACTTATTGTTTTCAAGCCAACTTTCTATTTCAGGCATTTGTGACACATTATGTCCAAACCTATTGGCTTTCCTTTCTCATGGGGCCTCAGTTCTGCCTCAACCACCAATACAAACATCTGCTGTTTGCTGCACTGCTGCCTTCACATGGATATAGTAACTGGACTCTCATTCTAGGGCTTCCCTGGGAATCTTCTGAGCCCTGAGACATTATCAAACTATTAGCACAGGGCAGTGGACACTCTCTGAAGCAAATTTCCACCAATGGAGTTAGAAGCTGCTGGAAAAATTCTTCTCTCTCCTTTCTCATCTCCATCTCCAGAGTGCCCTGTATGTGGCTTGCTGAACAACCTCTGATGTTACACAATCAAGCAGCAACCATCTCAGGAATACCCCATCCTATCTTTGTTTTCACTCTGCCTCATTTCTCTTTTGTTTGTCCCTCACTTCCTTGAAAATATGCCACGTTCCTTCTGCCAAATACACGGACTCAAGAAAATGCTAGTAACCCAGAATAGAATACTTCCTCTTTTCCAGTAACTTCACTCTAAAAAGAAAATTGACTTCTAATTCACAGAGAGAACAGAGACAACCTGGTGTGAAGCCATTCACTTTTTGTGTTCAGCAGATACATGCATTTAATGATGTCTCCATCCTTGTCCTCAGTTTTGACAGAGATATCATCTCTTCACCATAAGTCTAATGCTGTCATAGTTTGGATCTTCTCCCTTTCTAAAGGACCATTCACTGCAATTCTCTTCTCTTTCATATTGATTTCTCCTTTTCTGATGCTCTATCCCTACAGGTCTACAGATCACTGTATCTATTCAATTTTATAAAATTCTTCCTAAAACTGTTATTCCTATTCTATTCTTACCTTCTACTTATGTGGAAGAGATTTTTAAAAGTCATTAACAGTTCCAACCTTTACCATTTTAAAATATACTCTTCAGGCTGTGAGTTAAATATGCTGTAGTTAAACCTTAAGCTAGGTAAACAAAGGACACTAATTATTTTATCATTATCAATGGACATTTTGAGTTTCAATACTGACCTCCTTAATAGTCTTAACCCTTTGGAATACCCTTTCCTGCCCTTCCTCCTTTGGTTCCAGAAACCTGCTCTTTTGAAAACCCCATTTTAACTGCTCTTTTTCAGATCCCTTTGGTAATATCATTTCTTCTGACTAACTTTTACCTTTGAAGAGGAGATTCTACTTCTTATACTATTATTCCTCAACCCATACTCTTCTTATAGGATCACATCCACTGACAGGATTATAATTAATGCCAATATTTACTGGTTTCCACATCCCTGTATAACTCAGATGTATATCTCAAGTACTAGGTTCTAATAGCAAAAGTCTCTTGAATGTACTGTGATGTTTTATCCACAGTGCTCTTCTCTGTGAGTTCCATCCCTCAAACTTTTCTCCTTTAGAAACTCACTAAAGAATGCCATGTTTGTTAATTCTTCCTTGATTTTTCAAATCTAGTTTGGGGAGACATTCTGGTAAATAACCTCTAAAAATATTCTTCATATGATAAATTTCTCTATACTAACCACCAGGTAGAAAGAAGAGGACGTAGACCATACACAAGCAAGAAGTCCCTCTGCAGGTCCAAGCTGCTCTAGCACGGAGATATTCCAGATAACAAGGAAAGGCCAAGGTCTTTGAGACATAGTTTATTCACCCTTAGAGGTCCCTGAGACCCTTTCAGGTAATAAATAAAATGAAACTATAATAACATGAAGACGCTGTTTTCCTTTCTACCATATGAGCATTTGTATTGATGATGTAAAAGTAATATTAGGTAAAAATTTTTGAATTCTTATATGGATTCAAGGAAGTGGTATCAAACCAGTGGCTGCCTTCTTCACCACCACTACTCACTATAAAAGAGAATTCTAATTTCACTTGAAAATGTCCTTGATGAAACAATAAAAGTAATTAATTTTAAATCACAATCCTTGAGTGTGAATCTTTACTAGTCTATATGGAAAAATTAAGAAGTGCATATAGGGCTGGGGAGATGGCTCAGTAATTAAAGGCGTTTGTCTGCAAAACCTGGACGTCATTCCTCAGCATGAAACCGGATGCAAAGTAGCTTAATGTCTCTCCTTTCTACCTGGTTTTCTCTTTTTGTCTCTCTTCTTGCTCTCCCCCTAGTATATGCACCCCTTTATTTTTCTCTCCTTTTTTATATCTCCCTTTTCCTCTGTCCTCCCTACTTTTTTCCCCAATTACATCAAGTCTTGGACTCAAAATAAAAAGATATGGGATTGATCTGCATCCCCAATGGAGAAGGCATCTTCAGAAAAGGGGCAGGGAAGAGGGAAAGGATGGTACCAACATATGATGTTTACATACAAAATATGTCCATACTTAATAATAAAGAAATAAAGTATATATTAAAAAATAGATAGTGCTTTTATCTCAAGGCATATACCACAAAGGTATGTTGAGCCAAGAAAATCTGAAGATCATGGTTGCAATGGCAAGAGACCCTGACTCAAAGAAGGTAAACCACAGACACTTGAGGTTGGCTTTTGACCTGCACATGCATGGCATTGCATATGCTTTTCCACATACACACATGCACACATGCATAAACACATGCACATACACACACACTTGGAGAAAAATTTTTTGGAAGTGTATATAGAGTAACACAGTGCTGCACTTTGAAGCAGGATGGTATTGTGTAGATATTTCCTGCAAATTGAAACATTCCCTTCTGGAGGGAGAAGGATCCTAAGACTCAGCAAGCTAATGAAACTTGAGGCTCAGGAAGCTTAAGACATTTATATGACCAGGGAGGCTCAGAAAATTAGAAGACTAATGGGGCCACCCTTCAAGGTCATATAAGCAATAAATAATTCTTGGAGAAGGAGGAGATTCCTGCAAATTGAGCAGGAAGCTCCAGGATGCAGTCCTGGGAGTTATCACCTGTGCTGAGGTTGGCTTTTCCATGACACACCTAACTGGGTCACCCTGGCTCCTCTAAATAACCTCCCCATGATGCTCGTGCAGTTCCTTCTATAAACTAAACTAGACTTGGGTGTAATCATGTTTTTGGTCTGTTCTTATTACCTGATCTGGAAATAAATGATTGCTAATGGCACTCCAAGAAAAAACACATAATAGATGGCTATCTTAAAAAACATGGATTGGAGAGATGGCTTAGTGGTTAAGGCATTTCCCTGCAAAACCACAGGACTTCGGTTTGACTCTTTAGGACCCATGTAAGCCAAATGCACAAGAGGGCACATGTGTCGAGTTCATTTGCAGTGGCTGGAGGCCCTGACATGCTCATTCTCTCTCTCCCCCACTCTCTGCCTCTTTATCTTTCTCTTAAATAAATACAAATAAAGTTGTTTTTTTTTAAAAAAAACAAAACAAAACAAAACAAAAACCTTGAATCTGGGCATGGTGGTGCATGCCTTTAATCCCAGCACTTGGAAGGTGCAGGCAGGAGAATCACTGTGAGTTCAAGGCCAGCTTGAGACTATATCGTGAATTCCAGCTTCAATCTGGGCAAGAGTAAGTCTCTACCTCAAAAAACCAAAAATTAAAAATAAAATAAAAGGCATTGTTCAATTTTTCTCATCAGAATTAAGCTTCTTATTCTTTGAATGTGTGTGGTATGTGGTCATGTATTTGTACATGTGTGCATGAACATGCATATGTACTTGTGTGTCTGTCTGTGTGGAGGCCAGAGACAAACCTGTGCATTATCCTCAGGAACATGTTTCACTTCTTTTGTGACTAAGTCTCTAATTCAGCTGGACCTCACCTACAAATCCAGACAAACTGGGCACTTGGCTCCAGAGATCCTGCTGTCTCTACTCCCACTATGAGCACATAGTTTTAGTCACATGCCTCCATGCTGTGCATGTTTTATGGGTACTGAAGACCAAACTCAGGTCCTTGTGCTTGCAAAATAACTGCTTTACCAACTGCAGTATTTCTCCAGTGCAGTCTTCTTTTTAGAAAGAGCTATTTTTACTTAAAGGGATGATTGATAAGCAAACAATAGTTATTTAGACTTGAGAATTTGGCAAATATTTCCTAAAAGTTAGTGAGCAAGCATGTCACTCCAAGGGAAATAACTGACTATGTTTGCTGCCAATGATAAAATTCAGTCTTTCAAGTAAAAATAAGAATCCTGTAAAACATTACCACCTGTATCTTTGACAGCTTCCTATTTTCTGATAGTTTTAAAAATGAGATTGGTCTTGATATTAACAATATAGTATTTTGGTATTGTATAATACAATGTGTCAAAGCATAGCAGGAATGTCTAGCTAAGTGAATCAATATTTTTCAAATGACCAATGAACAAAGTTAGAACTCAAACATGGGAAAGAAATCCTTTGAAAATTGAAGAAAGACTAATGGATTTTAATTTTATAGAATAAGAAAAGTTTACAGTAATGGCTTAAGATTCACATTGGAACTAACCTTTAAGAAGCTAAAGCTTGGCAAATTCTGATGCATTTATTAAAAAAGAATATCTACAATTATCTGAAAAGATTATTAAATACTCTTCTTTTTACCAAATACATATCTGCTTGAGGCCAGATTTTCTCCATATATTTCAACTAAAACAACATTTCTATAGCAGATTGACTGCAGAATCAGATAAGAGAGGCCAGCTGTCTTCTATTATGCCAGATATTAAAAAGATTTGAAAAGTTTAAACCAACTCTAATCTTCTCCCTGATTGTTCTTTAGAAAACACATTTTTTAAAAAAGAAAAAATTAAAAACAAAAAAGAATTCCTGGATATCCTGCACCAAAGGGTGCTTGCAGTGCAGAGTGAATAGACAAGGTCCCAGCTTCTCCCAGTACCCTGGTCCCAGTAGGACCCCTGTGGCTGGTTTGGGGCTGCTTGGAGCCCATGAGCTTGCTAGGGAAGCAGTTCTCTTGCTCTGCCTTCCTGCCCCTGGGTACCTATATCCTTATTCACCTGAGGCAGAGGGAGCAGACCACTGTAGGAGCTGTCTTCTTGCCTCTGGCTCTCTAGCTTCCTGGCTTCTGTTTCCCCAACCTGTGATCCTTATGTGCTAAAATATTCATGCCAGTGGAGTGAGTAGGTCATAGCTCCCAGTTCCCAAGGTACCTTTGATGTAACTGCAATCTCCATACTGCACATCTGTGGTTATAACCCCATTGTATACCACTATACCAATCCAGTTCATATCCAAAACAGAATACCCTATGAAGATTCTACAAGGACAAAAACTTTCTTCCTCCTCAATAGAATAAAGCATTTTGCCAAGATGAGTATAACATAATACAAAAAAGCCAACTAAACTCAGAAAACTGAGAGATTCCCACCAAGGATGTGCAGTCCTACAGTGGAAGCCTCCAATAAAATCATAGAGATATCAACAGAAATTCAATCCCACACACAGCACCAATGAGACCTTGATCAAACGAGTTACTGAACTGGAAGCAAACCATTAAAAAAACAAGAAATGTATCAATGAAATTTAACAGAACATTTAAATCATTTAGCTTTTGATAGTTGGCTTAACTTGATTGAAGAAAAAGTGAGATCCCTCAAAAGAGATATAAATAAATTAAAGGTGAGTCAGGAAATGGAAGATCTCAATGACCAATTGATTCAGCTTAATGAAAACTTGATCAAATGTAAGAATGAATTCTAAGAAGCATCAAGAAAAACAGAGCTTGCACTGAAATTTTACCTCAAAAAAGAGGTGGACTCAATGCAAAATAACACAACAGAAAGCAAAAATCAAATAGAGCTTATAAAAATCCACCACTAGCAGTTTTACTTATGTGGAACACATAAGTACTGACCTGGAAGACAAGACAGAAAAATAGATTGGGATGCCAAAATTTTCACTAAATTCAAAAAATCAAGTGAACAGAATACAAGGAAACTGTGGGATACCCTAAAATGACCAAACATCTGCATCATGGGTATACCATAAGGAGAAGAAATCCAGGCCAGAGGCATACTCAACAAAATTATTGGAGAAAATTTTACATATCTCTCAAAAGAGAATCCCATCCAGATATAAGAAGCCCACAGAACACAAAACAGATGGGAACAAAGAAGAAACTCTCCAAGGCACATGATAGTTAAAACTCTTAACAATGAAAACAAAGAGCAAGAGTATTAAAAGCAGCAAGATAGAAACAACTCACAATAAACAAGGCAATCCATCAGAATTATATCAGACTTCTTAATGGAAATCCTGAAAGCCAGATGGGCCTGGAATGGAACATTTCAAAGTCTAAAAAACTGTGGCTTCCAACACAAGCTACTCTACCCAGCAAAAGTATCCTTCATAATAGGTGGTGAAAGAAAAACTTTCCATGAAATAAATTATGAACACAAAGCCAAACCTACAAAGAATATTTCAGGGAATACTCCACAAAGAAGAGTCAAACAACCAATCTCAATAGCTAACAAAAAGAAGATCACAATAACTAAAATATATCAGGCTTAAAACAGTACATAACACCAGAACGCACCAAACCCCATAAAACACCTCATCATGGTAGGGATCAATTTGAACCTCATAGTAATAACTCTAAATATCAATGGTCTTAACTCACCCATCAAAAGACATAAATTATCAGGGTGGATCAAAAAAAATGGACCTTTCTCTCTCCTGTTTTCCAAGAATCTACCTCACCACTAAAGATAGATACTTCCTCAGGGTGAAAGGATAGAAAATGATATTCCAAGGAAATGGAAATAAAAAAACAAATGGATGTTGCTATATTAATATTTGATAAAATAAACATCAAACCAAAAGTAATCATAAAGCACAAAGAAATCCACTTTTTACTCATCAAGGAAATGATACAACATGAGCACATCACAAACAATTATAAATATATATGCACGAAACACAGGTGCACCAGATTTTATAAAACAAAATCTCCTGGACAACCCAACAAGAATAAATACAAACCCCATCATAGTTGGAGACTTCAATACTCCACTATAATCAATAGACAAGTCATCCAAGCAGAAAATCAACAGGGAAATAATAGAGCTCAACAGTGTCAAATATCAACTAGAACTAATGGATATCTACAGAACTTTCTACCCCAACTCTACAGAATACACATTCTTCTCAGCAGCCACGGAACCTTGTTCAAAATTGTCCACATATTAAAGACCATAAAGTATGCCTCCATAAATTCAGGTAAACTGAAGTATCTTCTTTAATCATATCAGATCACAATGCTTTAAAGCTAGAAATTAAAAATAAGAGGTACATCAAGAAGTCAACCAGTTACTGTAGACTAAACAAGACACTTTTAAAAAATGAATGGGTTGTAAAAGAAGTCAAAAAAGAAATTGTAAAATTCCTAGAATTGAATGATAATGCAAACACAATGAAGATACTAAGGGGAAAATCCACAGTACTACCTGCATAACAAAGACAAAAAGATCCTAAAATAACCTAGCTTTCCACCTAAAGGCATTGGAAAAACAAGAAGAATCCAACACTAAGTGCTCCAGAAAGAAAGAAATAATCATGATAAGAGCAGAAAATAATGAATTGGAAACTAAGAAGGCAATTTAAAAAATCAATGAAATGAAGAACTGGTTCTTTGAAAAAAATAAACAAGCTTAATAGACCCTACCCAATATGATCAATCAATCAATAAATAAATAAAGAGAGAGAGGGGGAAAGCTAGAGAGAGAAAGAGAGAGAATACTGAAATTAACAATATCAGAAATCAAAAACATGAGGTCACAACAGGCATCAATGAACTTGGAAGAATCATCAAAACATAGTTCCAATCATTGGATAATCTGGAAGAAATGAAGAATTCATAGCCATATCCCACCCACCAAAGCTAAACTCAGAACAGATTAATCTCCTAAAAGAAAAAAAAAAAACTATCACAATCATGGAAATTGAAAAGGTAATCAAAAACCTCCTCCAAAAGAAAAGTCCACCTATCACCTATCAAACTGTCTATCAAAAAAGTAAGTGTTATCTCAATTTTCTGGGTGCTAACTCACTCTCCGTTGGAGAATCTGCTTCTCTTTTCCAGATAGATGCAGATCCTAAGAAGAGAGCTGCCCCAACATACCTCAGAAGGGGCCCAACTGAAACTAAGGACAACTGGCGAAATAAGCAAGGGTGATGTTTTCCTGTGAACTGGATACCAGCACAAAGGGGAAGGAGATCAATTCAGAGAAAAATCAACTCCTACCAAATCAGAGAGCCAGAGCCTCAGAGGCCCCCAACACCTCAGCACTGAAGCAGACCAAAAATGAACCCAACATGGCTCAGGGAAATCTTGCGGAAGAGGGGGCGGAAAGAATGTCAGAGTTACATGTTGGGTCATGATTTTCAGAGACATTTATCATACTAATAACTGGGGGCTAACTCCACAATGCACGACCCATTTTCAATAATAAGGAGGGTCTAATGGGAGGGGGTAGATCACAGATGAGCCTAAATAATGGTACCAAACTGCCTGTATTTACTGAAAAGAAAACTAATAAATTAAATTTAAAAAAAAAAAAAAAAAAAAAAAAAAAAAAAAAGAAAAGTCCAGGACTGGATGGCTTCTCAGTTGAATTCTATCAAACTTCCATTGAATAACTGAAACCAATTTTTCTCAACCTGTTTCACATAACCAGAGATGAGGGATTCTTTCCCCACTCCTTTTATGAAGCTAGCATCACCATAATATCAAAAGCAGACAGAGATACAACAAGAAAAGAAATCTATAGGTCTATATTCCTGATGAATTTAGATTCAAAGATCTTTAACAAAATCCTCACAATCAGAACTCAACAACAAATCAATAGCATTATCCACCTTGATCACGTGAATCAATGATTCAGGGATGGATCAACATATGGAAATCAGGCAACATAATACATGACATAAATAAACTTAGACATAAGTACCACATGATTATCACAATTGATGTAGAGAAGGCTTTTGACAAAATACAACATCACTTCACGATCAAAATGCTGAAAAGAATAGGCATGAAGGGCTTATATATCAATACAATAAAGGCTATATATAAAGTACTCAGAATCAAAATAATACTTAATGGGGAAAGACTCAAGTTACCACTGAAATCATGGACAAGACAGGGGTGCCCACTCTTACCACTGCTCTTCAACACAGTACTAGAAATACTAGTGCAAGCAACAAGACAGAAGAAAGAAATAAAAGTGATTCAAATTGGAAAGGAAGAAGTCAAGTTAGCTGTATTAGCAAATGACATTATCCTATACATAAATACCCTAAAGTCTCTACACTAAACTTCTTCTTTTCTTTTCTTTTTTTCTTTTTTTTTTTTTTGTTTTTTTGAGGTAGGGTCTCACTCTAGCCCAGGCTGACCTGGAATTCGCTATGTAGTCTCAGGGTGGCCTTGAACTCACGGTGATCCTCCTACCACTGCCTCCCAAGTGCTGGGATTAAAGGTGTGCGCCACCACACCTGGCTCCCTACCACTAAACTTCTAAAGGTGATTAATTTCTTCCAAAAAGTGGCAGGATGAAAAATCAAAGCATAATATCAGTAGTTTTCTATAAGTAAATGACAAATATACAGAGAAAAAAATTAGTGAGGCTATCCCATTTTTATTAGCAACAAAGACATTAAATACCTCAGAATAAGACCAACCAAGGATGTGAAAGACCTATATAATGAAAACATTAAAAAATGCTCAAGAAAGAAATCAAGGAATACTTGAGAAGATGGAAAGACTTCCTATGCTCCTGGATAGGAAGAATTAATATTGTGAAAATGGCAAGTATACCAAAAGCAATATACAGATTTAATGCAATACCAATAAAAATACCAGCATCATTTTCACAGAGATCAAAATAATGATCTCAATATTCATATGGAATTGCAGTAGGCCTCAGATATCCAAACATATCCTTAGGGGAAAAGAAAAAAATAATAAACTTCTGGAGATATCACCAAAGCAGATCTAAAGCTGCGTTACAAAACCATAGTAACAAAACAGCATGGTAATTGGCATAAGTACAGAACCACAAACCAATGGAACAGAATTGAAGACTCAGAACTTAGATCAAGTAATTATAACTAGTTGACCTCTGACAAAGGAGCCAATAATGTAGACTGCAAAAAGACATAATCTTCAACAAATGTTGTTGGACAAATTGGATGACCACATGTAGAAAAATGAAAGTAGACCCACTACTCTATCCTTATACAAAAATCAAGTCCAAATTGATTAAAGATCTCAATATAAGACTGGGAACTCTTACTCGAAGGAAAAAGAGGAGACACTCTCCATGATATAGGAGTGAGGAAATATTTCATAAACAAAACCCCAGTAGCCCAGGAAATTAAACAATCACACAACCAATGGGATCTCATGAAGCTAAAAGCCTTTTACACAGACAAACACACTGTAATCAGAGCCAATAGATTACCCACTGAATGGGAGAAAATCTTTGCCAGCTATACCACTGACAGAAGCCTAATATCAAGAATCTAAAAAGAACTCAAAAAAAAAACTTAAACAATAAAAACATCAAACAACCCATTCCAAAAGTGGGTCAGAGAACTGAAAAGGGAGTTCTCAGAAGAAGAATTACGAATGACTAGCACACTTAAAATGTCCAACATACCTAACAATTAGGGAAATTAAATGAAAATTAAAACAACCATGAGATTCCACCTTGCTCCAGTAAGGATGGCAATCATTTAAAAAAAAAATCTAACAACAACAGATGTTGGTGAGGATGTAGGGAAAGAAGAATGCTCATTCACTCTTGTTGGGAATGTAAACTTGTACAACCACTGTGGAAATCAATTTGGAGATTCTTGAAAAGGATGAATATGGAGCTACAACAGACCCAGTTATCCCCTTTATGGGTATTTATTTATATTTTTTTGTTATGTCTGTTGCTTAATTTTTTTCTTATTATCAACTTCCATGATTGTAAAAAAATATCCCATGGCAATGCCCTCCCTTCTCCCACTTTCCTCTTTGAATATCCCCTCCCCTAAAGACTGACTTATTGGGTATTTATCCTAAATACAGAGAAATTTGCTCAACCATGCATACAGCTGCTGAATTCATCTTAGCTAAGATCTAAACTCAACCCAGATGCTCAACATTGGCTAAATAGATAACCAATTTGTACATTTACAACATGGAATTCTACTCAGCATTAAATACACACACACATATAATAAAATTTGTAGAAAAATGGACAGACTTGGAACAGATCATACTGAGCGAACTCACACAATCACAGAAAGAAAACTGCTTCATGGTGTCACTTACCTTCAGTTCCTAACCTGGACCTACTCAAGTTGCTGTAGCACCTGATAGGCAACTCAAGGCCCAGACAATAGGGATGGTAGGGCTTGGGGGGAGGGGAGAAAATAGGAGGGGGAAAAACAAACACAAAATTAAATAAAAAATGAACTGATCCCATAGAATCCTTTATCCTACAAAATAGCCTAAAAGATGTAACTCTCAAAAGGAGTAAGGGGGAGCACCTGAAAAGTAGAGCTCTGGTGAGTGAAGGATGAAGTCTAAGCTTAAAAGATTTTTTTTTTTTCTCTCTCTCTGATCTGAATCTCCCAGTACCAGAGATTGATTGCTACCCACATTGAGCTGTTGATCAGAGATACTTACAAGGCCCCTGAATCAAGACAGCTTTCTATCAAAGCACTTGGTTTCCTGATTGCTGAAGACACCATATGTTACTGGTACAGAGTATGGGGAGACCTGGCTCGAATTATGAAGAAAGCCAGTCACTGGACAATTAGCCTCTCTACTGCTGGAAAGCACTACATGAACTACTGGGGGAAAACGGTCTGAGCAACCAGAAGTCTAAACTACTCAGAAGCAAACACCCTGACATGATGTTCACACTAGTTCAATAATGGCATACAGCCTCACTGGGTAACCAATGGCTTTCTGATTGGCTAAGAGACCCATTCAGTGTAAAGGAACCCATATCTAGAATTGGGTTCAGAATCAGAATCCTATGGAGACAAAGATTATGTTCTCCAGTGTCAAACTCTCACTAGTCTTTGGCTAAGAGAGGGATCACATGCATCAAATTCTCCCTAAATTAATAATGCCTATCCCATGTAAACTATGTTGACTTCACTCTCTGTTGGAGTATCTGTTCTTCTTTTTCAGAATGTAGTGGAAAAGGAGGTGGAAAGAGTTTAAGAGCCACAGGTTGAGAAATCATGCCCAGAGGCATCCCTCCCCCTCAAATAACTGACTACTGCTCCCACAATGCATAAACTACAATCCCATGCGGAATACCTGCAACCCTACTGAGGAGCATCCCCAACAGAATGGGGGCAGGGACAAGGGAAAAGAAGTATCAACACATGATGTATCCACATGAAACATCTTGTCAATAATAATAATAATAATAATAATAATAATAATAATAATAATAAGCTTTATTAAAAAGAAAGCATTATATACCTTTATTAAGTAGGCTTCATTCCAGGAAAGCAGGGGTGGGTCGATATCAGGAAATTGGTCAATATAATACACAACATAAATAAACTTATCCATATGAACCACATGATCATCACAATTGATACAGAGAAAGCCTTTGACAAAATACAACAGCACTCACTGTATGATAAGAAGTCTGGAAAGGATAGGCATGGAGGGTTTATATCACAACATAATAAAGGTTTTATATATAAAGGACCCAAAGCCCATGTAATACTTAATGGGGAAAGACTCAAGTTCCCACTGAGATGGGGAACAAGACAGGGGTACCCACTCTCACCATTGTTCTTCAACATAGTACTAGAAGTACTAGCCCAACCAATAAGATAGGAGAAAGAAATAAGAGAGATTCATATTGGAAAGGAAAAAGTCAAGTTAGTTCTATTTGCAGATGACATGATCCCCCAAATAACTGACTACTGCTCCCACAATGCATAAACCACAACCCCATTCTGGGGGGAATATTTCAAACCCCTCTGAGGACCATCCCCAATGGAAGAGGGTACCAACACATGATGTATCCATATGAAACATCTTGTTAATAATAATAATCATCATTAAAAAAGAAATATAATTCCCACAGAAATCTAAAAATGAGTACAGGTTAAAGATGCTGTTCTACTCAAAAGAATTGCTACTACTACAAACAGTTCAAAATACAAGTCAGGGTTACAGTAATGCACTTGCTATGCATGCTTGAGGACCAGAGTTTAGAATACCAGGGCCCATGTGTTGTAAATACCTAGTCATTGCTCAGCAAGCACATCTGACAAAGATCAGCCAATGGAAGGAAAGGTTGTATTGTGGCTTATAGTCTAGAGGGGAAGATTCATGATGGCAGGGGAAAAGATGGCATGAGCAGAGGCTGAACATCAGCACTGCCACTACAGGTAGAAAATGACAGCAAGAGAGTGAGCCAAAATATGGCAAGGAGGTGCTGGCTATATTACCCAAAAGCCCATCTCCAAGAACACACCTCCTCCAGCAAGATTCCTCCTCTCCAAATTGCCACAAGCTGAGGTCCAAACATTCAAGACACATGATTTTATAGGGGACATATGATTCAAGTCATCATACTATATAAAGTTAGATGCTATAGTGGGTATATATAATTCCATTGCTTCTGGCAAGATGGGAGATGGAAACAGGAAAATGTCCAAATGCTCTTGATCTAGGTAGCTTGTCAAATGCTTCAGTGAGCAACAGAGAGACTTAGACTCAAACAAGATGGAAAGTAAGGGCTGACATCTGAGCTTGTCTTCTAACTTCTATGCATGCACCACTACAAGAGTGTATGCACTATCACACACATACACCTGTTATATACACATACACACACACACACACACACACACACACACACACACACACACATATATATATATATATATATATATAACTTCATTTGTGACCCTTACATTTTCTATCAATATATAAAATGGTATATGCACAAACATATGACATGAAAGTAGAAGTGAATGTGTCTAAGGGAAGAAAAGGGACCAAACAGGAAGGAAAGAGAAAGGAAAGTAGGGGTCATGGAGAAACATATGTCCAATATAGATTATGCACTGTATGCAAATGCCCTATGTAACTCAGTACCATGTACAATGAAACCAAAAATAGATAATTTAAAAGGAGTTAATTAAACCATGGAGAGACCTGATTGGAATCCAGAGAACAGCCAATCCTTATATAATTAGCCCATCTACTGCTGGAAGGCACTACTTGGGGAAAGTGGCCAACATCTGTCCAAGCAACTCAAAGTCTAAGCGACTCAGAAATAAACAGCCTCATGTGATGCTCACACATTGCAATAGTGGCACACAGCCATGGTGGGTAACCATCTGCTCTTGGATTGGCTAACAGATCCATTCAGTAGAAAGGAAGCCATATCTCCAACTGGAAAACAAATCAGAATGTTATCCAGATAATGATTCTGCTTTTCATTGTCAAGCAACCACTAACCTTACAGTATAAAAGTGTCTAAACCTTTATAATTCTCTCTAAATTTATAAAGGTTATCTCATTTAACTGGCATTGACTTTACTCTCCCTTGGAGAATCTGCTTCTCTTTTTCAGATGGGACTGGACTAGAGGAGATAAATGACCCAGAAGCTCCACCCAAGCCCCAGCTGAAACCACAGAGGAATTGGGGAAATAAGCAAGAATGCTGCTCTCATAGTTAAGCTGATATCAGCACAAGGGTGATGGAGAAGCATACTGAGGACACTCAAAACCTACCAAACCAGACATCTAGATGCTCCTAAGTGCCCATTACTGATGTAGACTTAAAGTGCTCCCAGCATGGCTCAGGGAATCTTGTGGAAGAGGGGACAGAAAGAGTATTAGAGACACAATTTGGGACATTTTACACACAGACACTGCCTCTCCCCCATGACTGACTGCTGCCCCATAATGCATAATTTATAATACCCATGGGGTTGACCTGCATCCCCAATGAGGAAGGCCTCTTCAGAAAATGGGCAGGGAGGAGGGAAATGATGGTACCAACATGTGATGTTTACATACAAAATTTGTCCATATCTAATAATAAATAAATAAATAAATAAGGGCTAGAGTGATAGCTCAGTGGCTAAGGTGCTTGCCAGCAAAGCCTCAGGAAAGGGATTTTATTCCCCAGTACACACATCAAGCCGTATGCACAAGGTGGCATATGAATTTGGAGTTTGTTTGTAGTGGCTAGATGCCCAAATGCACCCATTTTCTGTCTCTCCATCCCTGTCTTTTTTGTTCTCTCTCTCTCTCTCTTTCTCTCTCTCTCTCTCTCAACCTTTCTCTTCTCACTCGTTGCAAAGCATAATTAATTAATTATTAATTAAAATATCTTTTAAAAAAGAAAGAAATTAATGCCCAGGGATACCTGCTTATGGGACTGGGAATTCCTCAAAGGAATTTATTCTTGAGTCTCTTCTCTCAAATGCAAGTGTTCATGGTTTTCCTTACTTAACCCTGTCTGTCACCAGAGTGCTGTTACTACCAGTCCATTTGGATTACACTGTGTGATGCTCTGGCCATTTCTTTCAACTCAACATTCACTTAATTTTCTCCATCCTGGTTGCTTTCTTTGCACCCTGGATTAATGAAAAGTGGCTTTTTTCTTCTTTTTGAATTTATCATTTACAATTTCTCTCATCTCCTGTCTGCTAGAACTGGGCTCTCTGAATGAGCTACTTCTCTGATGGCATTACCAAGAGGCAACTGATCATTCTCCATGAAGCAGAGTCAGGAAGTGGACTGGGCATTCTTCTGCTCCTGAGTATGGTTTTATATGATATTCTGCCCCCGTAGGCAACACACATCATTTTGAAGTCACTGTCATCCACCTTCTACCTTCTTTGCCAGGTACCCTTACATAGTCATTAGTAGACCATCTTCCTTTCTGATTTCTTATTATTCTAGCTAAAAAACAATTTACATTTCCTGACCTTTAAATTATTTCTATTCTATTTCTATGCTCACATCTTAGAGTTTATTATCACCAGGAACTTTTTAACTCTACAAAAATCATACTTTTCCTAAGTGTAGTCATGCATTTTTTTCTATTCCCTTGATGTGTCTCTCTCCCCACATCTTTTCTTCAGCATTTATGACCTCCACATCCTTGTGCCTTCAGCTGCATTTTGACATTGGACATTGATAAACTTTTCTGTTTCATTTTTACCCTGAGGCATATTTCTTCAGTCACTTAGTGGCCAAACTGTTCAAAGTGCCAATGTGCTTGTTTTCTGTAACTTGTCTGGTAAACTGATTTTTATATATCTCCAACTAATTACCATTTCTGCTCCCTGTCACAGAGTTCTAAGTCTTTCATGGAGTTTAATGCCACTGGAAAATTATTTTCTCTAACTCCATGTAGTATCTAAAGACTACCTCAACTTGTGGATTTCCAGAGTCAATTCTTTTCAACTTTTCTTACCTTCCACATGCCCTTCCTTAAAAATAGCCCTTGTGTAACAGGAATGTATTTTATTCCCCTCCTTCAGATCAGTGAAAGAATGTTATGATGTGGTTTCTCTATTTCCTGGTATTCATACCCACAACTATATCTGCACATAACTTTTTTACTCACTTTTAAATACTTTGTTTATTTGAAAGAGATATAGAATTAATGAGAAAGAGAGAGAGAGTGGGTGTGCAAGGGTATCTAGCCATTGTAAATGAACTATAGATGAATGTGCCACTTTGTGCATTTGGCTGTACATGGCTACTGGAAATTGAATCTGGGCCCTTAGGCTTTACAGGCAAACTACTGAGCCATCTTTCCAGACCTGCTTCCTCCATTTTGGTCACAGTGGGAGAGTCAGAAAGTGTCCTTTGTAAGGATACACTTTACTCCTGAAAGATGGAGATGTGCTGCATAATATTTCCATCTCCAGGAACATGGCAGAGAGGTGAAGAATAGGTCCAGAAGGCATTCAGAATATTATTATTTAAAGCTAGTGACCAAGCAGGATAACCAGTTTTCTATATGTAGACAATTTAGTTCCTTCTAGCTAACCTTTGATCCCATTTCAGTGGTATGCACTCCTTAAGGCACACTTAGAATCCCAACTAAGTACTGAGTACTGGGCAGGAGGAATAGAGGACAGTACATTGACTAACTGTTCTTCTGGTTCTCCTGTGCATCAAGCTGCAAAGAGATCTCACATTTATTTATTTATTTCAATTATTGTTTTATTGACAACTTCCATGATTGTAAAAAATATCCCATGTTAATTCCCTCCCTCTTCCCACTTTCCTCTTTGAATCTCCACTCTCTTTCATATCCATCTCTCTCAATTAGTCTCTCTTTTATTTTGATGTCATTATCTTTTCCTCCTATTATGATGGTCTTGTGTAGGTAGTATCAGGCACTGTGAGGTCATGGATATCCAGGTCATTTTGTGTCTGGAGGAGCACATTGTAAGGAGTCCTACCCTTCCTTTGGCTCTTACATTCTTTCTGCCACCTATTCCACAATAGACCCTGAGCCTTGGAAGATGTGACAGAGATATTTCAGTGCTGAGCATTCCTCTGTCACTTCTGCTCAGCACCATGGTGCCTTCTGAATCATCCCAAGGTTACTGCCATCTGAAAAGAGAAGGTTCTCTAACCAAAAGTGAGAGTATCATTGATATATGGGTATGAACTTTAAGAGAAGTACTTACTGGGAAGTTTGATAAGCACAGTATATACATTTAGCCAGGCATCAGCAGATGTTACATCCCTAGGATTCATGACTGCCCTGTTGTAGGTTTTCAGTATCAGGGATGTATTCCCTCCCATGGAGCTGGCCTCCAGTCCAATTAGAGAATGGTTGGTTTCCACCATAAAAGACATGCCACTACTGCACCCTTTGGCTCATTTGGCCTGGCTGACCAAATATAAGGCTTGTAGTGTCCCTTGTTGATTGTTGTGATTGGTGATTTCTCTCGCTCCCATTGAACTACATGCAGCATGGCTTTTTCCGTCTTTCTGTCAGTTGGTCTACATGGGGGAGGTTTTCAGCTCAGTTTCAGCAGGATTTCTCAGTGACCTTGCAACCCAAGTATGTGAATTCTTCAGCAATAGGGTCTTGCCATCTATTCCTGCTGGGAAACCAAGGGCCTCAGCAATGGCTTGTGATGTTTGGGGGGCATCAGGGACCTCCCTGGCCAACAACTCACTGGAAAATATCCCATCCTTGGCACTGAAATTTTTCTAGTAACAATCTGTTTCCTGAGTGTTCCATTGTCCAAAAAAGTAGGTTTCCATATGACTTATTTATATCCTCTTATATTTTGATTAACTCTCCCTCCACTTTTCCTTACTCAATCTCTTCCCCTAACCTCACTTAGGCTTTTCACCCTGATATATATATATATACACGCATATACATACACATAATCTCTATCCTATTAAGCACCCCCTTTCTATTCCCTTCATATCTCCTTTCTAGCTTACTGGCATCTGCTACTGAAATCTCACATTTTTTTTAATAGTCCGCCATCAACAATAAAAAAGACAAACCCCTCAGATCTTTGCTTGTCCACATGGTAACCTGCTAATGGACATTCTAACATTATGATGGATGGATAGAGAACAGGAGCAAGATATCTTTTTTCTATAGGCAGTCATCCAGAGATGAGGCCCAAGGAGAACATAGATGTCACCTTGCTTGCCTGGACAGGACTAGAAACTGCTTCTGATTCAGTATCATCCAAGATGGGTGCAAACAACAGAAAAGAACTTCCTTCTTCTTCTTCTTCCACATTGTCTAGGGCTCAGCACACACATAGGCTGGCCCTTTGTGAGTTAACCTCTTGAGTCCACCAATCAATCAGGTCTCTCCCTTATACACAGGAGTCTGATGAATAGGCTCATCCTCCTAATGGGATGTTTGATCCATATGAAAGAGCCTAACCACATGAGTGGATCTCTCTTGGATTTTCTTCTTACCTCATGGCCCTAGTTTTTTTGCTCCTGTGATAAGCTCTTTGCCAATATGAGGGAGATCACTGCCTCTCTTCCCTCATTCCAGCCTGGCTGGGAAGAGGGAGAACTTCTTTTGGCTCAAGCTTCCTTGCTAGCCTTCCTTCCATATCCTGACTCTCCCGAAAACAAGTCTCATAAATCCTAATCAGCCCTAGGTCCTTCTGACACTAGCTCCCCCAGTCACCTGTAATACAGAATTAGATTAAGCATATGATAGATAAACTCAAAGAACTATAAGATGAAGATGTTTGCCCCTTTTTTCTATGTAGCCAACTTACCGTCTCTTATCTCTTCCTTACTCTTAATAACATTTAATATCCCCAAACACTACAAGAAGGGACTGGTTGCTATTAAATACATATGCTGCTCTGTTGTAAAAATATTAATTTATATTCAGTTACTGTGCATAAGAAATTAAATAGAAGGGAAGAAACTTTTAGGTAAGATGGCAGATTACAAATCTCACCAATGAAAACCAGGGAAAGAAAACAGTCAAAATAATTCACAATAAAAATGAGTGTTTGGTGGGGTGTGGGCTGGAGACATGGCTGAGGATTCCTCAGTACACACATGTGCACAAAGTGGCACATGCTTCTGGAAAGTTTGCAGTGGCTAGTGGTCCTGATGTACCCATTCCCACTGTCTGTCTCTCTTCTCTGTACCTCTCATCTCTCTCTGCTTGTAAATTAATTAATTAATTAATTAATTAAAAATAAGTCTTTTCTGCATGAAAAAGATCTTTAAACAAACTTACTAATCCTGG
This sequence comes from Jaculus jaculus, assembly GCF_020740685.1. NCBI lineage: Eukaryota > Metazoa > Chordata > Mammalia > Rodentia > Dipodidae > Jaculus > Jaculus jaculus. Next base: position 65,372,997 of record NC_059102.1, read on the forward strand.
TAAAATCTTTGTGTGGAAGCAGGTCAGTGCCGTGAACTGGCAAAGCTGGGACCAGCAGTCTGAGGGAAAACAGGGTCTTGGGATGTGGGCAAGGAGTCAGCAAAGTGACAAACAGACACACACACAAGGTTGATGTATCTGAGTGTATTTTACTGAAGTAGAGCATCAGGTTATATACAATTCTGGCTGCATAAGCTTAGCCTTTGTTTATTTAAGTGGTATAATTTTTATGAATAGCCTGTTCCAGGAGAGGCACAAATACATTGAATAAAGATTACAATCACAAATTTAATAGTTAATATCTCACAAAAATCAGTGTTAGACAGTCAGTGGTTACAAATGACGTTTGGTTTTCAGCCTGCTTCAAGCATCAAGTATTTTTAACAAAAGTTCTAACAGGGCGACTTCATAACTCTAGTATATTTTCTTCCTTGAACCATGCCATAAAAATGTAAGCAAGCATCAAGGTGGCTTCAACATAGGAAGTCTGTTCACAAAAGTTAAAGATTACCAAGAAACATGCTTCTCACCATTGTTTACTAGAGTATCCCCATTCCTATACACTCCTGTATAAGGTAATGGTTCATTGATTGGTTCTGGACCTTGGAATTCTGACTATGGCTTGAAACAATAGCGGGGTCTTTGGAGGAAGTGTCACACCATCAGGTGACTCAATTTTATGGAAACTTATTCCATATCTAATTTTTAGTAAATTGTGAAAGAACATCATGCTGCTGTCGTATGTCAGGAACAGAACAGTAGTAATGAAGAAAACAGCTATTAGAGAGCCGCAAAAGGCACTACAAGCCTGGAGAATGCACGTACTTCCAGGAGGCTTTCTTCCTTGGAGCTTTTGCCTCGGCCTGGTGAACAGATCATACAGACTCCACTGAAGTTAGCGTGGCAGGTCAGATCTATTGTGAGTTAGCATGGACCTGTGTGCTCAGCAAAACCAAGTGGTGCTGACCACTGAGAATGGATTCTCCTCATACACAATGGTCTTGCAAGTGAGACCAGAATAAATGTCCAGAAAGTAGTTCTTCGCTCACACATAATCCTTTCAGGATTAGAAAAGGCAGAGGACAGAGACTGGCTGAGGTCCATGGGAACCACCAGACAATGTCTCACAACCTCCCTTTCCCCAGATACCAGCCTTGGAAATCCTGAGATGATAGCTGAAGGTCAAGGGCTCCCACTCACCCATTCTTCTCCACAGCACTGAGCTGACACAAACCAAGAATGCACCAAGGAGGGAGCTGACTCTTGCCGGAGGGGCAGGTGGGCTAGACATTCACACTGAAAGGTGAGTGGACTGAATTCCTCTGGGGCAATATATCCCACATCTGCTTCTATACATTTGAACTGGAAATACAAATTGCACCTCTACTATCAATTCAGTTTGCTACATGAAACATCACAGGAAGGGAAAGAATTCAAAACATATATCACCGGGGAAGAAATACTGATTGTTTCAATTTTTTCCTTCTTAAATGTGCTGTATATTTAGTAACACTTAATCTTTTTGATTCATTGTATGTTATAAATAGCTACCTTTTGTCATTTTTAATATTTCTCATCTTTTAATCACCATTCTTGCATGTATATTTCATAATGGCTTTAATTTTGTTTGCACATTGCTCAGTTAGGCTTTAGAATGATGTTGTATGTTTCTCCATCAGTTTATAATTAGCACTCTCTACTACAATCCAATGCATAACTCATACTTTCCATCTCATTCCAATCTCTTCCCCTTTTTCTCTCATCTTTATTTCATTCTCTTTGTAACTAATAACTACAACATTACATAGATATAACAACCTCTAAAATCTATGGACCTTACAAGAATACTAACTTTCCCTTCTCAGATGCTATTCCCACATTTATCTTTTTCAAAGTTGATATAATACTACTTCCTAACGTGACCCACTCTAAGTACTTCCTGCTTATGGTCTTAGTGACAAAACCCATTATACTATAAACCATCTTTATATATTTATATTCTAATAGTTGGTGAAGTCAAGGGGACCAATATTGTTAATGGGTTTGTATGCTATTTGCATAGAGGAACTCTATAGAAGCTATGGTCAGTCCTGAAGCTATTATTTTACTGCAAGAGTAATATAGAGGATTCTGGCAGTTTGAACTCTGGACTGAGACTATAACTTATAAACTATGCACCTAAAAATACAATTGATAACAAATTCAAGTAACAAAATAATCGCAAATATATACATTCCAATACAGAAATATAAAAACAATAAAAATCAAGGTGATATGACTTTTCCAAAAATTAATATTCCCACAGTAATTACCTCCAGTGATAGTAAATGAGACAAAATTCCAGACATAGAACTCCAAGCAATAATCATAAGAATGTTCAATATTTCAAAGAAGAAAACATACTACAGAATGAATCCCAAAAGAATAATAAAAAAGTTAAATGAAACAGAGCAATTGATATAAGATAGGAAAAAGTGATTTAGTAAAGAAATATAAATAGAGAAGAAAAGCTGAAATGAAAAACACAATTAGTCAAATAAAAATGCAGTGGAAAAGCTCACCGACAGAATGAATCACTGAGAGGACAGAATATCTATATTTAAAGATAAGGTGTAGGAACTAGAACATTTAAACAAGGACTAAGATTAAGAAATAAGAAGATGGGCTGGAGAGATGGCTTAGCGGTTAAGCGCTTGCCTGTGAAGCCTAAGGACCCCGGTTCGAGGCTCAGTTCCCCAGGTCCCACGTTAGCCAGATGCACAAGGGGGCGCACGTGTCTGGAGTTCGTTTGCAGAGGCTGGAAGCCCTGGCGCGCCCATTCTCCCTCTCTGCCTCTATCTGTCTTTCTCTCTGTCTGTCACTCTCAAGTAAATAAATAAATAAAAATTTTTAAAAAAAAAGAAAGAAATAAGAAGATATAAAAAGGGGTTGGAAAACTCTATAGAAAACAAATTTAAGAATTATGGGCATAAAAGGAGATTAAGAATTTTGGTCTAAAGGTATAGTACACATTTTCAATAAAACATAGAAGAAGATATGCCAAAATCAAAAAGATGACACCTTAGATTCAGGAATTATTTAGAATTCCAGAGAGATAAGACTATAAAAAAACTGCCTCATCATCATATTATGATTAAATTACTAAATATGCAGAGCAAAGAAAGCATATTGAAAGCAACAAGTCTGATCAGACAATGGAATTATGAAACAAAATGTCTAGCATCTGATAAGACAGATTTTAAAAAAATAAGTCAGAAGAAATAAAGTAACTTTATACTAATCAAAAGAACACTATAACTCTAAACACATATGTACTGAATATGAGAGAGCCCAGTTTCATAAAGCAAACTCTACTAGATATAATGTCACATGTTAATTTAAGCACAATGTTAATGGGGAACTTTGATATCTCACTCCCACCAAACTAAAGCATCTGGATTAAATGACATCACAGATCATGTGGACCTAACCGATATCTCCAGAACATTCTATCCAAACACTACAGAATGCTCATTTTCATTAGCAGCCCATGGAATTCTGCACAAAATAGATCACATATTTGGAATGAAGCAAATCTTAACAAATTTACTATGCTAAAATTATACCTTTTATTCTATCTAATCACAATGGAATGAAACAACAAATCAACTGCAAGAAAAGCTTAAATAAACTCCTGAAGATAAAACAGCACACTGCTTTATGATAAATGTGATACTGAAGAAATGAAGAGAGAAACCAAAAAGTTCTGCAGCTGAATTATAATGAAATACAAAAACTTACTGTATACAATGAAAGCAATCCTTAGAAGGGTTTTTATAGCTCTGAATGCCTGCATTAATTAATCAGAGGTCTCAAATAAATAAGAGTAATATAACTCAAGGCCTTGGAAAAACAAGAAGGAACAAACTCAAAAGCATTAAACAGAAATAAATGATTAGGATCAGGACAAACTTTAGTGAGATGAAAATGATCAAGATAGTGTAGTGGGGATCAGTAATTCCAGTGCATCTACAGTGAGATGGGAGGCAGAGACATGAAAATCCCCTGGAAGATTCTAGGCCAGCTAGCCTTGTGAACAATAAGATCCTGCTTCTAACAAGATAGCATGCAATGACCAATATTCAATGTTGTCCTCTGTCCTCCACATGCATGCTGTGGCAGATATGTGCACATACAGATACACATGTGAGCACACAAATAAGAAGGAACCATGGCTGAAAGGATGGCTTAATGGTTAAGACACTTGCCGGCAAAGCCTAATCACTCAGGTTCAATTTCCCAGTACCCACATAAAGTCAGATTCACAAAGCGGTGCATGCATTTAGAGTGCATTTGTAGTGGCTGGAGGCCCTACTGTGCCCATTGTCTTTCTATCTCTCTCTGCCCAGTCTCTCTCTCTCTCTCTCTCCAATAATTAAAAAAAATAAATAAAATATCTAATTTGAAGGTACGGAGAGATAGCTCAACTGTTAAGGTACTTTTCTGCAAAGCCTAATGACCTGGGTCTGATTACCAAGTACCCACATAAAACCAGATGCACAAAGTGGTGGATGCATCTGGACTTTGTTTGCAGTGGCTGGAGACCCTAGCATACCCATTCTCTCTACCTGTCTCTCTGCTTGCAAATAAATAAATGAAAAAAATTTTAAATAAACTAAAAAAACACTGAGTCAATGAAATAATAAAGTTTTGAAAGGATAAACAAAATGGATAAACCCTTAGTCAAACTAATCAAAAAAGAGATTTAAATTTTACAAAGTGGAGATGAAATGGGAGCCATTATGATAGATACCAGTGAAATTCAAAACATCATAAAGATATACCTTAGAAACATAAACTGCAGTAACCTGGAAAATCAAAAAGGAATCAATGAATTTCTAAACTTCAAAATTAAGCCAAAGTGTTATAAATAATGAAAGCAGATCTATAACAAGTAGGGAAATATAAGCAGTATTATAAAAAGTCCAAAGTTGGGTGCCAGAGGAGATATCTCAGTGGCTAAGAGCAACTGTTGCTTAAGCATGAGGCCTGAGACTACCTGAATACTGTTTTCCAGAACCCATATAAAAAGCTGTGCATGACCACACACATCTAACCCCGGTCTTTCGGGGACAGAGGTGGCAGAATCACTGGGGCTCTCTGACCCAAAAGAGCAGCTTTAGGTTGAGCAAGAGACCTTGACTCAAGGAAGTAACTGGCTGAACAATAGGGAAGGGCGCCTGAAGTTCTCCTCTGGTACATACACACACATAGGTACACACACACAAACACACACACACACACATGCACGTGTGTGAGCTCTACATATAGTACATCATACCATAACACTCTACACACAGTAAACAAGCAAAAAGAAAGAAAGAAAGAAAGAAAGAAAGAAAGAAAGAAAGAAAGAAAGAAAGAAAGAAAGAAAGAAAGAAAGGAAAGTATCCAAACTAAAATAGATCTAGGCCCAGATGGCTTCACTGTGAATTTTATAAGACATTCACAGAACTAACCCCAATGCTTTTTAGACCATTCCATAAAATAGGAAGGAACACTAACAAAGGCTTTTTATGAAGTCAGTGTTACCTTGATACTAAAATCAGATAAAGAAACACACACACACAAACTACAGAACAAGCTCCCTGGTGAGCTTACAGGCAAAACTTCTCAACATAATAACTGCGATCCGAGTCTAAGAACCTTTCCAAATGATTATTAACCCTGACTAAGTGGCTGTATTCCAAAGATGCAAAGATAGTTCAGTACCTGCAAATTGATAAATGCAATACATTATACAAATGGATGCAAGGACAGAAATCAGATGTTTTCAATAGATGCTGTAAAGTTTTGACATAAGCCAACATTCCTTCATGATGAAAGTAGTAAAGAAATTGGAATTGAAGATATGTATTACAACATAAAGGCTATTTATGACAAACCTATAGCCAACTATATGCTAAATGGGGAAACTTACAAGGCATTTCCATTAAAATCAAGAACAAGCCAGGGCTATACACGTTCATGAAATTACTATACTTCTGGCAGACTTACAGCAGTAACATAAGAGACACAAATAAAATCAATACAGATAAGAGAGTAAGATGTCAAAATATCCTTATTTGTGCATGATATCATTGTTAAATATTCCACTAAGAAGACTCTTAGCAGTGATAAATACTTTTATCAAAGTGGCAGGATACAAAATTAACACACAGTAATCAGTTGGTTTCCTAAGTACCCAGAGTGGACATGCTAAGGATGAAAGTAGGGGAACAATCCCATTCACAATTGCCTTGAAAAATAAAGAAAGAGGGCTGGAGAGATGGCTTAGCGGTTAAGTGCTTGCCTGTGAAGCCTTAGGACCCCAGTTTGAAGCTCCATGCCCCAGGACCCACATAAACCAGATGCACAAGGGGGCACACGCATCTGGAGTTCGTTTGCAGTGGCTGGAAGCCCTGGCGTGCCCATTCTCTCTCTCTCTCTCTCTCTCTCTCTCTCTCTCTCTCTCTCTCTCTCTCTCTCTCCCTCTTTCTCTCTCTGTTGCTCTCAAATAAATAAATAAAAATTTAAAAAATAAAAAAATAAAGAAAGAAAGTACCTTGGAATAAATGTAATCAGGAAAGGGAAAGAGCTCTACCATGAGAACTTTAAAACATCCAAGATAGAAACTGCTGCAAAGGACACTAGAAGATGAAAAGATCCTCCATGCTCAAGGATCAAAAGAACTGATACCATAAAATGGCTAGATAATCAAAATTTAGTGAAACCTACATCAAAATATCAATTCAATTTTTCACAGAAATAGATAAAACAATGTTAAACTTCATTTAGAACTTAGAAACCTGATTTTAAATTGCGTAACAGAAACTTACTAATAGAATGAACTTGGTGCTGGCACAAAAGTTGACATGTAGATAGATGAATCAAAATAGAAGATCCAGAACTAACTCCTATGGCTTGACAAAAATGCAAAATAAGTCATTGGAGACACGTCAGCTTCTTTAATAAATGATGCTTGGAAAACTGGACATCTGCATATAGTAGATCCTTATATGTTGTATGTCATCAACTCCAAATGGATCAAATACCTTAATGCAAGATCTGAAACTCTAAAATTATTAGAGGAAAATGTAGGAAAAGTACTTTAAGATATAAGCAATATATAAGGACTTTCTGAATAGGACTCAGAAAATAAGGAAATAAGGCGAACAATAAACAAATGGAACCTCACAAAATAAAAATCCTTCTTTACAGTGACGAAAACTCAAGTGAATAGGTGACCTACAAAACGAGGGAGAATCCCTACCAGCTGTATATCTGACAGAGGGGTAAAATCCAGAATATATTGAGAATCAAAATACTAAACAATAAGAAATCAAACAACCCAATAAAAAGTCTATTCTGAACAGAAGAAAAACAAATGGTCAATAAGTCTTTTTTAAGTGTTCAACATTATTATCTATCAGGAAAATGCAAATTAAAGCTATTTTAAGAATCCATTCCACTCCATTTAGAGAGGCTATCATCAGGAAAACAAATGATAACAAGTGCTGATAAGCATGTGGGGAAGTGGGACCCTAATTCCCTGTTTGTGGCAGTGTAAGCTCATACAACCAGTATGGAAATCAATGTAGAAGTTTCTCAAAAAGATAAGACTAGAACTATCATATGACTCAGTTGCCACTCTTGGACATATGCCCATAAGACTATATTCTACCCTGCAGAACCTTGTACATCCATCTTCACTGCTACTGTATTTGTAATAGCTAGGAAATGGAATCAGCTGAGGTGTTCATCAACTGATGCATGGATAATGAAAATGTAGAACATACACAATGTAATTTTATTCACCTGTATATTGGAGATGGAGCTAATTGACAAAAGGCTAATACTTGCACAGGCTAAGCCTGGGAACATAGAGGATTGTAGCCTTGGGTGGAGCTTCTTGAAGACAGCAAACTCATAGCTTCTCTAAAGATTTACTGATAAAGCAAAAAACTCATGATCTGATCTGATGTGAACTTGTCATCTGTCGTATTCTCAGACCTCCCATTGCTGAATCAAAGCCGAGTACAGTCAGTTTGCACAGGACTAGAGTTCACCCCCTTGACCTTACATTAAATCATTTTTTGCCTGGTGTGTGTTCATTTCATGTTTATCCAGACACTGCTGGATCATGTACAGTGTCCATACTATATATAGGAATAAACTTGTGAAAATTGCTGGCAGTGGATGTGGTTGGAAAATACTATACTAAACAGGATAATACCAGGCTTAGAAAGACAAATGTTCTCTTTCATATGTGGATCATAGCTTCAATTTGTATATTTAAATTGATGTGAATATAGAGTCCAGGAAGCTAGACAGGGTCCAGAGAGGGGAATACAAAAGTAATGTTTGAGCCGGGCATGGTGGCGCACGCCTTTAATCCCAGCACTCGGGAGGCAGAGGTAGGAGGATTGCCATGAGTTCAAGGCCACCTTGAGATGACAGAGTTAATTCCAGGTCAGCCTGGACCAGAGTGAGACCCTACCTCGAAAAACCAAAAAAAAAAAAAAAGTAGTGTTTGGTTGGGGATATGGCTCAGTGTGTAAAAGAATTTACACAAGTATGATGGCCTAAGAGGACCTGAGACAACCTGAGTTGTATTTCTCAGGACCCATGTAAACAGCTGGATGTGGCCATACACATCCAAAATTCCTGTCCTGTGGGAAGCAGAGACTAGAGAATGACTGGAACTTATAAAAACTATGGTATAAGAAATATGTGGATGAATGATAGAAGAAGGACATTTCTAACTTCTGCATGCCTGTGAGCAAATCTGCACATACATGTCCATACAACATACACCCACACACACAACATACTACAACATACAAAAAAGAGGTAGTAAGGGGAAGTGAGAAACATGTGATATAAAAGAGTACTAGGATACTGGGCGTAGAAAGGTTTAAGTGGATACGGGATGGGGTGGTGTGTCACAGAATGGACGAGAGGAAGGGTTAACCATTTGAAAGAAAAATATGGAAACTTACTACTTAGAACCTAATTGAAAATATAATTTTAAAAAGAGTTTGAACAGTGCTAGTCTCAGAAGACAACAGTCATTTAATAAAAATCCCAGAAGTGGGAAAACTCCCCATGAGTTATTCATCTCATTGGCTTCAGAGGACTCCAAAATAATACAGACTACTATGTCTCCTCCTGGTTGCACATCAGCACTAGATGACAAGATCCTATTGCTAAAGACAACACGTGCTTTGGTTTTAGAACTTAGAGAAATCAAGGTAGACCTGAGCAGAGTTCCTCCCAGCTGGCTAGCTTTCAAAGTGCCAGAAGGTGCTAAACAGGCTGCTGGGGAAGAAACTTACCAAGATCTTACTCTGAGTGCTACACAGCCAAACTGCTGGGCAACATAGGGTCGTGGCTATGATGGAGGTAATCAGCTGATTTCTGATTGGATTTGAGGTCCACTCTACAGGAGGAATTCATGTCTGACACTAGAAGCCTACTCAACAGTATATGACTACTGATGACATAGGCCCTGGGGTGGGGGTCTACTACTATTGTTTTGTTATTGGTGTATTGTGCTTCTCATGTTGTCTGCTAAGTATTTATGTTTATCCATAGATTACTGTTGCTTTCAGCCTTGATCAGAGATCCCTTTTTTTTTTTAAATAGTAGGAGGTGGTCACAGCAAAGACAACTTACTAGTCAAAGTGCTGACAATAAGTGACTGTTGAGTGCTAGCTTAAATGGGATCTACATCTATATCACCCCCTCCAACACCAGGGAACATTCTGGAAGAGTGTGAAGAAAGAATGTGAAAGCTGAAGGGTGAGGAGCAGGGCTTGTGGAGCACTGTTTCCTAGACATGACATGATTATTGCTCTCATGAATTCATAGCAGCTCTGGTTCACTACATAAGACCTGCAAAAATTGGACCCATTAATATTCTGTCATTAATGAGGAGGAGACTCATTGGAAGTTAACAGTCAGTGAGGGGGGAGGGGAAGACATCTTCTTCAGTAATGTAGCCACTGGTAAGGTGTCCATCTTCTAGTAAATAACCCCCCCATGCTCATGCAAGTAACCCTAATTATAATTAAACACAGTGGTTCACAAAAGAGACGTTAAAGTTGGAAGGAGACTAATTGGCAAGAAAAAGGGATTTTAAAGGAGTGGTAGAGGGACCCAAGAGTAGGTAAGGGAGAGTGAATGTAGACAAAGTACATTGGATACATGTATGAAATTGTCAAAACAATTTTTTAAAAAAATAAATTAAACCAGAATGCTGTCTAAGCCCAAAACTTGGTACATAACTGTGCCCGTATTGTTGGTGCCATACTTTTAGTATATTGAAATATGACATATAGGCTTGGAAGAGAGATCAACTGTTAAAGGTGTTTGCTTGCAAAGCCTTACTGCCATGGTTCAATTTCCAAGCTATAGGAGACAGAAATTGGCTTGACAGCTTAGAGGTGACAGAACCCCAAAGTGAACATCTTTTTCTTGGCTAAATACAGAAATTGTACTTGGGTCTGTACAAAGAGGAAAGTCATTACACTTTACTATAGGTCAGAAATGTTAGAAGGATCTGGTCTTTCCTTATCTCTACCCCTTAAGGATTTCTTCTACTCTTTTCCTAGAGAATTAAAATTCCTAGAAAAACTAACATTTTCCAGAAATCCAGATGCCAAACACTGATGTCAGGACTAGACTGGCTAAATTAGCTGCCCATCAATGGGGCTCATAAAATACCATAACCTGAGTCTCAAGGTGGGCTTCTCAATTTCCCCTCTTGCCTCACTGGGCAAGAGCTCTATTTCTTTCCTTCTCTTAAGTTCTGGGCTTCTCAAACCCCATCTTGCCTCCTTAGGCAAGAGCCATGTTTTCCTTCCTTACCTTAAGACCCCCTTCTATTCTCCCTCCTAAAGCTGTAAGGTATGCTAAAGTGTTTTTAAACCATATCCTTAGGTCTGTGGATTTCATTCTTCAAATTCATAAGACAAAGATCTGAAGATACCCAAAATTATTATTGTGTTGGCATATTGTATGGGTGCATTGTCAAGGACCCCAATATTCCTATACCATTGGTGAATTTTCTGAGAACCACAAAATTCTTGTATTAAAGCCACCCATGTAAGAAGAATGCAAGATGTGGTGCTTTTGGTGTTTGTTTGCTGTACTAACTGGTCCTATTGCGTCTACACATGCACGCTCACATGTATGCATCCATACATGCACGTTAAATAAATGTGACATAAAAGATAGCTATCTAGCCTCCTAAATTAGATACAATGCTATCTTAGATAGGTTTGGACCAGATTCAGACAGTCTAGGCTGCAATCAAATTCCTTGTGGTAAGATCAAGCCTGATAATGGGAAATAAAGTCACTCACAGCTCAAATGAGCTGAGCCTTACAAAAGCGGTCCATGGCTCTGCTGTTTATACAGGCAAATGATTCACTGGGTGGTTCCTAGGCAGCTGCGCTAGCTGAGCAGCCCCTGCTCATTTTGAGCTAGCCATTTATCACAAGGAGAGCTTTATTAAAAATGTACCCTCTGCTCTTCAGAGAACAAATATGAAAATCTGGTTTCAGAAGATATCAGAACCATTTATTTTTGAAGTTGGCAGCACAGGCTGTGAAGACTGCTCTCAGATGGCTCTTCTGAGGAAGAAGGACTTACATATTTTTCAGAACATCGGTTCCTTCTTTCATCTGTAAGAAACAATAAAGTACTAGACGTTGCGTGAAAAAGTTAAAATGTTTTGGAAGAAATAAACAAATAGCATCACCCACCCTGAACTGGATACTACAGCATGGAGCCTTTGATAAAACAGAAAAACAAAATGTTGGGACTCAGGTCCTCTGATGATCCCATCTGTACCTGCCTTCTCCACACAGCTGGTGGCCACGCACTTGCTGACTGAATGAACCAGGTACTCCCTCTGAAGATGACACTGGAGCAGGTGGCTGTTCAGTGTGGCTGGGACAACTAGTTAAGAAGTGAGAGAGCTATCCAGCTAGCTAGGGAGTGGCTTTGAATGAGAAATGGCTTGAAATTAGAAAGAGTTGGATATGTTTCAACTCAACCCTTCATTGGCTATGTGGTTTTGAAACATTTTTTCTCTGCTAAAATTCATTTTCACATCAATTAGATATAAACTATCTGGAGGGATTGACTGTGATTATATTTGTAAAGTTCCTGGCAGAGAGCAGATATTCATCATAATAGCAGCAGAAAACCTTTAAGCTGCACTTACGCTATGCCAGGGACTCACAGGAGCACTTTGTCTTAACTCATTTAATCCTAAAACAACATATGAAAAAAATTCTATCTTTATCACCACTCTACAGATTAAAAACAGTTCTTGTACCCTAACAATCTCAAATAGTTTGCCATATCCAATAAGTGGTGCTTGTAAGGGCAGAGCTAGGATTCCAGACCAGGAGTCTAATCCTGCATTATTGTCTGGTTCTGCACTTTATGCAAAAAAAAGTATATCATGCAGATTAATGTTAATCTTTTCTTACCTATGGCAACACCTGTGTTTTATTCTTACAGAAAAGATGAAAGGTTTTGTTTTTAATGTGGTTGAACATCACCCTCAGGGATTTCAGAGCACATCTCAAGGCTCTGCATTTATCTTCTGCAGGAGTTGGCCTTTATTTTCTGTCTCAGAAATCCAACACACTGCATATTGAAACCATTTAGTTTAAGTCTATCATATTCAAAACAAAGCCAATGACATTGCTGAATAATAGACAAATAACTAAATATTTAGATATTTTTGGTTTTCATTAGTTTGTCAAAATCTAAGAAAATGTTTTAAATCTGGAGAGTGGTAGACCCTGAAGATGCAATCCCACTCTTACTATGTCATCAGTAAGCTTAAGACATCAGTGGAAAAACTGAAGCACTATTGCTTTGTTAAGTGGCACCAACAGAGTATCATGTTAAAAAATTTTTCTGATTTTTTGTTCTGCATAAATAGATATGCCTGGTAACCACAAGTATGGGAGTAAGAGGCCTGTATAAGTGAACAAATGAAGGGACTACAAACTGCATGGAAAATTATCATTGTAAGTGATTCAAATTTTAGCTTGCTACAGGGATTTAATACTGTGTAAAACCATTTTAGATAATGGAGGTTCTTCTGGGATAGAATATGTTCTGGTTAATGTGCCTATTCAATATATTCAATTTTGGCATGAAGTTGCTTAAAACTATTAGTGCACACTCATGTAAGTACCTACTGCCAACAGTGATGAAGGACATAGTCCTGGCCCTGTTAAAGACACTGAGATTGGAGACTGAGGTTTTGCAAGTGCCATGTGTGGTTTTGTTGGCATTATCTACCTGTGAGTTGTTGGCAGGAATCCAAATTAATCACATACCATCTGTTATTTCTTTTCTGTTTAAAATCAAGAAGTAAATGAAAATAAATATTCACCTTCCAACCATCCTCCATCTTTATGCCCCTTCCCTCAAATTCAAGGTCCAACACTCATCAAGATTGCTCTCATTAGATAAGTGTTATCCACATGGCACTGAGTCTATAAAGTAATGGTAAGTTGAATTTTCCAAATGTATAAATATAAACCATACCATTGCATATCAGTAAGGATAAACGTATGAACTAATGTAGAAAAAGAGCTTTAATTCTTAATGAATTTTATCTGGTTTAGCCTGATAATGGTTTCACATGTTCCTAGTAATGGTGATATCAAAAATGTCAGATTTGCCAGGTGTGGTGGTGGCACACGACTTTAATCCTAGCACTGGAGAGACAGATGTAGGAGGATTGCCATGAATTCAAGGCCACCCTGAGACTACATGGTTAATTCTAGGTCAGCCTGCGCTAGAATGAAACCCTACTTCAGAAAAACAAAACAAAACAAAACAAAAAAAAGAATTCAGATTAGCACTAAACCCCACAAGCCACAAGTACAGTGGCATTTGAAGGAGTATGTGGATGGTTTCTACCCACATATATGTCAGTTTTCAGCTGATCCTATCTATCTACCATGAACATTCAGGTATGATATATACTTCCTGTACCACATTTATGTACATAAAGGAAAGGAATCAGATAAGGTCAAGATTTCAGCAGAATGGCTACAGATCAGGAGATACTGGAATTGGTTTGCTGGATCTGGAGCTAATTTTAGCTCCATAAATATAATCCTTTTACATTCAGTCCTCAAAAGAGGTGTTTAAGGGCTGGAGAGATGGCTCAGCTGTTAAGCGCTTGCCTGTGAAGCCTAAGGACCCCGGTTCAAGGCTCGATTCTCCAGGACCCACATTAGCCAGATGCATAAGGGGGCACATGCATCTGGAGTTCGTTTGCAGTGGCTGGAAGCCCTGGCATGCCCATTCTTTCTCTCTCTCTCTCTCTCTCTGCCTCTTTCTCTCTCTATAACTCTCAAAGAAATAAATAAAAATGAACAAAAAAAATGTTTAAAAAAGAGGTGTTTAAGTTCTTTTATTTAACAAATGAAATTTTCTTATCTTTAAATGTTTAAATATCACAATGTTCCTACTTGGCTAAGCTGCAGCAGCTCATCTGTGCAAACCTAAACAGTATCACTCATGTAGAGAAGAGATTCCTGTGTCCTTTCCCTGAAAAGAACATGGATGCTATGTGGGTGCCCATACCCCTCTGCCTTTGCTTTCCAAGTGCAGAAATTTCCAAGTAGGAAAATTTATTGTAAATTGAAACAAAACAGAAAGGAACCATGAAAGGACTTGAGACACAGAGTATATAAGGGAAGTCAGTATGCGTGTCAGAGATGAGGACACTTGCACTATAAGGGACGTGCACTGTGTGCATGTGGTATGTATGCAGTTGCATACATGGGACTACTGTGCCAGGAAGGGGAAAATGTAGTTTATTTTTATGTACAGAAAACCTGTAGAAACAGAAGTGCTAATTACAAGAAGGAATTTCCTGTGGTCCAAGGCTTGGGAGACCTTGTGGGAATACCAAGTGCTGTAAGCTTTAATCTATGGCTGTAACACTCCAAATAACCCTGATCTCATGTGATTGCCAAACCTAAGGCATGATCAGGCCTGGATAGTACTAAGATGGAAGAAAATGCTTGGACTGGTAGGTATGAGGTAGAAATGATACAAATATCTGGAAAGGTGGTGACAGTTTAAGTTTGGGAATCATTTGTAATAAAGGGGTTGTTAATGCCATAAAAATTCTATTTTATCTACTTCAATTAAATTATAGTTAACACCTTCCCAGTTCTTTTCTAAGTAGAATAATTTATTTTTAAATTAGAAGAACAAAAAGGTTTGAAGGAAAAGAACGTACGTTCAAATTCAAGATAGGCTGAAGATGTGTTTACTTGGTTCCTCCGGAAGGTGCTCTGCAATGATAATAGATATTTTCACAGTGGAAGGAGAATGGTGAGGGCACACAAATGGATGAAAGACCAAAGGAATTTCTGGGAGGTAAGAAGTGGTTAGAGCCCAGAATATACTCTGAGGTCTTCCTATGGGAGCTCACTCACCTTCCCAGAGGTAACGAATCACAAGCCTGAAGGAGAAGAATAAGAGAAACAAAGAAGGCTGGAAGCATTCTAGATACTCACAATTCATTTACTCCTTAATTCCAGTGGGGCTGTGGGCAGCCTGACCATTACTTTCCCTAAAAATGTTGGAGAAACCAGGGAAAAATCATTATCTATTTTGAAAGTCGTGTGACCCCTCAGGAGAAAGTGTTCCTTCTTATGGCATTTGGGTACCATTTAGTCCATCATCCACTTGCCCATTAGGCACAACACCAGAATGAGAACACACTGCGCCCTCCAACAAAAGCCATCCTGTACACTTCTTAGGCAAGGAGGCAAGGAGGGAGCAAAAATGTCTTCCAGATGAGAGGAAGAGGGAAGGCATATGCCTTCATCACTGATATGAATCCATCAAGGAAATGCAAACACATAAAAAAGCAAGTAATATAGAAGAACAAGACCATGACTACTAGAGAAAATAGGCATAACTAAGAAAAAAGAAGAGGACTTAAAAAAAAAAACTTCCAGTACTCTCAAATGGATGTTAAAAGATATTAGATCCACAGAACACAATTAAGTTGCTATGAAATGGTGACACAAAATAAGAGAACCTGCAAATTAGCAATAATAGCCTAATGGTAAGACAAGAAAACATAAAGAGTTGCTATGCTGAAGGACAAAGAAGACACATGAGGTTAATTTAAGATGTTCACCCTCTGATGGATAAGAGTGAAGGAAAAACCATCTTAATAAGAGAAGTGGTATCTACTACTTTGCGAGTGCTATCGTATCAAAGTACAATAGTCTAAATGACAAACACGGGTATGAATTACTCCCTTATTTTAGAGGACAGACTGTAAGATTGAGGGTAGGCAGGGATGATTCCTTCTGAGGGCTTCCTCTTGGTTTAGGGTGGGTTGCAAGCATGCTTCCCTCCTCCCAGTGCTTGCCTGGTGGAGTTGTCACCATGATGTCTGCCTTCATCTTCTCACAGTGCTCTGTTCTTGTCTGTGGCTGATGTGAATATCTCCTTTCTATCAGGATTTGATCTTCATGGTTCATAGCTTATGAGCTCCTTACTTCTCCCTTGAGGTCAGCTTCACATTGGTGGGATGGACATCCAAACCAGATGCAGTTTTATAGGACGAACATGTTTATTTCAAGCTTACACACCCAGGGGAAGTTTCATCCATGTTGGGAGAAGTTGGATTACTTTCAAAGATCCAAACACAGAGCAAAGAACTGCAGAAAATAACAACACCAGCAACAGTGCATCCACCAAAAAGCAGCAAACACAAAACTGGCAACAAGCTGGTACCCCCAGAGCTCAGATTGCTCTCTAAACCTCTGGGGTAGAATTCAGATACACCTCCCAAACATACCTTTTGGCTGGACCCCAGGACTGACCCCTTGTAAGGCCTGCTCTTTCTGTAGCTGGAGACCCAAGTTATATGCTTTAATAAAACATATGAATTGGCTGGAGAGATGGTGCTTGCCTGTAAAACTAATGACCAGGGTTCAATTTCCCAATACCCACATAAAGCCAGATACACAGTGACACATGCATCTGGGGTTTGTTTGCAGCAGCTGGAGGCCCTGACACACCTATTTTCTCTTCTCTCTATGTCTCTTTCTGCTTGCAAACAAATAAATAAAAATATTTAAAAAATAAAAATGTACCACATGAGTCTATGGAGGACATACATTCAAGCTACCTCATCATCTATCTGCAATGTTTCTATTTCCAAAAAGGATCACAATCACAAATACTGAGGGTCTGGACTCACAAGCATCTTTTGAGGAAGGGGCTACAATACAAATAATAGCAGGGTGAGTTTAAAAAATGTCTCAAAGATAAAAGATGCACAAGTCATTCAACTAAAAAAGCATCTTTGTGTAATTTCAAAATGAGAAGTTTAAGGAAAGTTCACAAATTTCCAGAGGGGATAAAGAAGTGACTTCAAAGGAATAGGAACCTTACTCCCCTAATCCTGAGTGTCAAACCAGAAGACTTTAGATACCAAGGAAGAAAGGCATCAAAAGCACTGGAGGTATAAGATAATTTTAACCAGGTCTTTAAGACCTATATCCAGGTGATACAAGATTGATACACATTGACATCACTGCCCATACCAAGATACACACTATTCCCACTACCCCAGAGAGTTACTGCCCCCACTTTGCTGACATCGAACAATTTCTTCCCACCCAAGGATTCAATATTCTGACTTGTGTTCATTCCTGTAGGTTTGGTGTCCCTGTCCATAAAGCTTAATAAGTAAATTGAGCCACGTGGCATACACTTCTTATGTCATATTTTTTCTCTCAATATAATTATTTTAATAGTCACCCAAATTATTGGGTGGAGCTGTAGAGTTTATTATTTCTATTTTTAAGTAGTGAAGATAAAGTATTCACTAACATGTTCATGTTGATGGAAAGAAATTAGTTAAGACTGATTCAGATTGATGGAGCAGAAAGGAGAGAAAAAAATGATAGAATGGGTATTCTGTGGACAGGACAACAGATTTTGTGTTTATTTGTAGTGGTCATGGAGTCTTTTTACAGCTGTATTTGGCATGTAGAACACTTGGGCATAATTTGGCCTCAATTCAAGTTTGTTGTGTGAATCACATATTAAAAATTACAATGGTAAGGATTAGAAGAACAAACTATGCTGCCTAATACTTAACTCAGGCATCTTTGTTCACTCCTTGAGAATACCATCTTGAATCTCTTCACTTTGGCTTATAATCTAAGGAAGGATTGTTCACATGTCTCTCAGTTATAATGTCTGAGCTCACTATCTCTTCTTTTCTTAGGAGTAAACCTTGCTGTCTCAGCTCTGTCACCAAGAATTCAAGGTAGCTAGTACAGAGTTTGGAAAGAAGGTTCCACCACATTCCTCCAGCTCTTGATTTTTGATGACCTGAGTGCTGGGATGTACTCAGTGATCTTCATGTGCACAGAGAATACAATCTGTCATCTAGTAATGATACAACTTGAACTTGGAGGTACTCATACTGAAAGGGCCTACTTGGTTGAATGAAGTTGCTTTGTCAAGAAGTAAGTGAATGCCTTGCAATTTCAGTTTGAGCAGGATCACCTCTTTAACTTGAGGGAGAGCTCACTGCATGGATAAGAGACCACAGGAATTTACTGCACAAGGGCAACACCCTGAAAAGTGTCAAGTGAACAGCCAATGCTTAGGCAGAGTATTTCTAATTGAGTTTTTTTTTCTTCCTCTTGTGTTACAGAGAACGGAAATGGGAGGCTAAAGTGATTTGAAGACTAAGTTGAGATCCAAGTGCTAAGAGTTAGAATAGATAGATTAAATGCCACTGAAATGCTATCCAAGTGCTCTTTCTAAAACAATACCTTTTCTCTTGGTGTTGCCAATGACCAGCCATGAGTGGCCAGAGGTAATCATTTGATTTTTATTAGTCCAGTTGAAAATCATAATTTTGGCTATCTTTTTTTTTTAATTTTTTTATTTATTTATTTGAGAGCGACAGACATAGAGAGAAAGACAGGTAGAGGGAGAGAGAGAGAATGGGCGCGCCAGGGCTTCCAGCCTCTGCAAATGAACTCCAGACGCGTGCGCCCCCTTGTGCATCTGGATAACGTGGGACCTGGGGAACCGAGCCTCGAACCGGGGCCCTTAGGCTTCACAGGCAAGCATTTAACCGCTAAGCCATCTCTCCAGCCCAATTTTGGCTATCTTTATACAGAACATGTGAAAAAATATTTTTTTAAAGACTGACATGATAAACATCAAAGAATATGTAGACTGGTCAAGGAAGTTAGATAAGAGAGAAAGCTCTACTGATGGAAGGCATCCTAGGAACAGTAGGCATGAAGAAATACACTGAAGTTCCCTTGCTACTGACATTCTGAATGCATCAACACATCAAAAAGTTACATTATACTTAGGAATTCACTTACTAATGTGCTAATATGTTTAAAGCATCAGGTTCAATATCATAACTTCAATGTGTTTTAAACTTATTTACTTAAGTAACTTCATTGCATTTTTGTTTTGTTTTGTTAAACCACTTTGAAGGAAAGAGTCTGTATAAGTTTCTCCACAGGAGGAAATTCATGTCTAGAACTTCAAACCTGGTCATAGCCTATGGCTGGGAAGGTCATGGGATCTTGGGAAGAACCCCTACTGCAGTTCTGCTAAATGAACATATAGTCAAACTACTTTCCCAAGATTTACGCTTTTATACCCACAGATCAGTGGTACTCTCAGACATGGTCATCCAAGCTCCCTTTTGCAATATGAGGTGGTCAATACAGACTAGTAAGTGGTCAAAGTGCTAAGAATAAGTGACACCCGAAAGAGGGCATCTATATCACTCACTGCAAAGCTTAGCAAAAACATTACAGAAGTGGGAATGAACATAAATTACAAGCCAGAGGATTAGGGGTGCCATGAAGCCCTGTCTTCTGGACATAACATGACCGCTCCACTTATGAGCTGTGGTTATCTGCACAGGACCAGCACAAGATTAGGCCTAGCAGTACTTTTCTCATGGATTGAGGGAGTGCTCATGAATTCCTATCCTTCTCTGACCCATTAGCAATAGCGAGGGGAAGGAGAGACATCTTCTTCAGTGATATAGCCCACTGGTAACGAGTCACACTCCAGTAAATAAATGTCACCTATACTCATGTAAGCAGCCCTAATGAAACACAAGGGCTCAAGAGAGAGATACAGACAGAGACAGAGGGAGATCAGAGTAGATAGGGACAGTAGTTGGGAAGTAGAAGAGGCTTAGCAAGAGTGGTAGAAGGGAATAAGTGAACATAATAGGGGTAAATATGGCCAAAATACATTACACACATGTATGAAATTATCAAAAAACTTTAAAAAGAAAAAAATGCCTGTTATATTGCTGTAGGGCACAGAGATTTGGAGAGGGAACAAGGGTTGGCTTTAAGAGGGCAAGCACATTCACTGGCAGTAAGCAAAGACAGACTTACATCTCAGTATATATTATTTGCACCTTTTGAGTTTTCGAATATATATGAAGAACTTATTCAAAAATTTTGAACATAAAGTTATTTTTGAAGTTAAAAACTAACCCTGGTTGAGATGCTCAAGTGGAGTTTGAGTAACACAATCTTACTGCTGCTAGGGCTATGATGGTCTGAGGTACCCTGACACAGTTTCTCCAGTCACTGTTTGCCTGGTTAGATAGACAGGAGAGACCAGGCTCCTGCTGGGGCCTCGGGTGCTTTTTTTTTTTTTAATTTACCTCAGCCATTACACAGTTGTCTTCAAGGCCTTAGACAGAGAGCTGTACCTCAGATATTGACAGAGTGCTGGCCTGAAAAGCTCAGTTTCTGGCCATATTTTTTCAATAAAAACTGGCTTCATGCTTCACTATCTTTTTATTCCCAAAATCCATACCGATGTCAAAGTCACATTTATGTTTCCAGCTATAAAACTAACATGACCAGCAAGGAGGAAACTGTCTGCTTCCCAGTGCTTGTCTTTACCATGGTTTTTTCACGCATGAAGCTTTTAATAAGGCAGCTACACACAGTATTCCATTTCCTTCAGACGAGACACTACCTCACACCTTCACACGTCTCCCTTTTGCTCCCAGAAGCAGACACAACCTACCCATGTCAGCTGCCCAGGATAGCATCCCACCTCCTCATATGAAACACCACATTTTAAGAAAGGGTTACAGCAATTACATCATAAGAAGTATTGTGCAGCTGCTTATATTGAAAACAACAAATTTGCAGGTTTATACAATCGTGGAAACTAGCTTGGTAAGTGGAGGCTACACTGAAGAGTACAGTTCTTAGAGAGGATTTTGAGAGCTGGAACTCAGCACTCTGGAATTTTTTTTTTTTTTAATTTCCTTTCTCTACTTTCACTGTTTGGGCACCTTCTCCCCGCAAAGTCACTAAATACTACTTTTTCTTCTTGGAACATATGCAGTGATTCATAATGAACCTCTAATCCTTTGGGACACCATGTTTTCTTTTTTTTAAGAGTTGGATGGGGAAGAATATTTTCAGTGACAATTCACTAAGAAAGGTGGTAAATTAGCATGTCTGCAACCTATCCAGAGACGTTGAAAACAAACAGAAAAACAAGAACTTATAGGATACTGGGGGGGAATTACCGATCTTGCTGTATTTGCACACTGGGGACATCCACACAGGATGAAGACGTTTACTTATCCCTATAGCCATAAATTTCCTCCATTTGCACGGGCAGGAGTTGGGATGGTGCTGCCTGTCTAAGTGCAGGGCTCGATGCTTTCAATGGTACTTTGTGGGAAATGTGGATGAAGGGCACGGTTAAATGTTCTGCTTTGCTTTGGAGGCAACGGGGAGGAAGAGTCGAATGTGGAACATGGCTTGGATTGCAGCAGTGACATGGCACAGGGCTCGTGGTGCTCATCGGACGCCCTCGTCTATGTTTTGGTTCTTTGTTATGGTCAGAGTTGCTTTCCACTTGGGATACTTTTGGCTCTTTTATTTTTTAAAATATTTTTTATTTATTTGAGAGAGACAGAAAGAGAGAGAGGGAGGGAATTAGCATGCGAGGGCCTCTTGCCACTACAAATAAACTCCAGATTGGATGTGCCACCTTGTGCATTTGGCTTTATGTGGGTACTGGGAAATCGAACACTGGCTAGCATGTTTTATAAGCAAGTGTCAACTATTGAGCCATTTCTCCAGTCCATGATTCTTTAAAATAAACATCCAAGTGGAAGTTCAGGACACGAAGGGATTGAGTGTCTTGACTACTAAACGTGTTCCTGCTTCCCTTTAATGGTGTAGCTTCCACTTATGGCTTTCTTTGCTCTGTCTGGCTGTTTTCCTTGCATTACACTAAGATGTGGACAGATGACTCATCTTTGAAGGCAAAGACAGAGGATATGGCAAGAACCTCATGAGTCTCTCAAACTTAGCATGAATGAAGATAGGGGCCTCTGGTCCCTGTTTTTTGTTTGTTTGTTATTTGTTTTGCTTCTTTGTGGAGGTGAAAGTAAGCAATATGCTAAGGAAGGATGATTATCAGTGCTGTCAAAAACACCCTGGGTAATCCTCTCTCTCCTCCTCAGAAGTGATATTAAGGAACAGAGCCTTAGTTTGGACAGAGACACTGCTCCTGAGGAATGACAGGCATCAAGTGTTTTGTTTATTGCAACAATGTGAAACTCATCTTCCTGGGAAAGGTGCATGCAGATCTCAGTATGCTTTTACTTCAGTGAACAAGATAACAGTTGCAATTTACTAATCCCATTTGTATCTCAAAAGAGAGAAAAATCACTAATTTTACAGCAAGTACCTCATTTTTCAAAGAATACAATGTTATCGACTATAAGAATTACCATCATTTTATATTTGCTGAGAGGAAAAAATGCTGTCAGTGAAATTTATATAACACCCTGTTCTCACTCAGAGTTTTTATTTTCTAGTGATTGAAAGAGCTATTTTAGACTTATTAGGCACACTAGTGTATTACTAAAATTGGAAAACATAGCAAATAAATTGGTTAAGATATTCCTAAGATGTATTCACATTCAGACACTAACTTTCTTGAAAACTTTTCATCTAAGAGCAGTAGATATTGTGCTTTTCCCACATTGTGCTGTCTTCTGTAGATATGCATGTGGGGATAGCTGAATTTCCTTGTGGAGTACTACAACCATCTTCTCTGGGAATTCCACTCAAACTACTTTCAATCACCTGATTCCTGAGACTGAACAGAAATCACAATTGTTTAGTTTTATCATTATTTTATTTTATTAACATCTGAGTATACACTACTAATTTTTAAATTTTGTATTTATATATTTATAAAAAGAATTAAGCTTATGGTATTTTCCAACAAATTTTGATTTTTAGAAAAAATTACTTATTTATTTGCAAGCAGAGAGAGAGGCAGAGAGAAGAGAAAGAGAATATATGGGTGTACCAGGGCCTCTAGCCACTGCAAATAAACACCAAATGCATGTGCCACTTTGTGCATTTGGCTTTACATGGGAATTGAGCCAGGATCATTAGGCTTTGCAGGCAAGCAACTTAACCTGTGAGCCATATTTTCTGCCCTAAAATTTTGATTTTTTTGTTTTCTTTCCCCTTCTTTTCCCCTCCTCTCCCTTGTGCCCTTTCCCACCATAGCCATCTTGGCACTTTTATACTACATGTTTCCTTTTGTTCCCCTTCCCATTTCTCATCATGTGTAATTCACTTCATGGTCTCCTGTTGCATCTAGTATCCAATATCTGCCCTCATATCCTCTTACAAATATATTGACATTAAAAGTTAGGATCCCCATATGAGAAAGAATATGCAATTTTTATCTTGCCAGGCCTGGGTTACCTCTCTCAGCATAATTCTATCCAATTCCATCTATTTTCTTGCAAATTTCATAACTTCAATTTTCTTTATAGCTGAAGAAAATTCAATTGTGTACATGTACCACATTTTCATTATCCAGCTACCAACTGATGGACATCTATGTTGATTCCATTTTCTAGCTATTGTGAATAAAGCAGCAATAACATGGATGAGTAAGTTTCTCTGTCATAGTGAATAGAATCCTTTGAATGTATGGCCAAGAATGGTATAGCTGGGTTACATTACAGTTCTATTTTCAGCTTCTTGAGAACTCTCTTACTTCCACAGAGGCTGCACCTATTAATACTCTCACCAATAGTGGATAAGGGTCCCTGTTTTCTCACTACCTCACTAGCACTTGTCTTTAGTTTTCTTGATAATAGCCATTCTGACTTGGATGAGACAAAAACTTGTAGTGGTTTTAATTTTCATTTTCCTGGTGGTTAACAAGTTAAACAATTTTTAAATACTATTTTTAAAATATCATTGGCCATCAATGTTTCTTTTTTAAAAGAACATTCTATTCTAAATTTTATTAGCCCATCTATTGATTGGCAGGTTTCTAGGGTGTTTAATTTTTGTAAGTCTTTATATAGTCTAGTCTAGATATCAAGCCACTGTCTGCGGAATAGGTGGAAAAGGTATTTTTCCATTCAATATGATTTCTTTTCACTCTATTGACAGTTTCTTTTGCTGTGAAGAGACTTTTTAATTTCATGCAATCACATTTGTTGACTCATGAGACAAGTTTCTGTTTTTAGAAGCCTGTTCAGAGAGTGCTTACCTATACCTATAGCTTCTAGTGTATTGCCTATGCTTCCCTCTAGTATTTTAAACATTTCATATTTAACATGAGGGCCTTGATCTATGTTGAATTGGTCTTTGTACAGGGTGAAAGCTGTGGATCTAATTACATTCTTCAGCGGATGAATACCCAGCCTTTCCAGTATCATCTATTGTGTAAGCTGACTTTTTTCTGGTGTGTGTTTTTGATGCCTTTGTCAAAAATTAGGTGACCATGTCTGAATGGATTTCTTTCTGGGTCCTCTGTTGTAGTCCACTGGTCTGTATGCCTAGTTTTGTACCAATATTGTATTGGTTCTATATTATAATTTTATTCCAGGAATTGTGATAAAGCTAGTATTGTTTATTGTTTATTCTAGTTAGGCTTCCACTGGCTATATAAGATCTTTTGTGCTTTCTCATGAATTGTTGGATTTTTTTTTTTTTTTTTTTTTTTTGTCCTAAGAAGAATATCACTGGAAAAGAAAAAAGAAAACCACTGGAATTTTGATGGAAAATATATTGAGCCTTTTGATTATTTTTTAAATTTCACTATTTTTTTTTACAAAGGTTATACTTATAACCCTTTCTTCCAGTCTCAGTTTCCCTCAGGGCCCACCCTCCTCAGTGGGGTTAACAGTGCTCGTTATGGGGTAATATAGGCCTTAGTGTGTCTAGGATGTCTGGTATCAATTCTGCCAATCCAGAAATGTGGTCTTGTATCTGCAGTGTCTTCAAGTTTTCCTTGTAGCAGTCTTTCACAATCCTGGTGAAGCTTTAGGTACACTATTTTTGGGGAAAGCTATTGTGAATGGTATATTTTACTTAACATCAAGTGAGTTCATTGTTAGCCTATAGGATACTACTGCTTATTGTGTATTGCTTTTGAATCCTGAAACTTTGAAGATTTTTAACTCTAAAAATTATAAGAATTTTCTGGAGTCTTTACTATCACTTAATTATAGAACCATGTTCTCTGTGACCATAGACCAGCTGGTCTATGGTGTAATTTAGTTCTGAAGTAGATTGCTGATTTTCAGTTTGAAGGAACTATGTAAGTAAGTGAATATAGTTTTAAAGTCTCCTCCTGCTATATTATTATGTCAAAATGTATGTGATATCTTTTGTCTTTTAGTAATTGTTTTTTAAAGTTGGGAGATTAAATATTTCATGTATAAATGTTTACAAATGTTATTTTTCCTGACTTTTTCTTTTTTAATATTAGTAAGTGGCCTGCTTTATTTCATTTTTTCTAATTTTGGTTTGGAGTCTATGTTATCAGATATAAGAATAGCTATGCCCATTTGTGGTGGTTTGAATGTAAATAGCCTATAGACTTGGGCATTTGTGATTAAGAATAAGCTTCCTACTTTGTCTATAGAAGGCAAAATCCTGCTAGAAGATGTGTCATTGTGGGTGGATCTTTAGTAGGTGTGTTGAGAGTTAGTTTGAGCTCTGGCTGTTTGTGCTTGCTGGTACTGGTTTTTCTATCTCTGATATGAATGTGTAGAAGTGAGCCAGTTTATTCCACCATGGTGGAATAATGGAATCTGTAAGGGTGGAATAAACCCTTTCCTCCAATTAGCTGCTTCTGGTCAGGTGTTTGTCCTAGCAATGAGAAGATAACTATAATGGAATATCTGTACCAAGAGTGGTGTTTTTACTGTGATAAATATGAACACATAGGTTTGGTGTTTACAAATGTGGTTGTGGGAAGAATGTGGAAAGATTGGTGCTTTCAAATGGAGAAGACTTGCAATGCTACAAGTACAACTTGATGGGGTTTTCTGGTGAGAGTTTTAAAATAATAAATGTAGAGAACACTGTGGTCTGTGACTGCTTGGCTTATGAACTTTCAAAAAGCTAGTAGAGAACTACTGGAACTGCAATACTGGGGAAAAGGGCTACTTATATACCACCCACCCTCTGAGAATTTCATCAAAGTTGAGTTTCAAAGTAATGGACTGGGGCTGGAGAGATGGCTTAGCAGTTAAGCGCTTGCCTGTGAAGACTAAGGAGTCCAGGTCAAGGCTTGATTCACCAGGATCCACATTAGCCAGATGCACAAGGGGGTGCACACATCTGGAGTTCATTTGCAGTGGCTGGAGGCCCTGGTACACCCATTCTCTCTCTCCCTCCCTTTCTCTCTCTCTCTCTCTCTCTCTGCCTCTTTCTCTCTCTGTCTGTTGCTTTCAAATAAATAAATAAAAATAAACAAAAAATTAAAGTAATGGACTGGTGTACTTGGCAGAAATATATGTCAGAAAGATATGAAAGATGTACAGGTTATCCCACAAACAAAATCAAGCAAGTTTGAAGTTACCAGTACAGACACTGATTTTAGCTTACTTAAGTTGCAATTACCATAATTAAGGGTGGGTAAAGTGCTTTGCACTGGGACAATGGAAAAGATGTCTGAGGGTTAAACCCACACATGAAAGATTCATGTTAGTAAGAATTCAAGTTATTTTTAAAGGCGGTGGTTTGAAGAAAAATTGGTGAAGGAATATGCTGCTCTTCAAGACCAAGATTTATTCCCTCCTCCCCATGTCCACATTTACAAATTTGACTCTGCTACTCACCAGACACTGGAATTGAAAGCTTCAAAAAATGTAGGGAAGCAGGTCATGAAGTGAACATGATTCCAGGAGCTGCTAAAATGTGGCAATGTGAATCAGGGTAGATATCCCTGTATGGACACCAGTAAGGCCATTACATAAATCTGAACCCATTCCTGAAGCTTCTGAGATGAAGCCTGTGAAGCAGGGTTGCTGAAGTCCATGTGTGGAGGCCAAGAATGCCATCATATGAAAATGAACCAACTAAAGGAGATGGAGAGATGTGGCAATGTGAAGCAGGGTTGAAATCCCTGTGTGGAGACCAGGAAGGACCATTGTATGGAGGTACAAAGATGAACCATGGTTTGCAGTGTAGACACAGATGTTTTATATATACCAGAACTGTGGAACACTGCTTTTTCAGGTTGCAATTTTCCCAGGCTGCTCAGACCAGCTGGAGGGGCAGAATTGAACTCAGAGATTGGGTTATGATGTTGTACTTAGAATTTCAAACATTTGATATATACCTGCTGCTTATTGGTTTAGCAATGGCTTAGTCTCTCCTTGTTGTGACTTTTTGCAATGGAAATATTTATTCTATGCCATTGTTTTTTGGAAGTATAACATATATAATTTTACATGGCTCACATTTAAAATATGGTCTTGAAGCTCAGATGAGATTTTTTGAACAATGTTAAAGTTGATAAATACTATGGGAATCTTTGAAGTTGAACTGTGTGAAATTTGCATTGTGAGAGTATCATGAGTCTTTTGGAGCCAGGGGCAGAATGTAGTGGTTTAAATGTGAAAGTATATCCTCCGTAGTCCGAAGTATTTTTTTTTTATCATGATTAAACTTCCTCCTTAATATTCCAGCAGCCTGCTGGAGAAAGTGTGTCACTAGGGGCAGATCTTGTAGTTTAGCCTTAAGATGTATGCAGAGCTACTTTGAACTCTGGGTGTTGGTACATACTGGTGTTAGTTTTTCTCTTCCTCTGTGGATGCATGTGGAGTGAGCCAGATTTTCCATCTTGATGGAAGTTCCTCTAAATTGTTGAAGCTTGAAATAAAACCTTTCTTTGCATAAGCTACTTCTGTTCAGATGATTGTCCTGGTAAGGAGAAGGTAGCTGAAACACTTGGGAAACTTGAAAACACTTAAATGATTAGGTAGAAGCTAATCCTGGGAAAACGTAGGAAGAGATAGAAAGAAATATTTATAGAGGATCACTTGAAGTCAACTGCTCTTCCCATACACAATAGTCTTCAAGACCAATACTAATTATTCCCTTTATTCTACATACCATCTTTTCTTCAGAACAATATGGTACCTTCACAAGGCTCCAAACCATTCTTAAGACTGGTCTAACTAATTTTTTTAAAAATATTTTTATTATTTATTTACTAATTTATTTATTTGAGAGTGACAGACAGAGAAAGAGGCAGAGAGGGAGAGAGAGAGAGAGAGAGAGAGAGAGAGAGAGAGAGAGAGAGAGAGAGAGAGAGAGAGAGAGAGAGATGGGCACTCCAGGGCTTCCAGCCACTGTAAATGAACTCCAGATGCATGTGCCCCCTTGTGCATCTGGCTAACGTGGGTCCTGGGGAATTGAGCCTCAAACCAGGGTCCTTAGGTTTCACAGGCAAGCGCTTAACCACTAAGCCATCTCTCCAGCGCCTAAGTAATTTTTAACATTAAAGCCAGAATACATTTATTCCTTATCGCTAGGAGGAATTATACAGGCTAAACACCCTCCATATCTGAAATTTCTGTTTCCAAAACTCTAAACTACATGACAACTGATGTTATAAAATGGAAAATTCGGGGCTGGAGAGATGGCTTAGCGGTTAAGCGCTTGCCTGTGAAGCCTAAGGACCCCGGTTCGAGGCTCGGTTCCCCAGGTCCCACGTTAGCCAGATGCACAAGGGGGCGCACGCGTCTGGAGTTCGTTTGCAGTGGCTGGAAGCCCTGGTGCACCCATTCTCTCTCTCCCCCTCT
Source organism: Jaculus jaculus (assembly GCF_020740685.1). Lineage (NCBI taxonomy): Eukaryota > Metazoa > Chordata > Mammalia > Rodentia > Dipodidae > Jaculus > Jaculus jaculus. The sequence goes on from NC_059102.1 coordinate 65,402,224, forward strand.
ATCTGTCTTTCTCTCTATGTCTGTCACTCTCAAATAAATAAATAAAAAATGAACAAAAAAAATTAAAAAAAAATGGAAAATTCCATGCTGTGAAACTTTGCTTTCTACACAAACTTAGTTAGAAAATTATATTATTACTTTCATTTGACAGATATACAAATGAAGCACAAATGAATTTTTTATTTAGAAATGGGGTCCATTTTTAAGAGAGATTGCTAGCTACATGCAAGTATTCCAAAGTGGAAAAAATAAAATATGGGCCTGGAAGATGGTTCAGTGTCAAGGACACTTGGTTGTAAGACCTAGTTGCATGGGTGTAACTCCCCAGCCATCCTTGTAAAGCTGGATTCAGAAAGAGGCACAAATACCTGGCATGCATTTGTAGCAGCAATAGAATCTGGTACATGTGCACATGCACATACACATATACACACAAATAAATAAAAATTTACTTACCATATAAAATACTTCTGGATCCAATTGTTTTACATACAGTATATTCATTATTTGGTTTATTTTTCAGAAAGAACTGAGGTTCCCAGATGCTGAGCACTGCTTCAGTTTATCCAGCTAGCAGCTGGTGGTGGTCGAGGACGCTTTAGGTTTGGACCTAATCGTTCTGATTTCACAATTATTAAGAAGCATAATTGTATCTGATAAGCAATAGGATTCCTTCTCCCTCGAACTCATCAACTTCTGCCCAAAAGGAAAACAAACAGACTTTTCTCCAAGCTGCATTTCTCTGTCAGAGCAGTGAGGAAGAGGAATCAAAGAAGACTTGAGGGTTTGAGTAGAAGATAAAGGTCTGAGCTCAACTGCTACTGAGTCTACTGAGTCACAATTCCTAGTGGGTGGGGCCGCTGAATAGAAGACCGCTGAGTGGTAGTAACATTACAATTCCGTGTTAATAACCCGCCTCCTCCATGATTCCTTGGGTTTTTCTCTCAACCTCAGGACCGTGTAGCAGGCCTTTGATGCACCCTACACAGGCAGACTGTGTCTGACTTTCTGCCCCTCCCTCTGCTGCTGTCTCTCATCTCAGGGTACACCCTCCTGTCAGTGAGCAGCCCAGAAGGGTAAGGGCTGAGCAGCCTGCCAGGCAGCTAACGATAGGCAGTAAGTGCATGATGTATTTTTCTTGACATTTGTCTCATTTCTCACCTGTGCTTCTGGGAGTGTTTTGAACTGATTTCCTGACTGACATAGCCTCTTTGCCTTAGTCATGCTATGTAGCCTTTCCTGGAAATGTCCTGACTTACAGTATTTTCTGAAAAGATTGACTTTATTGTCTTCTTTATTTAATGTATTTAGCTTAAAATTTGGATGACAGAAGAGGTAGCTAATAAAATGTGAGCCTTTAGGCATAAATTCAACCTTGAACACCTAAAATTCCACCCTCCTCAAGAAATTGTAGGTGTTCAATCAACAGGTTAGTACTGAATGTTTGACACAAAGACAGCCCTGAAGCTTGTTTGTCATTACCTGTGATCAATTATTCCACCTTCTAGAAACCACACGTTGCTTCGTATCCCCTGTTAAGCCACTGAAGCAACAACACAGCTAATCCAGGCCCCATGGACTATTAGCAGTTATTTTCATTCACTGGAATCCAAGATAAACAGTGTATCTTTTTGCTTTATGACAGTAATCATTTGTTTGGAAGAACGTTTTCTGGGGTAATGTAGCATGAAACTAAGCTTATGACAATCAGAACATTTTCCCACTAAAAGAGGCAGACAGATCACAGTTGAAAGGAGGCAGTGAGTCACACTGTGGTTTTATAAACAGTCCCTACGATGGTGGTATAATGCCAGCCTGGGAGGCAGTCCACTTCTGGAGCATAGTTCCTCTGAGCTGAACTTGTGTTACAGACTGAAATTATTTTCTATTATTAGTACTTCCTATACTAAAGAAGTTTTATATTCTTTTTTTTTTTTTTTTATTGGTTTTTCGAGGTAGGGTCTCACTCTGGCTCCGGCTGACCTGGAATTCACTATGTAGTCTCAGGGTGGCCTCGAACTCTCGGCGATCCTCCTACCTCTGCCTCCCGAGTGCTAGGATTAAAGGCGTGCGCCACCACGCCCGGCAGTTTTATATTCTTGAGAGCATTTTTGAAAAGGAAAAAAAAAAGCGCAAGTAGTTTACTCCATGTCAATATCATCAAAATAGTGCTAAAATGTTTCTTTAATTTTAAAAATTTCTTGAATTGACTACTTCAAGTTGGAAGATTTCCTCTCATGATTTGAAGTACCTTCACAATGTAAAGTGGTTTGACCAAATTGATGTTTCAGAAACACTGACAATCATTGCAGTTCACTAAACAGTAACTTTAGATGTTTGTTAGAGTAACAATAAGTGACCAATTCAATGTTATAACCTGTGACCTATTATTCCATAGGCCTATGAAATCTCTTCCATAGACACTGTATAACTGATTAATTTATAATGTGACTTTGGATGAATCAATGCAACATGCTGTCCCTCCGTTTCCAAGTTTATAAAATTAAACTAGACAGTCTCAATGGATGTCTTTCTTTGCTATCATTACCTTTCCTTGCCATACCTTCACCACTTATTTTTCTTGGGCAAAGAAGGCTATATTTTATAATTCTGCCAACCAGCTACAACCACTACATGTCTTCCTTTTAGCCCAACATTTATTTCAGTACCTTTTAATTTGTTGACTCATTTTGTTTTGTACTAGCAATAAAATATAGACAAGGGGTTGGGGATTTAGCTCAGTGGATGAGCACTTGCCTAGCAAGCACAAGGCCCTGGGTTCGGTCCTCAGCACCGAATATATATATATATATGGACAAGAAAACATCTCTGTGTGTGAAATAACTATAGTCATAGCTCCTGATTCATTTGACATTATATGACAAGGAGCTCATGCATTAACATCACATGAGGGCTAATACCTGAAATTTGCACTATACTCAGTTTTTTTTTTTTTTCTTCAGATGATGTGATATCAACAAGAAAATAATACAACACTGTGTTTTGTTTTGTTTTTTCAGACCGGCTGGGCATATTGATCTGAATATTTCTTTGAAATATCATTTATATGTGTATAGTTAGTTCTAACATGCCATGTAAATGGTGAGCAGTTCTAGTCTGCAGATCATGATGGCCAGCCTTAGAATCTCTGCAAGTTGCAAACCTCCTCCATTAAGTGGGATTGACCAGTTGTAACCAGTTGGATATAGTGAAACTGCTGCAACCAGATAGCAAACATACATATTACACTGGATTATTCAACTAGGAAGCAGTCAGCACCACATGCTATGGATGCTCTGTCAGGTTTCTGGAAAGGTGCATTCTTGGGGAACTGAGGCGTCTGGACAAGTTTAGCACCTTCCTACCAGTGACTGTGTATCATCTCAGAATCAGACTGTTAATCCTTCAGATGTCTGTGCCCATCATCAGACTCATAAGAACTTCATGAGAAGCTTACTCTAGAACCCCTCAGCCAACCTACTCTGGAATTCCTGAGCAAAAATAATGAAAAGAATGTTTATATTTTAAAAAAATTATTTAAGGGCTGGAGAGATGGCTTAATGGTTAAGCGCTTGCCTATGAAGCCTAAGGACCCTGGTTCGAGGCTCAATTCCCCAGGACCCATGTTAGCCAGATGCACAAGGGGGTGCACGTGTCTGGAGTTCATTTGCAGTGGCTGCAGGGGCTGTCTACCTGTCTATTTCTGTATCTCTCTCTCTCTCTCTCTCTCTCTCTCTCTCTCTCTCTCAAATAAATAAAATATTTTAAAAAATTATTTAAGTATTTGTGTGTGTGCATGCATGCATGTATGAGTCCAGATTTCTTTCCACTGCAATTGAATGCCTGACTATATTTATGTTAGTGGCTAGAGAATTGAACCCCTGGCCAGCAGGCTTTGCAAGTAAGCACCTGTAACCACTGAACCATCTCCCCAGTACTTACAACTCTCTTAAGCTGTCACCTTTTGGGGAAAAATTTGTTAGGCAACAGCAGATAACTAATCCAAAAATCAAAAAAGTATAGTGGACACAAATTTTTGGCACACTATTCACGTGTGAGAAAAAAAATAATGTTTTATTCATTAACAACTCAATGTAATCTGCACTTTAAACTCTAACTTATTAATTATGTTATGGATTTTAAAATTTGACCTTACTCCTTCTTGGGATGATCTGGTAACTTCAGATTTGAACTTGGCTAATTGAAGACTTTCTCCTCACCCTTATCTACATAATAGTGGCTCACCTGCTATTGTGGTATCAACAATGTGTACAGGTATCATGTTTGTGGTCTTTTTAGTACAACATCAGTGTCCTCCACTAACATAGTAATGACTATGTATATTATGAAGAAGAAATATAAAGATAGACTTCCAATATTCCTTCTAGGTCAGTGCTCTTCACTCTTTTTTTAATTTTTTTTAATTTTTATTTATTTATTTGAGAGTGACAGACACAGAGAGAAGGACAGATAGAGGGATAGAGAGAATGGGCACGCCAGGGCTTCCAGCCTCTGCAAACGAACTCCAGACGCGTGCGCCCCCTTGTGCATCTGGCTAACGTGGGACCTGGGGAACCGAGCCTCGAACCGGGGTCCTTAGGCTTCACAGGCAAGCATTTAACCGCTAAGCCATCTCTCCAGCCCTCTTCACTCTTTTATCAACTCTAATATTTCACTAAAATCCAGAGGAGTTGCAAAGGGCACAGAACAAGAAGTAAAATTCCGCTTAAAATTCTATGGTTTCTTGAGGAGTTAGAAAGCCAATTTAATTTTAATGTGTGGATCCCTTGAAAGTTTGTTCCTATGCTATGTGTTACAGGCTACACATGAAGGTTTATTAATATCCTAGAGCTATTCTAGAAGGAAGGTACTGGAACATGAATTGAATAAAGTGAAGGCTTATTTGGGGAATGCTTCAAATTTCCTTCCATGCTTACAAACATGATTTTTACCTGAAAATTTTATCTTCCTGGAATAACTTCCATTGTCCTATTCTAGTGTCAGATGGAATTTTGTATGTGGTATAAATGACAAAACACATCAGTGACAAAATGTGGAGTATTTGTTCCCAGGACTGGAGCTGTCGTACAGTGAATCTTGAACATACATAAGCATGTACCCGGAAATAACATTATTATGAAAGTCAGTTAGGATGAATACTATAATGTCACATGTCTCTTGCTATGATGTTCTTCAGAAATGAATAGCTAACCATGTAGGCATTCCTTTTTATTCTTAGTCTTTGTTTCAGATAGAATTTAAAGGTCTATCATCATGGCCTATATTCATTCATACCATTTTGTCAAAATAACAGCCATAAACATATCCCTGCTGCACAACTCCCTTTATTTTTGTCACAGCAAAACCAATTCACTTGTTAGCCCTGGTAATTCTCATGTAAGCTAAAGTATAAAAACAATACATTTGGGATAACAATAATATTAGAAATCGGATTCCTTTCTCTTACAGAAAAATTAATGGTTCATTTGTACTTTACATATTCCTTGGTATTAATTTCACAGTCATTGTTATTTATTATTAAAAAATTTAAATGCTCAAACCATGCTGACATGTGGTTTATATACATCTCTTTATATTCGTAGAATGCATTATTTACTATCTTGAAGTTGTATTATCATTTTTACTATTAATTTCGATCTATTTGGCAAGTCATAAATACCATGACATATTTCAAAGTGATGACAACTAGAATAAATATAAAGTCTTGGAATTATGAATAAATGAAATGGAATTGAAAGAGATCATATTATAGGAAACACCATTATCAAAGTTTTAATATAAGATGATCCCTATTGTAGGTCACACATAAAATCAGTTTGGAAAACAAATATAAAGTCTGATCTTTGAGGCAAAGTGAAAGGCTAGGAGTATGAGGAAAACAGTGAGTATAATTGTTGTAGTAACAAGTGACATGCTGAATTGAGGGAAATGCCAATTACCTTGTCTCTTTAAATTTCGACTGCAGTGGTAAGGACTTTTGCTGAAATGTAATCTTGGAAGGCAAGATATTCTATTCACAGTGAGGAAAATTTACCCTGTGAATAAGGACATCCTTTTCTCCCAAATAATTTTTGTTTGATATTTCTGAACTGCAGAAATGTATTCTTGCTTTGGAAATGTTTGCATCCCCTTCAGGCTGCCCAGATAGTATTAGGAAGTAGATAAACATGCTATAATTATGGTATATGTGATGACCTCTGGTCACCGAAGATTTTCTCTTTGCTTCCAAACCATATACAGGTAGTACTATTCTAGAACAAAAGACACTCTATCCACCCTATTACCTTCATCATCAATATCAAAAGAATATAGTATTAAGTTTTTATAAGTTCCTATGAAAACTGTGCTGTCAATAAGAATAAAATTCAATAAACATTGGTGTCCCATAAGCATATAAGTAAAGAATGTAAGCAAAATACCAAGACAAATCCAGATGCCGCTGGATCACAGAGATAACTGACTTAGAAAATTTTGAGAGTAACTCACCATATCAATGAACCAAGGAGAAAGAAAAAAATTTAAATACAATGCCTCTTCACTTAAAGAATAACAGAAATCTCTTACTTGCTCTCCAAAAGTAGGTGGTAAGTCCTTATTGTTGAAAGCACCACATGCTTTGGTTTCAGAACATTAAGAAACTAAGCTGCTATGAGGTGCCTATTTTTGTACCAATATGGTATTGTCTCTATATTATAATGTTAGTCCCCTACTCATACTCATGAAAGCGACTTTAATTTAATTCTCCTGACCAGAAGCAGCTTGTGAAAGGGAAAAGTTTAATGAAGATCATAGTTTTGAGGGGAAGTTTCATCATGGTGGAGAAATCATGGCATGAGCAGGAAGCTGGCTCATGTCAACACTGATCAATAGGGAAGTAGTAGAGAGTGAGCTTGCTAGAACTAAGGAATGGGGCTGGATTACAAAATCCCAAGGTCCACCCAAGTGACACACCCCATCCAACAAGACTCCTTTTCCCAGAATTTTACCTGCTGGGTACCAAGTACAGGGGTGAATCACAGGCATTGGCCTGAGCAGAGGACTGAATGGAGTGTTTGGGGCAGACATGTACTGGAAATTAAGAGTTATTCTTGAGATGTGGTTAGTTGTAGATGTTCACTAGGTACTGAAAGCAGAGAGTAAATGGTTGCCAGGAATCTAGAGGCCAAAGAATTTGTTAAGTAAAGAGTTTATATATGTGCATGCAGGCCAACACACATAATTAAAATTAAAAGTACATAAAGCTGACTAATGTAACAACATTTAAAGTAATAGTGAAAATTCTTCCCTACCAAATAGTTTACTGCTTTTGAAATATAAAATATATGTCAAAAAATAGTTTTCTTTATAAACAATTTGCCTTTGCTGTGGGAAGAAAAACTATTTCAAAGCTATGGTGGATTTGTCTTTATGCTGGGTCACTTGAACAGCAATGCAGAGTTTATCACTAAAGCTAGACTAACTGGTGGTGAGATTGTTGGCCTCACTGAACCTCACTGGCCTGGCTATGCACAGCACCTATTTTTCAGGCATAAAGACCCTGCAGGTTGAAGAGTCACTCTGTCCTTGGACACAGCTTTGACAAGCAACCCTGCCCCTGTGGTGGGTTTTCAATGGAGCCAGCATCACTAAGAGGACATTCTGCCAATTAGTGAATGGCAATGGACTGCGGGGAACACTGTGCCAAGACTCAGCAGTGATGCACCTGCAGACTAGAACATTACATTCCTTCTCCCTTTGTTTCTTATTTCTCCAATGCCAGTGTTTCATGTTGATGTTAGTTCCATGCAGCCATCCCACAGCTTCAACATAGCCTTCTGCCTGCTCTCCATTCTCCTGCCTCAGGATAATGCTAGGGTTATGGGATCAACAGATTTCAGTTATGCTGGAGGTATGACCAACCCCACAACATGACACATTTAATTCAGAGTGCGTTATGGTATGATAAAAGTTTTGATTAAGAAAATAAACATCATGCTTGCATGCCTCTCCAAAAGGCAGGAATTTGCATCTCACAAAATTTTCATCTCCAGGGCATCTAAATGTTGAGATAAAAGAGAAGTAGGCCCTCTCCAGTGGTAATAAAGAAAATCTATGCAGCTTGATTAGTGTGACAAATTTATATTAAAAATCCAAGTATAAGTGGAACTTTTCTGACCACTAGAGATCACAAAGTTGACCCAGTCTCAACCCTTATTCCCTATTCTACAGCTAGAGAAAAAAAAAAATTGTGCTTCTATGATTCAGTGCGCCTAAAAAGCTTTAATTCTTTTTGATTTTCTTTTTTTTAATTTATTTATTTTGAGAGCGAGAGACACAGAGAGAAAGACAGATAGAGGGAGAGAGAGAGAATGGGCGCGCCAGGGCTTCCAGCCTCTGCAAACGAACTCCTCCAGACGCGTGCGGCCCCTTGTGCATCTGGCTAACTTGGGACCTGGGGAACCGAGCCTCGAACCGGGGTCCTTAGGCTTCACGGGCAAGCGCTTAACCGCTAAGCCATCTCTCCAGCCCAAAGCTTTAATTCTTCATGATTCACTTTGTCCCTAGTACTGGCATCTACTCACACAATGTCCCATTTCTCGCCACATCCACCAGGACTCAAAACTGAAATTTTTCATTGATTTTTAAAGATTCATTCTTGCAAAGCATCTCATAGGTTTTGTGGATTTTCTAGAGATTGAGAAGAAAGCAAGGTAGAACCTCTAGTGTACAACATGGTTATGGGCATTCCAATGGCTTCACTGCCACTCTCTTGCCCTTCTACCCAAGGCGAAGTATATTCTGTCCTGGTCTTGGGCTGGCTTCCCACAGCCTTGCACTTCCAAAGCTCATCTATCTGAGTTTGAATCCTAACAGTAGGTAGCTCTCTCTTTATGTGAAAATCTAAAACCGTCAAGTGTAGTTTTCTCCATCACTACTTCATACTCCAATTAATTTTCTAATTTTTGATAATCCTATTTTTTGGTGAGAAGGAGATTTGGAGAAAAGTTAAATCCATGATTCTTAGAGCTATTGTCAGAGTTTAGAGCTCCTGACTCTACAGTGTGCTTTTGGGCATTGGCACCACCTGTCTGTTAAGACCAGTGGGTCTCATACTGTACTACTTGTTAGGATTGCTTACTATTCTTCCAAAAATCCTGATGGCCAGGTTCACTGTAGTTAAGAATATATTTCCTGGGAGAGGAATCCAGGCATTAATATGCTTTGTAGCTCCCTAGTGAGTCTTATGTGTCTTGAATATGTGATCCATTATGTTCTCTCTTTATAAATTAACTAAATGGGAGAAGGAACACAAGGACTAAACAGGTTGTATGGAATTGAGGAGACATTTGTGGATTCAGGAGAGATAAAATAGCAAAAACATTTTGCTAAGAGGTAAGCATCTGCACACAAAATCATGGTGGGGAAGCCACATTTTCCATCTGGCACACCATTATATCTTCACTCACTCTTGAGATAGCTAAAGTTTCAATATTTCTATCCCTTCAGAGATTAAGGTGAAATGGAATTCCCAATGAGGCAGTATAACAAGTAGTGGCCTTTAGGTGTGAGAGCTCCACCCTCAGAAATAGGAAAGTGGTCTCCATTACAGGGTTGAGAAGAGTTTGCTGGTTTCCCCCTTCCGTTCCTTCTGCCCATCACAGAGCACAGCCATATATCAGGAGTGTGGAGCAACAAGACATATCTGGGCAGCAGAGAGGCTAGACCCCAGCAAAATGGCTTTCTCTTGGCCCTCTCAGCATACAGGATTGTGAGAAATATTTCCTTTTGCTTACAAACTACCCAGTGTATGGTATGTGGTTATTATAACACAAATAGATTCAAACAGGGATCTTTCCAAATGAGACAATTGTCTAATGTTAGAAACATTGTGGGGAGAGGGACTCATAGAGTTTGGCTATCAAAATGAACTTCATATCATAATCAGTCTTCTTTCTTTTTCATTTTGTTACTTTTTCTGCCCTTATTCAGTTCTACCTAATACCTTCCTGCCCACCTGAGTAAGTCCCAATAATTTATGTTAATAAGTGGAAAATTAGCCCTAGAAACACATTTATGTTATTAACCCACCCCAGTACATGAACTTTATATTGATAGGCATTGTGCTAATCATTCACATCTTCTCTACTATATCCATCTCTCTATAGGGTGTCATGTACACAGCAATGTAAAAGAATATCTTGTCTTTATTCAGTGGCTTGTTAGATAAAACAAAATTTTAATGTGAATTTCAGAAACATATACTGACTATAGCAGACCATTGTTTCCCTTCTATTAAAGCACTACAAAAGTATGAGAAATATATATTTTTAAAAATGTATTCCTTAATGGTAAGAAAACCTGAAATGTTGAGGTAGCAGATCTGTCAAAGGCATAATCGTTTTTATGAATTAATATCACCAGTAATTTATTCTCAAAAACACACAAAAAAAATAACCTTCATGCCATTCACCCTGGCTTCTATGCTCTTCAATGATTTGTGAGGTAGATACCATAATTGCTCTAATCGTCATTACACATGATTTAAACTGATATTTTTCTTCTATGAGAACACTCTGGAGGCATTTTAGGAGATTTACTTAGGCGTCACTGCCATGTCCTTAAGAAACCTGTGACATGCTCTTCTAAAACTAGCATTTACTCTGAAAGTCTTTGAGAATCTGCATTGGAATGAACTGATTCTGCAGTGCAGTTAAGTCCTAGGAAATCTTACTTCTATGATGCTGCTGGCTCTCCCAGCACAATGTACACAGACTACAGCCTATGAGATGTGCATCTTCTGTGGACTGAGTATCTCATTCTCCCTTGAAACCAGGAATGCTGACTGCTGACACCTCCCAGATGATGCTTCTTGAACAACTGAAGGAAGCTAAGCTTAGAGTCCTACCTTAGAGGCAGCTGACATCCAGTAATTGTGTAAGGCTAAAAGGTCTGGGTTCTTGTCTTAGCTGCAGGACAATGTGACAGGGCCATCCCAGAGCCAAAACTTACCATGGTGTAGCTCAATGGTAGAGTGCTTGCTTGGATTCCTCAAGGCCCTGGTTTCAATCCCAAGCAACACAAAAAGTGATTCCCAATGATAGAGCATATATATATATGCATTTATATATAAAGTTTATTATTACCAGAATAACAGAAACACCATGTCACACTAACTTAGTTGTTGGGGCTTGTTTGTGCTTTGTTGTTGTTTTCGTTCTGCTTATACCATCTTGATAAGGATACATTTGCCCACCAGTACTGTGGTCAGCCTATTAGCATGACAAGTAAGGAAGTACTGGAAAGAAAATAAGATATGGATTGTCCTGGCTTTCCCTTCTGTGTACACTTGAAACATAAGTGGTTATGTTAAACAATGCTACATTTGTGAAAGGACACCTGTGTTTCCCTCTCTGTCCATAGCAAGTTATTGGGTCTAACAGAAAGTCTGGCATCTGTGCATTATCAACAATGCCTTTCATTAAGTCATATCCATAGAATGCTGATCTTTGCACTTACTTTGAGTTGCATTGAACTTCCACACACAGGAGGTCAGCCAGAGTTCTATGGAGTATCTCCATCATTGTGTGCAACGGGGCTGCAAGGAATAGCAGACACACCTATTGCAAGTGTGTCTCCTGCTCACACAAATCTCATTTCCATTGAACTATACTTCTAAAATACAAGTTCAAAGATAAAAAGTTATGAGGGACTTCACAGTGGTAACAGCAGGGCATTAAACCAAAGGCAAGACCTTGTGAACGTGAGTCATTTTGTTAGTATACCTGTTACATGGCCATGAAGCAAACCCCAGATACATCCAAGCCAAGCCCTGGCTGATATCTAACTGAGCTTCATGAGACAGAAAACTTCTCAGTATTGTCCCACAGGATCTGTGTGAGAGAATAAATATGTGCTATGCAGGAGTAAACAACTAATAAGCCCCATTAAAGTGCAGACACAGAGATTCTTAGCTAAGGTCATTCTAAGCTTGCGAATGGTCACTTAAGCAATATCTCCATCCATCATGGAAATACAAATTACAACAGTAATATGCTATTTTAGAGCCTCTAGACACACACACACACACACACACACACACACACATACACACACACACACTCATATACTCATGTAACAAGGGTTGTGGAATTAGCACCCTTACACTGATGACAAGAATGTAAAATTTTGCAGCCCATTTAGAAACTTTCTTGAAGTTTCTGGAAACATAAACTTATCAGCAAACTCATTCTATTTTTGCATGAATATGTGTATAGTGCATGTTCATGTGTGTCTGTGTGAGTGAGTTCACAGGCGTGTGTGTATGTGTGTGCATGTGAAAGTAAGAGGTGGACATTGTATGTTTTCCTTTCTAGCTTTCCACTTTATTCACAGAGCTCACTAAGTCAGCTAGTTTAGCTAGCCAGCTTGCCCCAGCTAACCCTGTGTCTACTTCCCAAGGGAAGGAATTATAGGCTCCCTACCCACCTAACATTTAGGTGGGTGCTGGAATCCAAACTCTTGTTCTCAGGCTGTTTGGCAAGCATTTTAGCTACTGAGCCATCTCTTCAGCATCCACTAATCCCATTATTAAGCATATATTAACAGAATTAAGAAAAATCATAATATATCTTGTAATCAAACATCCATGGTAACATTCTTCATGATAGTCCAATAGTGAAAATAATCCCACAGTCTTTTAACTAATAAACAAATACAATGTGATATGGCTGTACAATGCAATATTACTCAGTGATAGGAATGAGTACTAATACAGTCTTCTGCACAAATAAACCCTGAAAACACTATGGTAAGTGAAAGAACCAGTCCACATAAGAAGATGTATTTTATAATTCCATTTATATAAAATGTCCTGGGTAGTAGGAAAGGGCAGAAAGTAAATAAGGTGTCAAATAAAGCTGAAGGGGTTAGAGAAATGGGAAGTGATCCCCAGTAGGTAGAAGGTTTCTTTTTCACTTGGTGGAAATGTTTTGAAATTGCTTGTGTTGGTAATAATGTTGGGATACACCAGATATTATTACCACAAAATCTATGAACTTTGATTGTACTGGACATACAAAAGTTTATGTTATTGAGTGTTATATATGCTTTGTATAAAATATGGGCTAAAACAACCCAATTACCACACTTGACAAATACCACTCTAGGCTTATAAGGTTAATATTCTTTATAAAATCACCTAACATAAAAAAGCATAAATAAGTGGCTGGAAAGATGGCTCAGAGAATAAGGCACTTGCTTGTACAGCCTGATGGCCTGAGCTCAATCCCCCAGTACCCATATAAAGCCATATGCCAAAGTGGTGCATGCGTATGCAGTTCATTTGCAGTGGCAAGAGGCCCTGGCATTTCCATTCTCTCTGTCTTGCTCTGTTTTCCTTGCAAATCAACCAATAAATAAAAATATTTTTAAAAGCATAAGTAGTATTTTATTATGTCCATTGTGAATACTGTAATATAAAATATAGAATAGGGTATAAGGCAAGTGAGGTAATACATTGAACAAGATTAATCTGTACTTCTGTCTAAAATGACTTTGAATACATCCAGCTCTTTTGACAAAGAACAGAAATAATGTCACTAACAGTGAGGATTGAAATGAAGCAAACCCTTAAGAGGAGAACAAAAATGTCAGTGAGAGAAAGAACATTAACAGTTCTTCTTCAGAGGCAGTAAAGAGGAGCCTTAAATTCTCCATGAAGTGCCTTCCTGTGAGTTCTTAGCATGCTCTCTTTCTGAGCCTGGCCCCTATGACTGCTGTTCACTCTACTTTCTGAGTTTAGTTGGTGTTCCTTCTTTTAGCTAGGTCAGGGTTACAGGCAACATGATGCACCTTGTGATTTTAATGACAACATCTTTTATTCTGATTTGGTACCCATTCAGACCTAGCATTTCATCATTTCTCTGTAGAGCACGCAGACACGATGCCATAATTACTTAATTTCTCTGGCAGTGGCAAAACCTGTCAGCTGCTATCAGTGTACAAAGCTGCCCTTCCTGAGCTTCAGGAAACAAGAGGGCCTTGAAGAGTGGTCAGAGATCTAGAGGACCCATAAGTCTCTAGCAATGAGCAAAAAGCAACTCTGCTCTTCTAGTAGAACCAATTGTACACCTTTCAAAATTTTTTTAAGTTTTTATTTTATTTATTATTTGAGAGCAACAGACAGAGAAAGAGGCAGAGAAAGATAGATAGATAGATAGATAGATAGATAGATAGATAGATAGATAGATAGATAGATAGATAGAGAGAGAGAATGAGTGCTCCAGGGCCTCCAGCCACTGCAGACAAACTCCAGATGCGTGCGCCCCTTTGTGCATCTGGCTAACGTGGGTCCTGGGGAAACTAGCCACGAACCAGGGTCCTTAGACTTCACAAGCAAGTGCTTAACTGCTAAGCCATCTCTCCAGCCCCACCTTTCAAAATTTTAAAGTCATTTTACTACTTACTTTTAATTTTCTTGACTGTGTAGATATACATGGAGTGCATGTATGTATGTATTTATGTTCATATGTGTGTAACACATGTGGACACATGCACATAGACACCAGACGTCAATGTTAGAAACTAGGCCTGCCACTGAATCTAGAACTCACAAATATGATTAGACTAGCCACTCAGCAAACCCTAGGAACCCACCTACATCCTCAGCACCTGATTAGAGAAGCAAACCACCATGCCCAACATGTTACATGAAGTCTGGGGATCCAAACTTAAGTCCTGAAGCTTACACAGAAAACATTTTACCCACTGAGTCACCTCCACAGTCACTTAAATTCTTAGGAAATCACACTATACTTTTTCTACTTAAATCTAGAGAACTTTCATCTAAATGATCATGGGGTAAAGAATAGAAGCTAATAGACAAAGATCTGCCTGGTTTAAAAAGCATACAACATGTGCAACAATAGCTGCAGATCCTACTTTTATCACTACAGGCAGAGGGCTTCCTGGAGGGACCTTTGGTCTGTGTGCACAAAGATTTGCAGACCCAGCTAAGTGCTGTGTGCCATTGGCTTCCTGATTCTGAGCAAGATTATAATTATTAAACAGCACATTTGTAACTGTTTAAGACATAAAATGTGACCTTAGACCAAACTTTTCTTCTTCTTGAGATTCACTCATCTCTTTGGACAAAGGGATCTAAGGAGTCTTCAGGTTTCCTGTCAATGTGAAGTCCAAGGATGACAACAATGGTTCTAGTCCTATGAGCTTGACTTTCCCAGTTGACGCTTTACTAACTTCTATTTCCCTTTCTTTCGTTCCCTCTCTCTCTCTCTCTCTCTCTCTCTCTCTCTCTCTCTCTCTCTCTATCACTCGTTTTATTTTTTTTGTTAAGGTACAGTCTCTCTCTAGCCCTGCCTGACCTGGAATTCACTCTGTAGTTTGGGGCTGGCCCCAAATTCACATAGCTCCTCCTACCTCTGCCTTCAGAAGGCTGGGATTGAAGGTGTTTACCACTATGCCTGGCAACTTGTATTTCTTAATCTATTGGTGAATATTGTAAAAAATCATGTGGTTTCCAATCAATAAATATGGATATAAATTCCTGTTTGGATTTTACAAGTGATACAACCACTTACAATTTATTTAAACTTTCTGAGATTCAAATTGAACCTCATGAAATATAAGTATCATCAACATGGCACAGAGTGGATGAAATAAGCTATGTTTTGGCTACAGTAATACAGTCCATATAAATAGTAACAATTACAACCATTACCAAACATTGGTTGGGTGTCAACCATGAGCTGGGTCTGAGGATTGTAATAATAAACACACAATCCCTTTCAAAAGAGGGTCCTAGAGAGGAGATTAAATATATAAGAACAATTAATATGCTATTTTATAATTAATACTATAATTTTGCACAATGTTGATTTTGCCACTTTCTTCCTTTCTCTATAACATATGAGATCTTTAATTTTTATCAGAATATATAACATCTTCTTTTTAGATTTGTTTGTTCATTTTTATTTATATATTAGAGAGAGACAAACATAGAAAGAGGCAGATAGAGAGAAAGAGAGAGAATGGGCATGCCAGGGCCTCCAGCCACTGCAAATGAACTCCAGATGCATGAGCCCCCTTGTGCATCTGGCTAACGTGGGCCCTGGGGAATCAAGCCTCATACTGGGGTCCTTAGGCTTCACAGGCAAGTGCTCAACCACTAAGCCATCTCTCCAGCCCATATAACATCTTTTAATTGTTCTTTCCCAATTATACTTCGTATAGCAAGGGTTTTGTTTTGTTTGTCTTCAACTTTGGAATGCTTAAGTTCTCATTTCTTTACTTTCATTATTGAGATACCTTATTTATAAATCTTGCATCCATTACCAACTCAGTTCTGGTTTTTGGACAGTCATCAGATGAGATGATCCCACTTGTTCTGCATCATCTTAACTTTCCTGTGTGGTGTAGCTAGCCAATAGCTTTACTCAGCCATCAATTACAATGGATTCTAAGGCAACACGAGCAAACATTGATAGTTTATTATCTGTAGCACTGAATCACAAAATGTGTTCTCTCTTCAATTATTGAGCTTCAGTCTTAGAATTTTGCAATATATTGTGCTGCTCTGTAATTTTCTCTATGTGTGGTTTTAAACCCAAGATATTTTTAATATACAGATGAAGTTCTTTTAAATATAAATTTAATTTCATGCTCTGGGGTCCATTTGGATTTCTGACTACTGTAGGTGGATATATAGGCATGAGTTAACTGAAATGACCCACTCACTATCTTTTACAAACTCATGAGGCCACATTCACATCTAAGGATAATTGATAGGTGTGTCACAATGTTCATTAAAGTTATGAACCATTTTGTCACTTAGGAAGGATCTGTCACATATCCAGGAACAAACTTCTATTTTTAGCTTTTCTATAAAATAATTATTTGGAAAGAAAAGCCAAGAATGTTTTTCAGCTCAGAAACATTTCTTCCTGTCTTCCTAACTTGTGTTACATTATTTCCCAGACTAAGATGATGGAAATCATCTTGACTTAATGGTATTTCCAAGTCCCACATGGATTCCTAGGTTTTTTTGGTGGGTGGGGGCATGGAAGGCTTTAGAATTCACATGTATTTGTACAGACAGTGTGTGGGCAGGTGCAGCTGTATGGGGTGAGTAAGCCAGACCCCTGTATCTGGTCTTATCGAACCTCCTCAGTCTAGGTTGCCTGCTCTGGTCTGTGTCTTGGAGGGTGCTGCACAAAGTAGGCCAGATCCCTATTCCCTTGCTCCTCCCAGTTCCCTGGTCCTGGTTGGTCACATTGTGCCTTGCTTGGGGAGGCCTGATGCCTGTGTGAGCTGTGGAATCAGGCTGTATGCTCTGGTATCCTTACTGGCCACTAGGTACCAACATCCCTGTTCTCCTGAGTCAGAGGGTGAACAGGCCAAAGGACAAAAACTTACTTCCTCCTCAATAAAATAAAGAGTCTTCCTAAAATGAGTAGACAACACAAAAAAGCCAGCAAAAGTCAGAAAACTGAGAGATCTCCACCAAGAATGCCTAGTCTAACTACAGAAGCCTTCAATGAAATCATAAAGAAATCAACAGAAACTCATTCCCAAAATGAAAACACAACTATGAATAAGACCTTGATAAAAATAAATCACTGAACTTGAAGTAAACTATCAAAGAACCAACAATCATATCAATGAGTGTTCAACTTTTGACAGTAGGCTTAACATGATTGAAGAAAATGTTAGAACCCTCCAAAGAAATATGATCAAACTGAAGGTATGTTAAGAAATGGAAGACCTCAACAACTGGATGATTATGCTTAATGAAGACTTGATCAAATGCAAAAATGAACTACAGGAAGCATCAAGAAAATCAGAATCTGAATTGAAATCATGCCTCAAAATAAAAATTGACACAATACAAAATAACACAACAGAAAACAAAAATCAAATAGAAATCATAAAAACCTCTCTAGAACCACTCACCAACAGATCTACTCATGTGGAAGACAGAACCTTTGACCTGAAAGATAAGACAGAAGAAATTGATCTGGAGGCCAAAAACTTTGCTAAGTTCAAAAACATCAAGTGAACAGAATACAAGGGAACTGTGGGACACCCTAAAATAACCAAATATCCAGATCATGTGTATACCAGAAGGAGAGGAAATCCATACCAGAGGCATAGAGAACATACAAAATTATTGAAGAAAATTTTCTGAATCTTGCAAAAGAGGGGCCCATCAAGATACAAGAAGAGTTGGGCATGGTGGTGCATGCCTTTAATCCCAGCACTTGGGAGGCAGAGGTAGGAGGATAACTGTGAGTTCAAGGCCATCCTGAGACTACATAGTTAATTCTAGGTCAGCCTGGGCTAGAGTGAGACCCTACCTAGAAAAAAAAAAAAAAAAAGATACAAGAAGCCCACAGAACACCAAACAGACTGTACAAAAGAAGAAACTTTCCTAGACACATCATAGTTAAAACTCTTAACCATGAAAACAAAGTAAGAGTGTTAAAAGCAGCAAGAGAGAAGCAATTCACCACATACAAAGGCAATCCCATCGGAAGTATATCAGATTTCTCCATGGAAACCCTGAAAGCAAGAAGGGCCTGTAATGGAACACTTCAAAATGATAGCTTCCAACTCAAACTACTTTGCTCAGCAAAAGTATCCCTCATAATAGATGGTGAAAGAAAAGCTTTTCATGAAAAGGACACAAAGCCAAACCTACAAAAAATACTTGAGGGAATATTCCACACAGAACAGTCAAACAACGAATCTCAAGAGCCAATAAGAAGATCACAATAACCAAAATGCACCAGGCTCAACATAACATACATAACACAAGAAAGCACCAAACCACATAAAATGCCTCAACAAAGTAGAGATTAATTCAAACCTCACAATAATAACCTTAAATATTGACAGTCTTAACTCTTCCATCAAGACATAAGTTATCAGGATAGATTTTTTTTAAAACCTAGACCCTTAATCTGCTGTCTTCAAGAAACACACCTTATGACTAAAGATAAACACCTCCTCAGGCTGAAAGGTTGGAAAACAATAATCTAAGCAAATGGAAATGAAAAGCAAGTGGGTGTTCCTATATTAATGTCTGATAAAATAGACATCAAACCTAAAGTAATCAAAAAGGATAAAGAAGGCCACTTCTTACTCATCAAGGGAATGATCCAACAGGAGCACATCATAATCATAAATATGTATGCACCAAACACTGGTGCACCACAGTTTATAAAACAAAATCTACTCAACAATATAACATAAATAAACACAAACACCATCATAGGTGGAGACTTCAGTATTCCAATATCATCAATAGACAGATTGTTTCAGTAGAAAACCAACAGGGAAATAACAGAGCTCAACAACACCATAGATCAACTAGACCTAACGGGTATTTACAGAACTTTCCACCTTAACTCTACAGAATACACATTCTTCTCAGCAGCCCATGGAACCTTCTCCAAAATTGACCACATATTAGGCCACAAAGCTGCCTTAATAAATTCAGGAAAATTGAACTAACTTCTTGCACCATGTCAGATCACAATGCTTTAAAGCTAGAAATTAACAACAGGAAACACATCAAGAACGTCACCAGCTCCTGTAGAGGGAACAACACACTTTTAAACAATGAATGGGTCCTGGAAGAAATAAATTGTAAAATTCCTAGAATTGAATGACAATGAAAGCACAACCTACCAAAATTTATGGGACCCAATGAAGGCAATCTTAAGGGGAAAATACACAGCCCTAAATGCCTTCATTACAAAATACAAAAACATAGAGTTCCAAAATCAATAACCTGGCTGTCCACCAAAAGGTGCTATAAAAACAAGAAGAATCAAATCCAAAGAACTCCAGTCCAAAAGAAATAATCAAGATTAGAGCAGAAATTAATGAATTGGAAACTAAGAAAACAATTTTAAAACTTGATGAAATGAATAGCTGGTTCTTTGAAAAAATAAACAAGTTTCAAAAACCCTTGGACAAATTGATCAACCAAAAAAAATTAAGCCTCAAATTAACAAAATCAGAAATGAGAATGGAGAGATCACAACAGACAACAATAAAATTTGAAGAATCACCAGGGCATATTTTGAAAAACCTTTACTCCACAAAATTAAATAATCTGGAAGAAATGGATGAATTCCTAGACACATATC
Source organism: Jaculus jaculus (assembly GCF_020740685.1). NCBI lineage: Eukaryota > Metazoa > Chordata > Mammalia > Rodentia > Dipodidae > Jaculus > Jaculus jaculus. The sequence goes on from NC_059102.1 coordinate 65,422,398, forward strand.
ACCTCCCAAAACTAAACTTAGAGCACTCAGAGCAGATTAATCTCCTAAATAAACCTATCACATCCATGGAGATTGAAGAGATAATCAAAAACCTCCCCCAAAAGAAAAATCCAGGATCAGATGTATGCTCATCTAAATTGTATCAAACCTTCTTTTTCTTCATAGAACTAAAACCATTTTTTCTTAAACTACTCCACATAATTATAGACCAGAGAATCCCCACAACTCCTTTTATGAAGCTAGCATCACCCTAATACCAAAACCAGACAGAGATGCAACAAGGAAAAAAAATATAGGCCTATATCCCTAATGAACTTAGATACAAAGATCCAGAACAAAATCTTTGCAAACTGAATTCAACAGTACCTCAAAAGCATTATCCACCTTGATAAAGTAGACTAATGACAAAAAAGTAGGTACATAGGCTTGCACTAGAAGTGCTAATCACTCTTTAAATGTCAGGGCGAGGTATGGGTTACATATTCATTGTTGCCTTTACCATTCTCAATTAAGCTATATTTGGGTGTTGACTATTGTTGCCTTTGATGCTTTCAGATTCATAGGGCCTTTGTCTTTTTCTTCTGTTATTGGGAGTAGGCTGATCTGGAACCCATTTTAGAACAGAAATCTCCCAGCTGAAGGGGGTAGAGCAACAAACACCCTTGCAGATTTTGGCTCTATAAGGCTCTGTTTGTTTAATCCCTGCACTTGAATACTGTGTGTTCATTTTCATTGAATGTGTATACTACTCAGTTGAATTTAGAATTTGCCAGTAAATTGCTCCATAGAGCACACTAGAATAGTTGAATAGCAGCAAACTCAACACCTAGTATTACTTCATGAATATCTTGAAATGTCCACTCATACCTTCCTTTTAGCTTGTCTTTCTCTTTGTTGGACTGTATTAGATCTGACCCTTGGTCTTCTAGTTTAGATATTCTCTCTCTCTCTCTCTCTCTCTCTCTCTCTCTCTCTCTCTTTCTCTCTCTCTCCCTCCCTCCCTCCCTCCCTCCCTCCCTCCCTCCCTCCCTCCCTATCTCCCTCCCTCTTTTTCTGCCAAATTAATAAATAAACAAAAATAAAATATTTTAAAAATAAGTTGGTCAAAACTTGGACCCAGGTCTATCCAACTTTAAAAACACAGGTTGTTCATCAAGATTCACCATATATATATTTGCATTCCATCCACTGAGAAACTTTTATTATATCTTTCCCCTGTTTAAGATTCTGGATCCCTGTCTCTATAATCATGTATTGGTCTCAAAAGGATTTTTCATGTAGCCTCAGAACCTTCAGTCTTTCCCTGTTATTCCTTAGAAGGCAGTCTCACACTGTTTTATTTATTCATTTTTTTAAGTTGGAAAATTTATTGGCCCAACTGTCACATCTGTAATTATACAGTGTTTTGGCTATAGTAAGGATTGATATGCCTTTCTTTCTTTTTTTTTTGTTCAAACAAATATAATTTCATTATAAAAAAGAAATAAGTTAACTCTTTATACTAATCAACTTTGTTTAAATCTAAATTCAAGGTCAACCCCTCCCCAAATACATACAATTTGGATTTTGACACAGTATCATGTAGCCCAGGCCAACCTTGAACTTATGATCATCTGGCCTCAGCCTTCCAAGTGCTAGGATTGCAGGGAGGTGCTACCAGACCTTGCCTAAATTTAATTTTTATTTTTTAACTTTTTTTTATCATTTATTGATATTTTTCTTAAAGGGCTGTACTCTTAGACCCCCTCTCCCATGCCTTCATTCTACTGAGGGTTTTCTTTTTCTTTTTTTGTTTTTCAGATATGTACATAGTGTGTAAACAGCACATGATGGTACCATCCTTAGCCTCCTCCCTGTCATCACCTCTGAAGGGACCCTCCTCATTGGGTTTGCCAGTTATCCCCATGGGGGTTGTGAGTTGTGCATTTTGGAGGTAGTGATCATGTATGGGGAAGAGGCAATGTCTCTGTGCACAATGTCCATACTTGTGGCTCTAACAATTTGTCTGCCCATGAATTTCCCTGAGCTATGTTGTGTTTCTTTTAAGTCTACTTCAGTGCTGAGGTCTTGGGAACCTCTGTGTCTCTGGATCTCTGATTTGGTAGGAATTTAGTGTTCTTTGTGTCTATCTCCTTCACCCTTGTGTTTATACCAGGTTCACCATGAAACCAACATTCTTGCTCATTTCCCCAATACTCTATGGTTTCAGCTGGGCCCGGGGGAAGTGTGATGGGCTTATTCTCTCCTCAGGTTCTATGTCCATCTGAAAAAGAGAAGCCAATTCTCCAATGGAGAGAGAAGTCAGCACCAGATAAATTGGATAACCATTATTATTTTAGAGATTATTTAATAGGTATAGACACTCTTGTAGCCCAAGATTGGTGGGAGCTTGATATTGGAGAGTGAACTCATTTTTTGGATAAAGTTCTGACTTGTTTCCCAGTTTCAGCTATTAGTCCCATTACATAGACCGCATCCATTAGCCAATTCAAGAAGTTGTTTTCCCATCATGGCTGTGTGCCACTATTGCACTTGGGTAAGTGTCACATACAGTTGTTTGCTGCTGAGTAGCTTAGAGCATGAATTTCTTGGACAGACATTGGCCATTTTTTTCCCCCAGTCGCTGATGTAGAACCTTGTAGCACTAGACAAGCTAACTGTCTGGGGACTGATTCTCTTCCAGATTCTAGCCAGGTCTCTCCATGTTCTGTAGCAACAGCATATGGTGTCTTTGGCAGTAAGGTCTTACCATTAATCTTTGGTGGGTAATCAAGTGCTCTGACAGAAATATATCTTCTTTTGGGAAACCTTGTAGGTCTCTCTGATAAACAGCTCATTGTGTATGCTAACCACAGCCTGTTACTGGGAGTTACAGGCTAGCACCAAGGGAAAAGAAGGAAGAAAAAGATAGGTAACATAAAAGAGAAAGAAAGATATGATAAACAGGAGAAGTTTAAGGTTATTCTTCATGATACCCTCCCCCGGGCCCTTTGATTCAGGTCTTGTTTAGCATTTTGCAGGTAGAAATTCAGAGAAAGTTAATGAGTGAATTATTTGTACTAGAAGCATTGGACTTTCTGCTTTTTCTCTTTTTCTGAGCACATTACTAAGGAGATTTTGTCAGACTCGGTGACTAAGTGTAAAAAAGAAATGCTAAAGCACTGAACTAAAACTTTTTAGATGTTAACCTTGGGAATTCTGGCGGGAATCACCTGTCCTAGTTAAATAGATAAACATAGCCCATTCCCTGAATTATGGTGCAGTATGGTGACTAAAGGGATGAAAAGAAATGGTGTATGACACTTTGACTTCATGTCCACATGACTATAGCAGGGACAGATCTAGCAGGTAGGAACATCAACTCCTTTGCAGATATCAAATGACGTTGGTGATGATAATTAGAAAGCAAACCATCCTTGATGGTTGGCTTTGCCTCCTGCATGAATCAAGCTTCTCTAAAGCCCTTCCCCCTCTATCTAGAACATGCCAAATACAATGCCTGTAAAATACAGTGATTCTATGTGGAGTTGGATGTGACTGAACTGCTCGCACCATAAAACAACTTGTGCTATGAGGACCATGTATTCATTCAATGTATGGAAGGTATGGTAGTCAGTACAAGGTGAAGGGATAATTTTCATGCTGTTTACTAAAGCAGTGCTTTCTTTCTCTTTTTATAATTTTTTCTTTGGTGGGTTGAGTTTGGTTCCCAATATCCTTGAGTAGGCTGTGAAATACTCACTGCAAGCTAATAATAACAAGGCTTAATGCCCTGTTTCTATCCTCAAGAGGAAGAGAGTATAAGGCCTGTATAAGGCCAGGCATGTCCTTTAAAGAGAGAAGAGTGGAGGCAAAAGGAAGTAATAAATTATCTTGGACTTGGCCCTATGAACAGTGCAGGTACTGACTTATGATAATTAACTCTATGGGTTATCAATTAAAGTACACCTAGCCCAACAAGGCTAGAGAATTTGGATGAAGCCATTTAAACAGTCAAGATACCAGAGGTGCTTATGCATTTTAAAAGATTTTGAATGCTTCAGATCTGCAGAGTATTGCTTTACTGTCTGCTGATATTGCCTCAGTCCTCTGGAAGATGAAGTGGCTGCTTTGGTTAAACTAAATGTATCCTAGCCTCTGGAAAGCTGGTTTTTTATCTTTGCATCACATACTGCTGTGAATAAGAATAAGGAAATCCATATAGCTATTGTAGCTACAAATCAGGGAAAAGGTTTGACTGCACACCTCATCAGAAAAGGTATTTGTTATGCCTTCTACATGTAAGCAACTGCTCTGGGTTCTCACCTAATCTTGTAATGCTGCCTGTTCATGTTAATAGCTTTTAATTTTTTCCTTCTGTAGGCTTACACAAATCCCTCATGTTATTGTAATGTTTCTTTGTGTCTTATTTCTGAAGGATTCATAAGTAGTGCACTGGGGAAAATCAGAATACTAATGCTATTTGTTCTATTTTTATTCACTGATAGTTTTGCTTTGGGCTGAGCCTTTACATTTTGTTCAGATTTCCCCCTCAGATTCTGAGCTAAATCTATTAATCTCTTTTGTGCATAAAATAGGTCTCCAATGGGAGATTCAGCTACCAACTTGAGAAGGACTGAACCTTTGAAATCTTCAGAGCAGTTTCTGAGCTATAAGTCCTCCTAGTTGATATGGTGCCTCCTAAGGAATTTTGTACAATGTGATTGCTTTCACTACACAGGTTTCAGATGAAAATACATCTGTCATTTTTAACTTACTCACTGCAAACTACAGTATCAAGGTTTCATTGCAACCTATTTATAAGCATAGAAGGACTATGATATACTACGATATTTGAGCTCTTAAAATTGGCAAGTTCATGACCTTTTATCAAACTATGGTCATTTTCTTAGACTTATTATCCAAAATGAGTTCATAATTTATTATTTACTAAAGAGGCATAGCAAAAAATTTAATGTGTTTTCCTCAAAATTTTGTCATCTGATTCAGCCAGCTTTTTCAAGGATCATTTTGTTTCATATATGGCTTTTGTTTCTATTTATTTAACTTTGAACACTACTGAACTGGAATGTAAAGGTTTCCAGGCTAATCATCCATAACTCAGAACTGGCTGTAAGCATCTCTTAGTCAGGAGACAACTTTGTGAGAGATGAATGGTCCAGCAAAAGGATAATTACCACTGAACAAAAGAAAAGGGGAACTAAAGAGTTGCTGTAATGGCCACATTAGATACATTGAATGAGGCAAGCTGTCCTAGAGACATAGATCTTCCCTGGCATTTCTCTTTGATGATTTATGATATGGTTACATTGAGTGTCCTTGCAGCCTCATATGCAGCAGGCATCGCTTTGATTTTCTTTTTTTTTTTTTGAGCTTCATTTCATCCTGCAGGGTACAATCAAAGAAAACCAGATATGCTCCTACATAATGCACCTTACTCCATCTAAGTACAAAACTCCTTTCGGTTAAAGAAGAAAGGGGGGAAGTGAATTGGGAAATTTACCTGGTAAAACAATAATAAATAACACTATTTTCATCTTTGCTGGTATACTATCCTTTATCCCCCTACATTATATGATGTCTTTTCTCCCTTGTGCTTTTCCCCAATTATATAAAGAAGAGTAGAGTCCTGCATCGAAATCATTCTTTTCTAGAGCAGACAGGGCAGTTTATTTGCTGATTAATGAATAGAGAAGGAAAGTTCATCTCTACAGGCATCTTCTCCATAGCATGTTTGGAGTCTGAATTTGCATTAACATTGAATTATGATGTGGTGCAGTATCCATCTTGTAACCAGACCTTTACAGAAAGAAAGGAAGGGATTCCAGGAATCAGAGTGCCACTTCTTTTCTTCCCTGATTTCACTACGGTCAGATCTGACATGGGTACATTTTCTATGAAATTGTAATGATTCCAAGGTCATTTGAGGTGTCAACATGGTACTGAAAAGTATGGAGCCAACCTGGGACCCCCCTCAGCAAGTGGTGACTAGTTGGTTGGCAATTGGAAGCCAGGGATGATCAGCATCTTGTTTTAACTTGTACAAGCAAGTGGCACTGTAAGTAAATAGACCTGATAAGACAACAGGCTGTCAGTAATTTCAGGGTTCAGGCTGTTGACAATCCCTCTTCTGGCTGTCCTCATCCTTGAAGGCAGAAGTCATTGCCCATCTACTGAAGCTGCTTAGCACTGGATGTCTTAGTTAGAAAAGCAAACTTTTTCCAAGAAAATCTTAGTTACACTGTCACTAGGCTGTAGTTCCAGCTATTCCCATCCTTAAGAAATCTGAAGTTTGATGGTTATCATGGTTATCAGACCTTTCACTTATGACAGAGACCAGAAAGTTAAGGATACATAACCCAGATATGAAAAGAAGCAGACTGGATACAAAGGAACTCACGGTAGTCAGAAGCTAGGTGATATTTGGCATAGCTCTTTTAGCTATGACTCACACATTTTGAATTAGAAGAATCAGATTCTTGCTTGAAATATGGTTGCTTTTTCTGATAACCTATTGGCTTCTTCTATGTTTCCAGTGGCTGCTTATGAAAAAGTAACTAGGCATGTTGGGTGTCCACCATTGGAGGGGGGGATCAAGACATTACGCTGAAAAGCATCCAGATATTCAACTGCATATTAGAAAAAAAAATCATTATAAGCATTAGAACTTTTAAAATGTAATTTTATCTTCAAGCAGAGAGAGAACGGGGAGAAAGAATGTGTGTACCAGGTCCTCAAGCCACTGTAAATGAACTCCTGGTGCATGCACCATTTTGTGTATCTGTACTTATGTGGGTACTGAGGAATAGAATCCCAGTCCTTACACTTTGCAGGGAAGTGCGTTAGCTACTAAACCATCTTTCCAGTCAGTGGCATTAGAATTTTTTTTATGTTTTTGTTTATTCACTTGAGCCAGACATTTTCAAATATAACAATACTCAATAGTCCTGAGATATAAAGACAATCATTTAATCTACTATAAGAACTTTTTAATAACTGAAAAAAATCATACTTTAAGCCAGAACAGCAGAATTAGAACTGAAAAAAAACAGGCACTTTTCATTACATGATGTGAGTATTGTACTGAGTTTCACTATACAGTACACATCAGTACTAAAAAGACTTCTTTGCTACTAAGAACACATCCTGGGTACTTTTTATTTAAAAGCTCCAGTCCAAAGTGGAAGATATTTTTGTTCTTTGGACCCCAAGGTCACTCTTTTTCTTTTTCTTTTTCTTTTTCTTTTTCGTTTTTGTTTTGGTTTTGGGGTTTTTTATTTTCTTTTTTGAGGTACGGTCACACTCTAGCCCAGGCTGACCTGGAATTCACTATGTAGTCTCAGGGTGGCCTCGAGCTCATGGCGATCTACCTATCTCTGCTTCCTGAGTGCTAGATTAAAGGCATGCACCACCATGCCCAGCTTTCTTTTTCAAACTGAAAGATACAGTCAAAAGTGTTTAAATGAGCTGGGCGTGGTGGTCACCTTTTATCCCAACACTCTGGAGGCAGATGTAGGAAGATTGCTGGGAGTTCGAGGTCACCCTGAGAATAAAGAGTGAATTCCAGATTGGCCTGGGCTAAAGTGAGACCCTACCTTAAGCACCCCCCCCCAAAAAAAAGTGATTAAATGAGAAAGGGCATCTTAGGACAAAAAGGATTGCATTTATTTTAACAGATATAGAAACATTTCTTGTCCAATTTTAAACCACCATTGAGGCCAGAACAATAGCTATTGTCTTGATATCCTACTGTAATATTACAAAAGACATCATCAGATCACATGACTCACAAAAAGGGCATTCTTCCTCCGTATGATAGTAGCAGCATATGATCAGAATTTGGAGATCACATTTCTTCTAATTAGGAATAAAATTATGGGTTTTAGTCACATGTGTTTTATTTTAATTTTTTCTTCCAAATTCAAAAATTCTATTCAATGGTTTAACATGTAAAGTTTAGAAGTTCCTTTTTTTGATTGAGTAAAAGAGAACACTTTAATTTGTTTCTTGACTCAGTACAAACCACTCCTGTTACTGTTACACTGTATGCTTTATCTTGGTTTATTTCTGTTGCAAATTAGAATCTTCTTGATGTAGACTAGAGGCAAGAATTTGAGAGAAACAAGGTTGTTTGGGAGGTTATCCCAGGAAACATCAGGAGGAAAGTGGAAATATGAGACAAGAAGAGGAATAAAGCCAATAAAAATGTGTTTAGGGAGCCAATTTCCATGATTAGCAGCTGTAGATGAAGTCAATTTATAACCAGTTGGTTATAAGTTAACAGTGAGATAAATCTAGAAATTGAGGTCAAGCATTTGTAAACATCCATAGAAAGTTGACATTAACACGAGAAGAAAATGAATGTGTATTATATCTTACAAAGGCATTGTTTAGGAACAAAAATCTATGCTTCCTAACTGATGAATTGTGAAGGATTATAGGGAGGATGCTCCTGCACTGATTTGTCCAAAGAGTGAGTGAGCTTTGCTGTTCGTACACCCATGGGTGTGGTTACATGGATTGTGCCTCTAGGAAGTCTCCCCTAATCTTCTGATCAAACAGATGGAAAAGATGAAAAATGGCAGGTATTAGCTTTGAAAATTCAGTGGAACATTAATAACATCTGCAGTAATTATATGTCTAGGCAATAAGACCAATGATAGGATAATATTCATTAGACAGCCTTTGAAAAGTCTTATTTCTTCCTTGATCTTGGCATTTTTACCCACCTTCTCTAGAAAACCACCCATTATTGTTATGATTTTTATAAAAATAAGATTACTAGCTTATCTACCACTAACACAACTTATTTATAAGATTATTTGGACATTTCCAAAGAAAACAATCACGAGGTTCTGCTTCCCATATGGTGGAAGAAACTTACAACAGAACAATACTCTCACAAAAAAGACATCTATAAACTTAGACAAAATATGAAAAAAAAAACTACCCATAGGCTCTTAAAAATTAACAAAAATCAAGCATACTTTAAGTGGAGTCAAAATTTGTGGAGGGAGTATAGGTTTATTATTTGCAACAACAACATTAATAGCACACAAGGAATGACACTTACTTTACTACCTGCACAAACTATAAGTTACCCCAATTGCAGATTTACTCAGATAGGACCTTTAAGGAAGCTGTCATAATTATGTCCAATGAGGCAAAGGAGAATACAAACAAGCAGATAACAGACAAATTAACCAGTTCCCAATCCCCTAGTTGTTCCATGGGAAGAAAACAAGCACACCCCTCAAGTCCACCATTGCACTCGCTGTCCATCAAAGATTCTATCAGAGGAATATATGCCAGATTCACAGTGCAAAGCCACAGGCTCATAAGGAGATGGATGCTTAATCCTAGGATGACAGGATGCCTTCCCTTCCCCCTCAATTTACTACCATGTTTTTAATCCTGTATGAGCTATCCAATTTATGTAATACATCTTGTATGTCTCCTAAGAAAAAATCAGAGCATATGCATCTGAACCCAATGCATAGATTAAGGTTGCTGGAATTAGCAATTCTATGACTAAGATGCTGGGGTCTTCAAGGGATGAAGTACATAGCACACAAAAATAGATAATGTTACCAGACACATTGAAATTTTAAGAATCAAAACAAAATGGTAGAGGTAAGAAACTATTATATAAATAGAAAATGTCTTTGGTAGGCTTACTAAATATGGCTGAGAAAAATGTTTTGTGTTTGAGGATGCCTCAATAAAACCTTTTTAAATTAAAAGAGAGCTGAGAGAGAAAACATAACCCTGAAATGAAAGCAGAATTGAAGAAGCAAAAATGTTAAGACAACTACAAAAGGTATATCTTACAGTGAACCCCAAAGTTGATGAAAGACAGAAAAGAACAGAAGAAAAATTTCAGTCAATAAGAATAATAATTTGCCCATATTAATGTCAAACATCTAACTACAGATCCATGAAGATTAAAGAACATCAAGCAGTGTAAATAAAAAAAAATACACATCTTATATTCAAATAAGAGAAAATCAAAGATAAAGAGATTGTGATGGAAGGCAGGGGATCCAAAAACTGCTTAGGGAAGAAATGAAGTAAATATTTAGTGTTCAGGGAGAAAATTACACTCTAAAATTCTTTATGAAAATAGTACCTCAAAGTAAAAGAGAAATTGGAACTTTTTCAGATGAACAAGAATGGAGGAATTTTGTTCCTAGTAGAGCTGCACTTAGATAGAGGGACTAATAAGTGGAGTACAGAATAGGGTACATGGAAAAAAAACGCTTTGTAATCAACATGTTTTCAATGCACAGTTTTTCAAACCTGTACAACGAAGAATTAAAGTATTGATTAAGTTGATAATGATAGATCTCTTAGTTCCAGTATCCTTGCTAGAGGATGGTAGATGCCTGGACCATGCATGTATGCTGTGGAAGAAAGTCTTTTGCACTGGATTCCTGATTGAACACCCCCTGAGTCCCCAAATCCCTTTTACCCTGAGCTAGAGGGTGCATGGGCCACTGGGGAAACTGGCCTCTTGCCCCTGGCTTCCCAGCTTCCTGGTTCATGGTTCCCCAGCCCTGGCTCCTGTATGCTCCTGTATGTACAGGGCAGGTAGAGTGAGTATGCCTGAGCTCTCAGTTTCCCACTTCTCAGTTCCCCAGGTACCTTTGATGTACTTGCAATTCTGCAATCTCTGCATCTGCAATTGTAACCCCACTGTACACCAATCTTACTCACATTTAAAACAGGATATTCACTGGAGATCCTACAAGGACAAATCTTTGCTTCCTGTTCAATTTTTTTAAAAAAGGGAAATCAATAGAAATTGAATCCCAAAATGAAAACACAAAAAAATTGTGAATTTGATCAAGAGAATAGCTGAACTGGAAGCAAAGGACTGAAAAAAACCAACAATTACATAAATGAAATTGAACAGAATCATCTCTTAGTGCACTCAGCTTTTGTCATTGGGCTTAACTTAATTGAAGAAAACCAGAGATGCCTCAAAAGAGGTATAAATGAATTGAAATTGAGTCAACAAATAGAAGATCTCAATAACCAGCTGGTTAAGCTAAATAAAGACTTTATCAAATGCAAGAATGAATTCCAGGAAACATTAAAAAAAATAAGACTTCAAAATGAAATTGTATTTTAAAAAAGAGATTGACACCATACAAAACAATACAACATTTAAAAAAATCAAATGGAGCTTTAAAAAAATCATTCTAGAACCTCTGACTAATAGAGTTACTCAGTGGAAGACAGAACCTCTGACCTGAAAGACAAGACAGAAGAAATTGATCAGGAGTTCAAAAATCTTGCTAACTTCAAAAAAATTATGTAAACAGAACACGAAGGAACTGTAGATATCCCAAAACAACCAAACATCCTCATCATGGGTACACCAGAAGGGTAAGAAATCCAGGCCAGAGGCATAGATAACATATTTAATAAAATTATTGAAGAAAAATTTTCCAATCTCATAAAAGTGAGGTCCATTGATATAAAAGAAGTCCATAGAAAACCAAATAATCAGGACCAAAAAAGAAACTCTCCAAGGCACATCATCATTAAAACTCTTAACAATGAAAACAAAGAGAGAGAGACAGCACTAAGAGTGAAAAAAACAACTCACTACATACAAAGGCAATCTCATCAGAATTACCTCAGATTTCTTGATGGAAACCCTGAAATCCAGGAGAGACTGGAATGGAAAATTAAGAGGTCTAAAAAAACTGGGTTTCCAACCCAAACTACTGTACCCAGCAAAAGAATCCCTCATAATACATGGGGAAAGTAAAAGTATCCATGAAAAAAATCAGCTCATGATTACATGAACACAAAACCAAACCTACAGAGAATACTTGGGGGAGTACTCCCCACTGAAGTGTCAAACAATCTCAAGAGCCTACAAAAATAAGATCACAATAATCAAAAATAGACCAGGCTTCAAAAGTACAAAGCCCGAGAAAGTACAAAATCTCATAAGGTATCCCATTATGGCAGGGATTAAATTGAACCTTACAGTTATAACCTTAACTATTAATGGTCTTAAGTCACCCATCAAAAGTCACAACTTAACAGGTGGGTCAGAAAAAATGACTCTTCTATCTGCTGTCTTAAAGTAGACTCACTCATTTCACCATACACAACTCCAAATGGATTGAAGACCTCAACATAAGACCTGAAACTCTTCAAATACTGGAAAAGAAATAGGAGGAACTCTTCAAGATATAAGAGTAGGGATATCCTGAACAATACCCCAGTAGCCCAGAAAAATTAAACAATCACTCAACCAATAGGTCTCGTGAAGCTAGAAATCTTTTGCACAGACAAACATACCATAAATAGATCCAATAGATTACCCACAGAGTGGGAAAAAAATTTTGCCAGCTATACCACTGATAGAGGTCTAATTGTAATCTACAAAGTACTCAAAACTCTAAATACAGGTAGGGGGAGTGCCATGAGTTTCAGGCCACCCTGAGATTACATAATGAATTAGAATGAATTAGAGTGATACCCTACCTCATAAACAAACAAACAAACAAAAAAATCAAACAACCCACTCCAAAAATGGGGCAGAGGACTCAGTAGGCAGTTCTCAAAGGAAGAACCAAAAAAAGCTAACACACACTTAAGAAAATGTTCAATATCCTTAACCATCAGGGAAATAAAAATTAAAACAACTATGAAATTCCACCTTACTCCAGTAAGAATGGCTATCATTTTAAAAAAATCAAATGATGGGCTGGAGAGATCACTTAGCAGTTAAGGCACTTGCCTGTGAAGCCAAAGAATGCATGTTTCAATGTCTAGGTCCCACATAGCCATACACATAGTGACATGAGCATGCAATATCAAACAAGGGGGCACACATGTATGGAGTTCACTTACAGTGGCTGAAAGGCCCTGGCATGCCTATTTGCTCTCTCATTCTCTCTCTCTCTCTCAAAACTAAATAATTTTAAAAAATCAAATGACAACAAATGTTGGCAAGGATGTGATGAGCGAGGAACCCTCATTCACTGTTGGTAGGAATACAAACTTGTACAATCACAATGGAATTAAATGTGGAGATTCTTGAAAAAAGATGAATATAGAACTGCCAACAGACCCAGTTATTCCCTTACTTGGCATTTACCCTAGATGTTCCATGCTTTACTACAGAGATATTTTCTCAACTATGTTTATAGCTGTTCAATTCATAATAACTAAACACTAGAATGAACCTAGGTTCCCCTCATTGGAAAGATGGATAATGAATTTGTGGTACATATACACATGGACTTCTACTCAGCAGTAAGAAATAACATGATACAATTAATTTTTGGGGAAATGGCTGGACTTAGAACAGATAATACTTAGTGAACACACCTAATCATAGGAAGATAAACACTGCATGGCCTTAGTCATCTGCAGCGCCTAACCTAGATCTCCTTTAGTTGCTGGCAAACTGGATGGGCAACTTGAGGCCCAGACAATAGGAAGTGAAAGGAAGGGGATGGTGTGGGGAAATAAACACAAAACTAAACCCAAAATGAACTGGTACCATAGAAACCTTTATCCTTGAAAGTAGACTAAAAGATATAAACTTCAACGGGAGTATAGGTGAGGCACCTGAAAAGATGGGCCTGGAGAGGTCGCAATAAAGCCCAACTTTAAAAAACAAACTAACTAACTAACAAAAAACCCTTTGGCTTGGACCTGTAACTTGTAGTAGCAGAAATAAGTGCTACCCACATTGAACTGTTGATTGTAGAGAAGTATAAGGCTCCCAAAACAACACAGGCTTCTGTTAAAGCACTTGATTACCTGCCTGAGGTAAAAGGTAAGACCCTATTGCTGAAGACAGTGTATGCTGCCAACACAGAACACAAAGAGTCCTGGGTAGAATCCCAAAGAAAGCCAGTTCCCAGAGAGTTAGCCCATCCAAGAGCTGGAAAATGCTATATGAGCTACTGTGAAAAAGTGGCCAAGAACAGTGTGAGCAACAAGGAATCTAATCTACTGAGAAACAAGCACCCTGACAAGAAGTACACAGTAGTGTAATAATGGCACACAGCTTTTGTGGGTAACCAATGGCTTTCTGTTTCTTAAGAGGTCCACTCAGTGGAAAGGAACCCATATCTGGGACTAGGAACTAGGTCAGAATCCTATGGATACAAAGATTATGCTCTCTAATGTCAAGCTTCAGCTAGTCTTTGGCTTAAAGATGGGTTTTATCCATCAAACTCTCCCTAAATTAGTAACACTTATCCAATTTAACATATGCTAACTTCATTCTCCACTGGAGAAACTATTTTTCCTTTTCAGAAGGTAGTGTGACCTGAGGAGATAAGCCACCCCTCTCATCTCAATCAAGGCCTAGGTGAAACCATGGAGAAATGGGAGAGAGGAGCAAGAGTGCTGCTTCCATGGTGAGCCTGACAATCAGCACTAGAGTGAAGGAGACAGATGCTGAGGATACTCAACATATACCAAAGCAGAAATCCAGAGGCTCCTAAGTGGTCATCACTGAAGTAGAGTTAAGACATGCCCACCAAGGCTCAGGAAATTTTGTGGAAGAGGAGGTGAGATTATTATAAGAGTCACAGGTTAGGATGACATGCCCAGAGGCATAGCTTCCCCCATATAACTTACTGCTGCTCTCACAATGCATAACCCACAAATATGGGGAATACCAGCAACTTCATGTAGAAGGACATCCTGTGTAATAGGGATACAGAGGAGGGAAAAGATAGTATCAATACATGATGTATCCAAACAAAGTAAGTTCTTAATCTTTTTAAAAAATTGAAAGGAGAAAAAACATTGATAATGATAGATCAATGTAAAAGTTATTCTGTGGGGCTGTTGGTAATTGAAGGGCATGTAGGAAGTCTCTGAGACTTCTCAGTTTTGTATACCTAAAGTTGCTATAAAAATGAAGTACCATGCACCAGGGTAGCAGGTGGGACAGTGGTTGTGACAGCAGCCCCATATCCCCACCCTGCCTAGTCACAGGATCCCGGCACTCCCATCCACCTCCAGCTACACTGTCCCAGTGGACCCCACTGTCCCATCCTACCACCCCTCAGCATCACAGAGCCACCACACAAGTTTATCCTCCCCCTCCATCACCCCACCACAATATAGTCTGCTTGGTCCCATTCCCCACTATCCACTGTCCCCTTGGGCCACCTGAACACATAGTCCCATACCTTGAACTACTGACCAACAAACACCTTCATCAGGTCCTCATTCGCCCACCAGAGCCACTGGGGCTACTTCCCTCTGAGAGACAGCCCCCCTTGCCATTATAAACCTGATTAAAGCAAACATAAAAGGGAATAATCACTGAAGACACTTCAAGGGTAAACTACAGTTTCCTCCTAAATTAACTAAGATTTTTACACTGTGATAGGCAGACCACAGTGCAAAAGGAATAGCATGAAAAATCAATGGATGTCTCTAATCAAAACTTAGAAGAGACAATAGGATCAGAACCCCAAAATGAAGATACAAGCTATACAACCCTGACCAAGCTAATAGCAGAACTTGTAGGAAAAGAAAAAAAGATCCAATATTTGTATGAATGCTGTCCACTCTAGATTAGACCTAATAGAATAGAACCAGGAAGGGTTCCAAAGACAGGCAAATGACCTGAAGGAGAATGAAAAATAAGAGGATTTCAATAATCAGTGGTCTAAGCTCAATTAAGACATAAAAAATACAAGGATGAATTCCAAGAAGCATTCAGATAATCAAAAAATGACATGAAAAAGGAACTCGACAAAGAGATGAAAAGTCTGCATAAAAAGGCAGTAGAAATTACAAACCAAATTTAACAGCTCAAAACTCTATGGAAGCTCTCAAGAATAGAGTCAGCCATGTAGAGGATAGAAAATCAGAACTGGAAGACAAAACAGAATAAACAGTTTGTGAGTCAAAAAGTTTAAATAAGTTCAAGAATTTCTGTGAACAGAACGTGAGGGAAATATGGTATACCCTTAAACATCCTAACCTTTGGATCATGGGGATACCAAAAGGGGAAGAAATTTAGACCAGAGGCATGGTTACATTTTTCAACAAAATTATCAAAGAAAACTTTCCTACCCTCTCAAAAAAAGTCCCATCAAGTAAAAGGAAGCTAACAGAACTCCAAACAGACTGAACCAAAGGAGAAATTCTCCAAGACATATTATCATTAAGACCCTAAAAATCAATAACAAAGAGAAAATTCTAGAAGCATCTAAGGAGAAACAACACATTACATATAAGGGTAACTCCATCAGAATTCTTCAGACTTCTCAATGGAAACCCTGAAAGCCAGAGGGCCTGGAATTGAACACTGCAAAGTCTAAGAACTTTCCAGCCCAAACTGCTGTGTCCAGCAAAAGTAGATGGTGAAAGAAAACTTTCCATGTTAAAAGTCAGCTTTACAAATATATGAACACAAAGCCAAACCTACAGAAAATACTCCAGTACTTCTCAACACAGAAGAGTCAAATGGCCAATGTCAAGTGCCTACAAGAAGCAGATCACAATAACCAAACTCAGAGAAGGTACAAAAAACTACAAAGTCCAAGAAAACACCAAGCCACATAAACCACCACAATAAGGCAGGTATTAAATGAATCCTCAAGTTATTACCCTAAACATTAGTGGCCTTAATTCACACATCAGAAGACCACTCAATCTGCTCTCTTAAAGAGCCCCATCTCAACACTAGTGACAGACACTTCCTCAGGGTGAAAGAGTGGAAAATGATATTCCAAGCAAACAGAAATAAGAACCAAGCAGGAGGAGCTATACCAATATAGGATAAAATAAACTTCAAAACAAAAGAAATCAAAAAAGACAAAGAATGTCACTTCTTACTTATTAGTGGAATGATCCAACAACAGGAGATCACAATCATCAGTCTTTATGCACCAAACACAGGTGCACCACAATTCATAAAACGAAACCTACTTGACAACAAAACAGAAATAACCACCAACAGCAACACAGTTGGGGAATTCAGTATTCCACTATCAGCAATAGATCATCCAAAAAAAAAAAAAAAAAAATTAACAGGGAAGTAAAAGAGCTCAATAACAGCATAGATCAATTAAACCTAACATACATCTACACAACACAACATTCTACCCCAAATACAGATTACACATTCTTCTCAGCAGTCCATGGAACCTTCTCTAAAATAGATCATATACTGGGCCATAAAGCCTGCCTCTATATATTTAGGAAGATCGACCTAATTTCCTGCATGATATCAGATCACAATGCTATGTTGCTAGAAACTAACAGCAAAAGATGTGCTAGGAATCTCACCAGCTCCTGGAAACTGAAAAACACACTTTTAAACAATAAATGGGTAGTAGATGAAATAAAAATGAAATTGCAAAACTTCTAGAATTGAATGACAATGGGAACACATCATACCAAAACTTATGGGACACAATGAAGGTGGTCCTCAGGGGAAAATTCATAGCACTAAATGCATTCATAACAAAGACAGCGAGATCTCAAATAATAATCTAACCATCCACCTAAAAGTATTGGGAAAACAAGAAGAATCCAAACCAAAAAAGATCCACATGGAATGAAATAATTAAGATCAGAGAAGAAATTAATGAATTGGAAACCAAGAAAACAATTAAGAAAATTGATGAAACAAAGAGCTGGCTCTTGGAAAAAAATAAATAAGATTGATAAACCCATGGCAAATTTGATCAAGTGAAAAGAGATGTTTCAAATTAACAAAATTAGAAATTAAAAAGAAGATATCACAATAGACGTAAGTGAAATTGGTATAATCATTAGGACTTGTTTCAAAAAACTCTATTCCACAAAACTGAGTAATGTGGAGAAAATGGATGAATTACTGGACACATATTAATCTCCTAAGAAAAACTATCACAACCATTGAGATTGTAAAGGTAATCAAAAATCTCCCCTAAAGAAGAGTCCAGGACTAGATGGCTTCTCAGCTGAATTCTATCAAACCTTCATGGAAGAACTGAAGCCAATTTTTATCAAACTGTGCCACATAATCAGAGAAGAGGGAAAGATACCCAACTCCACTTATGAAGCTAGTATCATCCAAATATCAAAAACAGGCATAGCTGCCTCAAGAAAAGAAAACTATAGAACAATTTCCCTGATGAACTTACATGTAAAGTTCCTGAACAAAATCCTCACAAACCAAATTCAACAACACATCAAAGGCATTATCCACATTGATCAAGTAGGCTTCATCCAGGAACACAGGGTTGATGCAACATATCAAAAACTGTCATAAGCTTAAACAAAAAAAAACAGATGATCATTTCAATAGATGCATAATACAACATCACTTCATGATCAAAACATTGGAGAGAATAGACATGGACAGTTTATATTTCAACATAATAAAGGCTATATATTAACCTTCTAAAGCCTAAATAATACTTAATGGAGAGAGACTGAAAGAATGCCCATCGAGATAAGGAACAAGACAGGGGTGTCCACCCTCACCTCTGCTCTTCAACACAGTACTGGAAGACCTAGCTCAAGCAATAAGACAGGAGAAAGAAATAAAAAGGATACAAATTGTAAAAGAAGCAGTTAATTTAGCCCTATTTGCAGACGACATGTTCCTATACATAAGTGACATGAGAACCTCCATCTCAAAACTCTTAAAGGTGATTAATTCCTTCAGCCAAGTAGCAAGATACAAAATCAAAGGTCAGTAGCCTTTCTATATGCAAAAGACAAAGATACAGAGAAAGAAATTAGTGACATTGTCCCATTTTCAATAGCAACAAAAATAAAATAAAACACCTTGGAATAACATTGACCAAGTAAGTGAAAAACATATATAATAAAAACATAAAATCCCTCAAGAAAGAAATTGAGGAGGACTTGAGAAAATGGAAAGACCTCCCCATGCTCCTGGATAGACAAAATTAACATTGTGAAAATGGGAATGTTACCAAAAGTAGTATATAGATTTAATGCAAAACCAATGAAAAATCCCAACATTTTTATTCACAGAGATAGAAAAAAAGATCTCAAAATTCATATGGAATGGCAGAAGGCCTCAGATATCCAAGCATATCCTCAGCAATAGAAATGCCTCTAGAGGCATCACCATACCCAATCCAAAGCTATATTATAAAGCCATAGTAACAAAATAAACATGGTACTGGCATTAAACAGGACTATAGACCAATGGAGCAAAATAGAGGACCCAGACTATGGGTCAAGTAACCACAGCTACTTGATATTCAATAAAGGCCCTAACAACATAGAGTGGAAAAAAGACAGCATCTTCAACAAATGGTGCTGGACAAGTTGGATAACCATATGTAGGAAAATGAAACTCCATCCATACATCTCACCACACACAAAAATCAATTCCAAATGGATCAAAGACCTCAATATAAACTGGAAACTCTGCTACTACTGCAAGAAAACATAGGAGGAAGTTTCCATGATATAGGAGTGTGAAAAGACTTCCTGAACACAACTCCAGTACCTTAGGAAATTAAACAACTATTCAACTATTGGGATCTCATGAAGCTGAAAAGTTTTTTCACAAACATACAATAAGCAGAGCCAATAGATTTCTCACAGAATAGGAGAAAATTTTGACAGCTATACAGCTGACAGAGGCCTAATTTCTAGTACCTATAAAAAAAAAAAAGCTCAAAAACATAAATAATAAAAATTGAAACAACCCACTAATAAAATGGAACCAAGAACTGAACATGGAGTTCTCAGAGGAAGGAATGCAAATGGCAAACAAACATTTAAGAAAATGTTCAATATCCCTAACTATCAGGGAAATGCAAACTAAAACAACTATGAGATTCCACCTTACCCCAGTAAGGATAGCAAACATGAAAAAAATCAAATGAAAACAAATGCTAGAAAGGATATGGAGAAATAGGATTCCTCATTCACTGTTGGTGGGAATGTAAGATGATACAACCACTTTGGAAAACAATATGGAGACTACTAAAAAGTTTGACTATAGACTTACCAACAGATCCAGTTATTCTCTTACTGGGCATTTACCCTAAAAGCTCCATGCTTCAGTTCAGAGAGATTTGCTTAACCATGTTTATAGCTCAGTTCATAATAGCTAAAATACCCAACTAGGAGGGGCCCTTCAGAGGGGGAAGGGCAGGGAGGAAGCTAACAATGGGACCAACATGGCTGTTTACACACTGAGTATGTATATAACTTATGAAGAAAAAAATCAACTCATAAGTAACAAGAATGAAAAATTTATCATTGCATATCCAGAATATTTTTATTTTTATTTATTTTTTTTTTAAGTTTTTTTTTTAATTTTTTTATTTATTTATTTGAGAGTGACAGACACAGAAAGAAAGACAGATAGAGAGAGAGAGAGAGAATGGGTGCGCCAGGGCTTCCAGCCTCTGCAAACGAACTCCAGATGCGTGCGCCCCCTTGTGCATCTGGCTAACGTGGGACCTGGGGAACCAAGCCTCGAACCGGGGTCCTTAGGCTTCACAGGCAAGTGCTTAACCACTAAGCCATCTCTCCAGCCCCAGAATATTTTTAAATAAAAACTAATAATAGTTCTTCTCTAACAAATTTCACTACTTAGAAAGAATAAGAAAAATTTTATTAAATTTTTTTGCTTACCAAAATCAACAAAGATGAAACACTATATACAAAGAGAGAGAGGTGAGACAGGAAGTATCTGATTACATCTTCTATCTATTAACTTAACTATCTATTTTGTTTGTTTGTTTTGTTTTTTGAGGTAGGGTTTCACTCTAGTCCAGGCCAGCCTGGAATTCATTATGGAGTCTCAGGTTGGTCTCGAATTCATGGTGATCCTCCTACCTCTGCCTCCTGAGTGCTGGCATTAAAGGCATATGCCACCATGCTGGGTTTGTTAACTACATATTAACTTAAAAATATTACAAAACATTAGAGGAAAAGCAATACCAATCATACACCAAAACTTTCAGGAAAGAATAAGAAACCTGTCAGAGCACATTTTGAGAGTCAAAATTAGAGGGGAAAAAAAAGGCAGGTGTGTAATCCGATCTCTTGGGAGGATGAGCAAAGAGGATCACAATGAGTTCAAGGATGGGACTAGAGTGAGATCCAGACCAGCCTAGGCTAGAATGACACTGCCTTGAGAAAAAAATCTGATGAAAATCAAATGAATGGTAATAAATATTATATATATATATATATATATATATATATATATATATATATATATATGCACAAATTACTTGACAATATATCAGAGAATTGGTACTTGCAATTTGTATAACACACAAAGAGTGCATTACAGTTTGGTAAAGCGTATCTGAGGAATACAAAGATGATTTAAGTGAAAAAAAAAACATAATATACCTTACTAATATAACAAAATTGAGTAAATATATAATTACTTTAATAGGCACAAAAATAGTTGAAAAACAATATTTATTTAGAATACATACTTAAATAATTAAAGTATTGAGTAAATTTCTCAATCTAATGAAGGACATTTGCAAAATAATATAGCTCATGTAATTTATTAGGAAAATATGAATTCTTCTCTCCTAAGATTAGGAAAAGAGCTAAGGATTCCTTTGTATTCATACCTATTGTATCAGAGTTTTTAGCTAAGACAATAAAACAAGTGAGACTATCTCTATTCATAGACGGCATGGCTGTTCATTCAAAAGATCCAAATCAATTATCAAACAATTACTATTGTAATTATAATTATTATTGCACTAATGTGTGAGGCAATTATCAATTAGTATATATCAAGTGATGGTATGCATTTTATACCAATTGTATTAAACAATTACCAGAGCACTTATAATTGTACCAAGACTAAAATTTGTGAAGGTTTATTGACTCTAAGTTGTAAGAATAATACAATGCCTTTAAATATGTTAGTTGGAAAAAAGGTAAACTTATATTTGAAAATAGTAATCCTTTATAATAATGTATAAAATCCAAATCATTCATAATAAATGTAAGAAGACATCATGTATATGCTAAAAATAGTAGGGCATTAGTGGGCACAATGGAGACAAAATAAATAAAAAACATATATCATGTTTATAGATAGGAAGATTAAATATTGTTAAATGCCACAATCTCCTAAATTCATCCACAAATTCAATATGGTATCATGGTAATTTGACATATCAAGTTGACTAAGTAACAGATGTTCATATAGCTGATACAGCATCATTTCAAGGTGTGATTACAAAAATATTTCTGGAAGATATTATATTTGAATTGGGGGATAAAGTCAAGTTCTTTCCTGAGCAATGTGGCTGACACCTTACTTTTCCATTGAGGACTTAGATAGAGCAAAAAGGTGGAGGAAGAGCACGTTCCTTCTCTGGATTCTTAATCTTTTCCTGCCTTGAGCTTTGGAATTCCTGATTCACCAGCCTTTGGGTGTCAGGGTTTATGACAGCACTTTACCTTCACACTCTCATCTCCTCAGTGCTCAGGCCTTCCTCATTAGATGGAGTCAAGTATTTCTTTTCTCGCTTCTCCAGCTTTCAGGCAGCCTACCATGACACCTCTAGGCCTTGGTAATCATGTGATACTGTCCCCTTAAAGAAAGTCCTTTGGTATCTACCTATATCCTATTGGATGTTTCCCTGGAAAACTATAATATACATCCTGATGAACTTTCTGTAGCTATTGGGAAAGGTATATGGAAATGCAAATGAATAAAAAATACCAAAGCCAAATTTATAACTAAAGGAATACGGAAGAGTTAACAAGAGTTGATTGTAAGACTGTTATAAAATAATAGTAGTTAAAACAGTTTGCTCTTAGTTAAAAAATGAATGGAAGATAATACAGAGTTGAGAAAGTAAAACTATATACAGTGAATTATTTTTTAAGTAATTTTTAATTTAATTAATTTATTTGTAAGGAAAGAGAGAGAGGAGACAGACAAAGAGATAATGGTCATGCCAGGGCCTCTAGCCATTGCAAACGAACTCCAGACGCAGATGCCCCCTTGTGCATCTGGCTTATGTGGGTACTGGGGAATCAAACTAGGGTCCTTTGACTTCACAGAAAAGTGCCTTACCCATTAAGCCATCTCTCCAGCCCCATGAATTAATTTTTGACTGATATATCAAGGCAATATAGTGGGAAAAAGATATTATTTTCAACAAGTGCTTTTGGAATAACTGGACTATGTGGAAAAAGATTAACATCAACTCATATACTACAAATAATAATTAAGTTGAAGGACGACTTACATATATAATATTCATTGTGATTATTGTATATTATATATATATATTATATTCTATATATTATATTATACATATAGTATATATAAGATTATGTAAATATAATATATTTACTATAATTATTAAATATACTCAAAAGTTGCAAAGAGCTAAAGATATAAAACTCCCAGAAGAAAGCAGTACAAAATACAAGTAACTCTGGAGTAGACAAATATTTCTTAGAATAACAATGGCATGAAATGTAAGAAAAAAAATTGAGAATTTAGATTCTCAAAAGTTAAGGGAGTTAGCTCTTAGAAAGGCCATAAAGAAAATGGTTCAGTGGTAGAATATTTGTCTAGAATGCAGTCTCTGGGTTTGATCCCCAGGATGGCAAAAAAATTAGCTAAAAAAAGGGATGAAAAAGGAGATGAGAAAGAGGTAGAGGAGGAGGAGAACAAGTAGAAGATATCTGAAATATGTGTGCTTGTTTCTGACCAAAGACTTGTATCTGTACTATGTAAAGATTTCTAACTCATTACGAATAAAAAATGAGAAAAAGATTCCAAATATTGACAAAGGGAAGATTATAGGAGTGGGTAATAATTATATGAGAAAATGTACAAAATAATTAATCAATAGGAAAATGAAAATTCAGACCACAGTAAGACATGGCTCCTCATACAACCATGAAATAACTAGCAAAATCAAAAAGATCGATAACAGCAAGCACAGCCAAGGATGTGAGTAACGGGAATTCTACTATGTTGATGCTGAGAATGTGAAACTATACAGCCACTTGGGAAGATGAGTCTACAGTTCCTTAATAAGTTAAACATGGATTTAACAAACTGCCAAACAACTCCATTCATTCTCTCAAGAGAAAAGAAAACAAGTGTCCACACAAAGATTTGGTCACATGTATTCAGAGCTACTTTATTTCTAACAGTCAAAAATAACTTCAGCATCTACTTAGGATCCAGAGTTCTGTAAAGACCATCCCTTTTAATCTAGAGATGGGAACAGGGCAAAGCAGAGCATACCTTCAGCCCTGCAGAGATCTGAGGTTTCGAAGTAAGTAGGAAACTGTTTTCAGAGAAGGATAACTACCTCTAAGTACAACCTGAACTACTCCCCTTTAGAGAATACTAGAGAGAGGAAAGGGCACCCTCCATCGTGCTTTTAAAATAATCCCCTCAAATTTTGACAAACTCTTAAAGGCCACTTGCAAGCTGAAGAGACAGTTTGACACAGATAAAGTCCCCTTTTCCTGCTCTTTTCAGATGAATGAGTAAGAGTATAATGTATTAACTCCCATACCTCGACAAATGATTCTGATTTTGCCCTAATCTTGTCTTTTCCTAGCTCTAATTCTATGATCCCTTGTTGCATCTGAAAACCATGCTCAGGTGTTCCCATCCCTGGAAATGATTTCTTGAGGACACTGGTCCCTCTCTACCCCTCACTTTCCTCTCCCATTCTCTCCCACACCCTCTCCTACCCATTTGCCCCAACTCAAGATTGAACCCAGAATCTTAGCACCTCACAAAAGCTGGGCAAGAATTGCACCACTGAATTGGGCAATATCTCCGACCTTGCTAGCCTCATTTCTGGCTCAGAATAAAGCAACTTTACTCTTCTCTGCATTACCTTAAAATTTGGACACATATAGAACATATTTTTCCAAGCTAGGTTTTTTTCTAGAGACATTCCAAATCTCTAACACTAAATTAAAGTCCTTAAGTAAAGTCCTTAACTTCAATTCTTTGACCTTTCCTCCTCTACCAAAATGAGTCATTTGTGATCATAAGATTATTTTACTCTGTAAAGTAGACATTTTCTTGGTTGCAGATAAAATAAACACAATTAAAAAACTATTTTAAACAGACTTATATTACTTCTTTCAAATTTATCTTCTTAATTACCCTTCAAATCTTCATAGCTTCTTTAAAGTCTATTTTCTTCAAAGACAATTTCCCAAATGATTGAAAAAAACTTTTTCCGTTCCTAATGCATTGAGAATACCAGCATGCACCAGTATTAGCATTGGCTGTTTTAATTCATAGGCTCTTCTCAAAAGGAGGGAATCTATTTAATTTACATATTTGTTTACAGGAGACAAAATGGGCTTCAAAATAAAATTAATCAAATAAAAATAAAGAGGGCCACTTCATGCTAATTAAAAGAGAGAGAAAAGATATGGATCGTTTCAGAAAAGGAAAGAAAAAATAACAGAATCAATGAGAAAAATAAAAAACAAAGAAGAAGGGAGGTGAAAGGAAACAGAAAAAGTTAGGGAAGGAGGGAGGGAAGAGGGAGGGAGACTACAATAAAATAAAGAGAAAGAGAAGAGGAGGAGAGGAAGGAGACAATGGGATGGAGCAAGAGATGAGAAGATTGTGACCAAACTAATGACAGAAATATTTCAAGTCATGATCTGGGTAAGGTTTTTACCATGCCCTCAAAAGAAGGAATAGGAGGACATATCACTGCCCACCTGCAGTTTCCCTACCGTTATCAGCAGTCTATGTCTAGGTGTTCCCTGGTTCTTGGCATCTTGCTAAGACTTAGGAAAGATGCTCATACAGAACATCAAAGGCTAAGAAGTTTTATCAAGATCAAAATAAAAGCACATGTCTCAGATACACTGCCAAGGGAGACAGTAGGTTCTTTGAGAGACTGAGTACTCAAGGGCCATTGTGCATAGGGAGAGGAGGAGTTGGTTAGTAAGGGATATATATAGTGAGGGTAGTTCTCTATTTTGGTTGACAGGCTTAGGTTATATGACCTTTTTCTACTGTGCATGTCCCTTCCCATGTTGCATTTGACTTTAATCATAATTACATCAAATTGTGCATAAGTATAGGATAGTAAATAGGCGACTGTCTCTAAGACGTCCAGTGTGTGATGGTTATGCTAAGTTTACAGAGTCAATGATTCTTTCTTATGAGCTGCACACTCCTTCCATTGCACTTGATGTTAAAACAAAAAATTCCATTCCTGTTGTTGATAATTGCACTCAATGTTACCCTCCTTATGACTTGGACACTTTAGCCAGAAGGAATTCTGGAATTGCTGTCAGATTGCTGAGAAAGGGGATGTCAGGAGTGACATCCAGGTGTCACAAAGGCTATGGCTAGAGTGTGGGAAGTCCTATTACACATTGTGAAAGACCTTAGGCAAATGCACCACAGAAGCACACTCTGAGCCTGCACTCTGAGGTTTCAGTGAAGGATTGCATAGAAACCTTTCCTAGAGTATTGCCTTCCTATTAGAGCCCTTTCTCAGGATGTGGCTCTGGGAGGACAAGCAGCCCCATCTTTCTCCTGGTCCAGTCCTTCTGTCCTTCTAGTGGTTATTAAAAGTGGTCTGTGGATAAGAGTGGGTAAAACAACACTATGGAATGGATAGCTGTTGTGCATACAAGTTTCTGGAACGTGGCCTCCTTAGTTGAAATTCTGTTCAGAGTTCATGTGGGAGGGAGGAGCCCTAAAGAATGATCTGCATAGTAGTACAGGGTCTCCAAGATGCCCCTGAGCCAACCATGCCAGTCTGCTTATCACCATTGTTTTCTCTCATGATTAAATGGGAGTCACAGGACAAATTTCTGTGTCAACCTTTATCTGTTGCTTTAAAAAAAAATGCATGTGGAGACTTATTCAAAATGAAGAGCAATATGCTTAAATACCTGGGAAATCTGAGATTACTTATTAATAATTTTTGAGTTTTTCAATAAGATAATGCATTTAATACTTTTTATATTTGTCTGAAATCTATAAAGTATATGTTTATCAAGTATGAATTTATTGTGAAATATCATATAGAGTAGAATTTGTTCAAACAGAAAATTAAGGTATATTTTTCTGTTATCTGTATGTTTTTTAGCTTTTCCCCACATGAATGGGGTTAAATAAATATGCAGATATCTTAGGTTCATAGGATTCTTTAGAGAAGGTGGGGTTTCCCTGCTTTTACCTCTTTGATCTAACTTTTTCTAAATAGAAACATTAGTAACATTCTGGACATCAACATAAGCAAGATAAAATGAGTCTATGCAGTCACTGAAGCCTCACAGTAAAATGTGAGCAACACTCTGGAAGTAATCGCTCAAGGGACAATAGCTTATTTTTGGTATTTTAAGTTTGATATTATATGTAAAATTAAAGCCATGCATTACATTATATATTTTTTCCTATGTTGGACACATAAGGAGGAACTTTATTTACTATTAAATTGAGCTAATCAGTATACATATTAATGGGCTTTGTTATGGCATTTTGATATGTATATGTCATTATATACTTTGTGTCAATTTACCTCTTTCCCCCAGGGTCCTCCTCCTCTGGCTGTATGCCTTCCACAAATAGACTATCTTTCTAACTTCTTGTCAAAACTATTCCACTATTTCCCTCACCACCACCACTTTAAGATCTCTCCTCGTGGTTACCTTTCTGGTTTCCAAAGTGGAATGGTGTGATTTTGTCAAGAGGGTGAGGGAGGATGAAGGATCCTAAGACCTCAGTGATTCTGCGGGCTCTTTTTTCTAAAAATAGATTGTGAATCCTCAATTTGACAAGCATGAATGTTTCACAATCACTCCAAGAATGTTTATTTCCATGCTACCATTAGTGTTCTTTTTCCTGATGTCTCTGCTCCTTGCATCTGCTTATCCTTGTCCATAGATTCTTTTGATCATCTATCACATACTCCACCCTTCATGCTTCGAGCTTTGATGTTCCTGCTTTAGCAACAGGGTTGGACAGATAAACCCAGAACTGACTATCAGGAGCAGCAGGAAGTAAGGGACACAGGAGATCAAAAGTAAATAAATTCTGTCCCTTGTAACTTCAAAGACTAAGGAAGGTGACAGTAGGAATGCTCTTCGTGGGGCACTAGGAACTTACAGTTACGTATTTGATATTTGTGAAATAGAAGTCAAATGACCCCTTCATGAAAGTATGTTGTGCTCTGAAAAATTTCTTCTCTAAGGTCATGGATTTCCACTATTCCACAGGTACTCCCTATCCCCATGCTATTTCTTTGTTGTCCAACTTCTATTTACTAAGCATTACTCAAATACATTTTTTTAAAATGTTTTTATTTATTTGACAGAGAAAGAAATAAGCACATAGAAACAAAGAGAGAGTAGGCATACCAGGGCCTCTAGCCACTGAAAACAAACTCCAGGTGCATGCACCACTATGTGCAGCTGACTTATGTGGGTACTGGCGAATAGAACCTGGGTCCTTAGGCTTTGCAAGCAAATGCCTTTAGTGCTAAATTATCTCTCCAGCCCTGAAGTATATTTTTGGCCCATTATCTCAGCATACTCATCTCTGATGCCAGCAATCACCACAAGTAATCCTAGAAGGGAATACTCATGATTAAGGTATTATTTTTATTTTTCAGATAGGAATCCTATATCCCAGGAATGGGTGAGTCAATTCTCTAGAGAGCAGGTCATGGAGGGCAGCATTAGCAGGCCCTCTCACAATCCTCATGTACATCAGGTAGGCATTTGCCCAATGTTCCTACTAGTAAGTACCAGCCTGAGGAGTGTACATGTCTTATTTGCAATAGAAGGAAAAATAACTTGCCAAGCATGTCTTCTTCTGAGTTGTGTTGGCAATTAAATGTATCAACAGGAGAATTGGGAGGACAACTGCAGAAAGAATGAAAGGCAAGGCCCACTTGAATATTTAGTTTTTTATTGTCTAGTCCATGAGGTACTTGCTGGGTATGTAAGGCATCTAGGGCAAAGTCAGTTTAGGTGTTGCAGATGAGTGAGACTATGTGTCGATTTTTTTTCTGTGATTGGGTAAGTTCGCTGAGAATGATCTGCAGACCAGTAGCCAGTGTTCTTTTGGATAAAAAATGTTTTGGCAGTCAAATTTTATGCTATTACTTAAGATTAATTTATGGCTCTACCATACCTTGCAACACCAAGGCAGAGTATCTGAATCACTTTGGCTCAGATTTCAGACTATAGTGATTTTCTGCTTCTACAAATGTACAAAGTTTTCTGCTCTTATAGAAACATAATAGCTTAATTACAGAAAACAAAGGCCTTTAAAATTATTACACAAAGTGTTGTGTTTTATTGTGGCATTTTCAAAAAAAAATTGTTGTTTTGTTGATTTTCCTTCCCCCTTTACCCCTTATACCTTTCTACCCTCAGTAGCCTTTTGTTCCATGTATTTTATTGATCTTCTTCCCATTCAGTACTTCTTTTGTTCTTTTGGACACTTTTTCATTTTTCCAGCCTATACTATACCCACACTCAAATACATATATGTGTGTGTGTGTGTGTGTATGTATGTATATATATATATACATATATATATATATACATATATATACATACAGTCAAAATATATGTATAACATATTATTTATATAATATATATTTATATGACAAAGAACATGCAATATTTGTCTTTCTGAGTCATGGTAATATCACTTAATACTTTCCAGAGTCATTCATTTTCCTATAAAATTTATATATATATATACATATATGTATGTATGCACATATATACATATATATATGTATACACATATATACATATACATATATATATATACATGTATCATTATTAATTTATCTGTTGGTGTATATCTAGGCTTGTTTTGTTCCTTCAGTGTTATAAATAGTGCAACAATAAACATGGATTTGCAAATATTTCTGTGGTGGGATATAATCCTTTAGTATATGTCTAGAAGCAGTATAGCTGAGTCATATATTAGTTCTATTTTTAATTGTTCTGAAAAAAATAGTGTTTTCTATACTGACCACAGCAGTTTACATTCTCACCAGCAGTGAATAAGGGTTTCTCTTTTCCAGAATCTTCATCAACATTTTCTCTTTGATTGATAGCTATTCTTAATGTAGTGAGAGACAGTCTCAAAGTAGTTTTGATTTGCATTTCCCTGATGGCTAACAATGTTGGATTTAAAAAAACAACATAAAAGATTATTGTGTCTTACTTGGAGAATTATTTGTTTATCTATTGGCCTATTTATTAGCAGTTTGGAGTTCTCAGTGTTTCGTTTTTGCAGTTCTTCATTCTATAAAATAACCCCTTGAATAAGTGGCTGTCAAAGATTTTTCTCCTACTCTGGGGTCTATCTGTCTGCTTTGCTGATAGTTTCTGTTGTTTGTGCATAAACTTTTTAATTTCATGTAGTCCCATTTGTTTATACTTGGGATTACCTCCAAACTACTAAAGTCCTGTTCCTGCCTGTACCTTTATATTGAAGTATGTTCCAGTTCAGAAAACAAAGACTGTTAATATTTTCCTATCATCATTCTTCAGCCTGTAATTATCAGATCAGTATGTCTTTGGGTTGTATTATTTTATGTTTGGTTTTAAAGAATGCTCTGTAAGTTGTTGACTTAAGTTTCATAAAAAAATATTAAATAGGTTTTGGCTTTGAAGTAGAATTGCATTTCCAACAATTGCTGAAATGGCCCTAAACATGCTTCTGCCATTTTGGAATACAAATTTATGTAAAACAACCTCCTCAGCACTGATAATTATAAAATCAAAATGTCAATCAGCTCTAAAAAACAGTGCTGCTGTTCTATATCTTGCAATATCAAATATTCAGCCAAAATTTAATTCTCTATGTAAAAATAAACAGGCATACTCAGCTCCTTAGTATGCAAATTTAACTGTCATCTTTAATGAATGCAAAATTTATATATCTACCAAGTAATTCTTTTTTATTTACTTTTCACAAATATACATATTTTTCATTGAGCCCTTTTCCCCTACCCTTCCTTCTCTCATGCTTTCCCTCTCCCATTAGTCATCTTTGTCCCTGAGACAGTTTCACATCCACTTTCATGTCACATACACATAAATGATTTTATATATCCATGTAAAATCTAGTAAACACAGATGAAAAAAATGCATGGTATTTGTCTTTGTGAGATTCTTGGATGCATTTTTCCCATAAATGACATAACTCTCTTCTTCCTCTGTTCTTTGGGCAAAAATGAAAAAGAAAGAATAAAGGAAAAAACTAAAGAAAAGAGTACAAGATAGAGAGAGGACAAGAACCAAACAGGACAGAGTTGGCTTGATAAATGGACATTGGGCATCAAATCAAAGTCAAGTAAATATGAAGTGGAAAGAGCTGGGTCGAGAAATGGAGTCTGAATAGAATCTGACCTGCTTGCTGGTTTTGGTCTCAAGTAACTCAGCATTCCTTCCTTGGCTCCTAGAAACCTGTCATGTTCTTTGGCATTTCTGTGGGATGTTGGGTAATAGATGTTGATCACACTGCGGAGTGGTTCTTTGAAGTGATGGTGTGAATGATATTTTCTCCTTATAGGCCTTCATTTGCTAGATGAGATTACAGATGTAGGTCTGGTTAGTGGACATTCCCTTCACATGTCACCTCAGATGCTACTCACAAGGCAGGACAGTCCTTGGGGAATCTGGTTGCAAATGTTGCCCCTTGTCCCATGCAATCTATCCCCATGTCCAAGGCACTGCTTGGAACCAGGGTCTAAATTCTACTGCTGATAGAAGTTCCACCTTGCTAAATCTGCACAGCCCTGATTCAGGTTCTTCCCTGCCATTTAGCAGTATTCTGCTGGCCAGGCTTCAGAGTCTACTCCTGTGACGCCTGCTCTGGGTTTCTCAAGAGTATGGTTTCCAGAGGGTCTCAGGCAGATAGTACTGATGCAGTAGGGACCCTTTTCAAAATAGTGTCCTGCGGCTGCCACTGCCCCAAGTCAAATTCCATGTGTCAAGAAGAAAAGGCTTTCTTGATATCTCTTCTCCCTCTGCTAGACCCACTGCCCACCCCTGGTCTGGATCTTCCCTCTTATTCATCCCTTTAGTAAGATTCCATTACTGAATGTACAGTACAGTGCCAATTTTCTCAGCCTCTGTTGTAAGCTGTGGCTCATTATCTACTGTGGTGCTCCAGCTTAGAGGTCAATGAAATGACCCAGTCCTTCCAGGGCAGACTCTGGGCATCCCTACCTTGTGAAGGTCCCTATTTTACTTTGTTTAAAGCCAGAGATATTAGGACATCACCCCTCCCATCTTCTGATAGCTGTTATCCGACTTTCCCCAGTTTATTCCCTGGGGATTCTAGCAGACCATGTGTGTTATCCATCATCTTTTAAAGAATCCTTTTAAAAATGATTTCCTTTATCATCAGTAAATGTTTGAATCTCATAGACTTATATACCTGGAATTGCAAGTATAAAACATTTAAGAAACGCTGTTCTGTATGACTGTTAAGGCATGTCTCCTACACTGAGCAGGAGTGGATGACTACCTAGGCTTTCTGGCTTGGATTCTGCCCACAGAAGCTCAATTGGTGCCAAACAGAATCCTGAAGGATACAATTCTGAGTGCCAAAATCCCAAATGCTGAAAACCTCAAAAATCAAAATCTCTGAATTCTAAAATCTTGAAAGTTATAATGCAGAGGATTAAAATATAGGACACTATAGTTTCAAGTGCAAATCCTGATAAGACAATCACCAACAAAAAATAAATGCATCTCAGAGGAGAGGTTGAATGCAGAATTCCAAGACAAAGATAGATCATGAGATGTAGCAATTACATCAGCTCAAAATATGTTAATTCTTGGTTTTCCTTTCAGCTAATGAAATTCCAGGAGTTTGAATATCACATTTACCTGAAGAAGGCAGGAAAGTTACTGACAGGTTTGAGAATAATTACTTGCCCTGTATGATAAGGAAATATGTAGGTGACATATCTATATCTGCTCCATATACAGTATTGTTTCCACTCAATATTTAGTCTGTACATAAGTGTGCATAGAATGGATTCCCAAGTACCCAGCTCAATGTAGAAGCCTGGCATAGAAAATGGGAACATCTGACAGGTACTGCTCATCTTGCTGGGTACCGAATCATAGATGAATCTCAAACAGAGCATTGCCGTGTAGAAATGAATGTCAATGTGTTCTCCAGTGAGTAGTGCCCTGACAGAGAAACAGCAGTTATTCATCATGACACACACTTTCAGGACATAGCTAATGACAAAAGTTAGCCAGATCTTTGGTACTTCTTCTAGGCAATTGCCCAGAATCTGTCCTTGTAATACACTTTCCTCATGTCTCTAGTTTCCTTTTTAGATTTATTTTTCTTTTTAGGAAGTTTATTTTGATTTAAAATTATTAACATCATTTTTAAGTGTCTTTACTTTGTATTTCATTCCCTCATCATTTCCAGTGGAAGTATAAGTCACATAAAAACTTTTAGAGAGCTGGTGGTGGTGCACGCCTTTAATCCAGCACTCAGGAGGCAGAGGTAGGACGATTGCCATGAGTTTGAAGCCACCCTGAGACTACATATTGAATTCTAGGTCAGCCTGGGCTACAGTGAGACCCTACCTTGAAAACAAACAAACAACAAAATAAAAAAAAACTTTTAGAGAATACTAATGTGCTTTATTCATCTTTGCAAATTTGAATCTTTGAAAATACAGTATCACAATGTTGACTTTGTATGTGAACATTGACTTTGTCTGTGAACATTATGCATGAATCTAAACACTTGAAATTTCTCTGGTAATTAAGAGATGTCCCGTTCATACTTCTGAATTTATGAATAACAAAGTTCCTAGAGACTGTGCCCTTAGAGTGACTACATGTACACAAAGACCCAGCAGGATTCATGGGCAATCTGGGGCAAGGCCCCATGGGTAACAGCACCTGCAATGAGAGCTTTGAGGGCCTGATTTGCCCTGAATTTGATTCCCTAACACTCATATAAACATCCATGGAAAGTATAAACAGGAGGATTTCTATGACTTGCTGGTCACAGCCAATCACACCAAAAATAGCAGCTCTGGGTTTATTGAAAGACTACATCTCAAGGGAAAACATAGATGAGCAATGCAAGAGGACACCTAGCAATCTCATTTGACCTCCACCTGTATGCACATAGAGCAGGCAAAACCACGTGCACACTATACAGAGACACGACACACACACCCATACATACCACACATATACATCTTGCCCTCCCAAAAAATACTAACCTTGTCTACCATGGCATTCTAGGTGATTATGATTATAAATCTGGGTGCACAAAGGTACTCCCTAAAATGTTATAAATTTATTAATTTCACTTTTTATTCTAATTTTATGAGTAAAGTTCATTTCATAGTTGTTATGTGAGTAACACTCTTGTGAGTATCCCTGGGAATTTATGCTAAATTATATGCATTTTAGCACAGCCTGTTGTATATAGTCTATGATGCATTCTGTCAAATTTTAATAAGTCCTCCTTTTTATACTGTGTAAATAAATTCCTTTAAAAGATTTAAGAGAGAAGGGGATATGATAGAGACTGAAGTTTCAAAGGGTAAAATTGGGGGAGGGAGGGAATTGCCATGGGGTATTGTTTACAACTATTAAAGTTGTTAATAGAAAAAAATTAAAAAACTAAAAAAATTAAATTATTTTCCAGAATTTACTGTTTAAAATTTTTGGCATCTAGGATTTTAGATTTTAAAGACTGGTTGTTATTTAAAATTGGTGTTGGGGGCTGAAGAGAAGGTGTAGTGGTCAAGATGTTTGCCTACAAAGCCAAAGGACCCAGGTTTCATTTCCCAGGATCCAAATAAGCCAGGTACACAGGTAACACATGCATCTGGAGTTCATTTGCAGTGAATGGGGGCCCTGGTGTGCCCATTATCTGTATATATATGCCTCTCTTTATCTCAAATAAATAAAAATAGAATTGGTGGTGGGATTCAAACCCAGACCCTAACATGTACTGTTTCATGTACCACTGAGCTATGCTCACAGCTCCTAGACACTAGGGATTCAACACTTGGGAATATAGTGTCAGAGACAATGTGTGGTAGTTTGAACCACATGTCCCCCGTAAACTCACATGTTCTGAATGCTTGGTCCCCAGCTGGTGGCAATTTGGAAGGTGGAGCTTTGCTGCAGGCAGGCTTTGAGTGTTATAGCAGCTCCTGCTTGCCAGAGATTGGCTCACCCTCCTGATGCTATTTTATATCTGCCATTGAAGAAGTGATGCCCAGCCTCTGCTCATGCCATGCTCTCCCTGCCATCATAAAGCTTCTCCTCAAGACTGCAAGTAAAAATAAATAAATAAAAAATAAAAATTAAAAAAAACCTTTTCCTCCTATCAGCTGCTTTTGGTCAGGTTCTTCATCCCAGCAATGCAAAGGTAACTACAACGCTATGTTCTGGAATTATGGCCTATGGTCAAGTCATCCTTTGTCTAGTTGTTGCAAAGGCATCAAACCCATGGATAGCCCTGACCTGATGGCATTGCTGGCAGAGCCAACTTATGATATTTACTCAATTATGCATTGTTCAGAAGTCACTGTCTGCATTTTATTCCACCTTTCTTCCTAGTCCCATTACCAATCTTCTCCATTCATCTGCTCACAGATTCTCATTCCTACCTGCAAACACTTGCTCACACCCTCTTGTATGCCTTTCTCTCTCGTGTGTGTGTGTGTGTGTGTGTGTGTGTGTGTGTGTGTGTCTGTCTGTCTGTCTTCAGCTTCTCTATATTCTATTCTTTCTTTCTGCTGTTCTTGTTTTGTTTGAGACAGGAGCTCATGTAGTCCATGTTGGCCTCAACTTGCTATGTAGCAAAGACTAGCTTTAAATGCCTGCTTCTACCTCCTAAATGCTGGGATAACAGGCATGAACCACTATACCAGATTTTTACCTCGTTTATCCTGAGTGTTCAGATCAATCCCATCTTTCTTGTGAAGTTCTTTTATCATCGGTCCTTTCTGACTGCACTATACATCCTGAGCATTGATCTTCAGGTGCCACACGGGAGCCTAAGGAGCATAATCTACTGGCTGCAAGACGCATCAACTCAGCCAGATTCTACAGTTTAACAAATCCCCAAATGTTCCAAATGAACATTGATTTGGCATTTGGGGACACATTCTTCCCAAACACCCACTGTTTATATCACTGTCACTTACTGTTCTTTTCCCAAGTAGAGCTTCTGCTGCTAAGGAAGTAACACTGGATTCCAGTTCTACCCCAGGTCATACTAGTGCCACGTTGGTTGTCATAACACCAGTTAACAATATCCATCATGACTCTGCTTATCCTTATCTCCAAGTAAATTAATTAAATTGGATTTTTAAAAACATATTTCCAAATATGTTTTCCTACCCAAGTTCTATTCTTCTAGGATCTCTACACCAACTATAATAATTGGAGTTAATTGTTCAGAGAAAACAGATACCATTTCAACTGGACAATGAAAATATGTTCTAAGTCTAAGACACAATGATCAACTGGAATTTCTACACCGCTTTATGTCTCAATAGCACATGGGACCTAATGGGCTTAATCCCAGAACTCCATTAGAAACCCTGATGTG
Organism: Jaculus jaculus; assembly: GCF_020740685.1. Lineage (NCBI taxonomy): Eukaryota > Metazoa > Chordata > Mammalia > Rodentia > Dipodidae > Jaculus > Jaculus jaculus. Next base: position 65,458,981 of record NC_059102.1, read on the forward strand.
GGAAAAACTGCAGGCACAATATAAGCAAAAGCGACATTGTGAGTCTGCTCCATTGAATTTCAACAGCTGGAGACACAGGGGAGATCACAATGCCTCTTTGCTATCTATACATGATGGGGGCTAAATAGGAATACCAGCCTTGCCTCAGGGGACTAAAGCTACAGATAATCCACTGAGCAAGTGAGAATATCTGATATGGAAAAAACCAACCTGGAGATATAGGAGCAGTAAACATTGAGGGATCTCACTAGGGTTGGAACTAGAAGTAAAAGTCAATTGGAAATCAGTATCTCTGAGCTGATTCATCAGTCCATGATTCCCAGACTAAGAGTCTTTGCCATCCTACTATTTCTATTATTATATTATTTCTATTATTTTCTTCTATGAAGTAAGATGGCTGCTTCTGCTTCACTCATTCCCTCTGCATTCCAACTAGTAGGAAGAAGAATATGGAGGGAAAGAATGCACCCAGCCCTTCTTTAGAAAATAGGTAATAAACGGCACACTGAAATGAAGTAAGAAAGCAGATTTTAGTAAGGACTGTTGAGAATAATTCAGAGCCTTGAAAACTATCAACTAGGAGAGCCATTGTTACCTTGGGCCTGAAGGGATAAGGAGATGGAACAAGTGGCTCTTTGACTTTTAAAATAATTTATTTTCATTTATTTTTATTTATTTATTTGAAAGTGACAAATAGACAGACAGAGAGAAAGATGGAGAGAGAGAGAGACAGAGAGAATGGGCCTGCCAGGGCCACTAGCCACTGCAAACAAACTCCAGATGCATGAGACCCACTGTGCATTTGGCTTTCATCAGTCCTGGAGAATCAAGCCTAGAATTGGGGTCCTTAGGCTTCACAGGCAAGCCCTTAACAGCAAAGCCATCCCTCCAGCCCCAGTGGCTCTTTGATTTACAGAGAGACATAAATATATGAGAGGGCCATTAAGCAAAAGTAAGAAATGCACCATGCTATCTTACACCTGAGCACAGAAATTTGTTTTGCAACTGGCTATAGAGTAAACTACAAGTATAGACCCAAGTTAGAAGCATCCTGGAAATTTAAGGAAGACAGAGCAAATCATGCATGCACTGAGTAATCATGTAGCAAGTAGACACGCTCAAATACTACCCTCCAACTCTAGGGCTCTCCTATACTAACCTCACACTCCAGTGCTCCCTTATACTACCCCACCCCCAGCGCTCCCCTTAGTACCCTCCCTCTGCAGTGCTCTCCAATACTACCCTCCCTGTGCAGTGCTCTCCTATACTACCCTCCCTGTGCAGTGCTCTCCTATACTACCCTCCCTGTGCAGTGCTCTCCTATACTACCCTCCCTGTGCAGTGCTCTCCTATACTACCCTCCCTCTGCAGTGCTCTCCTGTACTACCCTCCCTCTGCAGTGCTCCCCTATACTACCCTCCCTCTGCAGTGCTCTCCTGTACTACCCTCCCTCTGCAGTGCTCTCCTGTACTACCCTCCCTCTGCAGTGCTCCCCTATACTACCTTCCCTCTGCAGTGCTCTCCTGTACTACCCTCCCTCTGCAGTGCTCTCCTGTACTACCCTCCCTCTGCAGTGCTCCCCTATACTACCTTCCCTCTGCAGTGCTCTCCTGTACTACCCTCCCTCTGCAGTGCTCTCCTGTACTACCCTCCCTCTGCAGTGCTCTCCTGTACTACCCTCCCTCTGCAGTGCTCTCCTGTGCTACCCTCCCTCTGCACTGCTCTCCTGTAATACCTCCCTCTGCAGTGCTCTCCTGTACTACCCTCCCTCTGCAGTGCTCTCCTGTACTACCCTCCCTCTGCACTGCTCTCCTGTGCTACCCTCCCTCTGCACTGCTCTCCTGTAATACCTCCCTCTGCAGTGCTCTCCTGTACTACCCTCCCTCTGCAGTGCTCTCCTATACTACCTCCCTCTGCAGTGCTCTCCTGTACTACCCTTCCTCTGCAGTGCTCTCCTATACTACCTCCCTCTGCAGTGCTCTCCTGTACTACCCTCCCTCTGCAGTGCTCTCCTGTACTATCCTCCCTCTGCACTGCTCTCCTGTACTACCCTCCCTCTGCAGTGCTCTCCTATACTACCTCCCTCTGCAGTGCTTTCCTATACTACCCTCCCTCTGCAGTGCTCTCCTGTACTACCTCCCTCTGCAGTGCTCTCCTGTACTACCCTCCCTCTGCAGTGCTCTCCTATACTACCCTCCCTCTGCAGTGCTCCCCTATACTACCCTCCCTCTGCAGTGCTCTCCTGTACTACCCTCCCTCTGCAGTGCTCTCCTGTACTACCCTCCCTCTGCAGTGCTCTCCTGTACTACCTCCCTCTGCAGTGCTCTCCTGTACTACCCTCCCTCTGCAGTGCTCTCCTGTACTACCTCCCTCTGCAGTGCTCTCCTGTACTACCCTCCCTCTGCAGTGCTCTCCTGTACTACCTCCCTCTGCGGTGCTCTCCTGTACTACTCTCCCTCTGCAGTGCTCCCCTATACTACCCTCCCTCTGCACTGCTCTCCTATACTACCCTCCCTCTGCAGTGCTCTCCTGTACTACCTTCCCTCTGCAGTGCTCTCCTGTACTACCTCCCTCTGCAGTGCTCTCCTGTACTACCCTCCCTCTGCAGTGCTCTCCTATACTACCCTCCCTCTGCAGTGCTCTCCTTTACTACCCTCCCTCTGCAGTGCTCTCCTGTACTACCCTCCCTCTGCAGTGCTCTCCTGTACTACCCTCCCTCTGCAGTGCTCTCCTGTACTCCCCTCCCTCTGCAGTGCTCTCCTGTACTACCCTCCCTCTGCAGTGCTCTCCTATACTACCCTCCCTCTGCAGTGCTCTCCTGTACTACCCTCCCTCTGCAGTGCTCTCCTGTACTACCCTCCCTCTGCAGTGCTGTCCTGTACTACCCTCCCTCTGCAGTGCTCTCCTGTACTACCTCCCTCTGCAGTGCTCTCCTGTAATACCTCCCTCTGCAGTGCTCTCCTATACTACCTCCCTCTGCAGTGCTCTCCTGTACAACCATCCCTCTGCAGTGCTCTCCTATACTACCCTCCCTCTGCAGTGCTCTCCTATACTATCCCCCTACAGTGCTCTCCTGTACTACCCTCCATCTGCAGTGCTCTCCTGTACTACCCTCCCTCTGCAGTGCTCTCTTATACTACCTCCCTCTGCAGTGCTATCCTGTACTACCCTCCCTCTGCAGTGCTCTCCTGTACTAACCTCCCTCTGCAGTGCTCTCCTATACTACCTCCCTCTGCAGTGCTCTCCTGTACAACGCTCCCTCTGCAGTGCTCTCCTATACTACCTCCCTCTGCACTGCTCTCCTATACTAACTCCCTCTGCAGTGCTCTCCTGTACTACCCTCCCTCTGCAGTGTTCTCTTGTACTACCCTCCCTCTGCAGTGCTCCCCTATACTACCCTCCCTCTGCACTGCTCTCCTATACTACCCTCCCTCTGCAGTGCTCTCCTGTACTACCCTCCCTCTGCAGTGCTCTCCTGCACTATCCTCCCTCTCCACTGCTCTCCTGTACTACCCTCCCTCTGCAGTGCTCTCCTGTACTACCCTCCCTCTGTAGTGCTCTCCTATACTACCTCCCTCTGCAGTGCTCTCCTATACTACCCTCCCTCTGCAGTGCTCCCCTATACTATCCCCCTACAGTGCTCTCCTGTACTACCCTCCATCTGCAGTGCTCTCCTGTACTACCCTCCCTCTGCAGTGCTCTCTTATACTACCTCCCTCTGCAGTGCTATCCTGTACTACCCTCCCTCTGCAGTGCTCTCCTGTACTAACCTCCCTCTGCAGTGCTCTCCTATACTACCTCCCTCTGCAGTGCTCTCCTGTACAACGCTCCCTCTGCAGTGCTCTCCTATACTACCTCCCTCTGCACTGCTCTCCTATACTAACTCCCTCTGCAGTGCTCTCCTGTACTACCCTCCCTCTGCAGTGTTCTCTTGTACTACCCTCCCTCTGCAGTGCTCCCCTATACTACCCTCCCTCTGCACTGCTCTCCTATACTACCCTCCCTCTGCAGTGCTCTCCTGTACTACCCTCCCTCTGCAGTGCTCTCCTGCACTATCCTCCCTCTCCACTGCTCTCCTGTACTACCCTCCCTCTGCAGTGCTCTCCTGTACTACCCTCCCTCTGTAGTGCTCTCCTATACTACCTCCCTCTGCAGTGCTCTCCTATACTACCCTCCCTCTGCAGTGCTCTCCTGTACTACCCTCCCTCTGCAGTGCTCTCCTATACTACCTCCCTCTTCAGTGCTCTCCTATACTACCCTCCCTCTGCAGTGCTCTCCTATACTACCCTCCCTCTGCAGTGCTCTCCTGTACTACCCTCCCTCTGCAGTGCTCTCCTGTACTACCCTCCCTCTGCAGTGCTCTCCTGTACTACCCTCTCTCTGCAGTGCTCTCCTGTAGTACCCTCCCTCTGCAGTGGTCTCCTGTACTACCCTCCCTCTGCAGTGCTCTCCTGTAGTACCCTCCCTCTGTAGTGCTTTCCTATACTATCCTCCGTCTGCAGTGCTCTCCTATACTACCCTCCCTCTGCATTGCTCTCCTATACTAGCTCCCTCTGCAGTGCTTTTCTCCTGGCACCTTCTTGGTCAAGCAGAAGTGGAAGTTGAAGGGAAAGAAACCCATTGAAGTGTCTAATAAAACTCCATTTCACTGGGGCTTGAGGGATCGCTTAGCAGTAAGGCATTTGCCTACATAGCCTAAAGACTCATGTTTGAATACCCAGGCACCATGTTAGACAGATGCACATGGGGGCACACACGTCTGGAGTTTATTTGCAGTGGCTGGAGGCCCTGGCAGGCCCATTCTCTCCTCTCTCTTTCAAATAAATAAAAATTTTAAAAAGAAAAAGAAGCCATTCTTAACTGAATGGAGACTATTCTTCAGTACATCTGAATGAGAACTCTCTGAATCTGGCCTCCTGACAGCAGAGTTGCTTTTCAGCAAGTTCAGGTGAATGATAATCATGCAGCCACCTACTGTTATGTGTATGGTGGTATGTCTATAATTCCTCCTACAACTCCTGAATCTTCTACCCTCTGTGCTCTCTGGAAAGTGTTCTGTGTAGTTCTCCAGTTTTCCTTTTTAAAGTATTTAAATGAAGCGTGGGAGCTCAATCAGAAAAGTGTTTGCCTTGTAAGTATGAGGATCTGAGTTTAATTCCCAGAACCACATAAAAATTCCAGGTGTGGGGTGAGATTTTGTAATCCCAGTTCTGGGAAGGCAGAGACAGTGAATCCCTAGGACTTACTCGCGACCTAGTCTAGCCTAGTCAGTGAGCTCCAGGCCAGAGACAGATCCTATCTCAAACACAATGAAGGATAAGGTTGGCCCTATCTCCAAGGAACAACACTTGAAATTGTCTTCTAGCCTCCCCGTGCATCCTCACATGCACACACCTGCATGTTCACACACACACACACTCGCACACACACACACACACACACACTCACACACATGTACCCACACAAAGTAGAATGAACACACACACATGTACACATTAAAAATGAATAAGTAAAAAATAAACACAGGGTGGCTCATATCTTTATGCTCTTTCTGTTGTTGGTGTTCTGCTCACATGTTCTGCTCACATGTTCATGTTTGTGTAAAAGGATCACTCTGGAAGTCTGTAGGAAGAAACTCCATGTGTAGTGGGTGAACATCTTTCTCTTTGAAGTTTGCCATGTCTGAGGAGGAGGAGCAGGGACTTCAGAAGGTCTTAGCACATGTGGCATGTGAGTGGTGATGAGAATTCAGTAGCAGAAGTAGCTCTAACGGGCATGTGGAACATATTTAGCTATTTAATAAAAAAAAAATTCTCCTATGTCCTTTGAAAAGATAAAGCTAGTAGATAGGTCTAACAATTAATATAATGTGAAATTAAGACTTCCACAAGCCAAAATGTAAGCCCTATCTAAAAGACTATACATGCAGATAGCAAAAAGGAAATGAGAAGTACATGTGCAATAGGAAAGAAGCCACATTTAATATGCAGCTCCAGAGTTTGGTTCAGTGATAAAAAGTCAGATATGTAAAGTTTTAATACAAATCTGTTTGATTTATAAGGACACAGAAAACTTAAAATGAGAACATGTCTTTTGTGTCTCCATTGTTTGGGAAGAGCAAAGCAGCCTGCCCGGTGCTTTTCTGTCTGAAGCGATGAGCAGGCCATTTCCTCTTTCAAGGGGGGGCTTCTCAACTGAAAGTACCCTGCCGCCACTCTCACACTCACCGGGGCAAAAGATCATTGTCGTTCCTTGCTCATTTTCTCCTGGGAGGTTCAATAATGAACTATTATATTTTCTTCCACCCATCTTCCCAATTTCTATTCTTCCTATTTTCATTAATTAATAAAGGAAAATATTGGCTTCAAAGCTAATTTGGTCTTGTAATTGAAACAGTACATATTAACTTATCAAATAAACAAGAGTGTGTGAAAAGCCCCGTGCCCCTTTTGTACTTTTGGATGATTATTTGACAAGATACCACCGTTGTAACTCAGCTTAAAGAGTAGCATTTGTGTGGACACAAAAGCAAGAAGCTTAGTGGCATCTATCAGCCAAACTGTGACAGCATTTCAGAGAATGAATGTATCTGTTTCTTAGCGTTTCTAATTAGTGTGACATGCTGGTATAAGTTTATAAGCGGCAAAGGTGCATCTTGCTGTCTGTCTTCTAAGCCCATACCCATAACCTGTAATCTAGAAAGGCATTTGAGCAGCTCTCTTGCTTCTGTCAAGAGAAAGAAAGAAGAAATAAAAAGAATAAGTGGAGGATATAGCATACTGGAACAAAAGATGATAAAACCTGATAAAGCTGTGAGGAAAAGCAAATGATGAATGAGGAAGTAGCTTCCCCCTCCTAATTCTACCAAAATATGATGCAGAAAATTAGGGCAAAATTATATTTTATTATAAAGATCTACTTAACGAGTAAAAAAAGAGAAAACTATGAAATGACACCAATTAACTAGTTACATAGCACTGCCTTCCCAGCTGTCTTAGGAAACACATCACATCTCAAAGAAAGCACCCAGTTGTGTCTTATTTAGGTTACACTGGGCAGGTAGGTGTTCAGTTGTTGTCAGTAGACTCAAAGTGGCAGTATTTAAACTGGGCATTTGTAGTGGTTTGATTCAGGTGTCCCCCATAAATGTATGTATTCTGAATGCTGTTACCAGCTGGTGGCAATTTGGGAATTGGATCCTGCTAGAGGTGGTGTATTGTTGGGGGTGGGCTTATGGGCCTTATAGACAGTTTCCCCTTGCCAGTAGCATGTACACTCTCCTGTTCCTATTGGCCATTTCATGTTGGCCAGGAGGTGATGTCCACCCTCTACTCATGCCATCATTTCCCCCTGCCATCATGGAAATTTCCCTTGAGTCTGTAAGCCAAAAGAAACCCTTTCTTCCCACAATCTGCTCTTGGTCAGGTGTTATCTGATGGCAACTCAAAGCTGACTGCAATAGTAGAATTGGTAAGAATTGATACCAAGAACTGCTATTGCTGCTGGATATATGGCTGTGTGGCTTTTGGTCATTTGCAACCAATTTTTGGAGGAATGTGTAAGGATTTGAAATCTTGACCTCAGAGATGCCTCACAATGCTGGAAGTACAGCTTGATAGACCATTATGAACAGAGTTGAAAGACCTAAATGCAGTAAGAACTAGGACTATGAGGTTTGGCTTATAAGGGGAAGAAAGGTTTGTCAGGACTAGGCCAGAAGCAGTTTGGGAGAGAGGCTTGCTGTTAAGCCTGTGTCCTGAGAACTTGTGGAGGGTTGTATTGCATAGAAATGGACTTGTGTGAGCAGAGGAATATGGCAAATAAAGAAATGAAATCTTTGGGCTGAGACTGCTGTCCATTCAGCTGCAATTGTTTGAGAGATTATAAGATTGAGAATGGACCAGTTAACCTGCATTGGGGCAAAAGGAAGGATGTAGACTCTTGAAGAGGCCTGAATGTTAAAGTGGCTGAATGCTTCAAAGTTGTTTTATTCTCCCCTGAATTAACAAGTTAGTAGCCACTTGGTACTACATAACAAATGCAGGAAAGAGAGGGTTATTGAATTTGCAACACAGTATTGTATTTTGGAAAAGGTCATTGATAGTGTGAATCAGCTTGTTGAATTCCCTGTGTGGATGCCTGATGGAGCCAGGAAGATGAACTGTGGGTTGTAGTGGAGACCCAGTGGAGATGCCAAGGGGAGCTGCTGGCACTAAATGATTTTTTTTCTGGGATTGTAAGTAGCTTAGCTGGGGGGTGGAACTGGAACTCCAGAGATTCATCACTGGTTAGATTTATCAGACTTGAAGATTTATCACTGGTTAGAGTTGTCAGACTTAAAGCCTCAGAGTTTGATGTTTGTCCTGTTTGTTTTAAATGCTATATTTCTTTGCCATGCCCAGTGCCAGCTGTTGCAGTCAGGTTCACATTTCTATCAGAAAACACTTGACTAAGAGCAGCTTATAAGAGGGATAAGGTTTATAGTGGCTTACAGACTTGAGGGAAAGCTCTATGATGGCAGGGGGAAAATGACAGCATGAGCAGAGGGTGTACATCATGTCCTGGCCCACATCAGGTGGACAAAAGCAACAGAAGAGTGTGCCAAACACTGGCAAAGGGTAGTTGGCTATCATACCCATAAGCCTGCCCCCAGCAACACACTGCCTCTGGGAAGCATTAATTCCCAAATCTCCATGAGCTGGGAACCTAGCATTCAGAACACCTAAATTTGTGGGGGACACCTGAATCAAACCACCACACCATCTTTTGCAGTGTGAATGTTTATTCTGTGCTGTTATGGTTTGCTTTGTTTTTTTTTTTGTCTAATGGCTCAGTTAAAAGACCTCGTACTCTGGGGATATTTGAATAGCATTGAGATTACTAAAAATAATTATGGGAACTTTTAAAGTTGGACTGAATGCACTGCACTTTGGTTGAACGTGGTACTTTGATTTAGATGTCCCCCATACACTTTTATGTTCTGAATACTAGGTTCTCAGCTGGTAGAAATTTGGGAATTGGATCCTCTTGGAGGTGGTGTATTGTTGGGGGTGGGCTTATGGGTGTTATAGCCATATTCCCCTTGCCAGAATGTGGCATGCTCTCTCCTGTTGCTGTTGTCCACTTGATGTTGGCCAGGAGCTGATGTCCACCCTCTGCTCTTTTCCCCTATTATCATGGAGCTTCCTGTTGAGTCTGTAAGCCAAAATAAACCCTTTCTTCCCATTATCTGCTCTTGGTCAAGTGTTTTCTGACAGCAACTTGGAGCTGACTGAAACAGCATTTCAAAACCTCTGATTTTTAGGCTCAGAAACTCCAACTCATCCCTGCTTCAGATTTGACTGGACTTAGGTATTCCTAGTCACACCACTAAGCTCACAGGAGGCTGTGATATGTAAACCACAATGACAGTTTAATAGTTTACAGTGAATAACATCACTCTCATAAGGGGCAGATCATTCTTCTTCCCATAGAGAGCCATTTTCTTCCTATTGAAAGGCCACACAAAGAAACTAATAAAATTCAAAAGGTTGCTTCATGAGTATGGAAGTTAATATGAATAACAAAAGTTTAATTTCTTTGGAAAGTGAGAGAATGACGTATCACAGTAGAAAATAACTACAGTAAAGATTTCTTGCCATGAAGACATGCTTTGTGGACCCTGTTTTAGTGAACTTTTCTTTCTTTGCTGATTCTTTTGTCTGTATATATTTTTTACTATTCCTTCATTGCCTGCTAAAGTCTACATTCTTTGTTTAGAGCTAACATCATCCATTAGGTTTTTTAATACAGTAATATTATTGCTAGGCTAAGACTTTCTACTCCTTAAAGCACAATCGGTGCTACATGTCAGTGGGTTCTGTTGGCAATGGAGGATCCTGGGCTCTATCCCACACCTACTGAACCCAACTGCATTTAATAATTACTAGAGCTTCAAGCTCACATTAATATTTAGGAATTACTTCTCTAGCCCTGCCTTCCATCTCTACCTCTCCATCCATCTCCCTCTTTGGCTTTTTGTCATTTCAGAGAGATTAATTTCAATTCAATATTCAAGACAACCTCAGGTACAATCCCTTTACTACACTAACTTATTATGCCTTGAATTTATATCTTGAGTCCCAAAGGAAAATACTCAGTTCAAATTTTTGGAGGGTATTTTACTATTGCATCTGCAGTTATGTGTTCTCCTATGACCACATCAGAAATTGAGCCCTGAAGCTCCAACAGTGTGCCCAAGACAAGTAGATATACCTGAGAAGTAGCTCTATAACTGAATAAATAACTCTAAGTTCCAGTTGAGGTCTTTTGCCTTTATTCAGGATTCCATGAGTTGGAAATAATTTTTTTAAAAAGCAGCTGAGACAGTTTAGGTTACAGGAAGAATTACTGATTTACAAAGGGTGGAGTTGATCTCCCTTATGACCAGGGAGCCAGGACATCATGTACCATGCTAAACTCACAAGCTCTCTCCTCCACAAACATGCTCTCTCAGAGAATGACTGCCAGCTCTTATTAATTCAGCCCCTAGGTAATTTGTAGTCTGATTGACATTTACAGGACAATATCTGTTCCTATGTTTTGGGAACACTGTTTTGATATAGTTGTGATCAAATTAACTTAATCCATTACTATTGAAAGCAACCATGGAAATCTGAGAAGACAATTATTAATAATGTTAATGAGAAGCATAGGAGTTAGGCTTGAAGGAGCTGGCTTCCTTGCCATCTTATATTCACTTCCATGGACCAGAGATCTACCCAGGACTAGTGGCCACCAAGAGTGACCATCTCTTTTTCAAATGTTATGTTTTCATGAGTTATGTCTATAATCTCTTCTAGCACAAATCTAATGTGGCCCCTATAAATTCTTTACAATGTATTTTAGATAGAAAACAAGTGGTTTTCCATGAGATTATTTTAATCATCACATCATGGAACTTGCTATATTGAGGTCTGTGTGAAATTCCCATGATATAATTTTACATATGTATGAAAACAAGAACAAACTACTTTTGGGGAAAAGCTTGTCAAGTTTAATATTGTTTCATATCTGGAGTGATGTCTCACTCAGGGAATATGAACTTATTTAACAGTGTTGCTTCTCCATAAAAAAAAACAACTTCAGAAAGATTCACATAATAAAAGCCCAAACTTTATGAATAAAATTAAAGTCAATCATCTTTGGAAGCTAATACTTGAACTGTTTACTAATCAGAAAAAGTATGGAAAATACATACTGCAGTGAATATTAATTTTTTCTTTTCTTCTTTCTAATCAAGTGCAATTTGCTTTTGAAAGCTTTGTCCAGGACGATGACAGAAGTTTGTACTCTTTTGATAAGGATAAACCATTGATTTGGGAATCTATATCATTCTTCACTTTGCTATGCAGCTTTGTTTGTCCATTCTCTCTCTACAAGACTCAGATTCTTCAAGATACATCTTAGAAGCAAGGGAAGTATGTTTTCCATGCAGGTCAGCAGTGCATTTCTGTTCCAATCATAGGAGAGTTTAAACCTGAGTCAGGTGCTGAAGTTTTTCCTTCTGCCTATCACTGTTTGAAAATGCATGGGATATTTGAGTGCTCAAATGGCACTGTTCAAGTGAGGTATTTAGAGCTGGCCCCTCATTATAACACTGAAGGTTACTTCTTGCTCACCTCATGTACACATACAAATCAGAACAGAACAAAGCAAATGACACACACAAGGTGAACAACGGAGAAGAATTAGTAAGTAGAAGTATTAAAATAGATTTCCAGAGATGTCAAAGAAATAAGGGGTAGAGTTCAATGTTGGCCTTACCAACGTGGGGCACTTTTACCACTGCTCAGTATAACAACATAAAGACCTGGCTGAAGAAAAGCAGTTGTGTCAATCAGGATGCAACATTTAGGGAGACACTCTTGAGGTCTCTTCTCTGGCTCTTGCACCCCCCACAACCTCACTGTATTATGTTGATCCTAGAGGTGTTAACATCCCTGGGAATCTGCTTCTGTTGCTCCTTTTCATGCAGCTTTGAGGAAAAACCTAGTAAGACCAGTGGAGAAAACTTGCCGCTTGCCCTAAAATGTGCCACATAAGAGTGTTCACTGATTAGAACTGCCCTTGAAGGCAGAGATAGGCTGAAAGGATTTTGTCTGGGCCCCAAGGTGAGGTCACCCTCAGGTCAAGCTTGTGATGGAAAGGTGCTCAGGCCATCTTTCCAGAATCATAGTGTTATGCTTTCCTTTGGACGCTCTCATACTATCCTAATGAGCCCAGCAAATGTTATTCACCTTGGAGACAGTATTAAACACAGGATGACAGCACACATTTGGATTTTTTTTAATGGCAAAGATCAAAAAGTTCACCTTTTAAGCTGGTGTTTTTTTAAATTTTTTTATTAATTAGTTTTGTATTCAGCAAATACAGTCAGTTTGGTACCATTATTAGGCTCAACAGTGACCTACCCCCTCCCTATTGGCCCCTCCTTGATGAGGTATATGGGTCATGCATTGAGCAGTTAGCCCACAGTTATGCCTAAGGACCCTGGTTCGAGGCTCTATTCCCCAGGACCCATGTTAGCCAGATGCACAAGGGGACGCACGTGTCTGGAATTCATTTGCAGTGGCTGGAAGCCCTGGAGAGCCCATTCTCTCTCTCTCTCTCTCTCTCCCTCTTTCTCTGTTTGTCACTCTCAAATAAATAAATAAATAAATAAATAAATAAATAAATAAACAAAAAAAATTTTTTAAAAGAAAGAATACAAGTCTGAAATCCAGCCACTTAGAAGGCCAAGCTCCTCTCCTCTGAAGGCTTTAGAGATTGAGTTTTCCTCATCTCTTCCTCATTTCTAGTGCTTGCCAGAGGGTCCTTATTGGTCACTGGCAAGTATCTGTATCATCCAATTTCTTTTCCTTATATGACCTTCTTCTTCCTATGTATGTTTCCTGCTTCTCTACTCCTATAAAGATACCAATCATTGGATCTAAAGTCCACCATAATGCAATGTGACCTCTCTTCAACTTAACTAATTACTCCTGCAGTCTCTCCTTTCAAATTTGGGTCACAACCTGAGTTTCCAGGCACCATGGATTTTGGGAGGCAGAACTGGGCCTAGTGTTCCATTCAGTTCCATTGCCATAAGCATTTCTTTCTTTCTTTACCCAAAGACATTATATTATGGCAAGGCTGCCAATTCCATTGAGTCTGAAAGAACATAGACTTAGGTTTGTCCACTGCTCTCCTGAGTGCTGCTATCACAATGTAATATTAGGCATTCAGCTGGCCTGACACTCCAGCTATACCTTTCCAGACAAGCATTTACCCTACAAGGTGTGGGGAGATTTTGGAATGATGCTGTGGCAACTTGAGTGGCTACAGTTATGACCTTAAAACCCCACTGAGTAGCCAGCTATTCAGACAGGGTCCATCAACTCCAAGGCATAATCTACTTTATCCTTTTATAAAATCCTTCAGAGAACATGAACAGCTCCAGTTGACAGTGGTGTAAACATTTCTGTAATATCAATAAAGGAAGAGTCAAGTTCTTAGGAGTCAACTTGACTTATTGGTATCTTTCTGTGCTCATATTCTGCTCTGTAAAGCAGATTTATGGAACTAGAATAAACTTCAAGGCAAAGCCAGAAAGAAAAGGCCAGCAAAGGGCAAAAGAAATGATGTCTTTCTGTATGAACTCCTGAATTGAAAACTGCAAATAAATCAAAGCTTTTAAAATTAATTCACACATTGAAATAGGAGAGCCATGCAATTACCATTGCTGAATGCATCTTTTTCTACTCCCTGTATCTATGTGTAACCTGGAGAAATCTAGCTGCTGTCTTGAGGTTCCACAACTACACAGTATTATTTTAGTCTGACTTGGGCTATTACCTGTTTTACCTATCTGTTAGAAAGATTACGATGCCCAAAGAATCTCACTTGGTTGTTAGCTCCAACCATTGGTTAAGTAATAAGTTTCTTGGGTTTAGTTAAGGATTACAAATAGAATGCCTACTAGTGACCACACAGGTAACAGAAATAGAAGAGGCAGATAGCATAAGGGTAGAAAGCCAGAACTCCATTATTTATTTTCAGTAGGTGTCCTCCCATCTGAATGTGTCACCCACCACCAGCAGTCAGTTATTAACATTCTTTTAAAACAACAACTGTTTTATAAAATCTCTGCATTTTAAAATGTAGATGACTAAAATTCTTTGGAAACCCAACTCAAGTAAAATTATCAAGTAAGGTTTTCTTTTATTAGCATCTATTGATTTAAACTTTTTTTCTCAAAATGAATGAGGAAGTTTCCTCTGCTTGGGGAGGGCTAAAAAGAGCCTTCTAGTTTCAGACATGTTGTTCACAACAGGAAAACATCAGTAGAATTTTTTTTCTGACCTTTGAGAAAGTCATCCTCACTGTTGGGATCTCACTTGATGTCAGGTCAAATAGTCTCTGGCTACTGCTGCAGCTCTATTTGTCCTGCAGTTCTGTGTTCTGTTACCTCTAGGGCCACTACTATGCCTTTTCCCACAGTAACTGGTGTTGGGTAGGCAACCATTGCGTACTGTATTATTCATTGTGTGACTGACCAAGGAAGTGAAGGGATCAATATGTCTCCATTTTGAAGAAAAGTGAGTCCCAAGGAGGCAGAGCTGAGATAGAAAACCTTTGTCTTCTTGTAAAGTATAGAAAGCAAATACTGAACTGAACATAAAGATACACCAAATGCAAACTTCTAGATTATTTTGCTAGAAACTTGGCCCAGTTGCTTACTACTGGTCAGACCCATCTTTAAATATTAATGGACAATCTTACAACTTTGCAAACACACTCAAAGCAACTGCAACCAAAATCAGGATATAGAAAAATCACATCAAAATGTGCATATCTTAGGTATTCTTAAAACTGTTTTTCATTGTTCTTCAGTGGTATTTGTTCCCTCTGAAATTTTGAATAGTTTCTACCACTCTATCTTTAACTCATTAACATTTTCTTCTGTAATGTCTAGTATCCTTTTTAATCTCAACTGCTCTAATTTTCATTTCAGACATTGCATTTTTACATTCCTAAAAGACCACCTGGGCTCCCTTTTATGTTTGATGTCTCTTAGCTTGTTCATGTATCCCCTGCCCTCATGAACATATAACGTTCAGTTGCAGTAACTGCTTTTGCTATCATTTTTGTTATTTCTCAGTCACTTTTCAATAGTTGATTTTTCTCCTTATGCATTCCTATTTCATTTCATGTCTGATAATTTTTATTCTATTCTAAATGCTTTGAATTTTACCTCTATGGATGTCAAATATTCTGTTAGTTCAAAAAATACCCAAAACCTTTGTTCTGGGATCCAGGTAAGTTTCTTGGAAAATCTTGGATGTTTGTGAAGCTTGCTTTTAAGTTTTGAAAGGTGGGATCAGAGCAGCCTTTATTTTGAGGCAATGTTGTCCTGCTATTGGTGCCATAGGCTCCTGAATACCTTCCTGCATGCTCCATGCATTGCAGTTTGTCTGCTGCCATGGTGGGAACAGGAGCTACCCGAGCTTTGTGTGACTCCAGGCTTGCTGCACAGGTTCATACTAGGATATTCATTCTTTGGATTAAGGGTCTCTCTCTTTCTCTCTTTTCTTGCTTTTATATAGAACACTTGTTGTATTTTAACTACTATTGTGCAGCAGATACTGCTGAATTGAAATATTCCCTCCTGAAGAGAAGAAGGAGGATTTGGGGATTCAGAACAGGATAGTACAGAAACTGAAAAGAGCAGAGACTTGCATAGGATTAGTCATCACAGCTATGGTTGGTACTATAAAAATACAGATATCCATCAATAACAATATGGATATGCGATAAGGTATATCAGATAATGAAATACTAATAATTTGGAAATGAATGTACAAACTGGCCATGCTACAACTATGATGTCAAACAAAAGAAAGATCACAGAAATAAGCATGTCAAGTAATTATACTTACAGCAATATGTAGAAGTTTATATAAAACTTTAAATAATGCAAAACTAAAAGCTTTGTTATATAAGCATCCATCTATGATCCAACCACTGATTTGGTTATTTTTTTATGTAAACTTGATTGTATCATGGGGTTTTAAATGTTTGCTCAAATGCTATTCTGGATATTTCTAGAAGATTTCAGATAAAATTAATATTGAAATTTTTACAGTGAGTAAATCAGGTGGTCTTCATCATGTAAGTGATCTTCATTCAGCCAATTGAAGGTTCAAATAGAACATAAATGCCCCCAAATAGGACAGAATTCTCCCAGTATTATAGCTTTCAGAGTAGACATTGGCTTTCATCCTGCCTTCACAAACATCAGCCCTTCTTGATATCATCCTGAGCTTGATATCAAACTGGGCTACACCACCAGCTCCGCTAGCTCTGTGGCTTATACAGTGTGCCGGCAGGTGTTGTGATTTGCCAATGTCTGTACACACATGAGCCAATTCTTTATAATAGTTCTCTATGTTTATATCCATGCTATTGGTTTGGTTTCTGTGGACAGCCTTGACTACTACAGTCATTTAAAAATAAAGCCAAGGGGAAAAATCAAGGTAATAGTGACATCTACTAGGGACAGAGAGAAAGAAGACACATTCGGGAGATGTACAGAACACTGTGCGCTGCTTCATCAGGATGGCCAACTTCATGAACGCTCACATATCATCACCCTGAAAATGTGCTTTTCTCATGCATTTGTATTTTATGATGTAATTCACAACATTTTAATGTAAAAATTGGCATTTGAAAGTTATTTTAATAGGTTAAAAGTTACATGGGTGCCTAGAGAAAAGTCATCAAAGAGGTGAGGCACTCCTGCTATTCCTCTCTGACCTCTGCATTCATAACTAATGTCATACATCCAAGTCATTGTGGCTTTTGGTCTTTCTCTGTACACAGTTCACTGGAAAAGTGTTTAGTTCTTCATTGAAAGTGACACAAGTCTAAAATTGGGAACAAGACATGGCTGCCCACTTTCTCCACTCTTTTTAGATTTTTTTCCACTGTTAATTACTATAGTACTAAAATTCATAGAGCTCTAAGACAATTAAAAATGATACAAATTGGAAAGGAGGAAGTCAAAGTATCCTTAATCACAGGTATTATAATCTTATCTCATTTGGGGAAGGGTATTGAGCTAGGGTCTCATGCTAGCCCAAACTGACCTAGAACTCACTCTGCAGTTCCAGGTTGTCCTTGAACTCACAGCAATCCTCTTACATCTGCCTCCTGAATGCTAGGATTAAAGGCATGTGCCACCAAGACTGGCATGCAGATGTTATAATTTTGTACAAAAGAGATCCTAAAGATTCCATTATGAAACCTTTTGCACTGTATAAACTTATATATATAATATATAAAACTTATATAAAAATACATAAAAATTATATAAAAATCATATAAAATATATAATTATAAACTTGTATATACTTCCAACAAAATAGCAAGATGCAAAAATTAACATAAAAACTTAGTAAATTCTAGTAACATACAAGTTGAGGGGAAAAAGAAATATCCCCATTCACAATTGCATCAAATAAAATACAAATCTGGGAATTAATCTAACAAAAAATGTGGGTGTTGCAGTCAGTTCCCATGTTCCCACTGCTTAGACAAACATCCAACCAGCTTATGGGAGGAAAAGGCTTATGTCAGGCTTACAGAAACACGGGAAGTTCCATCAATGGCAAAAGAAGCTGGGTCACTCCATCATACATTAGCACAGAAGAAAGAAAAATAATCAACACCAACAAACACCAAGAGCCAGTAGGGCTAGAATCAGATCCACTCACAAACATGCCTTAGGGCTGTACTCCAAGATCTGTCCCCAGTGTTGCACCCCCTCTAGCAGGCATCTGCCTACTAGGAGCTCAAGTGGAAAGTTTAATTAAAAAAAAAAAAAAGACTGATGGGCTGGAGAAATGGCTTAGCAGTTAAGCTGTTTGCCTGAAAAACCTAAGGACCAGGGTTTGATTTCCCAGGACCCATGTAAGCTAGATGCACAAGGAGGTTTATGCTTCTGGAGTTTGTTTGCAGTGGCTGAAGGCCCTGGTGTGCCAATTCTTTCTTTTTTTCTGCCTCTTCCCCTCTCTCTCTCTCTCTCTCTCTCTCTCTCTCTCTCTCTCTCTCTCTCTCAAATAAATAAATAAATAAATCTAAAAATTAACTGAGGTTTTTGAATCATACATTCAAACTGTCACATTCAGATTACCACAGTGAACAATCTCTATAATGAAAATGTTACCACACAAGAGATAAAGAAGAAAGATAAAGAAGAAAACCTTAGAAGATAGAAAGGCCTCCTTTGGATTAGAAAAACTAACAAAGTGAAAATGGCTATTTTACCAAAGTAATTTACAGATTCAGTGCCATCCCCATAAAAATTCCAATGCCATCTTGGCAGAAATAGAAAAGTCAATGTGAATATTCATTTGGAAGCACAAAAGATCTCAGATAGCTACAGCAATCTTTGATGGGGGTGGATACGTTGGGTGATAGCAATATACCTGACTTAATGTGGTACTGTAGAGCCATCATAACAAAAACAGTGTGGTTCTGGCAAAGAAATATCAACAAGGTACATTGATGGAACAGAATATATCTCAAAATAAACCCATGCAGTTGCAGATACATGTTTTTGTTTTTTTTTTTTTTACCAAAAAAAATTGCCTTAAATACTTACTGAACAAATGGTGCTAGCAAAACTGGATAACCATGTTTGAAATGAAAGTAGATCCTTATATATTCATCTTGCACAAAAATATACCTCAAATGGATCAATGACCTTAACATAAGACCTGAAATTCAAAAACTGCTAGAAAAAAAGTAGAGGAAACACCTCAAAATATAGGAAAAGGTAAGCGATTTCTAATTAGGACTTCAGTTTCTTGGGAAATAAGCCAGCAATTGATGAATGTGATCCTATAAAGTTAAAAGGCTTCTGTAAAGAAAACTGTTAGCCAAGTGAAGCTAAAGCCTCCATAATGGAAAAATAAATTGCCAGATATATAAATGGCTGTACATATGTACATCTGACAGAAGATTAATATCAGAATATTTGAAGAACTCAAAAACCAAGCAACATGAAAATGGCCCACATTAATTTGGGGGCTAAGGAACTGAGCAGAGAGCTCTTAAAAGAAATACAAATGGGAAATAAGCATATTTTTATAAGTGTTAAGCATCTTTAGCCATCTGAGAAATACAAATTAAAACTACTTTGAGATTTCATTTCACCCCAGTAAGAATGGTTATATAAAAAAAAGTGACTACAATGCTAGTGAGACTGTGGGGAAAGGAAAATCATTATTCACTGTCAGTAGAAATGTAAAGTGGTGAGGATACTATGGACATCAATGTGGAGGTTTATCAAAATGCTAAAAATAGAGCTGTGAGAGGATGTTATTTACCACTATGACTCATATGCATAAAGGACTCCATACTCTACTATACAGATACTTGCTCATCCATATTTATTGCTGCTGCTGTATTCACAGTAACAAGAAAATTGAGTTAGCATAGATGTCAGTCAGCAAATGAGTAGATAATGAAAATGTGGTACATGTACACATTGGAATTCTAGTCATCTGAAAAGAAGAACAAAATTATCATGAAAATGAATGGAACTAGAAAATATTATATTAAGTGAGGTAATCCAGGTGCAGAAAATACTGCATGCTCTCTTTTACATATTTATTTTAGCTCAGAACCTTTATATATGTTGTGCTATTGCAACAATGAGGGTGTGTAGATGCCTGAAAACTAGAAAGGAACCCATGAGAGGGAAAGAAAAGATGCTTCAAAGGAGAGATATAAGGAAAGTAAAAGAGATGTGAAAGTGAATGGGGAGGGGAGCGGGGATGAAAGGGTGTAAGTGGGGAGGGGGGTCAAAGAGAAGGGGAAATGACAAGATGTGAGTTATCTAAAAACTAAGTATGTATTAAAAATTAAACTAATGGAGCTGGATAAATGGCTTAGCTATTAAGGCATGTGCCTGCAAAGCCAAAGGACTACGGTTTAAATCCCCCAGACCCATGTAAACCAGATACACAAGGTGATACATGCAAATGGGGTTTGCTTGTAGCCACAAGGCCTTGGCCTGCCCATTCTATGCCTCGCTCTCAAATAAATAAATAAATAGTATTGGTTGATATTGTACATATGTAATTACACTGAATGTAATGGGGAGGTAATATGATGGAGAATGGAATTTCAAATGGGAAAGTGTGGGGGTGGGGAGGGAGGGAATTACCATGGGATATATTTTATAATCATGGAAAATGTTAATAAAAATTTAAAAAAAAAATTAAACTAACTAAAGCCGGGTGTGGTGGCATAAACCTTTAATCCCAGCACTCGGGAGGCAGAGGTAAGAAGATTACTGTGAGTTTGAGGCCAGCCTGAGACTACAGAATGAATTCCAGGTCAGCCTGAGCTAGAGTGAGACCCTACATAGAAAGATTGAAGAAAAAAAATTAAACTAACTAACTAAATCCATAATGAAAAAGCAACAAGAAAGTGGCACAGTTTTAGCAGCTCCCACAGTGAGCTAGAGTACCCCAAGATCATGCTGAAGTCACTTCACACCCACAAAGACACAGGCATTGGAAACATGTCATTCTCCTAATTTTGTTTTAAGCTTTTTTGGTTAATCACACTGAGATTATCTAAGACCAGAGAACTTTACATTTCTTAAAAAAAAAAAATGTTCAGGAAAAAAAGCACATGAGTAGCCATGGAAATGAATGCCAAGGGAAACAAATTCTGTTCATCTGAAGTTTTCTAATCTAGTCATAACTCATTAACAGAAGAGGTCATCATCATAAAATAACTCTATAGAAGTATTATGTATGAAGTTTGATGCTCCAAATTTCTCTTTTAGCCAACTTGTGCTTGTTGAAACACTTTCTTTCCATAGTGGAAGTGGGTAGGAAAAAATGTATGTAGTGTAAAGAAACATATTACTGGCCAATTTGTTTAACAAAGCAAAGAAGAAAACAGAAGAATATTTTGCTTTATGTGGCCATTTGAAGTGTGTGTATATATGTGCATGAGTGCATGCGTGGTCACTGACAGGTGCCTACTATTTCCAGGAAATATTCCAGGCATGTTATACCCATTATGTCTTATCTTAGTAATGCTATATGATATGTGCTTTAGCATCCCCATTACACAGACACAAGTGCATCATTTCTCCTTGCTCTGACAAACATCCCGGCTGGAAGTAGAAAATATAGAAACAGCTGCCAGCTCATGGTAGGCAGAGGGACCACTGAAGTATCACTATTGAGGTGCCATTTTTACTAATTGAATTTAAAAGGCGGCTCTGATTCTTAAATAGTTAGCCACCATGTTCAAGGTTGTAATTCTCCCATGGTTCTCCCTGCCCTTCTTCTACTTGTCTGAAAATTGCCTTCTTCATTCTTTCTGTGATTCGTCTTCTTCTGTGGCATCCCTTTCCTTTTGGCCTAAAGAAGCCTACTTTGTGTGATCTTGTATGGCCTTCATCTTCCAGGAGATTTCTTAGAGGATTTGAATACAGCCTCGAAGGATGGCTTCCATATTGAAGTCTCTCCTCTTTCCTGACATCTCATTCTTCAGAAAGCAAATTAGAGCAGCCCTAAAGTGCAGCTCCTCACTATGGCTTATGGAACAAGAGAGTTTAAGATTTCACTGTCTTACATTTGCTATAGGATACCAAGAAGAATTTAAAGCACACATTTTTCTAGTTGTGTTCTGGAACAACAGTTACAAAGTTCTCTTTTGGACTCCTTACCTTAGTAATAGAGTAAATTAACAACTCATTGGTTTCCAGACTGTCACTAGATGCTCTTGAATGCCTCTGTCTTAGAGACAGGAGTTCTTATCAGAGAAGAGTATAAATGGACAGTTGGAGAAGAAGGGGAGTGTGACCCAAGCCCAGAAGAACCATGTCTTAGTTTCTAATTGGGTTGGGAGCACAGAAGAGTGATATAGACTCTTATACTTAAAGCCAAAGGATATGGTACGGCCCAAGATGAGTGTGTGTTCTGGAAGGTTCTGTCCTGAGTCAGGCATCAGGAAGCCATGGAGCATGTTACTACTGTCTGTCAATGTTCTGGACAGACTGGAGCTGCTACCAGCATGTGGAGAGCAGCCTGAAGTGAAAGACCCTAAGAGCAGCTGGTAGGAGAGGCAAGGCATCAGCTGTGCTTCGCTGACATTTCTGTAATTCAGATACTGAGAATTCATATACCAAGCATGGGCACAGACCACAAAGTTGTTACTAAGAATAGACATGCCTCAATCCTTGTGAGATATGTTCTAAGCCACGTTTCTATAGTATTTTCAATCATGAAAGAATATTATTTTTCTCAAATTTCCAAAGTTTTGGAACCAGTCTTCACCCCTCAGCATTATTCTCTCTCCTAATCAGTCTGTGCTTTTCTTTGCCATACTCTGACAAACTATAATTTTTTAAGAACAGCACAGGTTCTTTGACTTTATACCCTTTTAGCTTTAGTTATATTGATCTAAACAGTTTTATTTTTCTCATTCCCATCCCAACACACACACACACACACACACACACACACACACACACACGTGTGTGAACGTGCATTGCAGTATAATCCTTAGGTAGACAGAAGTCAGGAATGGGTTCATGTGGTCATAAATTGCTGGTAAGCCTGCCTTTTCTGTTTCACTTGTGAGGATCACAGGAATTTGTGCCTGCTTAATTTAGTCACTGCAAAGTAAACACAAAATCATAAATTTGTTCCATAGCCTAGACCTGGAAAGGAATGGAAGTGATAGCAGAGTTAAAAGAGTCTAAGGCAAAAATATGGTTCTAATCAAAGCTAGGAAACCAAAAGACTGTCACTTGTCTTTTACTATGAGTCAGACACAAAAGTAAAGGTCTCACGCTGCTCAGGTCTGGTTACACCTCCATAAAGTAGTCTTCTCTAAGGAGTGCTTCCACCCTGTGTTATGTGACACTCATTACTGATCAATGATCTCTGACAAGTAACCAGGGGAATATTTTAATCTAGGAAGATAAAATCATGCTCCTCAAAAAAGGCAGTAGAAGATTGACCTCTGTTGTGAGGAATGACTTCCTTATAGTTCAGCTATGATTTGCAAACTAATATTGTTTTGATATTTTTAATACAAAGCATAGATGTTCAGTTTATCCACCAAATTAGTCCCTCTTGGTAAATGTTACATTGGGAGCAATGTGGGAAATGATGGTGAAATTGAACCTTGTTTCTTATTTTGGTTATCTGTATTATTATCACTTTTTCCCCATTAAAGCCTTTAAAATTTTAATTTTTTCTTAGGAAGAGAATGAAAGTAAATATTTTTCTGGGCAGATATACAAGTGCAAAAATAACACAGATGTTTCAAAGAAATCAAAGGCAACCTTGCCCATGGGAAGTTTATCTTCTTATCAGAATCCTATACATTAGGTTTGCTACATCTTAAAGGTAGAATCATATTTCTGTGTCCCTTGCATAAAACATCAGCAGATAAGGTGGTGATTGCTGAGCAGTTGTTTCTTTGGGTGGGAATTTTACCAGTGTGTTTTGTTGCTCTGCAGTTCTCTGGGGGAAGGCAATAAATGTGATGAATGTCTATTTTGAATTTACTTCTGTTAATGTGATGTGCCAGTCGATTCAAGCTCTTTCACTCATGACATTCAAATGTTTCTCATGATCTTTATAAAAATCTAAGCAATCCCTCTTTGAAATACTACAGCTGACAAGAACTGTACTTTCCTCGGGATGAAAGGGACAGGGATCATTGAAAGGATGTTTGTAGTATCGCTGTCAGCTTGTGCTGGACAGTTTCAAACAGGTATCTGCTGCCCCAACCCTGCCCTGAGCCTATCCTTTCAGTTCCAACTCCATTTCCATCCAAGACTAAGTCTTTGTAACGTACCAAATAGAGAAATGCACAATTTTTATAAAGTCATTTGTGAAACTTGTTTGCCCATCAATAAAATGAAATGTAAATACCACCCTTCCTGACAGTGTGTTCAGTCACACAGTGTCTAAGACATAGAAGAGACCTGTTTAATCATCTTTACCATAAAGAAACTGGTCACAGGAGGAAACACAATTTGTTAATTAGCTGGCACAACAACCTGGTTTATAAATTAGCATAAGATGTGTATCTTAGCCAGTTTGAGCTGGTGGAATAAATTACCATTCATGGAGTGACATAGTCAGCGTGTGCATATTTCTCACAGATCCACAGGCTGGAAGTCTAAACTCACAATGCTGTGACCTGGTGTGAACTTGTCATATTCTTGCTATGTCCTTACTTGCAGAAAAAGGGATGCAGGGTGTTCTTAAAAGGACACTCATTTGTCCTGGGCATTGTAGTGCGGGTCTGACATCCCAGCACTAACCCCAGCACTCAGGAAGCTGAAGTAAAACTATCAAGAGTAAGATACCAGGATTGGCTACATAGTGAAGCTTGTCTCAATGGAAAATGAATGAATGAATGAGTAGAACTGATTTCTATTACCAGGGCTTCACCTTCATGACTTAATGACCTCCCCATCTCCAAATGCTATTACATTGGGGATCTGAGCTTCCACATATGAGTGAGTATGTGATATGGTATCAAGTAGTTGCTCACTCTGTTTTAAGTTAGTTCTGTTGAGAGAATAGAGCTAGTATGTTTTGAATTCACATTATGTGCCAAGCATTTTGCAAAATGCTTTATATACATATGTTTTGCAATTCAATGTAGTGTATCTTTTGTCTTTTTAAAAATTTTCTTTCTTTTTCTTTATCTTTCATGTGAGAAGCAAAGGATCCAGAAGGCTAAGTAGCCTGACCAACATGACTTTGGCCAGAATCATCACACTAGTAAGGGAAAGATGGATTGTTCAATTCTGTTTTGTTTTATCAGTGAGGCGACTGATCTTTTAACCCAGGGTGTTTAATGATAAAATTAAAAAATGAAATGTCCCCCAAACAGCCACAAGAATTGCCTGTCATGAAATGTTCATCAATACTGAAAGATTTGACTGGAAAGATGCAAGCAGAATAGTTTAACTTTACTTCCAATTCTTGTAACTTGGAAAACTAAGCTAATTCAGACACTCTCAAGCAACAGCTCTTTGGAGGGCTGCATATATTTGTAGTATAATATCCCGGCATTACTGAACACAAACTCATATACATACATGGGCACATTTGTATGCGTGCACACACACTGACACACACATACACAAGTGGTAGATTTACAAAGATGAAAGACTTCTATTTGAAAAGTTTAACTCTCATTCAAAAATGACAAAGTACATGAAAAATAGCATAAGCAAAGCCATCAATTAACATAAGTAACATGCCCAAACTTATAATGTTTTAGTAATATTCTTACACATGTTTGAATGTAAGAGATAGAATACATTGAGGGAAAAAACATATTTTTATAAAGAATGTGCAAGTATAAAGAACAATTAGCCTAAACTTCTTAGAATTGAAAAATACAGAGGATTAAATTAAAAACTCATTATCCTAGTTTACTAGCAGGTTAGATCTGGATGAAGAGAAATTTGTTTTAATTGAAGACAACATGAAGATCTGAAAAATGAAATTAAAAAAAAAGAAAGGTTCTAGGCAACATAGAAGATGTGATTAGAAAATAAAACCCTCTTATCCCATAGGAGTTATAAAAGAGTAAACTTAGATAATGACCCTTTGACAATATTCAATATAATATTAAATATTCAGTGAATTATTGTTTTCCCTAAACATATGATGGCTAGTATTTTTAGACTGAAGGCAGACAGGTTCTTAGGTGTTTAACCTGCTTTCGTCTCCCTCTGCTTCCTGACTGAGGATGCTATGTGACCAGCCCTATGCTCCTGCCACCATGAATTCCCCACCATGATGAGCTGTATCTTCAAGCTGAAAACCCAGATAAATCCATCTTTCCTTAACTTGGTTCTTGTAGGTATTTTGATGCAGCAATGATAAAAGTAGCCAACACAGGGCAGAAAAAAAATCCTAGAACATCACATGCTTAGATTGTTATTTTCATAAACACTGCTATTCATATCAGACATAGAAAAGACAGAAAGGAGTGAATAGAAAGTAGAAATTTCAGATATATTTGCATATATAATCTTAGTAATCTGAGTAATTTTGTCACAGAAGACATTTTATGGCTTATATTTGGGCTATAGAATCCCCGAAAATGAATAAAAGGTTACACTTGAGCATCTGAAAATATAACTGGCCCCTAGGAGTGAATGATTACAGCGGGAACCTCCTCGCCAGGTCAAATTCCATGAACATTTGATTCCCTTAATTGTGCTTTAATATGAAAGTGAAATAGCAAGACTTTAAGTCTTAAATGGCACCCAGGAGTGAGCAGGAAACATCTTTTTTTCCATACGTCTTTAGTAAAATACTGTATGAGCTGAAGCAGGGTGCTTGCCAACAAGTCTATTAGAATCCCAAAAGTGTCGCTTGACCAGGTCCCATCTTCAATAATATGGTAAGATGGCAGGTAAGAGGTCAGAACCATGAATAAAAAGCATAAAGTCCCAAGTCTGCATCAATAACTTTTTTCTTTCCTAGGAACTTATTTTATTGTCCTGCCCAAAATCTCTACTTCAAAAAAAGTGAGAGTTGAAAATAGTAGCTACCTCATGGAATTGTGTTAAGTGGCAGATGAGTTAATGTGTTTTATGCTTGATGAAAGTTTCATTGGTAACCTTACAGAATTGTTAGGGACAATTTCCCAATTTCCTCTAGAATCAAGATAGCCTCAAAGTGGTTGCTAACACAGCAAACTGAGTTAATAAGAAAGAAAATGCTAATTGGTTTTATTTTCTCATTGTTACCATTTCCATAGCCAGAAAAGAAACTTGATGTTTTATTATCCTAATGTCCCCAAAGGGAAAGTATAACAACTGTGTTAGACTTTCTAATCTCTGGTGTCCTTTCCAGTGGTTAGTCAGCAGCGAGCTTGGCCGTGTGATGTGCTTTGGACAGGAGGCTGTGAGCAGAAGTGATCTATTGAATTCATAAACCGAAACTTTATAAGGCTACTTCATGGTTACAGCATGATTTTCTCTCTGTTATGAGGCCACGGGGCAACTCAACCTTCATCACTAATGTACAAGGAATGGACTAGAGACATGGCTGGTCTGCAACTGACTTAAGATGTAAACAGAACTCAGCCTTGTGCTCCCAGTGGGAGTTTCGAGATTGCCTAAGCTGGTTGATGCAAGGGGGATGGAGAAAAATATCAGTTGAAGTAGAGGGAGAAGCCACTAGGGAGGAGTGAGAAATTGTCCAAGACTGAGGAAGGTTGTGCTCTGTCAGGGACCCTACCAACATCTCTCCTTCCCACTTCCTATTGTTTCTTATCCCAGGACAAGGAAACTAGAAATAACAACAGCTCTCTTTAAGTGTGAACAAGGGCTAGTTATATGGTTTTCTAGACTCTGTAAACATGCTCTTGGGTGTCCATTTTTAATGGTCTGGGTTTGTCTCCATAGGAACATTAGTGTGACCACCATAGGTCTACATCTAAATGTGTAACCCAAGAAGATTAGCATCAGCAAAAGACGTTATCTAAAACCCTGTGTAAAGCCTGCCTCTTCTTGATAGGATGGGAGTCCTCAGGAATAGCTCCCCACCCTAATAAGATTAGGCATTTGATGGAAAACACTGAATGAAAAAGCAAAGTGCCTTGCATACAACCCTGGCAGCTGTGAGTCCATGGCTGCTGTTTTCTTGGGTTCAGAGGCATCACTTCCACATGAAGAGCTCCTTTTGAAAACCATGATTAGGTTTTAAAATATGAGGATCTATATACCCTAACTAGATTAGGATCATTATAGCATAATCCCTATGATGATGAATTTTGCACACAGCAATTCATCACCTACAAAACATATAATTACTGCTTTATTATCCTCTCCACCTTCATTAGAACTCTCTAGATTCCTGACCTATGTGCAAACCAATTTCCTAGCCCATGAAGCTAATTTTAAGATTCTTAAATTATATTTTAATGTCCAACAGCCTGTTAAAATAATCTCAAATTCATATATTCTATGAAAAGAATTAAACTATTTTTTGTGTATATAAAGATATTTCAAAAGTGGGGTTTGAATGGTAAAGTATCCCAGCAGTGTTCTCAGACTGGCAAGAGTCAATGCCTAGCAGAATACAGGCATGCTATTATTTTTTCATCTTTAAGTTTTCCAACTTATTTTTCTATGTTTAAAGTAAGTGCGCACACACACACAAATGTAGCTATATAGGTTATATGTGATCTTTTATCAATATTTTGCACCTGACTTGTCCTGAAAGCCTTTGTACCTACCATTTCTCCAACATTCCTTTACATCAAAACTTCATGAAAAAATTTTCAATCATATTATGTCCAATTCTCTTAAAGTCATGATGGTCTCCACATAGCTCACAAATGAGCTTCCAAGTCTCACACTGTAAGGCATGACAGTAGCAATATTTACATGACTCCTCTTGGTAATTCTCTGCCTGCTTAGATTTCCTCTAGTCCCTGTTTTTAGGTTCTTCGCCCATCTGCACCTCATACTTGTTCTTCCTCTTCCATTGATGTAGGAGATTCCAGAATTCCGTAGGTCTGTTCTGCACACTTTCCCCTTTCCTATCCTTTTAGTAATCTCACTTAGCTTCAGGTAATTTCTTCTTGCTGATGTTTCCAAAATGCTTTTTTCAGCTTTGATCTCTCAAGAACTTTAGTGAGCATCTTACTTCTCAAGTTTGTCCAAAATTACAACACAGGCCTTCACCTATACATTTGCTCATCCATATTTCTTTTCCATATCAGTACTTAGAAAATTTTCCCTTCTAGTCACTCTACACCTTAGAGTTACTTTGGCTACTGTTTCACCCATAGCCAATCCTGAAAGTTCTGATGACTCTACCTCAGAACCCAGCCAGCAACCTGCCATTGTCTTTGGCTTATAATAATATCTCTGTAGCCTTTGTACTGCTTTCCTCACTTTGACACTTTGATTCTATGAACTATGCAAATATATTACCAAAAAACAGCCAGAATTGTCTTGCTAAACTTAGAATTTCTGACCAAAACCTTATAGTGGCCACATCTTTGAGAATTCATTTCACGTTCTGTTCAATGTTCAGCCAGTGCAAGCTATGCTCCCTTATATCTATGGCTATACTTTTCCCATTCTTTACCATGCTACTTAGCTATCCTACCCTACTATTAGCTGACCATTCTCTTGCCTGAAATTCTATCTCACCATGCAACTAGCTCACTTTTCATTTCTCTCAAGTCATTAATCAAATATCGTCTTCTTACTGGTGCCCAATGATCTCCATAAAATCTACACATCTTCACCAAAAACTGTAGCTCTTTTTGATACTTTTAGTTTCCCTTATTTTTTCTTCACTTATCCAGTATACAATTTGGATAAACCATATCCACTGTTATTTGAAATGTTTCTTTTAGGGGCTTGAGGAGATGGCTCAGTGAGGAAAGTATTTACCACGTAAGCCTCAGGACCTAAGTTTGAATCTCCAGGTCCCACATAAAATGTCAGGACATGTAATCCCAGCACTGGGAAGGCAGAGATAAGGAATATCTGGGGCTCACTGGCTAGCTAGTCTATCTGAATCAGTGAGCTCTAGGTTCAGCAAAAGACTCTGTCTCAAAGAATAATATGGAGAGCAGTTGAAAATTTCTGACATTGACCTCTTATCTCCATACACATGTGTGCACACATGCACATGCACCCCCACAAACAAGTCCACATTCATATGCATACACATATCCACATATATGATGCCACATGCATACACATGCTAAAACAACGTTCATTTTTTAAATCATCTCTGTACCCTTAGCAAAACATGAGGAGCATAAACTACTTTGTCAACTGGACACATAGGTTAAGAAGACATATGTCAAATGCTCAATAAATACTGGTTGTATTTCCTATTGATAAAACAAAATACCCAACCAGAAGCAGTTATGAAAGAAAAAGCACTTAATTCAGCTGACAGTTCAAGGGGTAGGGGAGGCATGTCAGGCCAAGTGGGGAGTCAAAATCAAACCAGCAGGGAATTAAGCATGCATGGGGCCTAGTTATAACACCTCAAGGTCAGCTCCCAGTGACACATGTCCTTCCATAAGACTCCACCTCCTAAATGTTCTGTTACCTTCTCAAACATGTGCACTTTACTGGGATCAACTGTTCAAACAAATGAGCCTAGGGTAGAAAAAGAGCATTTTACATTCAAAGCTCACATTCTTCCCCTGACCTCCATAGGCTTCAGGACCACCTCATGATGCAAAAATACATTCAGTCTGATTTCCAGGATGTAGGATTCTGTGATACCAGTTCAATTGGGGTTCAGATTTTGTGCCCCCTCCCTTTCCCCAAGTCCTGCCCTCCCTATTGTCCAAGCCTCAAGATGCTATTCAGTTATGTTGGCAACTTGAGCTGATCCAGGTTAGGAACTGCAGATGAGTGAGATCATGCGATAATTGTGTTTCTGTGATCTTGTGAGTTCACTTAAAATGATCTCTTCCATGTTCAACCATTTTTCTACAAATTTCAATGGTTCCTTTTTTCTTACTGATGAATAGAATTCCATGGCATAGATATACCACATCTTGGTTATCCATTCATCAAATGATGGACACCTGGGTTGATTCCAGTTTTTAGCTATTATGGAAATTGGACTAAAAGGTGGAATACTCAAGCAAACCTCAGAGAGAGCACCTGAATTGAAGGGTCCTGGAGAGTAAGAAGAAACTTAATCTTAAATTTCTCCTGTTTCTCTCTCCTCTCTGGATTTTGCTTTTTTTCTTTTCTCTTGGCATTGGCCTGTAATTCCCTATACCAAGATGAAGATGTGGTCTACATCCACAATGAGCTGTTGATCAGAGATATCTACTAGATCTCCCAAAACAAGCAAGACAGATTTTTGTCAGAGGTCTTGATTACCCACCAGAGGTTAATGGTAAGACCTTACTGATGAAGACACCAATCACTGTAGGCACAAACCATGGAGAGACTTGATTGGAATCCAGAGGAAAACGAGTCCTCAGATAATTAGCCCATCTAGTGCTGAAAGGCACTACATGAGCTATCAGGGGAAAGTGGCCAACATCTATCCCAGGAACTCAAAGTCTAAGCAACTCAGAAGCAAACAACCTGATGTGAAGCTCACACAAGTGAAATAGTGGCACACAGTCATGGTGGGTAACCAACTGCTCTTGGATTAGCTAACAGATCCACTCAGTGGAAAGGAAACCGTATCTGGAACTGGGAAACAAGTCAGAATCATATCCAGATAATGATTCTACTTTCCATTGTCAAGCTCCCACTAACCTTACATTATAAAAGTGTCTAAACCCCTATAATTTTCTCTAAATTAATAATGGTTATCCCATTTAATTGGCACTGACTTCACTCTCCATTGCAGAATCTGCTTCTTTTTCTTCAGATGGAAACTGGACTTGAGGAGATAAATGACCAAGTGCACTCCACCCCAGCCCTAGTTGATGTGCCAGAGATGATAGGTTGTTGTTTGTTAAGTGTTACAGTGAAGAAGGCACCACAGAGAACCATCCAGCAGGAACAGATGTTTGTTGATGCTTTTATTTCACAAAGCAGAAAACAAAGGATGGCACTGTGGGGTTGTAATTTACATTTGTATTATTTACTTATACATTAAACACAGAAGCCTTGAGAAGGGTGTTGCTTCCTGCTCACAGACCCAGCTTGAATAGCCAACTGATGCCAACAGCTCCCCACCAAACATGGCAACTCTATCACCTGATTGCCAACAACATGGGTTCATCTATGTGATCCCAGATTCCAACCAGATTGCTTAGTTTCTTAAGTGAATGTTCATCTTACCTGTGCCCATAACACAGATCTGCCTGCAATAAACTCCCTGCATACTGATCTGCTTGGCTTCCTGCTAATTTGATGGATTTTGGACATGGAAAGGATCTGTAATTGTAATAGAAGGGAAATGAAAGTGCTAATCTTGTTTGGCTTGTGTTTGGACCAAGAAGTTTAGCTCAATGCTTGATGAAAAGTAGATACAATTTCCCTTTAGTGAGACATTGGCTCCTGCACCCATCTGGATGCCAAAATGTTAGGATGCTCAAGTCCTTTCTATAAAATGGCTTTGTATTTGTATGTACACTTCATTTATACTTTAAATCATCTCTATATTACTTATAATATCAAATAAATTGTAAATACTGTGTAAATGGTCATTTGACTGTACTGCTTAGGGAATGATGACAAGAAATGATATGTTCAGGACAGATACAATTAATTTTTTCTAATAGTTTTACTCCACAGTTGGTTAAGTCTGTCGACTTGGAACTCATGGATATAGAGTGCCAACTGTGTTCATAAATGTTACCTGTTATAGTTACTTTTTACTGGCACCACAGAACAGTTGCTTTTGGGTTAGTTTTAATAAGTAAAATGTCTAAAGTTGAAAATTAAGTTTTCTGACCAGTTTAGATTCATCAAAAAGTGGATGAAATAAATGATTTAGGTGCAAGTGGCTGACTTGGGACTTGATGTCAGGAAGCAGGATGAGAGAATGACAAGGGCAAGGAAAGAGCCATGCCAGTGAAGGGGGCACAAATTAGTCACCTGCAGAAGCCATCTCATGGAAGCCAATGGTTGAGTTTTAAAAGTTATGCTAGCCAGTTGTTAAACAAGGCCATTGTTAAGAAAAAAATTTCACTCTTGTATCAGTTAAGAGCAGAGATCATTTCTGAGGAAAGCATTTGAACATAATTACAGTGCTTACACAAACCAGGCTGGTATATTCTACAACACACCTGGCTTTCACAACTGTTTTCATAGTAGGGGGAATGCTAACCGGCAGGTTCAATCATGTGGAAGTGTACTCAGTTTTTCTCCACCAGCTTATCTAGAGGTCCCGGGGACTCTTCAGCTGCCTTTGTTCCCATCAGCTTGGCAGGCTCATCAGTTCTTTTCATGGGAGCTAACAGATACTGATTTTTGAATCATGTGGACTCCCCAGAGCTTGCAGTGAATTCCACATTGCAACTGGCATGTTTATTTGTTTCTTTTATTCTTTTCTGTGTTCCTTTGGCTATCATGTAATAGACAAATAAGCCTTGGGATCTTGTCTCCAGTCCAAATTGCTAGAAGTTTCTATATTTCTAGAGGAGGCTCTTCTTTGTCATCAGTGTGTATTCAGCCATGCAGATTCAATAGGAGCGTCTGCCACTGTGTTCTTGTTCCTTGATAGCATGTGGTGGTATGAGGCACTTACATTTCCCCAAAAAATACCTATCATTGATTTTTTCCCCTCAGTGGTCCTTAATCACTTTTGTTTCCATTTTTGGCTCATTCCTATGGCACTGCCATTTACTATGAATATTAAGATTTTATACACTTTGAGGTTATGATGAATGAGAGGACATGAGATTAAATCAATCACAGGAGAAAATGATGCAGTCAAGAAACATGGTAAATAGGAGAAAGATGAGGCTGCTGCTGGCATAACAGAGCACTTTACATTACAGTAAATGTTTTATATGTGTAAACATGTGTAAATGTGATCATGATACTCCCAGGAGGCTGGAACTTTTGAGCCCCCTATAGTGTTAGGAGATCACCATCATTGACCATCATTATATGCAGTGTGACAATGTATAAATTTTCAATTTAATTAGGCTTAAAAATACAAAGAAACTGGACTGCCGGTGTACCTCCATGGTATACCACTTGCCTCGCATTTGTGAGGCCCTAGGTTCAATCCCCCAAACCACATAAAATATAGAAAACGTATTTGCCATCACTGCTCCTGGTTTGACTAGTGCCCACTGTAGGTATGGCAGAAGTCGAAGGCATGCTTCTGCATATCTTTGTCAACTCCATATTTAGTGATATCAAACTGGTCACTATGTCAGCCATGATTGGGGTCATTAAATGTTGTTAACTGGGGCATGTTCTAAGAGTCCTTTGAATATTTACTAGCACTCCATGGTAATGACTGCTGTGACAATTGAGTTTCAACCCAGCACAGAATCCTCTGGCAAACTGTATGGAATGTGACAGAGCTGCTGACTTCCTCTGAAGGGACAGAAAGCCTGGAAAGCTGTCCTTCATCATCTGATGTTTCCTTCAGGGCTAATAACATGGCTGCCCTATCAATGGCTAGAAAGTCAAAGAACAGCAGGCCTCTAGAATGTACCATATCATGCTGTATGTATATGAAGGTAACAGTGAGAACCATTCAATTTTTTAAAATTTTTTGTTTTTTCTTTCTTTATTTATTTGAGAGCGACAGACAGAGAGAGAAAGAGGCAGATAGATAGATAGCGAATGGGAACACCGGGGCCTCTAGCCACTGCAAAGGACCTCCAGATGTGTGCACCCCTTGTGCATCTGGCTAACGTGGGTACTGGGGAATCGAGCCTCGAACCGTGGTCCTTAGGCTTGACAGGCAAGCGCTTAACAGCTAAACCATCTCTCCATCCCCCATTCAAATTTTGAAGAAGGTTTACTTTGAACTAATTTGAGACTTACAGAGTGCTTCTATACAAACCATCCTTGAATATCAGCATCTTACATAAAAACGGCACAATTATCAACTTCTTGAAATTAACACCATACAAGCTATTAATTTATTAAACTATACATTATATATCACTTCCTCAGTTTTTTAACTTAAAGATTCTTTTTCAGGACTGTACAGATGGCTTAGTTGTTAAGACACTTGCCGGCAAAGCCTAAGGACCCAAGTTTGATCCCCCAGTATTCACATAAGCCATATGCACATCTGGGATTCATTTTCCCTGGCTAGAGGCCCAAGTGTGACCATTCTCTCTCTCTCTCTCTTCCTCTCTCTCTCTCTCTCTCTCTCTCTCTCTCTCTCTCTCTCTCTCTCTCCTCTCTCTTTCTCTCTTATAAATGAAGTTAAAAATATACTTTAAAAGTTATTTTTTTAAGATTCTTTTCCATTGCATAATTCCACTCACTAACTCCAAATGCAAATGATTTTCATTTCACTTTGGTTTTCTATGATTTAAAAAGGTTCCTCATCCTTTCCATATCTTTCCCAATCTTCATACTTTTATGTGCAGTATACTTATTATATCTTAGAGGTAGTAACTTTAACAGTGAAAACCAGGTAATTGCACCTGTGACAATTTCATGGGCCAACTTGACTAGACTATGGTATGCCCAGTTACTTAGTCAAACACAATTCTGGGTGTATGAGGGTAAGGCTCATATCTCAATTGGTAGATGGAGTAAAGCAGATTGCTGTCCTGAATATAGTAGACCTCGCCTAATTAACTGAATAACTGAATAAACTTAAAAAGCCAACAATGGGAATGAATTCTACCCAATTCTTTTTCATACTAGACATTGATTTTCACCTGCTTTTGACGTCAGACATGGGTTCTACCATATTCAGCCTTCAGACTAGTCGCCTGAGTTATATATAAATTTTTACTATGTCATGTGTATTAATGAAAATCAACATAACTAGCTTTTGAAACAGAGAGATTCATAGACAAGCCTCCAAACAGAGCACAGTTTTACTATTATTGTTAAACTTTGTTATCTTTCCTTCATTTCACCTCAGAAATGGATTGCTTGGAGATGATTTCCCTGCATAATTAATGCAATTTCATTCTCCTTTTTCTATCTTGTGTTTACTAGTTTTCATAATAGTAAATGAGTTTCCAGGCAGATTTCAAATGTGAACAGCTAACTATTTTATTATCATGTTCTTATGATTGGCACATATAGATGTGCTTCAATGTACTGCAATTCATTAGATTGGTGTTTGTGATGATTTGACCAGTGGACATCTCTTCTGGTTAGCATCTTAATGACTGTTTTGGTGGCCCGAGTAGTCTGATAGACTCTAATCACTGGCATGATATGGTACTCAAGACTCATCCTGTGGATTTCTTGAACTAGATTTGGAAACAGCCTCTTACTTTAGACGTTCTAATTTCCTTCCATAAAGAATGGTGCTCAAGACCACATCTCGACTATAGTGATGCTCATGACCAATGGAGTGGTCCTTGTTTCTCATTTTGTTCATTATAAGGGGGTAGGATTACTTCTTAAATTCATTCTAATATTTCTAATCCCAATTCAAGATTGCAGGAATTTCACTTAACATCTTTTGTTTTATTTATAAGTTTTTACACTAAGAATGTAAAATTGTCTATTATATAACTAAGTTATTTTATTTATTCATAGGATGGTATCAAGATAAGAATACTATTACCAAAATTATAACTACTGAAAAGTACAAACATAAAATTTTTGTGTGATCTACTCCTTTTTCTATATACTGCATCTAGTTTTTAATTTGTTTGCTTTGTGAACAGATAGAGAAAGAGAGAAAGAGAGTGAGAGAGAATGGGTACACAAGGGCCTCTTGCCTCTATGGATGCATGCACCACTTTGTGCATCTGACTTTACATGGGTGCTGGGGAATAGAACCTGTGTCAAGAGTCTTTGCAAGCAAATGCCTTTAACTGTACAGTCATCTTCTCAGCTTCCGTATCTACAGTTTGATTTGTTTTAGTTGCATACCTTTCTGGAGTTTTATAATTTTCCATAGGAATCTCCTTCAATTCCTTTTTTTTTCTTTGTTGTTTTTCAAGTTAGGGTCTCACTCTAGCCTGGATATTCAGACACAATCAGAAAACTACCTGCCAAAACTTCCACTTACATATGCCACAAGGCCCTCAAAGTCACCACCAGCCTTCTTTCCCCACTTAGGGCATTGAGCATGGTTCATTACTGTTATTCTCTCTGATGTTCTCCTTCTCTCTTCCTCATAGCACACCAAATACTATATTGTTTCTATGCAGCATGATGACTTTTTGTTCTCTCTGCTGGGCCATACTTCACCTGATTTGTTAAAACAGCTTCCTCCTGAGCTTGCCTGTCTACAATGTCCTTCGCCTTACACTAAATAGTCAGTGTGGTCACCTTCCTCTACTTTCTCACCACCTTAAATACCCAAATCCTAATATTCAGGCATCATATTTTTGGAATCTCTTCTCTTCCCATTTCCCCCTAAGACCTACCTGCAAGTCAAAACCGCTTGAATGAGTAAGACTTTCTTTCACTTATGGGGCATGATATAAATATGTTGACCACTTGGGGCACTCTGTCTTCACTTAACACCTGTCCAAGCTCTATCCATCCTTGGTTCTGCCTGAATTTCCATAGAAAACTATCCTGAAATGAGTAGTTTTACACTGAATGAGATATTTTCCGAATGAATAGAATATTCCAAAATTGCTGATAAAAAGAACCCATCTGGCACTTTTTAAAATGGCAATCTCAGGTCACGCCCCTCTCTGTTGCTATGGAAACCAAAGAAAGGCTGTAGGAGTGACACTGACTTTGTTTTCTAAGATGTCCGAGACATTAAAATGCTTGTTTCACACCTATATTGCACACTATGCATTCAGGGAACTTAGTATACCCAGCACCTTAGGCATTTATCTTTTACTTATAGTGAATTCATTTAATTCCTTAGATAAATAATGTATTGATGCTGTTTACCTTCATCCTACTGTGCCACAGAATATCAAACCTTGCCTTGCCCAGCAGTAACCTTGTGCCAGACAACTGACCTCTCCCACCTCCCTGCTGTTTTCCTACCTTCTGTTAGCTACTATTGTATTCTCAACTCCTCTAAGATTAACTTTTCTGAGATTACACTTATGAGTAAGATCATGCAGTGTTTATATTTCTGTGCCTGGCTTGTTTCATTGGACCTAACATCCTCCTGGTTCATCTATGCTGTCCAGACGAGAGCCTATACAACAACAAGGGTTGTTATGGCTGAACAGTATGCCACCGTGCAGATGCACCTCTTGTCTTTGTCCACTATAATGCTATCCTTTCCCAATTCTCGGCACATTTCTCCTTCAATTATGTCTTTCATTCCTTTGCTTCTTCCATATCAGGCTATTTCCTGGGCCCAGAGTACCTCCCGCCCTTCTCTCTCCTCATCTTCCTCCATCTGTCTAAAGCACACTCATCTTCCCAGGTTATTTCAGATCCATTTGTTTATGTCCCCGGCTGCATGCCTAATTTGTAAAATGGACTTGATAATTGTATCTGTGCCTCAGGATTCTTGTGAATACTCAACACTACAATGAAGATAATTCACTTAATATAGTGACCTACGATTAAAACATGTAGCTCTCTGATTACTCATAGTCCACAGTCTCTCCCATCCTCATTGTCTTTATAATGACATTTGGATGTCGGTAACATTTTCCATGTGCTTCAATTTGGTATTTACATAATTCTGCCTGAGGAAACCTCACATGTGTTTCCTAGATAACAACATGCACAGTAGGCATTCAGAGACCACCTCTCTCCTGTAGTGCAAACAATGCTTGTTCCAGTGCCTGGTGAATAGTGGGTACTTATTTTTGTTCCCTGAAACAAATCCAGAGAAAAATTTTAGCACATCTTTGTCTGTGGTTTAAATTTAGCAGTTCTCATTTGGAATGGTATTGAGCATGCAATGTGATTAAGGAGGATTATCTTTGTTGTCTTTTCTTTATTAAGGGTTTTATAGTAAATTAGCTTTTCCTCTATAAAATGGGCCCTAGATATCAAGGATTTGAGAAAAAATAATCTGTAATTGCACAGCCATGGAATTCCTTGGCTATCTTCTCACAGGCTAGAGTCTCACACAGAGAATTAGTGAAACTTGGGAGCCTCATCCAGCCTTCAGATCCCTCCTGGGCCCTGAATTTGGGGCCATCAAATACAGAGCTCATATGGTACTAAATATTTTTTTGAGAAAACTGCTTGTCTATACTCATTTTGTTGAAGTCTATTAGTTGTGGAATTTGATATTTCAAGAACTAGTATTCTAAATAGAGAAATAGTTTGTGTCCTGATTATTATCCACCTTGCAAGCCTGAATTTTAGATTTGAATTCAGCTTAATTAGGAGAGCTGTGCCATTCAGTGCTGGCTGCTTCCCTGGCACTTGCCTATGGAGTGATTCAGAGAAACCTAGCTTTGCTGGAAGTCATGTTACTCCTTCTGTGGAAGGTGGAGTGACTTCTTCCTGCATCTGAGCATGCAGCAATCATTCATTGGCAAAGTTCTTTCCTATAAAAATTGCTAAAGAGAACCACTCAGGTTCAGACCTTGGGCTTCCTCGAAACTTTTGTACCAAGAGTCTCCTCTAAGCCCACAGATTCTCCATTCAAGCCCGAAGTAAAATAGGCAACTGCACTTCCTGTAAATAAGCCAGAACTCTGCCAGTTCCAAGATGGGTCCCAGGAGAAAAATCTTGCCCATACCAGATGTGCGATCAGTCAGATCATCAAGGCTTGAGTGTCTATGAGATGTAATTCGTTTCAGTTATATCCAAATACATATATATGTAAACTAATACGAAGTTAAAAAAAGCATACAAGACAAAATTAAATAAAGGAAGTCGTTAAGATAGCGCTATTCGCCGATGACATGATTGTATATGTAAGAGACCCGAGAGACTCCATCCCAAAACTCCTGAAGGTGATTAACTCCTATAGCAAAGTAGCAGGATACAAAATCAATGCACAAAAATTGGAAGCATTTCTGTATGCAAATGACAAAGACACAGAA
Source organism: Jaculus jaculus (assembly GCF_020740685.1). Lineage (NCBI taxonomy): Eukaryota > Metazoa > Chordata > Mammalia > Rodentia > Dipodidae > Jaculus > Jaculus jaculus. The sequence continues at coordinate 65,498,635 of NC_059102.1, forward strand.
AAAGAAATAAAGGACATAGTCCCATTTTCAATAGCAACAAAAAAATAAAATACCTTGGAATAACGTTAACCAAGGAAGTAAAAGATCTATACAACGAAAACATAAAAACTCTCAAAAAAGAAATTGAGGAGGACTTGAAACGATGGAAAGACCTCCCATGCTCCTGGATAGGCAGATTTAACATTGTGAAGATGACAATCCTACCAAAGGCAATATATAGATTTAACGCAATTCCAATTAAAATCCCTACGGTGTTCTTCACAGACATAGAAAAAATGATCTCAAATTTCATATGGCAAGGCAGAAGGCCTCGCATATCCAAACATATCCTCAGCAAAAGAAATACCTCTGGTGGCATCACCATACCCGATATAAAGTTATACTACAAAGCCATAGTAATAAAAACAGCATGGTACTGGCATAAAAACAGGAGTATAGACCAATGGAATAGACTTGAGGACCCGGATTTTGGGCCAAGCAACTATAGCTACTTGATATTTGACAAAGGCCCAAACAATATAGACTGGAAAAAAGATAGCATCTTCAACAAATGGTGCTGGACAAACTGGATAACCACATGCAGGAAACTAAAACTTGATCCACACATTTCACCATGCACAACACTCAAATCCAAATGGATCAAAGACCTCAACATAAGACCAGAAACTCGAAAACTACTGGAAGAAAATTTAGGAAGTACCTTCCATGATATAGGAATGGAAAAAGACTTCCTGAATAAAACCCCAGTGGCTCAAGTTCTTAAACAGTCACTCAACCATTGGGATCATATGAAGCTGAAGAGTTTCTTTACAGACAAGCATATAATAAGCAAAGCCAATAGAATACCCACAGAATGGGAGAAAATATTTGCGGGTTATCCAACTGATAGAGGCCTTATCTCTAGAATTTACAAAGAACTCAAAAGTCTAAACAATAAGAAGACAAATACCCCACTCACAAAATGGGGCACAGAGTTAAACAGGCAATTCACAGAGGAAGAGATACAAATGGCAAACACACACCTAAGAAAATGTTCATCATCCCTAATCATCAGAGAAATGCAAATTAAAACAACTATGAGATTCCACCTTACCCCAATAAGGATGTCCAACATCAAAAGGTCAAATGAAAATAAATGCTGGCGAGGATGTGGAGAAGCAGGGACACTCATTCACTGTTGGTGGGAATGCAGGATGGTACAACCACTTTGGAAAGCAATATGGAGACTCCTGAAAAAGCTGACTATAGAAATACCAACAGACCCAGTTATACGGTTACTGGGCATGTACCCTAAAACCTTCAAACCAAAAGCCAGAGAGATTTGCTCAACCATGTTTGTAGCAGCTCAATTCGTAATAGCTAAAAGTTGGAATCAACCCAGATGTCCATCATTAGAAGAATGGATAACAAAGATGTGGTATATCTACACAATGGAATTCTATACAGCAGTAAGAAAAAACGACATAAAGAATTTGAGGAAAAATGGTTGAACCTGGAACAGATCATTCTCAGCGAACTTACCCAATCACAGAAAAAAAATCGACACATAGTCTCACTCATCTGCAACACCTAAACTAAATCTGCCCAAGATGCCTTACATACCCAGCAAGCACCTCATGGACTAGACAATAAGATGGATGGGAGGGCGGGGAGGGAATCAAAGGGTGGAAAACAGTAATCCGGACACAAACGGCAATGGTACCATAAAATTCTACTTCCTAAAAGACAGACCAAATGGCTGAACCTTCACTAGACCCTTACAGGAAACACCTGAACCACAAGACACAGGGGAGGGTAGGATCAAGACTGACCTAAATCTCCTACATCTTCCCTCCCTCTCTCTCCCCTTCTCCCCTCTATCTCTCTCCTCTCTAACTCTTGTATATTAGTTATGTTTTTCCTCAATTTCTTAGTTGACACTGACCTGTAACCCCCACTTCCAGCTTGGGCCTACCATCCACAATGAGCTTTTGATCAGAGAAACCTACAAGGTTTCCCAAAACAATGACAGACTTCTGTCAGAGTACTTGATGACCCACCAAAGGCCAGTGATAAGACCCTATTGCTGAAGACTCCATACACAGCTGACGCGTAAAATGGAATGACATAGCTGGAAGCCAGGAGAGAGTCAGTCCCCAGACAGTCAGCGTGTCTAGTGCCAGAAGGCGCTACATAGGCGACTGGGGGAAATGACCAAGATCTGTCCAAGCAACACATTGTTTAACCTAATTAGCAACAAATAACTGGATGTGATGCCCACACAAGTGCAATAGTGGTACACAGCCATGGTGAGGAATCAATTGCTCTTGATTTGGCTAACTGATCCACTCAGTGGTACTAGACCCTTAGCTGGAGCTGGGAAACAAGTCAGAACCATACCCAAACACAAGCCCACTCTACAATATCAAGCTACCATCAATCACGGGGTATAAGAGGACCTACACCTATCAAACTGTCTATCAAAAAAGTAAGTGTTATCTCAATTTTCCGGGTGCTAACTTACTCTCCGTTGGAGAATCTGCTTCTCTTTTCCAGATAGATGCAGATCCTAAGAAGAGAGCTGCCCCAACATACCTCAAAAGGGGCCCAACTGAAACTAAGGACAACTGGCGAAATAAGCAAGAGTGATGTTTTCCTGTGAACCGGATACCAGCACAAAGGGGAAGGAGATCAATGCAGAGAAAAATCAACTCCTACCAAATCAGAGAGCCAAAGCCTCAGAGGCCCCCAACACCTCAGCACTGAAGCAGACCAAAAATGAACCCAACATGGCTCAGGGAAATCTTGCGGAAGAGGGAGCGGAAAGAATGTCAGAGTTACGTGTTGGGTCATGATTTGCAGAGACATTTATCATACTAATAACTGGGGGCTAACTCCACAATGCACAACCCATTTTCATTAACAAGGAGGGTCTAATGGGAGGGGGTAGATCACAGATGAGCCTAAATAATGGTACCAAACTGCCTGTATTCACTGAAATGAAAACTAATAAATTAAATTTAAAAAAAATTGTCTTCAATGAAAAATTAACGAAATCTAAGTAGACTAAATAATCAAAAAGAACAGAAAACTCATTTCACAAAAGTCAAGATGAAATAGGACATTACTACCAAACTTACAGATTGCAAGGAATTGAAAGGAAATGTAATTAGCAATTGCATGCTAAAAATCAGATAAATTAGATGAAACGTGTAAATTTATAAAAGACCTAACTACAAAATTAATTAAGAATGGTTGGCAACATTTGATAACTGTCTAACAACTATAAAGACTGAGCAAAGCCCAGAACCATGACCGTAACCGGTGGTTAAAAAGTGGAGGCAAGAGGATATGTGTGCATAGCCAGTTTGAGCTGCAAGTGAGCCCCAGGCCAGCCTGTGCCACATGATGAGATCCTGCATCAAAAAAAAAAAAAAAATCAACAAAAACACATGATAAACAGGTCAAATAGTATTATATATATATACATATAAATGGGTTATATATATACATATAAATATATATATCCCATTTTCTTTTATTTATTTTTATTATCTTACAAAGAATTAGGTTTCATTATGGTGTTTTCAAAATTTTTGGTTTCCCTTTCTTTCATCACCATCTTATCATAGGCTCCTACCTCTTCCCCCCATCCAGCAACTTAGCCTCCTTTCTGCTTTCATACTACATATTCATTTTATCCTTCCCCAATCTCATCTTCTCTCATGGTCTCCTGTACTCAATCTCATATCCTCTTATTTACATGCATACAAACATTAAAGTCAGGATTCATATATGAATGATAATATGCAATTTTTGTCTTTCTGGACTTAGGTTACCTACCTTACTTAATGTATTTTTTCCAAACCCATCCATTTTCTGAAAATTCCATAACTTCACTTTTCTTTGTAGCTGAGTAAAAATCCTTTATGCATATATATCACATTTCCTTAGGCAGCCATTAGGTGGTGGACATCTAAGTTGATTCGATTATCTAACTACTATACTATATTTTCTTTACCAGTTCATCTATTCATGGACACTTAATAATATAGAACTTTGAGGTATCTCTGAGAGTGACAGAACTTTGCTCACCTTTTTGTTGGGATGTAACTAAAGGGTGCTGGGTATTCACAGCCACACAAGACTTCCACTGAGTCAGTGGCCTCTAGGTTCTTGTCTTGTGAATTTAAAGAATCACATCCATGGAACACAAATGGTGAAGTTTAGATTTTATTATAGAGCTAAAGGGAAAGAAGGAACAGGTTCTGCCATAAAGTAGAGGGGTTTCTCAGGAAATGGGACAGCACAGCTGTCTGATTGGGGACTTTTATGGGAATTTCCAGGCTGGAGGCTGAGCTGATTACTCTAGCCCCCCGTGCCAGGTATCCAAGCACTTCATAGAAGAGGCTATTCTTTTGATATCTCTGGTCTCCAGCAAGGTAGAAGCTATAAGAGCACTTCAAGGAGTCCTTTAGGACAAAAAGAAACAGGAAAAATCAGAGCTCATGCCATATGTTTAGGTATCTGGTAATCTTATTTACATCCACCAGTCAGATTTTAAGAGAAAGCAGATAAGGAAAAAAAATATATCCTTCTCCCATACAAACTCGGGGGTATTCCTTGCTTTTACCCTCAGGGTCTATCTACCCCTAAACTGATTCATAAAGTTGAGCCAATATCTTGGGTATTTCCATTTATATTTCTAAGTCCCTGAGTGAAATATCTAAAAGTTCAATGACATAACTTTTTCCATTTACAAAGCATCAAGAATAATTAAATACCAAGTTATAATTTTAACCAAAAAGTACAAACTTATGTTGTGAAGGCTACATAGAATTGTTGAGAGAAGTTAAATGTAAATAAACAGACCAGAATATAACATTTGATGTCCAGATTCAATGCACTCCTTACTAGAATTACAGATGTGTATTTTGTGTTCCAGAAGCTAAGCTGATCCCAAAATTCATACATAAACCTAAGGTACCTATAGTAGCCACAGCAGTCTTAAGAAGATGAGACATCTAGAGGACTCACACTTCCACTGTAGCATTTACTACAGAGCTTGATTAATAATTCTGTGTGGCACTACCAAATGGATAAACACACAGATCAATGCAGTAAGAACAGAGAATAAAAAGATGAGACCATTGAATTATACCACTTTTTATCACTACAATGAAACACTTGACCAACCCTGCTAATAAAAAAGATTGGTCTAGCTCACAGTTCTGGAGCTGTCCAGGCATTATAGTACAGGCTGTGTGGAGAGAGCCAGCCCTTGGCTGCATCAACTTATGGAAGATAGGTAGGAAGGTGCATAGTATATGTAATGGTGGTGGTCGTGGTGTGTGTTTGGGTATGTGCGAGAGAGAGAGGGAGTTATGCAGGTGCACGTGCTGATGAGTGTCTACTGTGCTCAACTGCAACACCTATGGACTGCCTGCAGCTACAGAAAACATCACTTTCCCCTTATATCACTCATCAAGAAGCAGAGACCATGCTTATCCTTTTATAACAACCCACCCATAAGAACTGAAGGGAGTTCAATAAGAACTACTTCCAGAAAACATGCCCTCATAGAACTAAGGACCTCCCACAAAAGACTCCACCTCTTTGTGTGTATGTGCATGTGTGTGCTTGCATAGGAATGTTAATCAAGTGTCAATTCTCAAAGATAGGGCTTTCATTGGCCTGAAATTCAACAAGTAAGCTATACTGCCTACCCAGTGAGTCCCAGATAGCTGCCTGGTTCTGCCCCTCAAAGCTGGGAATATGTGCCTATGCCATAACAACTAGGTTTTATAACTTGGATTTCAGAGAGTGAATTTAAGACCATTCAAACACTTTGTTGCTTAAGCTATGCTCAGCCTGAGAATAAATTTCTTTTTTATTAGTTATGTACACAGTGTGTATACAGCCATGTTGGTACCATCATTATCCTACTCCCTGTCCTTCCCCCTCCAAAGGGACCCTCCTCATTGGGGAATGTGGGTCATGCATTGTGGGGTAACCATCAGTTATAGGTAAGAGGCAATGTCTCTGTACATAATGTCCCAATTTATCGCTCTAAGAATCTTTCAACATCCTCCTCCATGAATTTCTCTGAGCCATGTTGGGTTTGTTTTAGGTCTAATTCAGTGATGAGGTCTTGGAAACCTTTGTGTCTCTGGATATCTAGTTTGGTAGGAGTTGAGTGTTCTCTGTGTCTATCTCCTTCACTCTTATGCTGGTACCAGGTTCACCAAGAAAGCAGCACTCTTGCTCATTTCCCCAATTACTCTATGTTTGCAGCTGGGGCCCTGGTTAGGTGCGATGGGCTGATTCTCTCCTCAGGATCTGCATCTATCTGAAAAACAGAAGCAAACTCTCCAATGGAGAGTGCAGTTAACACCAGATTAATGGGATAAGCATTATTATTTTAGAAATAATTTAACAGGTGTAGGCCCTCTTGTAGCCCATGATTGATAGGAACTTGATATTGAAGAGTGAGCTCATTTCTTGGTTACGGTTCTGACTTGTCTCCCAATTCCAGCTATGGATTCTGTTCTGCTGAGTGGATCCATTAGCCAAATTGAGAGCAGTTGATTACCACTATGGGTGTGTGCCACTGTTGCACTTGTGTGAGCATCACACCAGGTTGTTTGCTGATGAGTAGCTAAGACCATGAGTTGCTTGGACAGATGTTGGCCATTTTCTCCCAGTAGCTTATGTAGTACCTTGTGGCACTAGACAAGCTAACTGTCTGCAGACTGACTCTCTTCCAGATTCCAGCCCAGGTCACTCCATGTTCTGTACCAACAGTATATGGTGTCTTCAGCAGCAGGGTCTTACCATTAACCTTTTGTGGGCCATCAAGTGCTCTGACAGAATATGTCTTCTTTTGGGAAACCTTGTAGATCTCTCTGATCAACAGCTCACTGTGGATGTTAACCTCATGCTAGTACTGAGAGTTCCAGGTCAGCACCAAGGGAAAGGAAGGAAGAAAAAGATATGTAATATAAAAGAGAGAAGAGAGAGAGAAACAGGAGAAGATTAGGGTTAGTCTTCATCATACCCTTCTAGGGTCCTGTGATTCAGGTGTTTCCTCTAAGGATCTGATGAAGGTTCAGCCTTTTAGTCTATGGTACCATTTCCACTTGGATCCAGTCTTGTGTCCCCCCCTACTTACCATCCCTTCCCACCCCACTTTCTCTATTGTCCAGTCCCCGAGATGCTTATTAGGCATGTTAGCATCTTGGGCAGTAGAATCAATTTCTTAAAGATTCTTTCATCATTCAAAGGCGCCATCATGCAGACTAAGGTCTCAGCATGAGCCTCTGTGGAGGGCCATGTATATCATATTTAAATCAAACCCCTTGAACAAATATTGTCAGCATCTGGGATGACTCAGAAGGCATCACAGTGCTGAGAAGAACTGACAGAGGAGTGCTCATCACTGAAATATCTCTATCACACCTTCCAAGGCTTAGGGGCCATTGTGGAAGAGGTGGTGGAAAGAATTTAAGAGCCAAAGGAAGGGTAGGACCCTTACAACATGCTCCTGCAGACACAAAATGGCCTGGATATCCATGACCTCACAGTGCTTGACACTACCTACACAAGACCACCATAATAGGAGGAAAAGATGATGACATCAAAATAAAAGAGAGGCTGATTGAGAGAAAGAGGGGATATGATGGAGAGTAGAGATTCAAAGGGAGGGGATTACCATGAGATATTGTCTACAATCATGGAAGTTGTTAATAAAAAGAAATAATAGTTTTATAAACAAATGTTGGTAAAGGAAGTTATATATCTACATGCAAATGAAAAAAAAATGGAATATAGATTGCACAGTGTGAGCACATGTACCTAATATATGTGAGGCCCTGGGTTCCAGCCTCAGCACCACAAAAAAGGGAAGGAAGGAAAGAAGGAAAGGAGAGAAAGAAGGCAGGTATATCTTCTATCATACATAAAAAAATACCTCAATGGATCCTAGACCTAAATGTAGGAATTAAAGCTATGAACTGCTCAATGTCATCATCTTGCTGAGCACTATGCAATAGTTTTTTTAGATAAGTATAAATAATAAAAAAGAGCTACATTAGATGTCGTCAAAATTAAGACTTCTGTACTTCAAATGAAAAGAGGTAAGGGCAGTTGGGTGTTTTATCATAGCAATGAAAAGGTAACTGCAAGCTGGGCATTGTGGCACATGCCTTTAATCTCAGCAGTCAGGAGGCAGATGTAGGAGGATTGTCGTGAGTTCGAGGCCACCCTGAAACCACATAATGAATTCCAGGTCAGCCTGGATTAGAGTGAGAACTTACCTTGAAAAAAAAAAAAAAGGAAAGGTAACTGCAATACTATTATCATTATAATAAAAAGTTAATAACTAGTGTTGACAAAGATATAAAGAAATTGAAATTTGAATACACTGCACACATATACACGCATACACACAAACTTGCATGCACCTATTAATAGCAGTATTATTTATAATAACCCCAAATGGTAACAATTCAAGTGTTCATTGGTTCATTGGGTGATGAACTGATAAATAAAATGTACTATTTATATTGCAAAAGAATATTACCTGACAACAAAATGTAATTTAGACAATAAATTCCACATAATTTTGCATGTATTCTATTAAAGGCAGGAAGCCCTCTACAAAACCCATACATGCAAAACATTATTGATTCAGTTGGTATGAAATACCCAGTAAAAATAAGTATAAGATACATTAGTGGTTCCTACAGTGGGGTTTGAATGAATCCAGGGAATGTGGAGAAGGGGCAAGAGGAATTAGGGCTATGTCACATAAATTCTACATTGGAAGCCAAAAGCCTATATGGCCAACATCAAATGCCAGATCATAAGGGAAGTATATGATTTGGGTGTATCTGAAATCTCAAATTCTTAAAAATCAAGTTTAAAGGGGAAAATTGAAGGGATAATAATAATGATGATAATAATGTTTTTAGGGACATACTACCAGCCTCATGAACTGGAAATGGATGTTAAACATCTGCCAATCTGGACTAATGAAGGCATCCCTTTTATTCACCCTCAAAAAGCCATAATGTGATGACTAAAGAGAATGGGGAAAATGTGTAAAGATGTGTCCAAGGTTAAGGAAGGAAAGAAAGAAACATAAGATAAAAACCCTTCTGAGGCAGCTGTGACAAATGACATCTCTGCAAGTCAGTCTGTGAAGCAGCTATAATAATTCAGAGAAATTATTTAGCATCAGGAAAACATTGCTGGGGAATGATGGAAGGGTTTGGCAGGAGAGATTGTCAAAAGACTGGCATCAGTCACTGTTAAGTGTGGCGTATCTCCTGATTACATGCACCCTGCAGCGAGCCTGCCAAAACAGATCTCTGATGCCATGGTGACATGCTGATGGGGAGCTGTGAGGATGATTGATGAAGTGGCTGTTGCATCTGGGACACACGGAACGGAGTTGTTGTTCCTGAGGGGTTGCATGCAGGGTAATTCTTCCAGTGCTGAGGTCTTGCAGCTGAAGGTACACTGATGAAACAGGTGTCCTGTGACCTGTGTTTCTATGTGACAGCTTATCTGTGTTGTTAAGGAAACCAAATATTTGCCATAGCTAGAGTATCTCAAGGATATACAATAGGAACTGTTAGAATTTTCTCATCAGGAACTTTTGTTGTGTTTTCTTTATGCTCTGTCATAAGCACTAGAATGAAAGCAGCTACAACATTTTGGCAGAGGTTGATGTGCTGGGTACTGCAGGTGGCATTTCAAACCAAAGAGGTACCCTAGCCAGGAGGCATTAGCAAGCCACTGTTCAACTGTTAAATATGAGGTTCTGAGAAATGATGTTATTGGGACTGGAAAGATGGCTTAGAGTTAAGCTCCTACCTAAGGACCCCAGCTTAAGGCTCGATTACCCAGGATCCACATTAGCCATATGCATAAGGGGGCGCACACATTTGGAGTTCATTTGCAGTGGCTGGAGGCCTGCCATTCCCATTCTCTCTCTCTGCCTCTTTCTCTCTCTGTCGCTCTCAAATAAATAAATAAAAATAAACGACAAAAAAAATTTAAAAAAAGAAATGATGTCATTGGGCTTAGGCCACCTAACCTGCAAGTAAACAATCTCTGTCAGAATTTGGGGAGGTTAGACTCCTATGACTGGCCTCAGCCCACTTTCAAGCACTACCTTCTCACAAAAATATGCTTGTAATATTGTGGATGCTGGCTGGCTTTGGTAAGTGCTTATGGAACAAGCAGATCAGCAGTCATTCCTTAGTTTGGAACTCACCATTTTAGACAATTTTGTTTCCCATGGTTAGGAAAACTCAGAAATAATATTTCTCTTTCTCACTGCCAACTCAGGTGGGAGTAAAGCTAATCAGGTTCTGTTCAAATCCTATGTTGGCAGAAGAGCAAGGACACTTTCTCAAATTCACCATGTTCTAGAATCAGTGTTGTCTATTAAAAACTATGCATATTTAGCCGGGCGTGGTGGTGCACACCTTTAATCCCAGCACTTGGGAGGCAGAAGTAGGAGGATCACCATGAGTTCGAGGACACCCTGAGACTACATGGTTAATTCCAGGTCAGCCTGGACTAGAGTGAGACCTTGCCTCGAAAAACCAAAAAAAAAAAAAAAAAAAAAAAAAAACCAACTATGCATATCACAAATGGTAGCCATATCCAGTGATGCTGATCACCCCAGTAGCCACATTTTTTATATGTTTTGTTCATTTTTATTTATTTATTTGAGAGTTACAGAGACAGAAAGAAGCAGAGAGAGAGAATGGGCGCGCCAGGGCTTCCAGCCACTGCAAACGAACTCCAGACGCATGTGCCCCCTTGTGCATCTGGCTAACATGGGTCCTGGAGAATCAAGCCTCGAACCAGTGTCCTTAGGCTTCACAGGCAATTGCTTAACCACTAAGCCATCTCTCCAGCCCAGTAGCCACATTTTTAAAAATAAAAGGAAACATGGTATTTAACTATATTTCAAAATTTTCCTATTATATTCAACAGCTATCTTTCAACATATAATCAACATGAAAAAGTATTGCTGTAGTCAGGATCACATTGCTGGTAGGAATCACCCAACCAACTGCAGCTTGTGGGGAAAGAAAGGTTTATTTTGGCTAACAGTCTTGAGGGGGGAGCTCCATGGTGACAGGGAAAACAATGGCATGAGCAGAGGGTGGACATCACCCCCTGGCCAACATAAGGTGAATAATACCAACAGAAGAGTGTGACAAACACTGGAATGGGCAACTGGCTATAACGCCTATAAGCCCCCCTTCCAATAATACTGCCTCCAGGAGGCATTAATTCCCAAATCTCCATCAGCTGGGAACCTAGCATTCAGAATACCTAAGTTTATGGGGAACTCCTGAATCAAACCACCACAGGTATTATTCCTTTTTTATATTATGTAGTTAAAAATCTGATGAGCAAAAGGAAGAAAAGAAGAAAGACAAGAAAGGAAGAAGGAAGGGAGAGTGGAAAAAAGAAAAGAGGAAAGGAGGAGGGGAAGAAGAAAGGTAAAGAGTGAGGAGGCAAGGAAAAGATAAAAGAAAATGAAGGAAAGGAAAGGAGAAAAGGAAAGAAAGAAAGAAAGAAAGAGACAAAGGAAGGAAGGGAGGAAGAAAAAGAAAAAACTAAGTCACTTGCGCTTATTGGCCATCACATTTGACAGTATAATTCTTGGATTAACTGATACAACTTCTTCCCTTCTCACACCACTTTTGCTTTATTGAGTGATCCATCTGCCAATTTGTCTATCAACTAATTCATTTATTTAAACATTTTCCTAAGGTGCTTAAGAAACGTTGATTCTTTTCTCAAAAGCACCTACCTCAACTCCTCTGTCCTAGGTTCTAGTAACCTCGAAATTCTAAAACCTCACTTTGACTAAAATCATGTCCCTTTCTGGCTTTAGCAGTCTGACCTCCACCCTGGAGATTCTGCCTGGGTCTGAACGAACTGTTACCTTTTGTCTACTTAATTATCCACTTTTTGTAATATTCAGTGGGAGATGCCTTGAATGCTCACAAAGTGAGTTTATCTAAGGAAACTACTCAAATCAAGAAATCTAACCAGTGCTTTAAAATCCCTTCTGCATTCTCTTCAGGTCATTCGTCTTCTGGAGTAACTGTTTTCTTTACTTTGAAACCACAGATTCATCTTGAATCTTTTTTCTTATAATGTACGTGGACTCTTTGAGGACTTACTCTTGTATATCTTATAGCATGGGGGATCAAATTCACAACCCTGCTCAAGACAAGCACTCAACCGCTGAGTCCATCCAGGACCTTCCTCTGCTATGTTCACTTCCTTTCCGCCATGTGTTTGAGACTTACCTGTCTTGGTGAGTATAGTTTAGTGCTTTTGCATGACTATGCCACGAGTTACTTGCCTCTGTATTGCTGATGGACTTAAGTATTAGTGAACAACTTTTGCATGCCTTTAACGAGAGAAAACTGTGTGTGTGTGTGTTTTGTGTCATGTGTATGCACACACAATTGCTATATTGGGCTTGTGTTTGGCAGAGTAATGGCTCCCACTTATATAAATTCCTAAGCCCTAGAAAATACAGATTTCCCTTCATAAATGGAAGGACTTTGCAGATGTGGTTAAGGGACACTGAAATGGAGAGAATTTTTGCTACAGGTCCTAAATGCACAGGAGTCCTTCTAGGAAGGAAGCAAAGAGTGATTTTGCACAGAGAGAAGGAGGTGTGAAGGTAGAGGCAGAGATTCCAGGGCACTGCCACATGCAAAGACTGGTAATGTCATCATGAATAGAAAAGGCTGTCATCTGATATCTCTGAGATCCTGGGTGGGGGGTGGTTAACACAACCCCAGCATGCCTTCATTTTAGCCCAGGGGCACTGATTTCACAGTTCAGACTTTCAAAGCTGGAGGAGAATAAATTTCCTTTCTTTTAAGCCTCCTCATTTCTTATGGTTCATCTCAGGGCACTATCACAGTGCTCAGTAGTTTCCCCACTGGACAGTTTATACTTAAAAAAGAAAAAAAAGTCTCAGTTCTCTAGCTGCCAACTCAAAAGAGCAAGGTTGAAAAGTGAACTGTCTGCAGAGTACAGTTTCTTACCTGGTGTGGTAGTTTGAATAGTTGCCCCCCCCAAAATGTTCATTGTTTTATTTCAGTTTGTAATTTAGATCTGCACCCACCTGAGTGTGGAGAAGGTGTCACTGGGTAGATGTTAGGATCCAGCCCAAAAATGTAGTGCTGGATTTAAAATTCCAGTCTAAAGATGTGCAAAGAATTTGGAGTTCCTAAAGTGTGCTTGTTTGTGATGTGATTGTAGGAATTTGTCTTGTGGCTTCTTTCTCTCTCTGCTTGGACCTAGGAAAACAAGGCCAACTTCTGCCATTATGGAACTTCCCCTGGATCTGTAAGCTTCCATAAAACCCTTCCTCCATAACTGTTCCTGGTTTGGAAGTTCATCTCAGTGAACCTGAAGCTGTCTGCTGTACCTGGCCACACATCCCACTTCTTAGTAAATATTTAACTTATTATGAAGATACAAGTTAAAGACTGGAGACAAAGATTCTCAGTGACACTATGTTCTAAGACTGGAGGCTCACTTGGACTCAGGACTTGAGGTGAGCGTGCATGCGCAAGAATGTGAGCACGTGCTTGACTCCCACACCAGACCCACACCACCCCCTTCCTCTGCTTCTTAATTAATAAAAAATGACATTAGTATCCACAGCCTACCTTCAGGTTCTACAATGTACTCTTTCTCCATCTTTTATTTCCAATGCCTGCAGTCTAGTCATTAAAGAAATATAGAAATTCCCAGAAAACACATGATCAGAAGTCAGATGGAGATAAGTGAAAATATAGATCCTGTAATAAATGTCATGGATTTCTGTACTGGTCCAGATGTAAGGGGAAGAGCCAGGAATAAAATAAGATAGATGTGCACCTGCAAAAGCAGCAGTGAGCCTGGAAATCAGAAACTGTGATGGAAATTGCATAGTCAAGCTGCTCTTCAGCCATCACTGAGGAAATTTATAGCACCAAGGGAAATCCACTGGAGATAAACAGTTTAAACAGGCTGAACCACTGACTCAAAGAGAAGTAAGGAGGAAAGTAAACAAGTATGAGGCATGGGGTGTGCTACACTCTGTCTCCACCCACCTCTCCCCAGAAACAAAAGATATGCTGCTGGCCCTGTGTGGTGGTATACATCTTTACTCACTCAGGAGACAGAGGTAAGAGGATCACTGTGAATAAAAGGCCAGCTTGGGAATCACTACACAGTAAGTTCCAGGTCAACCAGGGCTACAGTGAGACCCTGCCGTGATAAAACCAAAAAATTGATATAGAGGATGATGATGATGATACTAGATAGATAGATGGTAGATAGGTAGGTAGGTAGGTAGGTAGATAGATAGATAGATAGATAGATAGATAGATAGATAGATAGATAGACAGATAGATAGATGGACATTGCATTCCTTATGTCTCAGTACTATGAATGTGAACCTCTTCAGACTAAAGTTGCTTTGAATGTAATTGATTTGAAATGAGGTCATATTAGAGTGGGAGAGGCCCTTAAATTAATATAATTAGTGTCTTTGTAAGAAGAGGAAAAATTGGACACAAATACAGAGAGGAGGATGCCGTGTACACATTGACATGGGGAAACATAAAGGCAGAGATGGGAGCTGTACTGCCCCAGGCTTAGGCCTGTCTGGGTTTCCAGGAGCTGGAAGAGACAAGGAAGGGCTTTCCTCTAGAATCTTTGTACCATGAAGTATAGCCTCTACCACATATACTCTTTAGGCTTCCAGCCCCCAGAACTATGAACAAAGAAGTTCCTGCAGTGTAGGCATCAATAGAAGATACTTTAGTAGGGCAGCTCTCAGAAACCAATGCAAACCCCATGAAAACATATCACTCTTGAAAGGAGAAAAACCACTATCCAGAGGCTCAAAAGAAAAAAAACACCAAAGATACACACGAACAACTAGAAATGCAGGCAACTGGGCTCTAATATAGACAGAAAGAAAATAAAACAATTTGGTTAAAAGCAGATGGATTATGGACTGGAGAACTGGTTCAGTGGTCAAAGGTACTTTCACATAAAGCCTGGTGGCCTGGGTTCGATTCCCTCGTATCCATGTAAAGTTATATGCACAAAGTGGCACCTGTCTGTAGTTCAATTTCTGAAGCAGAAGGCTCTAGTGTTCTCTCTCTCACTCACACATAAAGATATATATAATTTTTATTTTTTAATTCATATATTTTTATTTTATCCATTAAATACTCTACAGTAAAAACATTAAGAATGTCAGAGTAAAATCTCACTCTCAGTTCAGTGAAGATCAGGTCTAATTCTATAGAAGCAAAACTTTCATACTTTTCTGTAAAGAAGTGAAAATAGGAGACATGTAAAAGAACTTATAGAAAACAAAAGCCTAGAATGAAAGCACAGTAAACAGAGAACTATGCTCTGAACAAGCTTGCTATAGGCAAAATTAATTAAAAGACTTATTTCTAGATACAGACTGAAAAAAAATTGAACAAAGATAGAGACAAAATACCTTACTAGTATTCAGACAGAATAAAAGAAGGCATTTCTAACAGAAGTAATAATCAATTTACCTCCCAAGTCCTTTTTTATAATACTACATTCCAAGAAATAATGGAACAACACCTGGAGTTCTCAGAGAAATGCCATGAACAAATAATTTTCTGTTGAAAAAAAAAAAAACTGCTCCTGCATAGAGGCAGCAGAAAGACATTCTTAGGTATGAAAGAGCCCAGAAAATGGACTACTACTCACATACTTATCTTGGTTAAAAAAAATTCAGATACATTCTAACCAACTGAGAGAAGAAGCAACACCACTGGCTGCAAAATCTGGAAGTTGCAAAAAAATAACTCATCAATAAATTTGGCATGACCCATATACCTCAACAAGGAGGGGCTAAGGGGAGGGGTTAGGTCACAGATGAGTCTAATAATGGTACCAAACTGACTGTATTTGCTGAATACAAAACTAATTAACAAAAAAAAGTTTTTAAATAAATTTCAAAATGTAGAGTGTCCTAAAGTTTTAAAAATCTATGAAAAGACAAAAGAATTATTTCAAGAGAAAATACAAAGCATAAAATAACTTTACAATTGTTTTCTGATATTAAAACCAAATATATTAATGTTTAAACCTTATATGTAGGAATGTGGAGTGATATAAATGATAGTAATGCATATAGATAAGACATGGTATAGAAATTAAGCCACACTAGATATTGATATCATCTACAACATTATCTACATGGATATTATTTTCCATAGATACAAGTCCACCTATATGATAGCAGTGAGAGCGAAATACTTTCTTATTCAACTCTGATAATACATTCAGCAAGGAACATTTATGTGACTGCTGACCCGCAGAAGGTATACAGGGACTTGTCCAGGCCAGCAGTCATCAGGGAAAGCTTTCCTGCAGAGAAGTGCAGCTGGGTATTGTCCACTTCAGTTCAGTTCTGATGTGATCTGCCTGGACATAACAACTGACCCCACTAAGGACTCAGTCCCACAAAGATGCCCTCACTTCTGTTACCCCATGCTTCTGACCCATTGGTTATAAATCAGAATTCTTACAGCCTCAGCTTCAAATAACTTATATTCCAGCCAATCACTGCTGAACATTTATTTACATTCACCAGTCTGTTATAAAGGACACTCCAAAGGACACAGACACAAAGGTCAAAGTAGTTCTGGGAAGGGGTTTGTAGCCTCCAAGCCATCCTTGTGAACTACCTTCCAGAGATGTCCAGAGTCAACTATCTGGAAACTCTCCAAACACTGTCCTTTGGGTTTTTATGGTGGAATCATTATATGGGGATGACTTACTAAATCACTGGTCAGTAGTGACCAAACTTAGGCTTTATCCCTCCCCAAAGGTTGTATGAGGCTGAACATCTCAACTCCTTAAGTATGCCTTGGTCTTTCGTTCCCAAAAGAACTTCCAGCTTTCCTTCCAGCTCAAATCCCTAAGCTACCTAAAGGATGTCAGCCATCAGTAAACCATTGGCACATGAAAAGACAGTTGTCAAGATTCCAAGAATTTTATCAAGTATATGCCAGGAAACAAGCTGAAAAACCATATGTATGCTTCATAACATCACAGTTAGAGATAACATATATTGCATAGCTAGCTATATAAAATTATCTGGGAAATGATTTTTCTATTTATATGGATATTATTTATAAATCTGTGTAGACATATCTATATGCAGCTCAAAGACTTCTAGTGAGATGCTCATCTGATATCCCTGGTCACCACTGGTGAGAATTTTACTCATCCCTCCTACTGGGCACTCATAGCCTCACCTAAGACACCATCAGAAAGAACTTGTATTTCAGCTTATGTGCCGCTATAAGAGATGACTTTACTCTTTTTTCCCCTTTCTTCATCTGAACTCTCATCCACATGTAGGCTTGTATATCTCACCTTCTCCTACCCACAAATTCCTATTATTCAGGGTTTTAAAAAAATGGTTCCTTCAAAACTAAATATGTTAAAGGTAAAACCAAAATGAAATAATAACAAAACCTACATCATATAGAATGTAAAGAGTATTGTCATAGCCAAAAAAATGCATAAATAAAGACTGGAAGGAGAGATGGCTCAGCAGGTAAGAACACCTGACATGTGAGCATGAAGGCCTGAGACAGGACCAGGAGTCACTAACACACACTGAGAAAACTGCTATATCCACACACGTTTGAAATCCCAGTCCAGCAGAAGGAAGAGACTGGAGAGTTGTTGGGGTGAGTGTCAGAAAATATCAGGTCAAAGTTGAATGAGATATTCTCTCATGAGGACTTATGTAAATGAACAGTAGACATAAGACATTCTCCTTAAGTTTCCAGCACAGAGCATCTATCAGCAAACACAAGTACACATCACACACCACACCACAAAATTCTAAATGTATACCTCCAAAAATAAAAAAATGACACTCATTTTCTGACAGCTGATTTTTTTCAGTAAAAATAAACACAAGAAGAAAATGCAAGAGCATCTTCAAGGGCTGAAGAGATGGCTTAGTGGTTAAGCGCTTGCCTGTGAAGCCTAAGGACCCTGGTTCGAGGCTTGATTCTCCAGGACCCATGTTAGCCGGATGCACAAGGGGGCACACGCGTCTGGAGTTCATTTGCAGTGGCTGGAAGCCCTGGCGCACCCATTCTCAATCTCACTCTCTCTATCTGCCTCTTTCTCTCTCTCTGTCACTCTCAAATAAATAAATAAAAATGAACAATTTTTTTTTTAAAGAGCATCTTCAAAGCCACGAGTTGATTTCTCAATGATGTTATGCATACTGGCAACAGGTGGCAGTGCTATAACTGGATTTTGAATGGGTCCCATGCACCAAAGGTTTGGTCCTATGGTGCAATTGGGAGATGAAACTTTAGGAAGTGGAGCCTGGAGAAAAGATGTTCAGTAAGTGGGAGCATACCCTGGAAGGAGATCCTGGGACCAAGCCTCTTCCTCCCAGTGTCTCATGAGAGGAGCAGGGTCCTTCCACCACATGCTCCCTTGCATGATGTGCTGCCTTGTCAGAGTGCTATGGGACCAAGAGACTGTGCATTGAAACATCTGAGAACATGAGCCAAAATAATCATTACTTCTTATAAGCTAATTACTTCCAGTATTGTGTCACAGTGACAGAAACATGAAAAATAAGAAGAGTTAAATTTCTCTACATTAGAGCCAACAGCTATGCCCTGCTCTTAGAGTTGTGCATTCTAGTGACTGTGAAGTGGTATCTCATTACAGTTTTGAATCGTATTTCCCTAATGACTCATGAAAGCATTTTTCATGTGCCCAGTGACAATGCTGTATTTTCTTTGGAGAAATGTCTATTCAAAGCAGTGTCCATTTTTAAACTAAACTGTCTTATTATTGTTGGGTAATAAAAATTCTTCTCATACTTGCATACTAGTCCTCCATCAAATAAATGTTTTGCATTTTTTCTCCTATTTCATAGCTTTTTTTCACTTTTGCCACAGTGTCATATGAAGCACAGACCTTTCTGAGTGTATATACTGAGGCTTGAATCCAGTGTTAGCTTGGAAAGTGCTCTCCCAGTGAGCTGTGGCCCCAGTCCCCACAAAACTTAATTCTGATAAAGTACAATTTATTTTACCTTTTGTTTCTTATATTCTCAGTGTTACAGCTATAAAAACATAGCTAACTCAATGTCACAAATACTACTCCTATATTTTGTCTAAAATTTTTTTATTTATGTCTTTGGTACAATATTAATTAGGTGTGTAATTTAATTCTTTTGCATATGGATGTCTGTAATCTCAATATTTGTTGGAATGACTATTCTTCCTTCCCACCTCCATTGATTTATCTTACCATCGTTATCAAAATTCAATTAGTCATAAAAGTGATGGTTCACATCTGGACTCTCAGTTCCATTCCATGTATCTTCACATCCATCTTCAGGTTGGTATACACTATCCTGGAGATCACTATTACTTTTAGTAAGCTGTACAATTGGAACACCTGAGGGCTCCAGCTCTGTTATTTCTAAAATTGTTTTGACTATTTTGGTTGTCTTATTTTCATATGAATATTAGAATCATACCTAAATTTCTGCAAAAAGCTAGCTAGGAATGTAATGGAAATCACATTGACTTTGCAAGTTATTTGTGGAAATAGTAACATCCTAAAGGTATTAACTTTCTCATTTTCACATTCTTCATTGCTTGTATGTACAAATATAATGGATTTTTGCATGTTACTTCTATATCTGTGAATCTTTCTTAATTTGATTACTTGGGGTTTTTAACTTTCTTTTATGTATTCATTAGAGTCTCAATTTCATGCATATGGTTATCCAGTTTGTCTAGCACCATTTGTTAAAGATGCTGTCTTTCCTCCAGCTTATAAAGTTAGGGCCTTTGTCAAATATCAAGTAGCTGTAGTTACTACAGCCAAAACTGGGGTCCTCATTTCTAGTCCATTGGCCTGTATTCCTGTTTTTATGCCTGTACCATGCTGTTTTATTAATATGACTTTGTAATATAGCTTTAGATCAGGTATGGTAATGCTTCCAGAGGTATTTCTTGTACTGAGGATATGTTTAGATATGTGAGGCCTTCTGCTTTTCCATATGAATTTTGAGATCAATTTTTCTATCTCTATGAAGAATGTTGCTGGTATTTTGATGAGATTTGTATTAAATTTGTAGATTGCCTTTGGAAGGATTTCCATTTTCACAATGTTAATTCTGCCTATCCAGGAGTATGGGAGGTCTTTCCATTTTCTTAAGTCCTCCTCAATTTCTTTCCAGAGTATTTTTATGTTTTCATTGTATAGATCTTTCACATCCTTGGTTAATGTTATTTCAAGGTATTTTATTGTTGCTATTGCAAATGGGACAATGTCACTTATTTCTTTCTCTGCACCTTTGTCATTTGCATATAGAAAGTACTGATTTTTGTGCATTGATTTTTATCCTGCTACTTTGCTATAGGAGTTAATCACCTTCAGGAGTTTTGGGATGGAGTCTCTTGGGTCTCTTACATATACAGTCATATCATCAGTGAATAGAGCTAACTTAACTTCTTCCTTTCCAAATTGTATCCCTTTTTATTTCCTTCTCCTGTCTTATTGCTTGAGCTAGGACTTCCAGTACTATATTGAAAAGCAGAGGTGAGAGAGGACAACCCTGTCTTGCTCCTGATCTTAATGGGAATTCCTCCAGTCTCTCTCCATTAGGAGCTTTGTATGTAGACTTTATTGTGTTAAGATACAAACCAACTATGCCAGTTCTCTCCAACGTATTGACCATGACGTGATGCTGTATTATGTCAAAGGCCTTTCCTGCATCTATCAAATGATCATGTGGTTTTTGTGTTTAGCCTTGTTTATGTGATGTATTACATTGACAGATTTCTGTGTGTTTAACCCCCCCCCACCACCACCGTGTTCCTGGATTGAAGCCAACTTGATCAAGGTGGATGATGGATTTGATGTATTGCTGGATTCGGTTTGCGAGGATTTCATTCAGGATCTTTGTGTCTAAGATTGTCAGTGAAATAGGCCAGAACTTTTCTTTTCTTGTGTCTTCTGCACCTGGTTTTGGTATCAGGGTGATAGTAGCTTCACAGAAGGACTTGGAGAGCTTTCCCTGGTATCCAATTGTGTGGCACAGTTTGAGAAAGATTGGATTCACTTCTTCCATGAAGGTTTGATAGAATTCAGCTGAGAAGCCATCTGGTCCTGGACTCTTCTTTTTGGGGAGGTTTCTTTTTATTAACTTTTCAGTTTCAATGGGGGTGATAGGTTTGTTTAGGAGATTAATCTTCTCTGAGTTCCGCTTTGGTAGATGGTATGTGTCTAGGAATTTCTCCATTTACTCCATATTTTCCAATTTTGTGGAGCAGAGAGGTTCTTGAAGTAAGACCTCATGATTCTCCCAATTTCACCTATGTCTGTTGTGAGCTCTCCTTTCTCATTTCTAATTTTGTTAATTTGAAGCACCTCTTTCTTTTCTCCTGATCACATTGGCCAGAGATTTGTCAATCTTCTTTATTTTTTCAAAGAACCAACTCTTTGTTTCATCATTTTTCTATTTGTTTTCTTAGTTTCCAATTCATTAACTTCTGCTCTGATCTTAATTATATCTTTCTGTCTGGAGATTTTTCGGTTGGATTCTTCTTGGTTTTCCAGTGTCTTCAGGTGGATGGTTAGGTTGGGATCTCTCTGTTATGAAGGCAGTTAGTGCTATGAATTTTCCCCTAAGGATCACCTTAATGGTGTTACATAAGTTTTGGTATGATGTGTTCTCATTGTCATTCATTTCAAGAAATTTCTCAATTTCATTTTTTATTTTATCCACTACCCATTTATTCTTTAAAAATTTGCTGTTCAATTTCCAGGAGCCAATGGATTTTTTGGCGGGTGTTTTGTTGTTAATTTCTAGCAATATAGCATTGTGATCTGATATATGCACTGAATTCAGTCAATCTTCCTAAATATATGGAGGCAGGCTTTGTCACCGAGTATATAATCTATATTAGAGAAGGTTCTGTGTGATGCTCAGAAGAATGTATAGTCTGTGGGTTTGGGGTGGGATGTTCTGTATGTGTCTGTTAGGTCTAAATGTTGTATGGTTTTGTTGAGTTCTCTCACTTCCCTGCTAAGTTTCTGATTGGATGATCTATCTGTTGCTGATAATGGTGTATTGAAGTCCCCAGGTATGATGGTATTGGTGGTTATTTCTGTTTTATTATCATGTAGGTTTTATTTTATAATTGTGGTACACCTGTGTTTGATGCATAAAGATTTTTAATTGTGATATCCACTTGCTGGATTGTTCCCTTGATCAGTAGGAAGTGGTCTTCTTTGTCTTTTTTGATTATTTTTGGTTGAAGTCTATTTTATCCAATACTAGTATGGCTATGCCTGCCTGATTCTAATTCCCACTTGCTTGGATTATCATTATCCAACTGATAGAGGCCTAATCTCTAGAATCTACAAAGAACTCAAAAATCTAAACAGTAAGAAGTCAAACACCATGCTCACAAAATGGGGCAAAGAGCCAAACAGGTGGTTCACAGAGAAAGAAATATGAATGGCAAACACACACTTAAGAAAATGTTCATCATCTCTAATCATCAGGGAAATGCAACTTAAAGCAACAGTGAGATTCCACTTTACCCCAGTAAGGATAGCAAACATCAAAAATCAAATGAAAATAAATGCTGGCAAGGATGTGAAGAAGTAGGAACACTCATCCACTGTTGTTGGGAATGTAAGATGGAAAGCAATCTGGAGACTCCTGAAAAAGCTGACTATAGAGATACCAACATACCCAGTTATTCCCTTACTGGGCATGTACCCTAAAACCTTCAAACCACAGGCCAGAGAGATTTGCTCAACCATGTTTGTAGCAGATCAATTCGTAATAGCTAAGAGCTGGAACCAACCCAGATGTCCATCACTAGAAGAATGGATAACTAAGATGTGGTATATCTACACAATGGAATTCTATACAGCAGTAAGAAAAAAATGACACAATGAAACTTGAGGAAAAATGGTTGGACCTAGAACAGATCATTCTCAGTGAACTTAACCAGTCACAGGAAAAAAATTGCCACATAGTCTCACTCATCTACAGCACCTAACCTGAATCTACCCAAGATGCCTTACACACCCAGCAAGCATCACGTGGACTAGACAATAGGATGGGTAGGGAGGGAAAGGAGGGATAGGAGGGCAATGGAAGGGGTGGGAAACACAAATCTGGACCCAAACAGCAATGGTACCATAAAATTATTCATCCTAAAAGGCAGACCAAATGGCTGAACCCTAACTAAGTCATGAGAGTGAACACCTGAGCCACAAGACACTGGAAAGAGTATGATGAAGACTAACCTTAATCTTCTACAGCTTCTCTCTCTCTCTCCTCTCTAACTCCTTTATATTAGTTATCTTTTTCTTCCTTTTCTTAGTGGGCACTGACCGGTAACACCCAGTACCAGCATGTGGCTATCATCCACAATGAGCTTTTGATGAGACAGACCTACAATGTTTCCTAAAAGAAAGACATATTTCTGTCAGAGTACTTGATGACCCACCAAAGGTTAGTGGTAAGACCCTACTGTTGAAGACACCTTATGTGGTCGACATGTAAAATGGAATGAAATGGCTGGAAGCTGGAAGAGAGTCAGTCCCCAGACAGTCAGTGTGTCTAGTGCCAGAGGGTGCTACATGGGCAACTGAGGGAAAATGCCCAATATCTGTCCAAGAAACTCATGGTCTAACTTACTTAGCAGCAAATAACCTGTTGTGATGCCCACACAAGTGCAATAGTTGCACACAGCCATGGTGGGGAATCAACTGCTCTTGATTAGGCTAACCGACTCCCTCAGTGGTACAGTACCCATAGCTGGATCTGGGAAACAAGTCAGAAACATATCCAGACATAAGCCTGCTCTCCATTAACAAGATACCACAAATTGTGGGCTACAAGAGGCCCTACACCTATTAAATTCTCTATTAAAAAGTAAGGGTTATCTCATTTGTCCTGGTGCTAACTTACTCTCCATTGGAGAATCTGCTTCTGTTTTTCAGATAGATGTAGAACCTAAGGAGAGAACCACCCCATCATACCTCAAAGGGGCCCCAGCTGAAACTAAGAACATTTGGCAAAACAAGCAAGGGTGATCTTTTCTTGGTTAACCAGGTACCAGCACAAGGGAGAGGAAGATCAATGCAGAGAAAAACCAGCTCCTACCAAATCAGAGATCCAGGGACCTAGAGACTCCAACACCTCATCACTGAAGCAGACCGAAAATGAACCCAACATGGCTCAGGGAAATTTTGGGGAAGAGGGGGTGGAAAGAATGTCAGAGCCACATCTTGGGTCATGATATGCAGACATTTATCCTACCCATATCTGTGGGCTAACTCCACAATGCATGACCCATATACCTCAACACCGAGGGGCACAACACTCTCTAGTATTTATTGTCAGTTTTTTTTTTTCTTGCTGATAGTATTCTGACTGGGGTAAGGTGAAATCCAAAAATAGCTTTTTTTTTTTTTTTTTTTTTTTACATTTATTTGATGTTTAAAGATATTGGATATTTTTTAAAATATCTCTTGGCCATTTGTGCTTCTTCTTTTGACAACTGTGTATTCATTTCATTGGCCCATTTGTTCATTGGCAGAGGTTAGGTTTTATAGTTCCTTTTACATTCTAGATATCAACTTCCTTTCAGGTCTGGCAAAAATCTCCCATTCTGTAGGCATCCTATTTGCTCTGCTGATAGTTTCCTTTGCTGTGAAGAAACATTTTAATTTCATGCAGTCCATTTGTTGATTCTTGGAACTATTTCCTATGTGTACTGGCATCTTCTTCAGGAAGTTCTTACCTACACCTACAACTACCAGTGCATGGCCTATGTTTTTCTCTGTGTTTTCAGCATTTCTAGTTTGATTTCAAGGTCTGATTAATTTTATTATTATTTACTTATTCAAAAGCACAAAGAGACACAGAGGAGAGAGGGAGAGAATAGGCAAATGGGGGCCTCTAGCCATTGCAAAGGAACTCCAGATGTGTGCTCCCTTTGTGCATCTGGCTTTATGTGGGTACTGTGGAATTGAGCCAAGGTCAATAGGCTCTGCAGGCAAGTGCCTTAACTGCTGAGCCACCCCTCCAGCCCCTGATTTATTACTAATTGCTCTTTGTGTAGGGTGAGTATTGGATCTGCTCTCATCCTTCTGAAGGATTATTTCCAGTTTTGCCAGAATCATCTGCTGAGTCAGCTGCTTCCTTCCACTGTGTTTTTGATGCCTTTCCTGAAAATTAGGTGACTGGATCTATGTGAGTTTATTTATGGGCTCTCTGTCCTAGTCCCTTGGCCCATGTGTCCCTTTCCGTACCAAGACCATGCTGTCTTTGCCGCCATTGCTCAGTAGTACAGTTTTGGATCATGAACTCTGATACCTCCAGTAGTGTTCTTTCTGCTTAGACTAGTTTGTGTGTGATCTTTTGTGTTTCTGTACAAATTGTTAGACTGTTTTTTCTAGCTCTGAGAGGAATATCACTAGAACTTTGATGAGAATGACATGAAATCTGTAGATTATGTTGGATAATATATCAATTTTCACAATATTGATTTTTGCCAATCTAGGAGCATGGACGGTCTCCCAATATCGGGCGCCTTCTTTTATTTCTTTTTTCTGTGTCTTAAAATTTAACTTGTATAGATTATTCACATTTTTGGTGTGGATTACTTCTAAGTATTTTATTTTGGATGGTGCAATTGCAAATGAGATGCTTCTCTTAATTTCATTCTTGATAATTTCATTATTGGAATATATGACTTACTTATTTTGTGTGATTTTTGTGTCCTATACCTTTACTATATTTCTTGGAGAGCAATCTTTTACTGGAAATATATGCAAACTTTGCTGTATTCATTTATGCTTTGTCTTTTTCCATTGGGCTATTTTGATCCAAAATAAATATAAAATATTTTCAAGCTTGTTAATATATTCTGTACATTTTAGAAGTATTATATTAATTTTTTTCTACATAAAAACACAAATATATTCTTAGATGCTTGCTTCTATAAGAATAGGCTTTAGATTTTGACTTTTACATTAAAATATTTAAAACATGTAAAATTAATATTTGGATAGAGGATAAGTAACAGATTCAATTACCTTTTGTTCATTTTGTGCTTCTCCTAGGTATAACTAGTTTTTTCAGAACAATTTATTGAATACTTATTTTAAGCCCACAGATTTATGACACCACTTTTTTCCATATTGCAAGGTTGTATGCATACCTAAATCCGTTTCTATTTTTCTCTCTTAAACCAAGATGACACCATACTAAATATATTCAAAACAAACTCTCAGGGCTGGAGAGCTGGCTCAGCAGTTAAGGGGCTTGCCTGCAAAGCCTCATGGCCCAGACTCATTCCCCAGTACCCACGTAAGCCAGATGCGCAAGGTGGAACATGCATCTGGAGTTCATGTGCAATGGCTGAAGGCCCTGGTGTGCCCATTCTCCTCTTTGTTCTCGTTTCGGATTTTTCTCTTCTCTCTCTTTTTCTCATTCCCTCCTTTCCTCCTGCTCACTCTATTTGCAAATAAATAAATAAACAAATAAATAAATAAAAATATCCTCTCTCCCTGCTTGCAAATATGTGTATATGTGTGTGTGTGTGTGTGTATGTATGTGCGCATATATATATACATATATATATATATGTATATATATATATATATATATATATATATATATACACATGTATGTATGTATGTATATACACACATACATACATGTATTTGGTTTTTCGAGGTAGTATCTCACTCTAGCCCAGGCTGACCTGGAATTCATGATGTAGTCTCAGGGTGGCCTTGAAATCATGGCAATCCTACCTCTGCCTCCAGAGTGCTGGGATTAAAGGTGTGTGCCACCATGCCCAATTTTAATATTTTTAAAAAACAAAAAATAAAGTCTTAATAATGTATTAGGATTAGCTCTATGTAGTGGTTTGAATGTAAAATGTCCTCCATAGCCTCATGCGTTTTGAATATTTGATCCTCTGATGGTGGCAGTTTGTTACAGTTGTGGGGCTTTGGGGAAGTGGAGTCATGTTAGAGGAGGTATAATCCTGAGAGCAGGCCTTGGGATTTATAATTCGGTTCTACTTGCCAGTGCTAGCTAGTCACTCTTGCTGCTTCCTTGCTGCTGTGTTATGATGAGAGGGTCCTATGTGTATTCTATTTTCATATTCTATCTTTGTATCTCAATTTGTGTCAGATGAATAGCTGGTGAAGATGTCCTTCCATTGTTTAGGATGCCTCTTTTTACATTAAGTTGAAACTTTGTATGGATACATGAAGCATTGTTGGTACCATAATTCCCCTCCTCCTTGTCCCCACTCCACTGAGGCACCCCCTTAGTCAAATCACTGGCATTAACCATAGATTTACAGGTTATGAATTATAAGAACAGCAGTCATTCATTGTGGGGAAGGCTGTTGGATGTCCCTTGACTCACTTGATGATTTCCTTTGATGTAATCAACTCCAAATGAGGTCACATTTGCTGATTGCCTTATTCTTTCAGTTACAGACCTACACAGAAAGTCCTTCCCTACACCTTCATACTTTTTTGTCTAGCTGTTCCAGAGTTTGGGGTCTTACATTGAAGTCTTTAATCCATTTGGAGTTGATTTTCATGCAAGGTGAGTGATAAGGGATTAATTTCATTCTTGTACCTATATATAACCAGCTTCCTCAGCACCATTTGTTGAAAATTCTCTTTTTACCAATGTGTGTTTTGGGATGCTTTGTCAAAAATTGGGTGGCTGTAGTTTCAAGGACTTTTACGTGCATCTTCTAGTCTACTGATCTATGTGTCTGTTCTTGTGCCAGTACTGTGCTCTTTCTATTACTGTGGTTCTGTAGGATTATTGGAAGCAAGATCTGATGATACCTAGAGCAGTATTCTTCACGCTCAGGATTGTTTTGGATATCTGGATATTTCATGCTTCCATATGGATTTTAAGAATAATTTTTCAATTTCTGTGAAGAATGGTACTGGAATTTTCATTGGGATTGAACTGAATATGTATGTTGCTTTAAGTACAATAGCCATTTCATAATATTAACTTTTTCAATATATGAACATGAGAGATCTTTCTATTATCTGGTGTCTTCCTCAATTTCTTTTTCCAGTACTTAAAATTTTCATTGTAGAGGTTTTACTTTCTTGTGTAGGGATATTACAAGATATGGATTTTTGTGGATATTTTGAATGGGACTGTTTCATTGACTTCATGCTCAGTATTTTTGTCATTTTTATATAAGAAGGTTATTGACTTGTGTATGTTAATTTTGAATCTTACCACTTTGGTGAAAGGGTTTATTAGCTCAGGAGTTTTTTGGTGGAGTATTTAGCACAATATTAAATAGATGTGGAAAGAGTAGATTCCCTTGTCTTATTTGAAATGTAAGAGGGTATGCTTTAAGTTTTTCTCCATTTAGAATAAAATTGTCTATACGTTTATTGTATGTAGCCTTTGTTATTATTATGTCGTGGTATGTCCTCTTCAATACTTTTCTTTCCAGTATTTGTAGCATGAATGGATGTGAAATATTGCCAGAGACATTTGTTTGTCTATTGAGGTGATCATTTGATTTTTTTTCCTTGATTCTACTTTTATGAGATGTATTATGTTCATCAAGGATATTGATCTATAGTATTTTGTTGTTATATCTCTACCTAGTTTTGGTTGTAGTCTAATGATGGCTTCATAGAAGGATAAAGGGAATGTACCATAGAATATATTTTTATGGACTTGCTTTAGTAGCAGTGATTTCAGATCTTTTATGTCAATTTGTTCTTTTCTAGGTGCTTTACATATCTCTCATGTCTTTCATGTCCCTTTCTTATGCTTTTTAAGCATTTTATTTATTTATTTATTTATTTGCAAGCAGAGAGAGAGTATGAAAAAAGAGAGACAAAGAGAATGGGTGTGCCACGAATTTCTCACTGATTTTGACTAATTGATCCAATTACTCTTCACTGGCTCCTCAGCCCGGTACCTTGTCTTTCATTGATCCACTTATTGATGAGGATTTTCATGACACTTCTTGCTTGGCTTACTGTATTTCTCTTTCCATCTTTCCGTTTCGGTTTTCTTTAGGATCTCTCTCTCTGTCGAGTTCCTTCTTGATATCCTGGACTGACTTCTGTTTTCATTTTACTGTTCATGCTTTCTTGAAATTCATTTAGGCACTTATTCGTGTCCTATGAATTTATTCAGGATTTCATTCATGCATTTATCCATGACTTGCTTGAGATTTTTTTCACACATATCTATAATCATTTTTTGAGTTCTTTCATTAGAGTTTCTTCTAAGCAGCTGCTATAGGTGTGTATTACTGTGGTATCTTTAGTTCCTGAAGAAGACATATTGACTTTGATTTTCATGTTACCTGTTTTGCTTTGAGGCCTAACCATCTAGAGATAGTACTTCATCATGCCCCCCAGCACATCCGTGTTAAGCGGGTATTTACAAATGTGGTGGGCGCACACGTCTGGAGTTCGTTTGCAGAGGCTGGAAGCCCTGGCGCGCCCATTCTCTCTCTCTCCCTCTATCTGTCTTTCTCTCTGTGTCTGTCACTCTCAAATAAATAAATAAAAAATTTAAAAAAAAATCCAACTAAGAGAAGCTTGTGTGGGGGGGGAACCATTTATTTGGCTTACAGACTAGAAGGGAAATTCCATGATGGCAGGGGAAATGATGGCATGCGTAGAAGGTGGGCATCTCCTACTGGCCAACATCAGATGGACAACAGCAACAGGACAGTGTGCCAAACACTCACAAGAGGAAGCTGGCTATAACACCCATAAACCTGCCCCGATTATTACACTGCCTCCAGGAGGCTTTAATTTCCAAATTGCCATTGAGGACCTAACAGTCAGAACACCAGAGTTTCTGGGGGACACCTGAATCAAACCACACAGATGGTGTGGGAGGAGTGCCATACCTGAGCTCAGCAATGGCCAATCCACAGGAACCTAGGGCAAAAGAGGCAGCACAGGAAAAAAGCCAGACTTAAGTCACTTGTGGCTGTCTCAAGGGAGCTTTGGAGGAACAGAAGTAGTCATGAGAGATCTGCTGGGCTTGAGGGCTACAGAGATGGCTCAGCAGTTAAGGCACTTGCCTGCAAAGCCTAATGGGTCTGACTCCCTAGTACCTACATAAAGCTGGATGTACGAAGTGGAACATGCATCTGGAGTTAGTTTGCAATGGCTAGAGTCCCTAGCACCCCCATATATATATTTATGCATTCAATCTCTCTCTGTTTCTATTTCCCTCCCCCTCTCTCTCTCCCCTTGTAAGTAAATAAATAAATAAAAGTATTTTTTAAAAAAGAAAGGCTAGAATTGAGCTCAGTAGTGGCTGACACGTAGGAGTGGGAGGGGCGGGGCAGGTAGAGGACTGAGCTGGTCATAGTAAGAAGACATGAACTTACCACTCTCTTTTAAATTATTATTGGAATTAGTTTATATTTAGTTTGTGATCATTGCGCCTCCTATGGATGATCTCTCAATTTGTGCATAATAAAGTTTTGAATTCTATTTTGGAGGATTTAAGTGTCTATTTCTAAATGTCTTGAATTTTTGTTCCTTTATCAAGCTGTGCCTTTCTTAGTCCATTTTCTAATATTTTGTTAAAGACACATGGGAATATCATTTACTTTATATATAGATATTTTACCTATAAATCCTTCTAAAGTCCTATATTGACTTTTACCAAGTATTGTGTTTTAGTTTTCAAAGTAAACAGTTATGCCATTTTGACTTTTCTGTTTTATTTTTCTCTTTTATTGCTTTATTGACATAAGTAGTGGCAACTATAATCCCTCCTATGTTTTTGACTTTAAAGCAAATTCTTTTAACTATTTATTATCAAGCATAATGTCTTTGATGTGAGGTATTTATAGTTCCTTTTTTTTTTCTATTGAAGAAGTTCTCCTATGATACCTGTTTTTAGCAAGTGGCATTCAGGCCTTTGACACAGGCCTTCTGTCCCAGGTACTAAGGATACTGAGGCAGAAGGATCCCAAGTTCAAGGTTGGCTTGAGCTACAGAAAAAAATCAAGGCCAACCTAGGCAATTTAGTGAGAATTTGTCTTAAAACAACAAGTAAACCTTGTGCTGGGGAGATAGCTCAATGATTGTTGCAGTTACCTTTTTGTTGCTGAGACAAACACCCAACCAGAAACAGCCAGCATATGGGAGAAAAGGGTGTATCTCAGGCTTACAGATTCCAGAGGTAGCTTCAGCATGTTGATGAAGATGACTCAGTTCCACATAGCCATAGCAGAGAAAGACAACAGCCAACACCTGCAAGTACCAACGGCTAGAAGTCAAAATTTCTCTCTACACACCTAGTAGGGCTGGACTCAAGATCCACCCCCAGTGACAGACTTCCTTCAGCATGGATCCTCCTGTGAAGACTAAGTAGGAATCTTAATCAAAAACAATACCTGGAGGCATATATTTGAATTCAAACCATCACAGTGGTAAATACTTGTTCATTGTGCATTAGCTGATATGCACAATCACCTATGCCAAAATAAGTGCAAAATTGTAAGATTAGAATGCTCAAAGGGTTTTTTTGTAAATTTATTGTATTTATTTATTTAAGATAAGGGGACTATGACTACACCAGGGCCTGTTGTCACTGCAAGTGAACTCTAGATGCCTGCACCATTTAGTGCATCCAGCTTTACATAGGTACTCGAGAAGCAAGTGTAAGCCATCGGGTTTTACAAGCAAGTACCTTTAACCCTTAAGCCATTTCCTTAGTCCCTAGTTGATCTCATTTCATATCTGAACATGGTGAATTATATGTTTACCAACACTGTACCAACAATAGATTCCTGACATAAAGCTATTTCAGTTTTTATCACTTTATCCCTCAGAATTATTATCACTTTTTGATAGATACAGATTTTACTTGCCAGTAATTTGATTGCATCTATATTCATGAGTATGATTAGCCTGTAATGTTACTACATGTTAGTAGCCTGGTGTCTTAATACAATACTAAATTTATATAAACATCTAAAAATGAATCAGGGAATGTCCTCTTTGATCTCTGGAAGCATTGGTGTATATATGAAATTATTTGGCCTAATAGTGTTGTTAGGATTACCAGAGCAACTGTCTTGGAAGACTTTTTTCATTCTATTTTGTTAATGGTTAAAGGAACATTTCTTTTTGTTTGTATTATTTATCTCTGAGAGACAGAGAATACATGTGCCAGAGCCTCCTGGTGCTGAATACTCCAGATGCATCTGTCTGGTTTTATGTGTGTCCTGGGGAATCAAGCCAAGGCCCTCAGGCTTTGCAGGCAAATGCCTTGAACCACTGAGCCTTCTCTCCCGCCCTAGAGCAGCATTTCTGCTTTGTGTTTCTATTTGATCTTTTATAGAAGGTATATTTTCTCATAATTGTATATGTTAGGAAAAAATTTTAGATTATTCTACAGAATCCTTCAAAATACCATTTTCTTATTTTTAAAGCTCTCTTTTCTGACCTTTCTCAGTCCTTTAATCATTCTTCTTTTGTGCTTTTTCTTCCTGATTGCCCCCACCAAATTTTAGCTCATCTCACTGCACTTTTCAAAGATCTATTCTTTTTAAAGATCTATTAACTTTGCTGATCCTTATCCTGTCAGCTCTACTCCATTAATATATGCACTTCTATTCATTATCTTCTTCATTCTGATTTTTGGTGTTAATTTTATCATTCTACTTCCCAAGATAAATGTTTGGCGCACTAATCTTCAGCCTTTCTTGTTTTCTAACATAACAACTTAAGATTATAAATTTCTGTTTCATTTGTACTCAGTAGCATACTTCAAATTGTCATCAGCAGTACTTCCAATTATGTTGAAATAACTCCTAAGTTTTTGTATAATTTTTTAGTTATTTATTTCTACTTTAAAAAAGTGTTTTTGAGCCTTTCACGGTCAGAATGTGGGCAGACCAAGGCAGTCTGGAATGGAAACTGGACCTGAGGAGATAAATAACCCAGCACACTCTGCCCTGGGCCCCAGCTGAAATTCAGCTGAAACCTGAATTGGGGAAATGAGCAAGAATGCTACTTTTTAGTTAAGCTAATATCAGCACAAGGGTGATAGAGAAAGATACTGAGGACACTCAACACCTACCAAACCAGAGATCCAGATGCTTCTAAGTGACTATCATCCCTGGCTACTGGCATAAACTTTGACCATAATGCTGACATTGAGTAATAGAATAAATCTGTAACATTTTACAAATATTAACTAATACTTGTAACTACTACAAGGGTTAAAGGATATATTTCCTATGTATTAATACTACTTGCACTTTTAGTTAGAGAAGCTTCTTTTTACAGATGGCACTGACCACTAGGGTAACTTAAAACTCATTCAAGTCCTGAGAAGAGATAGTAATAGAAGTGAGGGATATTTATAACACCTTCCAAGGCTCAGGAACCATTGTAGAAGAAGTGTCAGAAAGAATGTAAGAGCCAAAAGGAAGGGACAAGTGCTTTGCAATATTGTCTTCCAGACACAAAGTGGCCATGGTATTCATGATCTCATAGTGGCTGACACCACCTGCAAAAGACCTGTACAATATGAGGAGGAAAAATATGCCATCAAAATAGAAAAGAGGCCAGTTGGAAAAAAGAAAATATTCAATGGAGACGGGATTCCAGAGAGGGGGGAATAGAGATTGGTGGAGGGGATTATAACCATGGTATATTGTCAATATGCACAGAAATTGTCAATATAAAGTTAAAAGGAAAAAGTTACTATTATCATTCAAATGTCATAGCTGGGGTCATTTGAAGCAAGAGAAGATAAATACATTGCCCAAGGAGAGAAGGGCACTTAAGTAGTGATCCAGGGATTTGAACCCAAGTAGTCTGGCTCTTCTGAACCTCATCTTAAACATTACTCCATGGTCTTCCTGCGAGTCTTTTCCTGCACTACTCAGAATGTATCTCTTCCTTGTCTGAGCACCCATGGAACCTCATTTGTCCTGCTACTCTAGAACCTAAAGGAGACTGCTCTTCCTATGGGCTACCTCAATATGTCTCCTCCACAAATCATAAGTTCCAAAGGGGTACAGATTATTCTTGTGGTATCAGTTCTGAGAACCACCTGCAGGGTTTCACAAAAAGTATATTAAATAGCAGAGAAAGTAGACCCACTTGTCTTGTTCCAAATCTTTGTGGAATAGTGTTGACTATAGGTTTGTCATCTATAACCTTTATTATATTAAGATATGTGCCCTCTATCACTAGTCTCTCTAGGGTTTTTATCATGAAGTGATATTAGATTTTTTCAAACTGTCTACATTAACTAAGATGATCATGTGATTTTTGTCTTTGACTGTCCATATGTGATGTACTAAATTTAATGATTTATTATTCATACATCTGTTGATGGTAGCCAATATGTTCAAGGTGCATAATAATTTTGATATGTTCTTAAATTCATTTTTCATAAATTTTACTGAGAATTTTTGCATCTATGTTTACCAGGGATTTTAGCCTATTGTTTACTTTTTGTGGGATTTACATATGGTTTTGGTGTTAAGGTAATACTGCTTTATAAAGGGAGTTAAGAAGTTCTCTTTCCTTTTCTAATTTTATGAAACAATTTGGGAGGCATTGGTTTCACTTATTCCTTTTTAATATTTTCAATTGTTTATTTTTTTATTTGTGTGCATATTTGTGTGAGAGATTGGCCTAGAATTCATGTGAAGGTTAGAAATCACCTTTTGAGTTGATCCTTGCTTGTCCACCTCACAATCTGAAATCTCACTCTGCTGTCCTTTACTGTTTGCCACAAGCTTCTGAGCTTTGGGGAAAATCTGCCTATCTCTGCCACACATCCCAATGTCAGCATCAGCATGCCTGGATTACAGAACTCCAGTTTTTATATGTGATACAGGGATTGACCTTAGGTAATACAGTTTGATTGGCAAGTGTCTTATCCTCTGAGTCATCTCCCCTGTTCCAGTTTCAGTTGTTCCCTGAAGGTCTTATATAATTCTTTACTGAATCCATTAGGATTTCAAGTTTTTATTGACTGGGAGATTTTTTTTATTGCCACTTGTTGGAATCACATTCTTGTTGCTGGCAGGAAACAACTGATCAAGAGCAACTTGTGGAAGAAAAGGGTTATTTTGGCTTGCACTCAAGGGGAAGCTCCATGATGGCAGGGGAAAATGATGACATGATCAGAGGGTGGATATAACCTCCTGGCCAACATCTGGACAGCAGCAGGAGAGTGTGCCAAACACTGGCAAGGGAAAGCTGGCTATAAAACCCATAAGCTCTCCTCCAACAATACAGTACCTACAGGAGGCTTCAATATCCAAATTGCCACTAGCTGGGGACCTAGGCATTCAGTACACATAAGTTTATGTGGGGCACCTGAATCAAACCACTACACCATTTTCATCTTATTGCTTGCTATTAATCTGCTTAAATCATTTATCTCATTTTGGCGTGAATTTAGTAGGTCATGTGCATCTAGAAACTCCTCAGTCCCTTTTACATTTTCCAGTTTGGTGTAATACTGGTTTTTAAAATATGTCCTTTATGATTTTTCTCAGTTTCACTGATACCTGTTGTAATGTCCCCTTTTACATTTCTACTTTTATTGTTCTGAATCTTCTCAGTCTTCTTTCTAGAAGTTCATCATATTAATTATCTTTTCAAAGAACAACTCTTTGTTTCATTCTGGTATTTTTGTCATCATAATTGTTGTTAATATTTTATTGACTTCTGCCCTGATCTTACTTCTTTTCCTATAGTACTTTTGGTTTTGGTTTGTTCTTGCTTTTCTAAGGCCTTCAAATGCATCATTGAATTTTTTATTTGAGGTCTCTGTAATGGAGGCACATAGAGATATAAACTTCCTTCCAAAGATATCATTGTATCACATATGTTTTGCTTTCATTTTCATCCAATTATAGGAACTTTTTTATTTTGTTATTGATTTCTTCAGTGACACAATTAATTTTCAGTAGCACGGTGTTTAACATTTATGTGTTTGTTTATTTCCTGTACTTTTTCTTACTGTTGATTCCTAGATTTGTGGTCATAGAGAATACAAGAAGTTAGTTATTTCAGTTTTCCTCTGCTTTCTGAGACTTGTATGTCTTAATATGTGATCCATTTCAGAGAAAGTTTCATGGGCTTCTAAGAAGAATCTGTATTCTGTAGTGTTTGTATAGACTGTTCTGAAAATGTGTATTAGATCCATTTGATCTAGTTTATCGTTTAACTTCAATGTCTCTCTGCTTATGTTTTTATCCAGATGTCTGTTAATGATGGTGGGATATTAAAATCACCCAATGTTATTGTGTTGGGATATATCTCTGGCTTTGTATCTAGTAGATTTTACAAATTTAGGTCCACCTGTGTTTGGTGCATATATGTTTATAATTGTAAAGTCTTCTTGATGGATTGTTCCCTTTTCTGAATAAAGTGACCTGCTTTATATCTTGTGATTAGTTTTAGTTTGATGTCTATTATTTTTCAGATATTAGAATTGCAATACCTTCTTGTTTCCTGTTTCCACTTTCTTGGAATATCTTTTTCCATCATTTTATCCTAAGGCCATCAGTCTTTGATGGTGAGGAGAGTTTGAAGACAGCAAAAAGATGAAACCTGAGTTCTGATACAGTCTGTTAGTCTATATTTTGATAGGATAATTTAGTCCATTAATATTCAGAGTGATTATTAAAAACTGTGAGTTAGAGCTGGAGAGATGGCTTAGCAGTGAAGCACTTGCCGGTGAAGCCTAAGGACTCCGGTTCAAGGCTTGATTTCCCAGGTCCCACATTAGCCATATGCACAAGGGGGCACACATGCCTGGAGTTTGTGTGCAGTGGCTGGAGGCCCTGACATGCCCATTCTCTCTCTCTCTCTCTCTCTCTCTCTCTCTCTCTCTCTCTCTCCTTGCCTCTTTCTCAGTCTGTCACTTTCCAATAAATAAATAAGAATAAACAAATTTTTTAAAAAAAAACTATAAGTTAATCCTTGCTAGGTGGATTATTTTGTAGTGCTTGTTGTTCATTTGCTGAATAACTATTGTAACATTTATATTTTATGCTCCATAGCCTATTGAATGTGATCTTTCTTCTCTTGCAGTGCAATATATTCTGTCCAGTATCTTCCTTTAGTCTGCTTTCATCATGGAAACTTTTTCTTTCTCCTTCTACTACATGAGATAATGAGTCAGAGTGCAATAAGTTGGATTGGCAGCTATAGTGTTTCAGAACTTGAATTACATCATTCTAAACCATTCTCATTCTTAGAATTTTCATTGAGAAATCACCTGTTATTCTGATGATCTTGCCTTTATCTGTGACTTAATGTCTCTCTCCATGGTTTTTAGTAGCTTTTAGTTGTTCTCTGTATTTAGTATTTTGACTAATAAGATGTGAGGAGTTTCTTCTCTGGTACTGTATATTTGGTATTCTGTATACATGTTCTACCTACATGGGCATCTCCCTAGATTTGGGAAATTTTCTTCGATAACTATTGAAAATACTTTCTATGCTATGTGCCTGAATTTATTTTCCTTCTATGCTTATTATTCAAACATTTTGTCTTTTTATGATGCCCCACGTATCTTATGTTTCATTCACACTTTTATGAAACTTCTCACTAGTTTTGACTATATGATCCAATCCTTTTACCTTGTCTTTCAGGTGCAAATGATCTGTCCTCTACTTGACCTTTTCTATTGGAGTACTGCTCCATGGATATTTTAATTTGACTTATTATATTTTTCATTTGCAACTTTATTTCAGTTTGGTTTTTCTTCAGAATTTCTAACAATTGAATTCCATTTGTATACCTTGGCTTGATTTACCCATTCCATTTACTATTTGTTTGTATTCTTTTGGAATTTATTTAGGCATTCATCCATATCCTGTTTGAATTTGTGAAGTATTTCATTCATATGTTCATCTGTGCCTTGAGTTCTTCATAAATATTTATAATCATTTTTCTGAGTTCTTTGTCTGGAATCTTCTCTAAGTAACTTTAATGGAAGGAAGGCTTCTACTATGAGATTCGTACTTTAGGAGGGAGGCACACTAGCTTGTTTTTTTTATGTTACCTGTTTTGTGTTGATATTTGTGATTTGTGTTGAGATTTGTTGGAGATAATTGTGTTTATTGTATTGGACAGGTTGTTCTGACACCCCATGCCAAAGATTTGGAAATGTGTTTGGTATTTCTTTGTTTTTGCCTGTATTTGTTTGCCAGTATCCTCTGTTTGTGATGCTTCGTGTGTGGAGTAGGCTAAGTGACCTCACTTTGACTGCGGGCCCAATCTCATGCATAGAACTCTGGCTCCAATTATGGAAAGGGGATGGAACAGGGCACTAGGAGCAAGTTGCAGTGACAAATTCGCATGCAGCACCCTAGATCCAATGATAGAAACTGTCTGGTAAAGAGAAGGGAGAGGATTCTGGAGGCAAGCTACTATGCCCAAGCTCATACACAGAACCCTGGCTCTAATGGTGTGAAGATCTGTCCCCCAAGAAGGCGTTGTATATTATTTTGTATGTCTTATGTACCACCGTTTCTTTATCGAGTCTTCTGATGGGAATCTAGGCTGATTGCATAACTTGGATATTTTGGATCATGTCACAATAAACAGGGATATTCCAACTATCTCTATTGTGTGCTAAATTTGATTCCTTTAGATATATAGCCAGAAATGATGTACTTGGATCATTGTAGTTCAACTTTTAGATTTCAGGGCACCTTCATGCTGATTTTCAGAGTGGCTGAAATTTGAATTTCCACCAAATGTTGCATTCTCATTAGCATTTGTTGTTTTTGTTATCTTGATGATGACAATATTGACTGTGGTGAGATGAAGTCTCAATGTAGTTTTGATTTGCATTTCTCTTATGCAAATCAAAGTGTGCTGACATTGTGAGTGAGGCTGAACACTTTTTAAAAATCTATTTATTTGCCATTAGAACTTCTTCATTTCAGAAATAGCTGTTCAGTTTACTTGTCCATTTATTGTTTAGAGTATTTATTCTTTTATTTTTTTAAAGAACTTTATATATTAGATATTAATATATTCTTTTTTTTTAATTTTTTTTTAATTTATTTGTTTGAGAGCGACAGACACAGAGAGAAAGACAGATAGAGGGAGAGAGAGAGAATGGGCGCGCCAGGGCTTCCAGCCTCTGCAAATGAACTCCAGACGCGTGCGCCCCCTTGTGCATCTGGCTAACGTGGGACCTGGGGAACCGAGCCTCGAACCGGGGTCCTTAGGCTTCATAGGCAAGCGCTTAACCGCTAAGCCATCTCTCCAGCCCTAGATATTAATATATTCTTTATATATAAGAT
Organism: Jaculus jaculus; assembly: GCF_020740685.1. Classification (NCBI taxonomy): domain Eukaryota; kingdom Metazoa; phylum Chordata; class Mammalia; order Rodentia; family Dipodidae; genus Jaculus; species Jaculus jaculus. Next base: position 65,538,099 of record NC_059102.1, read on the forward strand.
GTTAATGATTTTTGGGAGAACAAATATCTTCTGTCTTGCAGGTAGTCTTTTTTTTTCTTTTTTAAATTTAATTTATTAGTTTTCTTTTCAGTAAATACAGGCAATTTGGTACCATTATTTAGGCTCATCTGTGACCTACCCCCTCCCATTAGACCCTCCTAGTTGATGTAAATGGGTCGTGCATTGTGGAGTTAGTCCCCAGATATTGGTATGATAAATGTCTCTGCAAATCATGACCCAACATGTGACTCTGACATTCTTTCCGCCCCCTGTTCCACAAAATTTCCCTGAGCCATGTTGGGTTCATTTTTGGTCTGCTTCAGTGCTGAGGTGTTGGGGGCCTCTGAGGCTCTGGCTCTCTGATTTGGTAGGAGTTGATTTTTCTCTGCGTTGGTCTCCTTCTCCTTTGTGCTGGTATCTGGTTCACAGGAAAACATCACCCTTGCTTATTTTGCCAGTTGTCCTTAGTATCAGTTGGGCCCCTTTTGAGGTATGTTGGGGCAGCTCACTTCTTAGGATCTGCATCTATCTGGAAAAGAGAAGCAGATTCTCCAACGGAGAGTAAGTTAGCACCCGGAAAATTGAGATAACACTTACTTTTCTAATAGAGAGTATGATAGGTGTAGGCCCTCTTATACCCCGTGATTGATGGTAGCTTGATATTGTAGAGTGGGCTTGTGTTTGGGTATGGTTCTGACTTGTTTCCCAGCTCCAGCTATTGGTCTAGTAGCATTGAGTGGATCAGTTAGCCAAATCAAGAGCAGTTGGTTCCTCACCATGGCTGTGTACCACTATTGCACTTGTGTGGGCATCACATCCGGTTATTTGTCATTTCCCCCAGTCGCCTATGTAGCACCTTCTGGCACTAGACACGCTGACTGTCTGGGGACTGACTCTCTCCTGGCTTCCAGCTATGTCATTCCATTTTACGCATCAGCTGCGTATGGAGTCTTCAGCAATAGGGTCTTACCGCTGGCCTTTGGTGGGTCATCAAGTACTCTGACAGAAGTCTGTCATTGTTTTGGGAAACCTTGTAGGTTTCTCTGATCAAAAGCTCATTGTGGATGGTAGGCCCAAGCTGGTAGTGGGGGTTACAGGTCAGTGTCCACTAAGAAATTGAGGAAAAAGATAACTAATATACAAGAGTTAGAGAGGAGAGAGAGAGAGGAGAGAGGGGGAGAGGGAGGGAGGGAAGATGTAGGAGATTTAGGTCAGTCTTGATCCTACCCTCTCCAGTGTCTTGTGGTTCAGGTGTTTCCTGTAAGGGTCTAGTGAAGGTTCAGCCATTTGGTCTGTCTTTTAGGAAGTAGAATTTTATGGTACCATTGCCGTTTGGGTCCGGATTACTGTTTTCCACCCTTCGATTCCCTCCCCGCCCTCCCATCCATCTTATTGTCTAGTCCATGAGGTGCTTGCTGGGTATGTAAGGCATCTTGGGCAGATTCAGGTTAGGTGTTGCAGATGAGTGAGAGTATGTGTCGATTTTTTTCTGTGATTGGGTAAGTTCACTGAGAATGATCTGTCCCAGGTTCAACCATTTTTCCTCAAATTTCTTTATGTCGTTTTTTCTTAGTGCTGTATAGAATTCCATTGTGTAGATATACCACATCTTTGTTATCTATTCTTCTAATGATGGACATCTGGGTTGATTCCAGCTTTTAGCTATTACGAATTGAGCCGCTGCAAACATGGTTGAGCAAATCTCTCTGGCTTTTGGTTTGAAGGTTTTAGGGTAGATGCCCAGTAATGGTATAACTGGGTCTGTTGGTATTTTTATAGTCAGCTTTTTCAGGAGTCTCCATATTGCTTTCCAAAGTGGTTGTACCATCCTGCATTCCCACCAACAGTGAATGAGTGTCAGCAGGTAGTCTTTTCATTGTGGTAATTATTTCCATGCAAAAGCATTTCAATTAGTGCATTCTCATTAGCCAATGCTTGCTATTGTTTTCTGAGCTACTAGCATCCTATTTAGAAAGCCAATGCCTAGGCCTACAAAAGTGTCACTCCCCATTTTTTTTTTTTTTTTTTTTCCTCTAGTGGTTTCAAGGTTTCAGATTAACCTTAAGGTCTTTGGTCCACTTTGGTTGATTTTTGTAGAAGGTATGAGATTGGAATCGAGTTTTATTTTTCTATGAGTGGTTATACAGTTTTTCTAACACCAAGTGTTAAAGAAGTTATCTTTTCTGCAATGTAAATTTTTCAAGTTTTCTTAAAATTCAGATTGCTGCAGTTGCAACAGTTTATTTCTGGGCTCTCTAGTTTATTCTGTTGTTTCATATGTCTGTTTTATGCCAGAACTAAGCTTTTTGCAACTGGCCTAACAGTATAATTTAAAAGAAGGTATGATCACACATCGCTCTTTTTGCTCAGGATTGCTTTGCCTATTAGTGATTTCCTTTACAGACATGGTATCATGTAGCCCAGGCAGACCTTGAACTCACTGCCACTGAGGATGACCATGAACTTCTGATTTTCCTGCCTCCACCTCTTCAGTGCTTAGAGACATGTGCCACTGTGCTTGGCTTAATCTTTTGTGCTTTAATGTCAAATTTGGAATTTTTTCTTTTTTCTATTTCTGTGAAGAATGCCATTGAATTTTGGTATGAATTAAATTTGCCTTGGAATTTTTAGATTACTTTTTGTAATATAGCCATTTAAATGATATTAATTGTGACAAACCAAGCACATGGGTGTCTTCCTGTCTTCTCCAATTTCTTTCTTCAGGTTTCCAAAATTTTCATTGTAGATGTTCTTGGTTATTTCCAGTTTTTTTATATTATTTTAACTTTATGTTTTCTTTATTTATTAATATATTTGATATTTATAAAAATATCATTTATAGAATTTATAGAAAATATTATATCAGTGGTTTGATATGGAAGAGCTCCTGAATTTTGTGCTCTGTCATACACTACTACTCTGCTGAAAGTCTTCATCAGGCCAGGAAGTCTTCTCATGTAGTCTAAGGGCCATTTAATTACAGATTTCAATCATTGTAAATTAGAAGACTCTGACATCTTTCTCTACAATGTGTATTCTTTTTGTTCCTCTTGCCTGTTTGCTCTGGATAAGGATTCAAGCACTGCATTGGAAAATAAAACTGGTCAAAGATAACCTTGCCTCTTTTCTGGCTTTAGAAAATATGTTTTCAGTTTTTCCCCATTCAATATGATATAGTGCACAGGCTTGTCATGTATAGCTTTCATTATGTGGAAGTATAATGCTTCTGTTGCAGGCAACTCTACACTGCTGGGATCAACTTCCAACAAGACACAGTTGATGGGAGGCAGGGATTTATTTCAAGCTTACAGATCTAGGGGAAGTTCCCACAATGGCAGAAGAAGTGGACCCCTTTCACAGATCCAAGCAGAAAGAAACCAACAGCCAGCATCACAAACATGAACAGCCAGAACTCAAACTGTTATCTTCACACCTTTCAACTGGAATCAAGATCAGCCTCCAAACACAACTTAAGGCTATACCCCAGGACCATTGCCCAGTGACACCTTCACCATCCAGGCAGCTGCAGACACAAGTTACAGGTTTATATTTTAATAAAACACCTGTGTCTGTGGGGCCATACATTTACACTACCAAATTCAAACTACCACAGCTTCCATTCTTATGTTACTCGGGGGATTTATCATGATGTTCAGTCTTATCAAGGGCTTTTTCTATATCTGTTAGGATGGTTATATATTTCCCTTACTTTTTCATATGTCCTATATTGTATTTAGTGATTTGTGAACCACCCATGCAGCCCTGCAATGAAACCAAATTATCATAGTGCTTTTTAAATGTGCTTTAAATTCAGCTCATTGATCTTTTGTATAATTCTATGATTTTCTCTTTCATTCATTTTTCACTGTAATCTGTATTATTTCTTTTCATGTGCTAATTTTTACTTTGGCTTATGTGACTTCTCAAGGTCTTGAGGTGCATGACTAAGTTATTTTTTTGAAGCATCACCGACAATATAATGTAGATACTCATGGTAAAATTTTCTATTTTAAGATAAGCTCAATTGATTTCCACAGGTTCTTTGAAAAACTATGTTTTTATTTTCATTAAATTCTAGATTTTAAATTTTATTCCTGATATCCTCAATACATGGTGATCATGCATATGTTTGTATCTTGTATATTTTCTGTATATGTTCATTTCTAGTTTTATGCCATTATTTTCTAATAAGATACAAAAATTATTTAATTTTTTCTATATATGTGAATACTTGCTTTGTGTCCAAAATTTTAATCTATTTTAGAGAAAGTACCATGGCCTTTCCTTGTGGTGGGTTAGTGAGGTATGGTTTCACTAAATCCCAGACTGGACTTGAGCTCACAATGATCCTCCTGTCTCAACTTCCTGCATTCTGGGATTATTATAAGCCATGCCAAGCTATTTTTTAAAGGTCAGAATAATGTATATTCTTAGTATAATAATCTGTTTATCTTTGTTATGTGCATTTGGCCTGTGATACAGGTCAGCTCTAAAGTTTGTTGGCTTTTTTTGTCTAAATGATACACCTATTGATAAGAGTGGAATAATGAAGGTGCTTCTTGTTATTGTATTTGGAAATGTCTGTCTCCTTATGTCTAGTATCATTTTTTATGAAATTTTTATACCAAAGTTTGGTGAATATACACTTTTAATTGTTATTTCTTTTGATATGTATTTCCTTTATTAATACACAGTAACTTTGTATTTTCTAATTTTGACTTTAACTTAACTTTGTCAGAATGAATGTAATAGGCTTCAGATTCAGTTTTCTTGGAATATCATTGACTATCAATCCTTTCATTTTAAGTCTGTTTATGATGTCTTTGCCAGTGGGGTGAATTTCTGGACAATAGTTTGGATTTGTTTTCATTCCAATCAACCAGTGTTACTTTTTTGGTTACAGTGATATGTTTATTCACATTTTTAATTATTATAAGGAATATACCAATTCCCAGCGTTTTAAAGTACATTGCATATCCCATGATCTTTTCTTACTCCATTATTCATCTATAGGTTTCTTACTCAGCTGATCATGTTAATGTTCTTTATTAATACTCATTTATCTACACTTCTAGTGAGATTTATTCTTTCCTGAGCTGGCATGTTTGCATATATCTATCTCCTTCTTCTGTATATTGTTTTCCTTCAATTGCCTTGTACAATGGTGGGAATTTTGTTTTGAGTTGTTATAGCATATGCCATAATTTACTGTGGATAGTCTTTATTCTTCTTTGATTTTAAATTATAACGTTGCTGGACATAGTCATCTCAGTTGACAATTATGTTCTTTCAGGGTTTGGGATATACTTTTGCATGTTCTCTTTGGGATTCCTGCTGAAAATTGGCTTGATGCAAGTACAGATTGATTTGTGGTTTTTTATTTATTATTTTTATTTTTATTTATTTATTTGAGAGAGACAGACAGAGAGAGAAAGAGGCAGAGAGAGGGAGAGAATGTGTGTGCCAGGGCCTCCAACCACTGCAAATGAACTCCAGATGCATGGACCCCCTTGTGCATCTGGATAATGTGGGTCCTGGGGAATTGAGCCTCGAACCGGGATCCTTAGGCTTCACAGGCAAGCACTTAACTGCTAAGCCATCTTTCCAGCCCTGATTTGTGTTTTTTAAGAAACTTGGCACTCCTCTCTGCTGCTTTCAGAATTCTTTGTGCTGTATTCTGTGACATGATGACTCTAACATGACATGGAGACTTCTTTACAGACAATTTAGGATTGCTTATGTATATTGCAATTGGATGTCCATATCTTCCCCTAGATTTGGGGAGGCTTCTTCAGCTGTTTCTCTGATGATTTCATATATATTTACTCTATACCTTAGTACCCCTTTTTATATGTTATAAATGCATAAGTTTGGTTTCTTATTTAGCTTCAGTAGTCTTAGAAATTGTGATCTTGCCAGGCATGGTGGCTCACATCTTTCATCTCTTTACTCAGGAAAATTTCCATGCATTAGAGAGAAGGCTAGATTAGAGTAAGACTGTATGTTGAAAAGTAAAAAAGTTGTAATAACATCTCTGGAGGCATTACCATACCTGATCTAAAGCTATATTACAAAGCCATAGTAATAAAAACAGCATGGTACTGTCATAAAAACAGGAGTATAGACCAATGGAATAAAATTGAGGACCCGGACTATGGGTCAAGGAACTACAGCTACTTGATATTTGGCAAAGGCCCTAACAATATAGGCTGGAAAAAAGACAGCATCTTCAACAAATGGTGCTGGACAAACTGGATAACCATATGCAAGAAATTGAAACTTGTTTCACACATTTTGCCATGCACTACACTCAAGTCCAAATGGATCAAAGACCTCAATATAAGACCAGAAACTCAGCTACTACTGTAAGAAAATATAGGAGGAACATTCCATGATCTAAGAATGGGAAAAGACTTCCTGAACAAAACTCCAGTAGCAGAGGACCTTAAACAATCACTCAACCAATGGGATCTTATGAAGCTGAAAAGTTTCGTCACAGACAAATATACAATAAGCAGAGCCAAAAGATTACCCAGAGAATGGGAGAAAATATTTGCTGACTATCCAACTGACAGAGACCTAATCTCTAATATCTACAAAGAACTCAAGAACCTATACAATAAAAAGTCAAACAACCCACTCCCAAAATGGGGAAAAGAACTGGACAGGCAGTTTACAGAGGAAGAAATACAAATTGCAAACACACACTTAAGAAAATGTTCATCATCCCTAATCATTAGGGAAATGCAAATTAAAACATCAATGAGATTCCACCTTACCCAGTAAGGATAGTAAACATGAAAAAATCAAATGAAAATAACTGCTGGTGAGGATGTGGAGAAACAGAAACCCTCATCCACTGTTGGTGGGAATGTAAGATGGTACAACCACTTTGGAAAGCAATATGGAAACTCCTGCAAAAGCTTACTATAGAGTTACCAACATATTCAGTTATTCCCTTACTGGGAATGTACCCTAGAAGCTCCATGTCTCAGTTCAGAGAGATTTGCTCAACCATGTTTACCGCTGCTCAATTAGTAATAGCTAAGAGTAGGAATCAATCCAGATATACATCATTAGATGAATGAATAACTAAGATATGGTATATCTACACAAAGGAATTCTACACAGCAGTAAGAAAAAAACGACACAATGAACTTTGAAGAACCTGGACCAGATCATTCTCAGTGAACTCACCAAATCAAAGAAAAATAATTGCTGCATAGTCTCACTCATCTACAGCTCCTAACCTGAATCTACACAAATTGCCAACATACCTAATTTCTTATTTTTTCTTTATTTACTGTAGAGTGTAGTGATTCATCAGACTTGTCTTTGGGAACCAAAGATATATACTCTGCTTGATAGAGCCTGTTGGTTCTATTCATTGAGAATTTTATTTATTGAAATTTCCTTTTCTAAGTTTTCCACTTATTTTCAGGATGTCTTTCTTTGTTTTATTTTTTATCCATATCTTGAAATTATTTTATCTTTTATTTTATTTTATTTTTTATTTATTTAATCTTTTTCTTCAAAACCATTTTTTAAATTTTTATTAGCATTTCCCATGATTATAAAAAACATATCCCATGGTAATTCCCACACACACACACACTTTTCCCTTTGAAATTCCATTCTCCATCATATTACCTCCCCATCTCAATCATTCTACTTACATATATACAATATCAACCTATTAAGTACCGTCCTCCTTTCCTTTCTCTTCCCTTTATGTCTCCTTTCTAACTTACTGGCCTCTGCTACTAATTATTTTCATTCTCACGCAGAAGCCCAATCATCTGTAGCTAGGATCCACATATGAGAGAGAACATGTGGTGCTTGGCTTTCTGGGCCTGGGTTACCTCACTTAGCATAATCCTTTCCAGGTCCATCCATTTTTCTGCAAATTTCATAACTTCATTTTTCTTTACCCCTGAGTAGAACTCCATTGTATAAATGTGCCACATCTTCATTATCCAATCATCAGTTCAGGGATATCTGGGCTGGTTCCATTTCCCAGCTATTATAAATTGAGCAGCAATAAACATGGTTGAGCACATACTTCTAAGGAAATGAGATGATTCCTTCAGATATATGCCTAGGAGTGCTATAGCTGGGTCATATGGTAGATCAGTCTTTAGCTGTTTTAGTAACCTCCACACTATTTTCCAGAATGGCTGGACCACATTGCATTCCCACCAGTAGTGCAGAAGTGTTCCTCTTTTTCCACATCCCCACCAACATTTATGATCATTTGTTTGCATGATGGTGGCCAATCTGACAGGAGTGAGATGGAATCTCACTTTTAAAAGTTTTAATCTGAATTTCCCTGATAACTAATGATGTAGAACATTTTTTTAGATGCTTATATGCCATTAGTATTTCTTCCTTTGAGAATGCTCTATTTAGCTCCATAGCCCATTTTTTGATTGGCTTATTTGATTCCTTATTATTTAACTTTTTGAGTTCTTTGTATATCCTAGATATTACTCTTCTATCAGATATATAGCTGGCAAGGATTTTTTTCCCATTCTGTAGGTTGCCTCTTTGCTTTTTTCACTGTGCCCTTTGCAGAGCAAAATCTTTGTAATCTCATGAGGTCCCAGTGATTAATCTGTGGTTTTATTGCCTGAGCAATTGGGGTTGTGCCTTACCTCTTGCAGTTGTGCATTTGGATTGTCTTTGAAGTCACTGATCATTTTAAATTTAGCATTTTAAACTCTGTCACTTCATACACTTTAATGTGTTTGGATTCAGGTACTGAAGTTTGGGGCTTTTGAAGGCTTCAGATTGCATTTTTTTCATGTTTCTTGTGTTTCTATGTTGTGATTTGTTCACCTCCTAGGATTGACATCTCTTCTAATTTTATGTGAGGGTCTTCTTTATGACCAGCATTCTCATTTGGGCACAATCACTAGTAACACTCACACATAAGAAGACAAACCATTTTAATGAATCAAACGACATGCAGAAATGCCATTAAAAGTTAAAGGCAACTATTATACTACCAATAGTCACAGAAAAGAAATATGCAAAAATAATAGAGAATAAACTATGATATTAAGATTTAATTAAAATAAAAGCCATAATATGGCTAGGAATATGGTTCACTAGATAAAGTACTTGCTGCACAAGCATAAGTACCTGAGTTCAGATCCTAAGACTCCAAGGAAAGGCAAACACTGTTATTATAGCATCTGTGTTTTCAATGCACCTAGGATGAGAAGAGAGACAGAGAAGGAGAATTACCTGGGAGCTCTTGGGTCACCTAGCCTGGTGAATGCAGCACAGTGAACAATGAGGGCTTCTACTCAAACAAGATGGAAAGTGAAGACCAACCTGAAAATTGTCCTCTAACCTCCACATGCTTGCTATGATACCTGCATGCCCAAACACACACACACACACACACACACACACACACACACACACACACACACAGTATTAATAACAGAAGTATGAAATTAAAAAAAGGGTGCAGGGAAGTAGAAAATGGAAGGAAGAATATTATAGAAAGAAATGCAAAAGACTTCTGGTTAAGATGGCAGCATAAGTACCACACCAAAGCAGCCTAGGGAGGAAAAAGCCAAAAAAAAAAAAAAAAAAAAAAACAGAAAAATACATACTTTTACTAAAAAGTGAGGTGTATAGGAAATTGAAACAGCAGGGGAGAAATAGGAGAGATCCAGAACATTCAGAGGCCACACGGGCCAACAGAAGCACCTCCGTTGGAGCAGGTCTGCATGCCAGACTGTAGTGGTGGCGCTCACCTGAGCCTCAGGAAAAGCCAGGCAAGGGGAATTTTCCACTCACACTGGAGCTCTCCACAAACTCGAGAAACACAAAGGGAGAGCAGCAGTGAACAACGGAGGAGATCACAAGGTAGTAGAATGTGTGGAACAGTGGAAAACTAGAGCAGCATCGGCTCCCTCCCCTTCTCCACCATCAGTGCCCAGTCCTGGGGAACAGCTCAGTGGTATAGGGACCTAGCCACACCTACTTGAACTGACAGAGCACCAAAGAGGGACCCAATCAAGAGCACAACTGAGAGCAAAATCATCCCAAAAGGTAATTGGGATTACACCAGGTCAGTATCGACCTAGTAAAAGTGGTATATAAGCCAGAACCAGATGTGCTAATTGCACCTTCCATATCAGGATAAATTATATATTAAATAAGATGGATGGTCAAATTGGCAGTTCTTTAATAAGCTGTATTTTAGGCTTATTATTTGTTGCTTCTTGAACTATAGTGGCTTTGTTACTCTTCTGTTACACATTAGGGAATGGTCTCACCTGGTCACAAGCTGACTTGGAACCCTCTACAGACCAGAAATCTTAACCACCTTGTTGTTAGGATTAAGGGAGTGGGTGAGGCACCACACAGCCTAAGAGACAGACAGAGGGCCTAGTAGTCATAATACTTACTCTTGCATAAATACAATGTGGTATTGTGCACTGAATGTGTACAATGTATAGTTAAATTTTAGAATATGCCTGTATTTTGTTCCACTTAACCTACTTGATTAATCTCATAGAAGGCACATCCAACACCAAAAGGCACTTTTGTAGATACTCTGAGAGTCTTCAGAGCCACACCTAGCTCTTAAGCTCATACCTAAAAGGTATATAACATCAGATTGATTGATACATCTAATAATACCCAGCTAACTGGAAAATCCAATCATTAAACAATCCAAGATGAAAAAATATATACATTATAACACAAGAAAAACCAAAATCAAGACAATATAAATCCACAAAAAAGTATTAATGCACCAGAAATGACCTCCAGTGAGAATGAGTTATAGGAAATGCCTGAGAAAGATTTCAAAAGAATGATTATAAATAAGTTCAAAGAACTCACAGAAAAAATCAAAGGAAGCAAAGAAGACACAGGATGCCAATTTAATCAAATAAACAGGTCAATACTAGACACAAATAAGGAAATAGAAACAATAAAGAAAAAATAGTCAGAATTACTAGCAATAAAGAACACAGTTAATGAAATAAAAAAACTCTGTAGAAAATCTCCAGTAGAATGGATGAAGGAGAGGACAGAATATCTAAGCTAGAAGACCAGGTGGCAAATCTAATACATTCAAACAAAGAAAAAGACCAACTTATAGAAAAGTATGAGTGGGAATTTCAAGATATTCAGGACACTATGAAAAGATCAAATATAAGAATTCAGGGCATAGTAGAAGGAGAAGAATTTCACTCCAAAGGCATAGTTGGTGTCTTAAACAAAATCATAGAAGAAAATTTCCCCCAAATTGGGAAAGAGGTGCCAATGCAGATACAGGAATCCTTTAGAACACCAGACAAACAAAACCTGGAAAGAACCTCTCCTCACCATATTATAATCAAACTACCAAACATACAAACCAAAGAAAAAATATTGAAAGCAGTCAGAGAGAAAAATCAAGTTACCTACAAAGGTAAGCCTATCAGCATTACAGCAGATTACTCAACAGAAACTTTAAAAGCCAGAAGCGGGGCTGGAGAGATGGCTTAGCGGTTAAGCGCTTGCCTGTGAAGCCTAAGGACCCCGGTTCGAGGCTCGGTCCCCCAGGTCCCACGTTAGCCAGATGCACAAGGGGGCACACGCGTCTGGAGTTCGTTTGCAGAGGCTGGAAGCCCTGTCGTGCCCATTCTCTCTCTCTCTCCCCCTATCTAGCTTTCTCTCTGTCTCTGTCGCTCTCAAATAAATAAATAAAATATTAAAAAAAAAAAATCCAGAAGGGCGTGGAGTGATGTATTCCAAGTTCTGAAAGATAACAACTGACAACCATGGTTACTTTATCCTGCAAAGCTATCCATTCAAATAGATGGAGAAATAAGGACATTCCATGACAAAAGCAGGCTATAGGACTATTTAAAGACAAACCAGCTCTACAGAAAATACTTTAAAGAATCCTCCATGCTGAAGAAAACGAAAAGCACACTTATAAGGAACCAGGATAAAAAAAACAATACTCAAATACTAGTTAACACATGAGAGCAAATGTAAAACCAGAACTACAAAAAAAAATGGCAAAAAATGAATACACACCTTTCAATAATATCTCTTAATATCAACGGCCTCAATGCCCCAACCAAAAGACATAGGTTTGCAGACTGGGTTAAAAAGCAGGATCCTTCAATTTGTTGCCTCCAAGAAACCCACCTTTCTACAAAGGATGGGCACTATCTTAGGGTGAAAGGTTGGAAAATGGAATTTCAGGCAAATGGACCTAGAAAACAAGCAGGGCTTGCTATCCTAATATCTGACACGGTAGGCTTCAGTACAACATTAGTTAAGAAAAATAAGGTAGGCCACTTTATATTGATTAAAGGCACCCTCCAACAGGAGGACATTACAATTCTAAACATATATGTACCTAACAAAATACATCAAACAAATACTATTAGAACTAAGGTCACAGATAACACCAAGCACAGTGGTAGCAGGTGACATCAACACCCCACTCTCATCAACTGATGGGTCATCCCAGGAAAAACTAAACAAAGAGGCATCTGGACTAAATGAGGTCATAGAACGAATGGACCTAACAGATATTCACAGGACATTTCATCCAAATGCTGCAGAATATACATTCTTTTCAGGACTACATGGAACATTCTCTAAAATAGACCATATATTAGGGCACAAAGCAAATCTTAACAAATACAGGAAAATTGAAATAATTCCTTGCATTCTATCTGACCACATGGAATCGAACTACAAATCAATAGCAAGAAAGGCTATAAAGCATACGCAAAATCATGGAAATTAAACAACGCATTACCAAATGATGAGTGGGTCAATGAAGAAATCAAGAGGGAAATCAAAAAAATTTTTACAGTCAAACGATAATGAGAGCACAACATGCCAAAATCTCTGGAACACAATGAAGGCAGTGCTAAGAGGTAAATTTATAGCTTTGAGTGCCTATATTAAGAAATTAGAAAGGTCGCAAGTAAACAACCTAATGCTTCACCTTAAAGCCTTGGAAAAAGAAGGACAAAGCAAACCCAAAATCAGTACATGTGAAGAAATAATAAAGATTAGGGCAGAAATTAATGAAATAGAAACTAAAAAATAATCTAGAGAATCAATCAAACAAAGAGTTGGTTCTTTGAAAGGATATACAAGATTGATAAACCCTTAGCAAATCTGACCAAAAGAAAGAGAGAAGGGACAAAAATTAATAAAATTAGAGATGAAAAAGGTAACATCACAACAGATGCCAGAGTAACAAAAACAGCATGGTACTGGCACAAAAGCAGACATGTAGATTGATGGAACAGAATAGAGGACCCAGATATAAGTCCAGGTAGCTGTAGCCACCTGATATTCAATAAAAATGCCAAAAATACTCATTGGAGAAAAGACAGCCTCTTCAGCAAATGGTGTTGGGAAAACTGGATATGTATCTGTAGAAGAATGAAAATAGATTCTTCTCTCTCTCCATGCACAAGAATTAAGTCCACATGGATTAAAGACCTTAACATCAGACCAGGAACTCTGAAACTTCTAGAGGAAAAAGTAGGGGAAACCCTTAACATATTGGTCTTGGCAAATTCTTTCTGAATACAACCCCAATTGCTCAGGCAATAAAACCACAGATTAACCACTGGGACCTGATGAAATTTCAAAGATTTTGTACTGCAAAGGACACAGTGAAAAATGCAAAGAGTCAACCTACAGAATGGGAAAAAAATCTTCACCAGCTATATCTGATAGAGGATTAATATCTAGTATATACAAAGTACTCAAAAAGTTAAATAATAAGAAATCAAACAAGCCAATTAAAAATGGGCTATGGAGCTAAATAGAGAGTTCTCAAAGGAAGAAATACAGATGGCATATAAATCTAAAAAAATGTTCTACATCCCTAGTCATCAGGGAAATGCAGATTAAAACTACATTGAGATTCCATCTCACTCCTGTCAGATTGGCTATCATCATGAAAACAAATGATCATAAATGCTGGCAGGGTTGTGGAAAAAGGAGAACCCTTCCACACTGTTGGTGGGAATGCAATCTGGTCCAGCCATTGTGGAAAACAGTGTGGAGGTTCCTAGAACAGCTAAAGATTGATCTACCATATGACCCAGCTATAGCACTCCTAGGCATATATCCAAAGGACTCATCTCATTTCACTAGAAGTATGTGTTCAACCATGTTTATTGCTGCTCAATTTATAATAGCTGGGAAATGGAACCAGCCTAGATGTCCCTCAACTTATGAGTCGATAATGAAGATTGGCACATTTATACAATGGAGTTCTACTCAGCGGTAAAGAAAAATGAAGTTATGAAATTTGCAGAAAAATGGATGGACCTGGAATGTATTATACTAAGTGAGGTAACCCAGGTTCAGAAAGCCAAGCGATGCATGTTCTTTCTCATATGTGGATCCTAGCTACAGATGACTGGGCTTCTGTGTGAGAAGGAAAAACCTCAGTAGCACAGACCAGTAAGATAAAAAAGAAGTACAAAGGGAAGAGAAAGGAAGGGAGGAGGGTACTTAATAGGTTGGTATTGTATATATATAAGTAGAAGAATAGATTAACTAGAGTAAAAAGGCCCAGTGTGAGGTCAGGGGAGGAGATTGAGTAAAGGAAAGGTGGAAGGAGGGCTCATCAAAATCTAATAGGATATAAATAAATCATAAGTAATTCTCTGATTTTGGACAATGGAACACTCAGGAGCCATAGATCATTGCCAGAAAATTTTCAGTGCCAGGGATGGGATACCTTCCAGTGAGTTGTTGGCCAGGGAGGTCCCTGATGCCCTCAAAACACTATAGGCCATTGCCAAGGCCCTTGGATTACCACCAGGAATAGATGGTAAGACCCTATTGCTGAAGACTCCACATTCTTGGGCTGAAAGGCCACTGAGAAATCCTGCTGGAACTGAACTGATAACCTCCTCTATGTAGACCAGCTGACAAAAAGCAGGAAGAAGCCATTCTACATGCCATTCAATGGGAGAAATAGATACCACCAGTGAAGATACTCAACAGTAAACACTGCAAGCCTTATAATTGGCAAGCCAGGCCAAATGAGCCAACAGGTGCAATAGTGGCAATCTGTCATGGTGGAAACCAACTGCCCTCTAATTGGACTGTAGGCCTGCTCCAAGGGAGGGAATACATCCCTGATACTGAAAACTTAAAACAGGGATAGTCATGATCCCTAGGGATGTAACATTTGTTGATGTCTGGATAAGTGTATATACTATGCTTATCAAACTGCCCAGTAAGCACTTTTCTTAATATTCATACCCTTATATTAATGCTACTCTCACTTTTGGTAGAGAATCTTCTCTTTTCAGATGGCAGTGACCTTGGGATGACTCAGAAGGTATCATGGTGCTGGAAAAAAAGTGACTAGAATACCTAGTAACATCTCAATCACAACTTCCAAGGCTCAGGGTCTAATGCGGAAG
Source organism: Jaculus jaculus (assembly GCF_020740685.1). NCBI lineage: Eukaryota > Metazoa > Chordata > Mammalia > Rodentia > Dipodidae > Jaculus > Jaculus jaculus. Next base: position 65,553,536 of record NC_059102.1, read on the forward strand.
AGGTGGCAGAAAGAATGTAAGAGCCAAAGGAAGGGTTGGACTCCTTACAACGTGCTCCCTCCAGACGTAAAATGGCCTGGATATCCATGACCTCATAGTGCCTGACAATACCTACACAAGACCATCATAAAAGGAGGAAAAGATCACGACATCAAAATAAAAGAGAGACTTATTGAGATGGCAAAGGGGATATGACGGAGAATGGAATTTCAAAAGGGAAAGTCAGGGAGGGAGAGTATTACCATGGGGTATTTTTTATAATCATGGAAAATGTTTTTAAAAATTGAGAAAAAATAAAATAAGATTAATTAATACATTACATAAACGGGTTGAAGGACAAAAATCACATGATCATCTCATTAGATGCAGAGAAAGCATTTGACAAAATCCAACATCCCTTCATGATAAAAGTCCTACAGAGACTGGGAATAGAAGGAACATATCTCAATATAATAAAGGCTATTTATGACAAGCCTACAGCCAACATATTACTAAATGGGGAAAAACTGGAAGCTTTTCCACTAAAATCAGGAACAAGACAAGGGTGTCCACTGTCCCCACTTCTATTTAATATAGTTTTGGAAGTCTTAGCCATAGCAATAAGGCAAGAGACACACATAAAAGGGATACAAATTAGAAAGGAAGAAATCAAGTTATCATTATTTGCAAATGACATGATTCTATACATAAAGGACCCTAAAGACTCTACTAGCAATCTGTTAGAGCTGATCAATACCTACAGCAATGTAGCAGGATACAAAATAAATACACAGAAATCAGTAGCCTTCATATATGCTAACAACAAACACACAGAGGATGAAATCAGAGAATCACTCCCATTCACAATTGCATCAAAAAAATAAAATACCTTGGAATAAACCTAACCAAGGAAGTAAAGAATCTATACAATGAGAACTTTAAAACACTCAAGCGAGAAATTGCAGAAGACACTAGAAAGTGGAGAAACATCCCTTGTTCCTGGATTGGAAGAATCAATATCGTGAAAATGGCAATCTTACCTAAAGCAATCTACACATTTAATGCAATCCCTATCAAAATTCCAAAGGCTTTCTTCATGGAAATAGAAAAAACAATCCAAAAATTCATTTGGAATCACAAAAAACCTCGAATATCTAAAATAATACTGAGCAACAAAAAAGAGGCTGGTGGTATCACCATACCTGATTTTAACCTATACTACAGAGCCATAGTAACAAAAACAGCATGGTACTGGCACAAAAACAGACATGTAGATCAGTGGAACAGAATAGAGGACCCAGATGTAAGCCCAAGTAGCTATAGCCACCTGATATTCGATAAAAATGCCAAAAATACTCATTGGAGAAGAGACAGCCTCTTCAGCAAATGGTGTTTTGAAAACTGGATAAATATATGCAGAAGGATGAAAATAGATTTTTCTCTCTCGCCGTGCACAAGAATTAAGTCCAAATGGATTAAAGACCTTAACATCAGACCGGAAACTTTGAAACTGCTAGAGGAAAAAGTAGGGGAAACCCTTCAACATATAGGTCTTGGCAAAGACTTTCTGAATACAACCCCAATTGCTCCGGCAATAAAACCACAGATTAACCACTGGGACCTAATGAAATTACAAAGATTTTGCACCACAAAGGACACAGTGAAAAAAGCAAAGAGGCAACCTACAGAATGGGAAAAAATCTTCGCCAGCTATATATCTGATAGAGGATTAATATCTAGGATATACAAAGAACTCAAAAAGTTAAATAATAAGGAATCAAACAAGCCAATCAAAAAATGGGCTATGGAGCTAAATAGAGAGTTCTCAAAGGAAGAAAAATGAATGGCATATAAGCATCTAAAAAAATGTTCTACGTCACTAGTCATCAGAGAAATGCAGATTAAAACTACATTGAGATTCCGTCTCACTCCTGTCAGATTGGCCACCATCATGAAAACAAACGATCATAAATGTTGGCGGGGATGTGGAAAAAAAGGAACCCTTCTGCACTGCTGGTGGGAATGTAATCTGGTCCAGCCATTGTGGAAAACAGTGTGGAGGTTCCTAAAACAGCTAGAGATTGATCTACCATATGACCCAGCTATAGCACTCCTAGGCATATATCCAAAGGACTCATCTCATTTCCTTAGAAGTACATGCTCAACCATGTTTATTGCTGCTCAATTTATATTAGCTGGGAAATGGAACCAGCCTAGATGTCCCTCAACAGATGAGTGGATAATGAAGATGTGGTACATTTATACAATGGAGTTCTACTCAGGGGTAAAGAAAAATGAAGTTATGAAATTTGTAGAAAAATGGATGGACCTGGAAAGTATTATACTAAGTCAGGTAACCCAGGCCCAGAAAGCCAAGCACCACATGTTCTCTCTCATATGTGGATCCTAGCTACAGATGACTGGGCTTCTGTGTGAGAATGAAAATACTTAGTAGCAGAGGCCAGTAAGTTGAAAAGGAGACATAAAGGGTGGAGAAAGGAAGGGAGGAGGATACTTAATAGGTTGATATTGTATATATGTAATTACAATGATTGTAATGGGGAGGTAATATGATGGAGAATGGAATTTCAAATGGGAAAGTGTGGGGGTGGGGAGGGAGGGAATTACCATGGGATATATTTTATAATCATGGAAAATGTTAATAAAAATTTTAAAAAAATTGAGAAAAAATAAAATAAGATTAATATTTTTAAAATTAAAAACAACTTTTCTTAAAAAAAAGAAATGCAAAAATGGAAAAATGTGAGGAAACAAACAAGAGACTTAAAATTCCTATTACAAAATAAAGGCAAAAAAAACTAGGTATATAAATGTAGATGTTGGGCTGGAGGGATGGCTTAGCAGTTAAGGTGTTTGCCTGCAAAGCCAAAGGACCCAGGTTCGATTCCCCAGGACCCACATTAGCCAGATGCACAAGGGGGTGCAGATGTCTGAAGTTCATTTGCAGTGGCTGAAGTCCCTGGCACACCCATTCTCTCCCTTTCTTTCTCCCCCTTTTTCTCTGTCAAATAAATAAATAATTAAAAATAAAATAAAAGTAGATGTCAGTAACAAGGTTGCATTCACTGGAAAGGCTTCCCTTCCTTGCTAACCAGGAGCCCCTGCAGCCTGTGGGCTGGGCAAGTTCCCACTCACTCCAGAGCCTGCTTGTCTTGTAGCTTTCCCACAGGATAGCAAACATCCAAGTTAAGGGTATCCCCAAACACACTGCAGTCCAGTGAATGGCACATTCTGGCTTCTGGTCTCAGCACTTTCAAACCTTTTTCCCTAAGAAACCACTCTATAGCATGGAGGCATCTCTGGAAACACAGTGACTCACTGAGTTAGGCTGGGAGCTCTAGTCTTCATAGTGTTAGGTTGGGATAGGCTCCCACGATGGAGTCACCATGTGGTGACAGAGACATAAGGAAGTAGGTTATCAAGAAACCATCCAGCCTTTAACCCTTCCTTGCCTAATGATGCCCCAGGTCTAGGTTTCCTGTCCCCTTATCTGCCAGATCACCTGGTCACTTCTGGTCTCACACCCTAGCTATTTGAAATTGCTCATGTAAAGAACAAAGGAGTTCTTTTCCCTTCCTCACATTCCCCCAACTGAAGAGCCCTATATAGCACACTATCTGAAATTTCAAGCTGGCTGTATTCTGCTCTTGAGAGTCAGTCCTGGAAGCTCATGTTTTTCATAAATAAAAGCCTTCATGTTTGCCTCAGAGTGGTCTCAGCCACTCCAGAACCTTACATCTGGTGCTCAGGACTCGCAGGAGGCTTCTAGTTGCCCTCTTGGGTGGCTAGACCTCCTTTCCCTTGACCAGACCACCAAGCTGCCATTTGACCCTCTGAGGGCTTCAGACGATCTCTGCCTGGTACTGGCTTTCACACCCACCACAATTTGGCCTCCTTCTTGGTAAATATCCCTCGAAGGTTGGTCTGGTCTGAGGTTTAATCCTTCCTCATGGAAGCTGTGCTGGCATGCCAGGCTACAACCTTCTGCTGCTTTTAGGCCCCAACTCCAGGTCTCAAGAAAGACACACTGTTGACACCTCGGGTCTCTTGCTCTCTAGTCTACCATACCCTAAGGGACACCTTTTGGTTCTGGTACCATCTCAGGATACTCCCTGCCCTTCCCTGCTCTCACTCCTGATATCTCATCTTTCATTGCCAGCTGCTTTCACCATTAGGAAAACACTCACCCTCCTTGCTCTCTACCAGGTTAAAAAGCTGATTGTTGTGACCTGTACAGCCTCTGCCCACATGTGAGGTGCTGACCCATTCACCCTACCAAGCCAGGGGGTCATTTTGGTGTTCTGTGTAAACACAGCTTAAGCCCTGGTTCCTTTCTCTCACCCTTGTTTTTACTCTTACCCTGTCTCCTTAAGAACTTAAGGACTCCTCAACTCTTGGACGACAACATATCTTTCTTTGCAACTCTGCCTGGCCACAATATAAGCTGGACAATGGGTCCAAATGGCCTAAACATGGTACTTTTGATTTCCAAATTCTCATTGATTTAAAAAAAAAGAACTTCTGCCAACGTACAGGCAAATGGTCCAAAATACTCTGATTTTCACTCTGTGTGCACAGCCTTCTCTCTGCTCTACCTGCTTTTCTCAGCAGGTCCTACTAGCCACCTCCCCCCAAAAGCTCCTCCAGCTCCTCCAGCTCCCTCAGCCTCTCATGATCCCCTACCTGGTAACAAGTTTTGATTTTGGTCTCTGGAGTTGTAAATAGAATAGAAATTTAAAATGGGAATGCATAACTTCTGAATGAATGAATGAATGGGTGAAGGGGAAATGGTTGTCTAGAGTCTATATGAAATGTACAGTCAAAATGAATGTGTGTGTATGAGTATGTATGTGGTTCACAGCCTTAAGGCTGCAGAATGATTTCTGTTCTGAGCAGTGTGGCTGCATTGTGGGGGATGTTCTCCACCAAGCCAACTGTACTAGATGCCACACCCAATTTTTACTGTTGAGTGTCCCCCAGAAGGAGCACTAAAAGTAATTAAGATCATAGGGAAAAAAGAAAAAAAAAAGCAGGATTCTCCTACTCTTAAAGAGTTGTAAAATGGCAGGATCAGAAAGCAGCCGTGTAGCCCTGAGAGAAATCCAAAACTCTCCATGGAATTTAGGAAGAAAAACAAAAATGGATCTTTCTGAGCTTCCCTGCCTTGCAAGCACAGGGAATCTCAAGATACTGGCCCCAACTTAATGATGAATGAATGCCAAGCCACTGTCAATAAAATAAGAACTTTTAAACTGTTTTTACATTTACTTTATCTTTCTATGCTTCTATGGAACTATTAACAGACAATAGCCTCAGATTTCTATTCTAAGTTAGAAGTACTTGATACTAAATTTGTAAAAATATATTCTAATAATGTTCAAATCTGCTTAAATATTTTTTAAATTGTTTATTTTTATTTATTTATTTGACAGTGACAGACAGAGAGAGAAAGAGGCAGAGAGTGAGAGAGAGAGAATGGGCAGCCACTGCAAACGTGCAAACGAACTCCAGACACGTGCACCCCCTTGTGTATCTGGCTAATGTGGGTCCTAGGGAACTGAGCCTCAAACAGGGTCCTTAGGCTTCACAGGCAAGCGCTTAACTGCTAAGCCATCTCTCCAGCCCTTAAATATTTTTAATAAATGTTATTTTAGGAAAGTAATAAGAAACAAAGTTCCAAAGTCTATGTTTATTCAGGGTAAATAGTATAAGTTAAATCTGATCTACTCTTTCTTTAAAAAAAGTTATTTCAAAAGGCCTTTGAGAAAAAAGTGGTCATGTTAAAAGTCTTATGGTAAGGACAATGAAAGTTTCTGTTGGTAGTTATGAGATGAACTGACTTAAGAAGATAAACTGGAGAGAATACTTTATATGTTGGATGTTAAATGTTTGATGAAAATGATTTTACAGAGTGGTTACATAGACTGTAAAGTAAACATATGTAGATGAAGGTATGAGTTAAGTGTTTAGATGAAGATATGAGTTAGTATAAACAGAAGGTTAAAGACAAAGTACTTAATCAGATTAAAACTGACCCATTAATATTTAATTCTCTCCTAATGTTATTATATCTAAAACCCTGCCTAAAATAACTCAAAGAGGAATTACTCTTTTTTCCTATTTTATAAGGCAAATAGGCTACATTTGAAACATTAAACAGTATTTATCCATCGCCCACTTCAAAACTATTTACTTTGTGGTGAAGAGTAAAAGAAAATTCTAAACAAAGTTATGTTGTGATTTAAGATGTAATTCCTCACTTCCTCCAACAATCCATCTTAATAATTTAGATATAACTTACATCATTACTGAACAAGTTTACCAAAGTACTATACACAGAATTATAGAGTTCATTAAGATTTGAATAGTTACAGATTGTGCCATAAAATTTTCTGTATGCTGAGATTAAACATATTTCTTTCTGACTCAGCAGTTAAAGGTGCATATTTGCAAAGCCAGATGCACATGGTGAAGCATGCATTTGGACAGTGTTTGCAGTGGCAAGTGGTCCTGGCGTGCTCATGCCCTCTCTTTTCCATGAAACTTGTTGCCCTTTTTCATTAGACCAAGGCAGTTAAATCTAGTTCCTCTATTCTTGTAGATTGGATTGACATCTTATTTACCTTTCAAAAGTGCTAAATATAAACAAATAAAAATAATTTTTGAACTTCCGGTTAAGATGGCGGTGTAGGTACCACACCAAAGCAGCCTGGGGGGAAAAAAGACCAAAAAAACTCAGCAAAATACAACTTTTACTAAAAAGTGAGGTGTATAGGAAATTGAAGCAGCAGCAGAGAAGTAGGAGAGATCCAGAGCATCCAGAGCCCGCACAGGCCAGCAAAAGCGGCCCCGGCAGCTCTGCCAACCAAGGCAGCGGCGGTGGAGCATACCAGAAAACCGCCAGACTCGGCTCCAGCCGCAGGAAAAGCCAGGTGCGGGCGCTTCCCCTCACACCATGCTCTCCACAACTCAGGAAACGTGAAGGGAGAGTGGCAGTGAGCAGCGGAGGAGCAGACTGCGAGGTCGAAGAACACGTGGAGCAGTGAGAGAACCAGAGCAGCTGCGGCTCCCTCCCCTCCCCCACCACCTGAGCCCAGCTCCGGTGAACAGAACAGCGGTCCCGGGACCCAGCCATGCCAACTTGAGCCGACAGTGGGACCCAAGCAGGAGCAGAGTTCGGCAGCAACATCAGCAGCTCCTGAACCGGTACCAGCGGCCACAACAGCAGCAGACCCAGGAGCAGCAGCAGCGGCAGACCCCGCAGCAGCAGACCCAGGAGCGGCAACAACAGCAGACCCAGCAGCAGCAGTCTCAGCAACAGCAGTGGCTCGAGAAGTGGCAGCTACAGCAGCAGCAGCAGCAGAGGCAACAGCAGCAGTGGGCCGAGCAGCAGCAGCTTGAGCTGCTGACAGACCCAGCAGAGGCAGCTTTCGCAGCAGCAGTTCCAGCAGCGAAGGTGCTGATCTGCAGGGCCACAGTTTCCAGGCTTGGCTTGCCCCACAGGAAAAGCCAGTGCCCAGCTCCAGAATTCAGAACAGCAACCCGACGACCCAGGCAACAACTTGACTAAGACCAAAATCATCCAAGGTAACTGGGTTTGCACCAGGGAAGGGTTTTCCTTGGTCACAAGCTGACTGGGATCCCTCAATGGACCAGAAATCTTAACCTCTGTGTTGATAGAGGATCTGGTTGTTATAATAACTACTCTGGCATACATACTTGGGGCTGTTTTTGACAGAATGGGTACAGTGTTTAGTTAACTTTTAGAATCTACCTGTGTTGTATTCCACTCAGCCTATTTGAATACTCCCATAGCAGGGAAACTCAACCCCTAGGAGCACCTTTGTAGATACTCTCAGAGTCTTAAGAGCCACATCTAACACCTTAAGCTCCTACCCTGAAAATATATAACATCAAATCAACTGTTACAGCTAAGAATATCCAGCTAGCTAGAAAATCCAAGCATTAACTTAATCCAAGATGCAAAAATATATACATTATAACACAAGAAACACTAAAAAGCAAGACAATATAAATCCACCTAAAAGTATTAATGCATCAGAAATGACCCCCAGAGAGAACGAGTTAGAGGAAATGCCTGAGAAAGATTTCAAAAGAATGATTGTAAATATGTTCAAAGAAGTCAGAGAACAAATCAAAGGAGTCAAAGAGGAACTTAAAGAGGAAATCAAAGGAATCAAAGAAGATGCAGGACACCAATTTCATGAAATAAAGAAGGCAATACAAGACATAAATAAGGAAATAGAAATAATAAAGAAAAACCAGTCAGAATTACTAGCAATGAAGAACACAGTTAATGAAATAAAAAACTCTGTAGAAAATCTCACCAGTAGAATGGATGAAGGAGAGGACAGAATATCTAAGCTAGAAGACCAGGTGGCATATCTAATACAGGCCAGCAAAGAGAATGACAAACATAGAAAAGTATGAGTGGGAATTTCAAGATATTCGGGACACTATGAAAAGATCAAATATTAGAATTCAGGGCATAGCAGAAGGAGAAGAATTTCACTCAAGAGGCATAGTAGGTGTCTTCAACAAAATCATAGAAGAAAATTTCCCCCAAATTGGGAAAGAGGTGCCAATACAGATACAGGAAGCCTTTAGAACCCCAGCCAGACAAAACCTGGAAAGAACCTCTCCTCACCATATTATAATCAAACTTCCAAACACACACACCAAAGAAAAAATATTGAAAGCAGTTAGAGAGAAAAATCAAGTTACCTACAAAAGTAAGCCCATCAGGATTACAGCAGATTATTCAACACAAACTTTTAAAGCCAGAAGGGCTTGGGGTGATATATTCCAAGTTCTGAAAGATAACAACTGTCAACCAAGGTTACTTTATCCTGCAAAGTTATCCATTCAAATAGACGGAGAAATAAGGACATTCCATGACAAAAGCAGGTTAAAGGAGTATTTGAAGACAAAACCAGCTCTACAGAAAATACTTGATAGAATCCTCCATGCTGAAGGAAAGGAAAAGCACACATATAAGGAACCTAGAAAAAACAAGCAATACTCAAATACTAGTTAACAGAAGAGAGCACAGGTAGAACCAGAACCACAAAAAAAAAAAAAAAATGGCAAACATAAATACACACCTTTCAATAATATCTCTTAATATCAACGGCCTCAATGCCCCAATGAAAAGACATACATTCGCAGACTGGGTTAAAAAGCAGGATCCTACAATTTGTTGTCTCCAAGAAACTCACCTTTCTACAAAGGATAGACATTATCTTAGGGTGAAAGGTTGGAAGATGGTGTTTCAAGCAAATGGGCCTAGAAAACAAGCAGGGGTGGCTATCCTAATATCGGACAGGGTAGACTTTAGTCCAACGTTAGTCAAGAAAGTTAAGGAAGGTCACTTTATATTGATTAAGGGCACACTCCAACAGGAGGACATTACAATCCTAAACATATATGCACCTAACATGGGGGCTCCCAAATTCGTCAAACAAACACTATTAGAACTAAGGTCACAGATAACACCAAACACAGTGGTGGTAGGTGACTTTAACACCCTACTCTCATCAATTGACAGGTCATCCTGGGAAAAAATAAACAGAGAGGCATCTGGACTAAATGAGGTCATAGAAGGAATGGACTTAACAGATATATACAGGACATTTCATCCAAAGGCTGCAGAATATACATTCTTTTCAGCAGCACATGGAACATTCTCTAAAATAGACCATATATTAGGACACAAAGCAAATCTTAACAAATTCAGGAAAATTGAAATAATTCCTTGCATTCTATCTGACCACAATGGAATTAAACTACAAATCAGTAGCAAGAAAGGTTATAGAGCATACACAAAATCATGGAAACTAAACAATACACTACTAAATGATGAATGGGTCAATGAAGAAATCGAGAAGGAAATCAAAAAATTTATAGAGTCAAATGATAATGAGAACACAACATACAAAAATCTCTGGGACACAATGAAGGCAGTTCTAAGAGGTAAATTTATAGCCTTAAGTGCCTATATTAAGAAATTAGAAAGGTTGCAAGTAAATGACCTAATGTTTCGCCTTAAAGCCTTGGAAAAAGAAGAACAAGGCAAACCAAAAATCAGTATGTGTGTGTATATATATATGTGTGTGTGTGTGTGTGTGTGTGTGTGTGTGTGTATACAGCCCCACTTTTCATGTCTTCATATTTAAGCCAAAATGTTAATACATAATATAGATTTCTTGTTTATTTTAAATTCCGTCAGCAGATCTTTGGTTCGTAGTTTACTCTCTATAGCCTCAGGTTCCTTAAATATGTAAACTCTACTTTTTGTTAATATCAGACTTTTTCAATATGAGAATATTGTAATTTCATTTATACAAATTCTATGATGTTTGCCTATCAATAAACATGCATCACCATGTCACCATGCCTGGCTAGAATTCTGTAATTTTAAAATGGTTCTTGTCTTGTTCATGCTGGATGATTATCACTTAGGTTGTAATATAAATCTTATGAAAAGCTACTTATTGTGATTTTGTTCTTAGGAAAACTGAAAAAACTCCCCATGTTTTAGTAAAATCCACTGTTTAAAAACAATGTTAATATAGTTTTTCTAAGCTTCATATAACAGTCATAAATATTTCTTTATTTAAAACTTAAACTTGTTCAATGGTAAAAGGTACTTATTTAAGAAATTACTTTGTGTTTCTAATGTATCTCAATAATGACCAAGTTTTATTTTATTCTTGCTCTACGTGTAATTAGTCTCAGTCAAGGTATCACTTAGCTAATTGTCTCATTTCTGGTATCTTAAGTTCATTGCTTATAGAGATATGAATATGTAAGACATGTTTCCTGCCCTAGAAAAATAATCTTAGATTGCTGTTCTGCTTCCAGTTTGGGAATAACTGTTACTTGCATTGGTATATAGACTAACCAAAGTTGTTTTTAAACACAGATGCTGTTTTTATATTGTCTTGTCTTTTTTCTTGGCATACAATTTCTAGTTTGAAATCAATTGCCTTAAAGTTATTGATAAAATATTCTTTTCAGGGATAATAAAATGTTCTGCCTATACTTACAACTGACAGATACTTAAAAGATAGAATGTATATGCTTTCTATGTCCCAGATATAGCTTACACTGTCACCTGACAACTAAACTTAAATATTAATCACAATGATTTTAAACTATTGTGTCATTCTCTAACCAGATCTTCTTTGCTAACCAGATATGACTGTACCCTTTTTAACTAATATGTTTGGCTAATCAGGTATGTATAGTCTCTCTGACTGACTAATAACCATATGTAGAAGACAAAATCAATTGGAAACATTGGAGTTAAAAGGATAACCAAGGGGCTGGAGAGATGGCTTAGCAGTTAAGTACTTGCCTGAGAGGCCTAAGGACCCTGGTTCAAGGCTTGATTCCCCAGAACCCACATTAGCCAGATGCACAAGTGGGCGCATGCATCTGGAGTTTGTTTGCAGAGGCTGGAGGCCCTTGCATGCCCATTCTCTGTCTCTCTCTATCTGCCTCTTTCTCTGTCTGTCACTCTCAAATAAATCAATTAAAATATTTTTTAAAAAGGATAACCAATATTTTGGTTTCTGCTCCTGGGTCAGAAGGCCACAGATGATGGGCCAGTACTAACTTCTAGATTCTGGGAAGTTACCTGTCCTCTTGATATGAGATGATATGGAGACCCACAGATGAATTCCAAGTCAGTGTATTTGCAACAGGAGAGTCTTATCAGAGAAAAATCAGTCCCCCAGGCTTCCCAAAAGAGGGAGGGCCACTTTGTCAGCATGGCTTTGACTTATCCTATCAGATGACAATGCTGAGAGTCATAGAACTCCTCACAGGTCCCTAAAAGTCTCTCCTACAGTGCCATTATTGACTTCCAAAATATACAGTTAATTCTGGCAGCCTACATGATCTTAATCACCCAATGAGAAAAATATAACTATAGTATAAACAATGAGTCAGACTAATAGGTTCCCCTGTATGATGCGGACTTATGATACTAAACTCTAACATTAACTCATGCCTTCTACCTCTATCTGTCCCTAATTAACTTCACCTACTCTGACCCCAGCTCCTCCGACTTGCCTTAGCCAGAATCAGAGCTATTTCTCAGCTCCCCTCCTTTCTTAACCCTTACCCTATCTTATCCAGGGATAAGTACACTGACACCCCAATGGGCACTCTCAAACTTAAACTCTCTGTGTTCCTACTCTTTCCTTAATCTCCAAAATGCCCCTCTGCCTCCACTCTTGCCCCAAGCCCTCTATTCCTTGTCTGTGGATGTTCATCCTCCCTTTATACCTGCTATTTTGATGTCATAGCTATTGACAAGAGTTACAAGCTCCCTTAGTCTCCCTTTTGTCTTCTCACAGAGTACACAGAGCCCACCTCCCTCACCTTCTCTATAACAGGTGTCTGCCAGTGACTGCCCTGAACCCAGCTCAATACATGGATGGTATGAGAGAAGTCTCTGCTTCGCTGAGGACCAAGTCATAACAACATGCTACACTGACGCTATTGATCTCACCACTCTGTCACCTCTAGCCACCATGAAACTGCCTCCTCAGCACCTGCCCTAAAGAGAGACCTACCGACTTCATTATCCTGCCTCTCCCATAAGAACTCATCATCCTTATGGTCAGCATAAAGAAATTAACCTTTTTCTCTTATCATTAACAAAAGGCTGGAATGCTAAGTTGGGATAGGATTCCAAGATAGAGTCACCATGTGGTGACAGAGACATTATACATTCCTCAAGAAACCATCTAGCCATTATCCCTTCCTTGCCTAATGATGCCCCAGGTCTAGGTTTCCTGCCCTCTTATCTCCCAGGTCACCTGATCACTTCTGTTCTCACACCCTAGCTATTTGAAATGGCTAATGTAAAGAACAAAGGAGTTCTTTTCCCTTCCTGGAGTTCTTTTCCCTTCCTTACCTTCTCCCAACTGAAGGGCCCTATCTAGTGCACTATCTGGAATTTCAAGTTGGCTGTGCTCCACTCTTGAGGGTCAGTCCTAGCAGCTTGTGGTTTTCCCTGAATAAAAGCTTTCAACTTTGCCTCAGAGTGGTCTGTGTGGTCTCAGTCACTCCCGAACCTTACACACAGTACACAGAGGGAAGAGCTATTGACTAGTGCAGCCTACACATGAAGAGTGCTGTGGGCCATGAAGTACTCAGCAGGTCTGCATAAGATCCTCTGTATTTCCTCAACTGACTCTCATGGCCATTTCTACCCAAACACTGAAGCAGGGTGTCTCCAGGTACCCTGACTTGGGATTGTTCCATCCTTTCAGATTCCCAGAAGAGCCCACTGTCAAATAATGGACTTCCTCTTTTCGGAGCAAGTGGCTCGAGCGCTCTGACATAGGAGGAGCAACGGGCGGGGTTTCTTCTCCAATGTTAGCTTTCCATCCTGGAAAAGTCAATGCCACACCAAATCCCATTATAGGATTTAAAACTTGTGGGTACTGTTGGCTTCTCTTGAAGCTAGAAGTGTTAGCTTGCTGTGAGCCAGGTTGACCAGAACTTGGCAGGCTTACTTTGTGGTTAGACTTTAGGTTCTCCTCATTCTAGGGAGCCAGAGATGAAGTTGTGGAGATTTTCCTATGGGTCTCTGTATCTTCTTTATGGTTGTTCTTACATTTCTGATTCCCAGTGCTCCTCCTCTTCCTTTCCTTGGAATATAGTTTCTCCCTTGTTGCTCTGACTATTCTCATCATCAGAATTGCACTGAAGAAATGTATTGGGTTGGAGAGATGGCTTAATGGTTAAGTGCTTGCCTGAGAAGCCAAAGGACCCCAGTTCAAGGCTCGATTCCCCAGGACCCACGTTAGCCAGATGCACAAGGGGGAGCACGCATCTGGAGTTCATTTGCAGTTCTCTCTCTCTCTATCTGCCTCTTTCTCTTTCTGTCTGTCACTCTCAAATAAATAAATAAAATAAACAAAAAAAATTAAAAAAAAGAAATGTCTAATCTACCCATCATACAGGGGCAATTTATAGGATTTTGTGTGATATACTTGGACCCCAAGAAAAAAAGCTAAATTCTGAAGACTCAAGCACAAAGAGAGTCAAACTGGAAAAAATGATCACTCTATAAAGTTAAATGTATGATACAATTGGTCATGCATCCCCTTAACATGTTAAAATAATTATTCTCTATTCGTATTTTTTAAATAATCTGGAAATAAAATTCCCTTGGTTTAATATCCTAAGAGTAAATTCTATGCCCCTTTCTTGTGTTATATTTTTCTACTGGTAAATCCCTTTAGAAGAAATAAATCAGTAATAAAAAAAAATTAGGTACATTGTTTATTAATTAAACATAAAAGTATTTTGCAAATCCTACTGTAAGACTTCACTGGATTCTTTCTTTTCCCTTTTGTTTCTCCTAACTGAAAAGATATCCACCCTGATTTTGATCTCTGAACAAGTGTGACATCCTCAAGAGGTACACTTAATTAAATGAGGATTTAACAGGAGCAATGGTGCATGACTTTTCTTTGTGAAGAAAAAAACCCAAAACCTATGATAATGTGACATTTAAGTTGCAAATTCAAACTGAATAAAAAATTAGGAAATGCAAAAGTTATGGTTGTCATAGTAATTTTCTTCAAGCCACAGCATGCACATTGCACTTCTTGTTACTCATTTTCATTATAGTCTTTATATCACATGTCAAAAAATATACTTTAACATTACATGATACATGATTTAATAACATTCATGCATATGCACATGAAATGAGCTCTTTAGTATTCATATATTTTGTTATACTTCACATATTTCACACAGAAGCTAAGGAATTTCCTTACTTAACACTAAAATTTTAAATTCTGTTCATAGCTTATCTAAGGGCTTCCTTTCTTTTAACAGAACCATGATGTTTAGAGTAATTCATTCACATAGACATGGGAAGTAATTCATTCTAGTCGACATGAGATAAACTCATTTGGTTTCATCATATTTACACCAAAGCACTCTGTATTGTAAGCATAATTTTTAAAAACATAGAATGCTATAGTACTAGTTGACTTTTTTGTCATCTTTACATATTGTATTACACATAGCATACCAGGGGTAGGCTGGAATTTCTATGATTCTTCCAAGTTACAGGCTTATTCCTTAAAAAAACACCCTATCACTTCTCCAATCATTATTCCACTATCTCCCTGATGAATACTTTCAAAATCTAATTTATTTTTGTAAGACAAGATAAAATTGAAACATCCTTCAGGCAACAAATAATAACATACATATGATATCCTTTTTTTCTCCATGAAAAGTTGTGTTTTTCTTAGGGCAAAACTTGATAGGAAAGCCAAGATTTTTATAAATAACTTGAAGGCAAATTATTATAGCTCACACCTTTATAGCTTCAAAGTATCTCAGCAAAGAAAGTATACAGCTCTAAATATACAATTTTTATATGTAATATAAAGCAAATTTAAGTGAAGAGAATGATTTTTCAATTTCTCTGCTATTTTAAGTCATCATTTTAGGGCTGGAGAGATGACTTAGCAGCTAAGGCACTTGTCTGTAAAGCCAAAGGACCCAGGTTAGATTCCCCGGGACCCATGTAAGCCAGATGCACAAGGTGGTGAATGTGTCTGGAGAGCATTTTCAGTGGCTGAAGGCCCTTGCACACCTATATTCATATGCCTCCCTCTCTCTCTCTCTCTCTCAAATAAATGAAACATAACAAAATATTAAAATTTTAAATAAAGAATCATATTAGTTAAATAGCTATTCTTTTAAAGGAGATAGCAGTGTGGATTACTCTCAGCTTAAACCAAATCCAGTCAACTTTTAGTTGACATTGGTGTCTATTTAATCATGTTACTTGTTTCATTGTACTGTGATTTACTTATCTCCCTCCTGTGGAAATTCAAGGTTCAGACCTTGTCCTGTTCTTTTATTTGCAAACAATTGTATCTTAATCACTTGGTAAAGGGACCACATAAGAAACACACAGTACTTGTAGAATGACTTAATAAACTATGACTTAGGAAGCCTCCATTTCCCCAGTCTGAATGTTATTATTGGGTTCACAGTGGTTGCTCGATACAATTTTAGTGAAGAAATGAGGAAGAGGAAAGAAGGTGCCTTCTTCAGGGGCTAGAGAGATGGCTCAGTAGGTTAAGTACTTGTCACGTGACTCTGAGGAGTACTGAGTTCAGATCTCTACACCCCACATAAAAGCCGGAATCTTGACAGGCTTCTGTAATCCCAGTACCTATGGTGAGAGTAAGACCTGCATACCCATACACGTACCAAATAGGTAAATAAAGTATTTAACAAAAATCTTCTTTATACATCCAAGAAAGAGTACTCATTTCCTTCACAGAATCATAAAAGTCAACAACAGCCAGAGTATGAATGTATTTGGCAATGATGCCTAAGAAACTACCTTATGTCAAAATATTACTGGAAAAGACTAGGTAAAAATTTCATTTGTGCAGTGTTTAATAAGTTTCAGGACATATTGGGAAGTTAACCCTGCTTCCATGCTGAGAAATATCATTTTATTGGGTCCATGTATCTGACTCCATCAAAAGCATTTTTGTTTCATCAGGCTAGTATTTACTGCTAATGATGCATTCCTCCAATACAAAGAGTATGCCAGCCACACACACACACACACACACACACACACAAAAAAAAAAAAAAAAAAAAAAAAATGATGAGTTAACTTTTTCCCATAGAGACTTGGGCCAAAAGTCACCATATCATAGGATGACACATCTTCGACTATCTGAAAATTTGGAGACAAGAACATAGGAAGCGGGATGAGGATTTGGCTCAGCTAGTAGAGTGCTTGCCCAACACTCATGAATCTCTGGGTTTGATCTCCAGTACCGCATGTACTGGGAATGCTTGTAAACCCAGAGTTTATGAGGTAGAGGCAAAATAAACAGAAGTTTAAGACCATCCTTGGTTTTGGCCACCATGGGCAATAAAACAACCTTATCTTGAAAAAAAAATGAAACAAATCTATTCCTTCTAGTTTGATAAGTGTTAAAATTTAATATGGAAGACAGTTTCATTTCTTTCAAAAGCTATCCATATATAATATTTGTTTCAGTGTAGGTTTTTATAAACATACACTAGTGGCCATTGGATACTTCTCATATTCTTTTATGGTTCTTAAAAATCTGACCCATGCAACCTCATTACAAGTGTGTCAGAAACCTTTTGCTTTCTAATATCCATTTTCCTCACTTCTCCCACATAAATAAAACTATGCTTTTTGTTTGTGGATAGCAATATGGATAGCTAAATTAGTGAAATTTCCTGCCTTTGTTAATGTGGTCATATAATAATACAGTTCTATAACATAGAAACAGAAATTTGGGGAAGGACTTGGATTCTAAGCCCATCCCAAATACATATTGCAAATACTAAGGGAAAAAATTGAAAGAAGACTTTTTCCCCATTACCTCTTTTCACTTTATCATTCATTTTGCATGGAGTATGAATATCTGTAGGTGAAGGAACCATCTTGACACTGCAACTTTAAAAGTTACCTAATTGTTCTATCAATTAAAGATAAGTACATAAAACAGCAGGGAAGATTTGGAACACACGTGATTTCTTGGGGTCATTGCCATTTATAACTGCCTACTCTTACCACGTTGTTGCCCAGAAAGAGAAGTATTATTGGAACAAGCCACTGAACACATGCAATTAAACCCAAATCTCCATAAACACACACTTGGCACCTTGAACACAATGAGATTTTATGTGTATTATGAAGTGTATGTTGAATGTCAAGTGCTGGAGGCTGTGTGTTGAAGACTCAGTCACCATTCTGTGGTGCTCTGTGGAGATGATGGATCATTTAAGAAGCAGGGCCTGTGGGAGGAAGTTTAACTACCAGAGATATGCCCCTGAAGGTGATATTGGGACCAATGTCACTTTCTGCATCTCTCTGCTTCCTGGTTGCCATCAGGTGAGCAGCTTTGTCCAACCATGTGCACTCCTCACTATGACATTCTGCTTTACAATAGGCTCAAAGTGACAAGCAAGCAACCATGGACTGAAAGCTCTGAATCTGTGGGTCACAATGCAGCTCATCTCCTTTCAGTTGGCTTCCTCAAGTTGTGTCACAGTGATGAAAGCTGACCCACATGTTGCATTAGCTAAGGATATGGAGAGAGGGAATGTGAGACCATGCCAATGATGCCAATGAGTGGCTCCTGGAGCTTCATGTCCAGCATTCTGGCCTGTCTTCCATAGATCCTCATGGCTTGAATTCATTTTTCAAAGCCTGATATATGGTCATCCTAATTTTCTGGTTGAAAGACAGAGAAAGACAAGATGCCAATGCCCAAAATGGACTTGGAATCTCCAATATATTAAGATAAAGACCACTGTGTCAAAAATAAATTAACTATGACATTTCTTTTAGGAAAGATATAAAAGCTATTAACAAACATCCCAAATTAAGAAGCAGAAGATCTGCCTTACAATGGACTTTGGAGGCACACATTGCAGACATGTGAAAACATTTTTCATTTCCAAGGGCTAAACTAGTGCTTACCTCTCACAGGGCACATTTCTAAGGTAATTCCTGGGGTGCTGAGTAGTTGTCCATCTTTAGCCATCACATTTTCAATCTTTTCTCTTCTAGCAGAGTTTGGAGTTGCAATGCCTATGTGCTATCTCTTAATATTAACTATTTTAACTGCTTATTAAGGTTGAAAATGTCCAATGTTGAAAAGTAGCAACAATTCAAAATTTTCAATTGACATTCTTCCTGCTGAGAATGCTCCTAGCAATTGCATCACTCACAGAAATTTGACTTTATCAAATGTAACAAGGGAGGAGGGAAAAGACAATTACGTCTAGGGGAAACAGGCCTTAAATAGACTTTCCCCACACATTCAGCTGAGAAATATTCCAGAGGCTGATAATTTGTCCATGTTAATGCCAGTCCTTACAATGCAATGATTCCTTTGTTGAAATAGAAATTTTCTGAGCACTGGGATTTTATGAGATAGTTTTGTCCGAAGCATCATATGGCAGTATTCTAAAGTGTTTAGTGATTAAATTTAGGAAATCCTATAGTATTTTGAAATCTTCATAATGCACATTAGCATATTAAATGTTTTAAGGGTTGCTGTAATACAGAATGAAGTTTGGTATTACTCAATGCATTTAAATGTATTGGGAGGAAATATTAACCTACATAGAAATTGGAAGAATCTTTACTTATAAATTGATTGCTTACATTTAGGCATTTACAGTCTTTTCCTCATTCTCATTCCAACTCAAAAAATCATTAACTGCAGTGGAATGTTGAATCAATTGTAGTCAATTCTTTGTTTGTTTGTTTGTTTGTTTGTTTTAGTATTCCATGATTGCAAATCTGCCTATTTACTAAAATTTACTTGTTGACTTGTAAAATAAGTACTCAGAGTGTATTTTGTGGTTCTTCACAGACGAGCAAGGAGAGTAAAACATTTTCCAGCGCACATTCTCAACTGAGATTGAATGCAGAGGTATTCTGTCTTCTTGTTGCAATTCTCCCATTGCAAACAAGTACATTTTCAGTAAGCCTTGCACCACATTTTTGAACTTTTTCTTGGTAATTTGGCTGTGGAAGATGTCTACTAACCACGCTACCAAATTTATGTCTAATATTCCCAAAGGCAGAAGGCTATGATATGTCTTGCACAGAAAATGTGTGTGAATATATAATGTGCATATACACTCTCACATGTCTGCCAGCAGCACTATAACTCAATTGTTGATAAAACATATATAAATATACTTAATTATAATACATCAACAATATATAGTAAATAACGTGTCTTTAAACAGAAATACAAGCACACACACACACACACACACACACACACAAGACCATGTGTTGGTTTTCAAGCCAACATTGTAACTAGAGGCTCACAGCAACCAGAACTGTATTTCCCATAAAGCAAGAGTTCAGACTTTCCTAAGTGTTCATGACAGCTCTGTAGAAGCTAACTATCAAAGTAATAAGACTTAGCTGTGCTGTTACTGAAGTTAGCCTCATTTTGTCTACCACACAGCCTTCCAACCCTGAGACAAGAAGTACTGTAAGAAAGAGAGGGTTTTATTCATGAAAAGGGAGTCTTCAGACTTGAATTAAGCTCCCTAGGAAGCAAGGTGACCTGAGGTATGGCAAAGGTGATTCAGGTAAGGAGAGGTAGTGATTAGGGATCAGTGTTCTGCATACATGTAGCCCATCTTCCTACTTTGTATATGTCTAAACAACTGGCAGCTTTAGCGTGATCTGAAGGTAGTATTTTGGCCCTCTACACCAGGCCCACATGAAGGGCTAGGGCCTTCAAACAGTTTGAGATAGACAAAAGCAGCCTCAATGTTGCTGAAAATTGACCCAAACAATCGTTACCATAGTAATCACACATCAGTGGTGTTGCCCACAGCAAAGCTAGTGGGAATGCATTTCTTGGCTAGTGACCTCTAAAATCAATGATGAAAGCAAGTAACTAAAAGCAAGCAAGGGTCTGGGTTGTTAAGGACTTTCTTAGCATACACTAGACATTCTCCAACACTGAAAAACAGAAGCTAATTAATGAATTAATTAAATAGAAAAGTAAGTATAACAGATGCTACAGGATTTATTTAAGCTTTCCCTTATTTCAGTATTATGTTGACAATCAATTTTTAAATTTTCTTTACATATGAACCAAACAACTAACAAGAAGATTTTCCATGATATTTTTTGTGTTTCAGGTTTCTTTTCTTATTTAAGAATGATAGTGATTAATTAGACATGCTGGCACATGCCTGTAATCCCAGCAGTGAAAGGGCTGAGGACCTTTGAAAGTTCAAGGCTAGCCTGTGCTACATTGTGAGATTGAGGCCATGTTGGGGTACACAGCAAGGCAAGAAAGTGAAAGAAAGAAAGAAAATTTTATCGGTGATGGATTCCAAGCATCTCCTACCTTGTTGAACCCTTACAAGAACTTTTGAAGCAGGAAAACTTTATTGTCTATATTTTACCTGAGGAGAGCAAGAAACAAAGAAGCTAAGTGAACTAATCACATACTCATATATTATTTAAAACAAAAAAATTAGGCACATCTAGTGAGGATTAGTGTTAGATCATTTGTTTTGTAGAAATTATAAACTGCATGTCATCCATTTTATGACCCACAAGTGTCCCCTGAGGATACAAATAGCTTTCCTGCAGACAGATGCTCCCCTGTGACCTCCTCAGTGCTCTATCCCCTATTTGATACAATCAGGTAATTCATTAATTAGATCTGGAAACTTACTTAATTTAAATACACTCAGACAACTCAACAACACACATTGTCTATTCATAAAGGCTCCTCTAAGTGAAATTATTTTAGGCTCTCTGACCACCACATGTCAGCAACACTACACTGGGAGGTCTCTTTCCACCTTGCTCTGTACATTTTATTCATCCCGCAAACCAGACCCATGCCAAACACTCATGCTTCCCTAATAGCTTCCCTACCCAGTGCTAGAACTTTAGTATGAACTGCTGATGTGCTTATCATCTGGTCCAGTGATTCTCATCTGGGAAGGACTTTACTCTTCAGAGATATTTTTAGTTTTCACATTTCATGAAAATGGAGAGGTGTGCTCAGGGTATTGAGGGGGTAGAAACCAGAGATAGTGCCAAAACCTTACAGTACATAGGTCAGCCACCAAGGAATTGTCAGAAATAAAATATACACACAACTATGATTGAGAAACCCTGGTCCAGTTCATTCATAGATTCCTTTATTATTCATTCACCACTTATAAAACAAACATATAACTGCTCTAGATTCTATAACTCCATGCATTAGGATAAAAGTTGATTTAAATGAACCTAAAGTCTATATGGCTGGGGCAATAACATTAGCAACAGTATATTCACACAAAAAATATAAGGTCTATGAGGACAGGGGAATATGTTAGTGATGGCTTTGCATCTTATTAATTTCTCAGTAAGTATATGTTGTTTCAATGAAGTGTTCAATACACTGAGATATGTAAAGAAGTCTAGGGGAATTAGAAAGGATTTCTATCCCAAACAAAGAGGGACCAAAAAAGCATTTTGCAAAAGATTATCAAGACAAATGGATGGGAGGGAGTGGCAGATGGAGAAATGATATTGAGATGTGAAGAGAAAACATGGGCATTCTGACAGAGCAATCGCAGCATCCTGTCATATAGCTTTGTGTATGTGTGTTCCATCCCTCTGTATCCAGTAGAAAGCAGCCTGGGTGTGAGGACTGTATCTCATCCTTCAGCATGGGACCCTCTTCTCCTCACAAAAGGACCAGATCAATGTCTTACACACAGTAGGTACCTAATAGATGATGATTTCTTCATTATACAATTCACAAAGAAGAGGTAAATAAAAAAAAATGAAAAACACACTACGAATATATACTTACAAGCATAGCTTATTCATGAAATAGAAGAGATCTCAAAGAGAAAACTATATGCACTAAATTCTTATGAATTTTAACTTCCAGCAAGACATGGAAAAGATAATGGAATTATAATATTAAATAATATAGAATATTTTTGTGATGGCAAAACTCACCACTCTGAACAGGTCATTTTTCTGTCTATATTGATTCTGCACTTGTGTGTGTGTGTGTGTGTGTGTGTGTGTGTAGTGTGTATGTATGTTTGTACATGTATAGACACATGTGTGAGCAGGTACATGAACATGTGTGCACATGTGTGTGGAGACCAGAGGTTGACGTCAGGTGTCCTCCTCAGTCATTCTGCATCTGATTCTTTGAGAGAGGGTCTACTACTAAACCTAGAACTCATGTATACAGCTAGTTTATGCAGTAAACCTCAGGGATTACCTGTCTCTGCCTCCCCAGCACTGAAATTATAGGTACACTCCAGCATGTTCAGAAATTTATATGGGTGCTGGCAACTTAAACTCAGGTCTTTGTGGTTGCAAAGCAAGCCCTTTACTCATTAAATCATCTCCCCACTTTAAGCCCCTAGCTATAAAATTTGAGCCATGGTCACCTGGCTCAACCTCAAGTGTTACAATCTCTCAAACAATTGCATTTGAATAGGCACTTTCTCTGGCCTAAAACGTTCATTTCTTTCTGTGCCATATCCATATGCTCATACCAGTCCAGTTCTATGCAAATACAACCGTTTACATGTTCTCATGTCATAGGGATAATGCAACAATCCTCTCATACAAACTACCTCTAGCCCGATCTAGACAAAGCTCTTTCCCCCTCATAACTCAAGCTTTACAGTCCATAGTTCATTCTGCATTTAGGTCTCCCAAATTCTGACCAGAATGGTCCATGAAACACTGCTTACAGCAATGTAAGGTGTCTCTTAGGCCAAGGTTTCAAATTCTTCCACATTATTCTCACAGTTCCAAGAAGCCAAAAGTCACAGTGAGGTTTCTAGTAGTAATAACCCCACTCCTCTGGTACCAATTTTCTATTATAGTTACCTTGTCATTGCTGGGACAAAGCACCACGCCAAAAGCAGCTGATTGGAGGAAATTTGCTCATTTTGGTTTATATCATCCAGGGGAAGCTCCATGATGGCAGGGGAAAGATGGTGGAGCAGAGGCTAGACATCACTTCCTTGCCACAACAGGCGGCAAACAGCAGCAGGAGAGTGAGCCAAGTGCTAGCAAAGGGGAGCTGGCTATAACACTCCTATGCCTGCCCCCAGCAACACACCCCACCCAGCAAGGCTCTGCCTCCCAAGGCACCATCAACTGGGTACAAAGCATTCAGAACACATACTCATATGGGAAAATATCTTATTCAAACCACCATAGGCTTGAACTCTTAAAATCAAGTTGTTCCTCAACTTGATAACCATGCCCAGCTGCTGTGACTTAAGATTTATGTGTATCCACAACTCCAGGTTCTCAGACTAAAAGAGCTAAAGAGAGCCTTTGAAGCCTGTGGGACAATAGCAGGCTGTTTAATATATACCTATGTTTCAGCCAGGTGTGGTGGCTCATGCCTTTAATCCCAGCACTCGGGAGGCAGAGGTAGGAGGATTGCCAAGAGTTCAAGGTCACCCTGAGACTACAGAGTGAATTTTAGTTGTGGTGGTTTGAATAGAATAGGTGGCCCCCAATACATTCAGTTGTTTCTTTGTTTGTAGTTTGCATCTGTAGCCACCTGCTGGAGGCAATGTCACTGGGTGATCTTAAGGTGTGGTGGTGGGTTTCAGATTTCAATCTAAAGATATGCAAAGTGTGCCTAGCTGGAGTTCCTGAAGTGTGCTGTGGCTTTTGACCTTTAGGCTTGTGTTTATCTCTCTCTGCTTGGGCCTGTGAAAGCAGGCCACCTTCTTCTCCCATTATGGAACTTCCCCTGGATCTGTAAACTTCAATAAATCCCTTCCTCCAATACTGTGCCTGGTCTGGAAGTTTATCTCAGCAAACCAGAAGCTGTCTGCTACACAAGGTCAGCCTGAGCTAGAGTGAGACCCTACCTTGAAAAACAAAACAAAACAAAACAAAAAAAACAAATATATGCCTATGTTTTGAGTCTGAAAAGAGGAGACTGAAAAGCATATTTGAGAAAATAATAGTTGGTTATTTCCAGAATTGGATGGAAAGTAAACTTACAGATTGAAGAATCTTAACCAGCCCTGGGCAGAATAAACACAAAGAGAAGAGATAAAAGACTATTCAAGCAAACTGCTGAGAACCAGTGATAAAGATTGAATATTCCACTTGTAATATTGTGTATAGTATATGTGGTAAACACATGTGTGTATACAGATATGCATGCCTTATGCAGATGCCCGTGGAGGTCGAAGATGAATGTCTCATTTCATCCTCTTCCACTCATTACCCATTACCACATATTACTCATTTACATGTTATTCATTCATATATTTTCTTCAAACATGTTCTCTTGCTGAACCCAGAGCTGCCAGTTTTTCAGTCAGACTGGCTAAGCAGCAAGCCCCAGAGACTCTCTGGTCTCTGTTCCCAACATTCATGTATAACTCTGCTCAGCTTTTTACATGGGTGCTCAGGAATCTAACTCAAAATGAACTAGCTCTCTCAGGACTCTATGCTTGCCTAAGAAGCATTCTTACCCACTGAGTCTTCTACCTACACCCCTGAATATCTTACTTTACTTGATGTTTAGTTTCTTTCTTAAACTATACAAATGGTAAATTAACCACCTTATTGTGTTTTTAAAAAATATTAGAGGCAATATATTCAAAATAAAAAGTCAGCACCAAAGCACATTGAGTCTTGCCAAAGACGTAAAACTCCAAGAGCCTGAGTCAAAGCTGAGCTCTGCCACTGATGGACGGTTTTCTGTGGGTTACGTGAATGTTCTCTGCCTCAGTTTCCTCAAGTGGAAATGGATTGTCACAATCCTACTGATTAAGAGAGTTCTATGAGATTCTGGTTACTAGATATAATCTTCAAATTACCTCATGTTCAATAAATGTCACCTGTGAGAAGTTTTTGACCTATTGTGAGAGCCACGACCCAGGTTCTTCCTGTTATATACTTTTACAGTGAGTCTAGGTTCCTCTGGTAAAAAACACATTCAATCAAGGCTTTCCTTGAGGAGTAAACTAACTCTGCTTCCCTTTGTATTTCCTTAAAAAAGCTATATTGTCACTATAATCTAGATCTTTAATAAAAAGTGTGTTTTTGAGAAAAATATTTTGTCCAAAACAGAAATCTAAAATGTATTAAGTAATATTAATTCTGTAATAATGAAGATGATAAGGCCCCCTTGGTCCTTTTACAAATTAATTTTGTACCCATCAGCTCTCATTAGCTACTGAATTATAGAATTGGTTTGAGTTCTCATTCAACATTTCATCCGATAAAATAAAATGCCCCCTTGTTTAAAAAGAATACAGATTTTTAAAACTCCCCCTTTGCACAAGAAAAAAAAAGATTACTAATTCACATGAAGGGATATATGTCCATCATTCTGTCACAAAGATCCATCTTGCTTTGTTGGACTTGGCATTTTAATAAGACTCTTTAATCTGAAAAAGACCAGGGTTCAATAAAACCCTGTTCTTCATGTCATTTTTAATTTCTATATATCAGCATGGGGTAAGGGGATTTGGATCATCACCCTGCCTCCAAATGACTTTGCTGACAGCATTGAGAATCTCATCTCAAAGGAAAGGATATAGTGCATTATTGACAACACCTAATAAGAGAGACTGGTGGTTTTGCTGGTGAAATAAAAACTTGACTTCCAAGAAATGTCTGTATGAAACTGACTCTTCATGAATGTGTACAATTGACTCTTGGAGTTATTCCATCTCTCCCTAAAATATAGACAAACTGTCTTACTCAAGATTTTTTTGGCTACAAGTAGTTGATAGTAACTCAAGTTTTGTGGAGGAACAATATGTTTATTGGAAAGTTACTGAGTCCTTTTACAAAGCCTTGGAAGGTTAGACTTAACAAGTAACTGAACTGAGAACTGGGAATTTAGCAGAAGTCCAGGCCATTCCTTCCTCTCCATTTCTCACCTCTGCTTTATACATATCAGAGTATCATCCATGTTCTCTCATCACTGACCAGCTTTCACCTTCTTGTATATGGCAGGTATCCAGTCTAGCATGGTTAGTTTCATTCCCTAGGTTGCCCCCACAGACAGAACTTAATGTGTTATTGAACCCCAGCTCAGCATTATCAGCCATTTGGCAGTCTGATAAGTGTAGTCAGCAGTGTAATAGTGGATAGTTTAGATGGAGTACCCCATGACACTGATATAGGAATTTGGGATGTCTTTGAGAGCAACAGATCCATTCTCAGTTTGGGGCTGGGCATTAATCAAAGGGTTAGGGTGCCAGACATTCATGGTCATGCAAAACTTCCACTGAGTCAGAGGCCTCCAAGTTCTTATCTTATGAATTTCTAAGAATGAAATCCACAGATAGTAAAGAGTGAAGTGTGGTGGTTTGATTCAGATGTCCCCCATAAACTTAGGTGTTCTGAATGCTATATTCCCAGCTGATGGAGATTTTTTTTTTATTTTATTTATTTATTTGAGAGCGACAGACACAGAGAGAAAGACAGATAGAGGAAGAGAGAGAGAATGGGCGCGCCAGGGCTTCCAGCCTCTGCAAACGAACTCCAGACGCGTGCGCCCCCTTTTGCATCTGGCTAACGTGGGACCTGGGGAACCGAGCCTCGAACCGGGGTCCTTAGGCTTCACAGGCAAGCGCTTAACTGCTAAGCCATCTCTCCAGCCCCTGATGGAGATTTTAAGGCCTCCTGGAGGGAGTGTATTGTTGGGGGCAGGCTTATGGGTATTATAGCCAGTTTCCCTTTGCCAGTGTTGGGCACACTCTCCTCTTGCTATTATCCACCTTATGTGGGCCAAGGGGTGATGTACACCCTCTGTTCATGCCATCATTTCCCCCTGCCATTGTGGAGCTTCCCCCTAGAGCCTGTAAGCCAATATAAACCTCTTTTTTTCCCACAAGCTGCTCTTAGTTGGGTGAGTTCTACCAGAAATATGAACCTGACTGCAACAGTGAAGTTTAGAAAGATTTTATTCTGAAGCTTAAGAGAAAGAAGGAAGGAAGGAAGGAAGGCATAGTTTCTTCTATAGGCAGGAGGGGCTCTTGGAAATGGAAAATCCAACCTGGTGATTCTTGGTGGTGTCTTCAGTGGGTGGGGGCTGAGCTGGTCTGTCCAGCTCCTATGCCAAGTGTCCAAGAAGTTTATAATCTTATTCACCTCCTCCTGTCAGATTTCTAGGGAAGGGGAACTCCTTTAGGGCAGAAGAGTTAAGGAAAAACCAGATCCCATTCCATATGTTTCAGTACTTAGTAATCATATTCACACCTTACTGTCAGGTTGAGGGGAAAAAGATATAAGGAAAAAACAAGATCCTCTCATACAAGCTAACAGACAAGTGATATATATGTGTCTCTATATATTGTTATATATATAGTGTCATCAAATATATATGTACACATGCACGTGTGTGTGTGTGAGTGTGTTTGTATTTTGAAAATAATCAGGACAAGAGCTTGCCTCCTTTCTAAAGCATTCCATTGCATCTTGTTACAACTTGTGGCCATTTCACATTATGTTGAATTTATTTATCTGAAATACTTATCTTTTTACATAGTAGCCATCCAAATATCTATTGGAAGCAATGGTGTAAGAAATAGTTCTAATTTTCTTAGAAGAAATAGTAAAGTAATTATGATGTGCATTTTGCTAATGTATTCATCTAGTAAAACATTTTTCATATTCCTTTCATTTAGAGCATTTAGGTGTGAAAAAATGTGTTATTTGGGGGTAATTTTAAGATTTAGGAAAAGAAAGCACTTTTAAAGGAAGGCTTTAAAAAAGATATTAATAATTTTGAAAAATGAGTAAAAGTAACCTAGGGTTTACCATAAAGTTCCAATAACATCTGTGTATTTTTTTTTAAATTATTTATTTATTTATTTGAGAGCAACAGACACAGAGAGAAAGACAGATAGAGGGAGAGAGAGAGAATGGGCGCGCCAGGGCTTCCAGCCTCTGCAAACGAACTCCAGACACGTGCACCCCCTTGTGCATCTGGCTAACGTGGGACCTGGGGAACCGAGCCTCGAACCGGGGTCCTTAGGCTTCACAGGCAAGCGCTTAACCGCTAAGCCATCTCTCCAGCCCCTGTGTATTTTTTAATTGTCTCTGATAAACCAGGTATAATGGTTTAGGCCTGTAATTCTGGCATTAAAAATGCTGAGGCTGAAGGATTGTTGCAAGTTTGAATGGAGGCCATCTTGATCTACACAGTGAATTCCAGATCAGGCTGGGCTACAGCAAGAGACCTTGTCTCAAAAAACAAATCCCCTGTTAAAATTTAAGGCTGTTATATATAATTCATATTTTGTGAAGATTACATAAGCTGTATCATGTGTTTCCAAAGATGCATTTTATGCTCCAAGGAACAGGACTTAGGAGCAAGACTGGCAAGCTCTATTGAGTCAGAACGGACGGATGGACAAACAGACACACACACACACACACACACACACACACACACACATACACACACACATTATTTACTATTCACAGATGTTAAGCCCACCTGATGCGTCAACATTCTTGTGGGCAATGTGTTGCTTTCAACAGCCCTTGCCCTCAGCAGAGCTGTCTTCACATCCCATGCACGCACACATAGTTCTGGGCAAGGACTACAACCAGGTCACTGGGGAGCTAAAACAAAGAGCATGGCTTAAGGTCAAGTCAGCACATCCAACATTCATTGTCAATATTGATCATCTTGGTTGTTCAGGAGCATAGGCAAGATGAGACATAAGAAACCAACTACATTGTTCTAAGCAGGCTGAGCAAATGGTTATAAGTAATGACAGATCATAAGACAAGTGCTTAACAGAAAGGGCACCTCATAGAAATGTTCGCAGAAAAGTTACTTGTAAAGTCCATAAGAAGTATCTTCACAGTTCATTCCCACAGGCATTCCAGACAAAAATTCTCAAGCAGAAGTATTTAAATAATGTTAAGTGAGAATGATCAAGTAAGATATTCTGAAAATCCTCTTCACCATAAAGGCATAAAAGCACTGATAAGAAATCCAGGAAATCAATTTTCAGAGCTATGTTGCTTACCAATAAGTTTCAGTGATCAAAGGAGAGCCATTCAAGAACAGCATGGTGGCACATGCCTTTAATCCCAGCACTCGGGAGGCAGAAGCCGTGAGTTTGAGGCCACCCCTAGACTACATAGTGAATTCCAGGTCAGCCCAGGCCAAAGTGAGACCCTACCTCGAAAAACAAAAACAAACAAACAAACAAACAAACAAAAGAATAGCACTGAAATGTTTGTAGAAACAATAAGCTCTGGAGCATTTTTCAAAGCGTGTGTGTATGTGTCTACATGTGCCACGACACACATGCAGATGTCAGAAGACAACCATGGGTGTTGATCCTCCCTTTCATCTTATTTGAAATCAGGTCTGTCTTGTTTTGCCACTAGGAAAGCTGCTCTAGCTGGCAGGTGAGCTTCAGGATTCTCCTGGCTGTCCTCCCATTGCTGTAGGCATACTGAGATTACAGATGCATGTGGCAATGTGTTGCAACTACCTTTTTGTTGCTGCTACAAAGCCCTTTACCAAAATCAGTTTGTAGGAGGAAAAGGTTCATTTTGTTTTACAGACTTAAAGGGAAGCTTCATGATGGCAGAGGTAAAGGGTGGCATGAGTAGAGGCTGAACATCACCTCTGCCACAGCAGGTAGAACATAACAGCATGAGAAGGAGCTAGCCAACACTGGCAAGCTAGGGGATAATAAGCCTCAAGTTTCACCCTCAAGCAAAACACACTTCCTCCAACAAGTCTCCTCCTCCCAAACTGCCACCAGCTGAGGAACCAAATATTGAGAACACATTAGTTTATTCAGGACACCTATTGCAAACCGTCACATTTGTATCCAGTTTTTTACATGGGATCTGGAGATTCAAACTCTAGTCAGCAGGCTTGTAGAATAAGAGGCTTTAGCAATACTTCATCCCCTAGCCCCCTTTGTAGCATTTGAACTGGCTCTATTTTAATTTCCCTTTCTACCTTTCCACATTTACCTTGAATGCTATGTCATAATCATGGTGGAAACATGTGGCCTGGCACCACTGTAGATTAAGGAAGAGTTGAGATTCCTGCGAAAGCCCACCACCATTGTTAGCATCATCGTTAGGTTGACTGACAGCTTCCCAGAACACCTCATGTTCATGGCTTGTCTTTATTTGGCGTGACTTACAGCTCTTTATCACTTGGGAAATGAAACAAAAAAAACAGTATGACAATTATTTAATAGTATGACTGTTTGAAGTAGTGATTAGAGAAAACTGGTTAATAAAGTTAGAGGAAGCAGTGTCCGTAAAGAGCTTTAAAAATATCCCATGTGGTAAGCCGGGTGTGGTGGCACATGCCTCTAATTCCAGCACTTGAGAGGCAGAGGTAGGAGACTACAGAGTGAATTCCAGCTGCCTGGGCTAGAGTGAGACCCTCCCTCAGAAAAACCAAAAACTATACTATACATATTTGTAATATCCCATGTGGAGACTCAAAAGTCATCAAAATGATGAAGAAAAAGGTACTGTACATGTCATCTCTATTATACTCACAAGGCCTCTCAGGGAACCTTGGACATAAAGTGGCTCAAAGAATATGAGTGCTGCTTTCACTGCTAGCTAAAGAATCTTCTCTGGAGATGGAAGAAGACACTAAGAAGCCTCAACACATCAAAGCAAAAGATCAGAGGCTATCAAGAGATCAAGACTAAACAAGATTTCTATTATGTCCTCCAAGGCTCAGGGGACACTGGAGAAGAGTGGAAAGAATGCAAGAGCCACTGGGTGTGAAGGACTACTTTGGGAAACTGTCTGTCTGACATACGCTGACTGATGCATTCATACCCTCACACATACCCCCACAGTTGTTTCTGATACCCTCACAAGATCTGCAGTGTGCTGAGTCTGTCAGTATTTTGACATAGATGACTAAGGAGGACAAAAGGAAGGAATGAGACACAAAAGGGGAGGAAGGACAATCTTGAAAGAGGAGGGTGTTCAGGAAAATAAAGTGGAGGCAGGAGACAAAAGCAGAGAACGGAATGACAAAACAAGCAAAATATAGTATGTTTAGATATTAATGTTTTTAATTTTAAAAAGAACCATGGTGAAAGATATTTCCCTTGTAGAGGCTGGGGAGATGGTTCAACAATTAAAAGTTCTTACTTGTAAAACCTGCTGACTAGGGGTTCAATTCCCAGAACCACATAAAACCAGATGCAAAGTCACATATGTATCTATGATCCCAACTTGTACCTTCAACAATGAGGGAGGCAGAGCAAGAAGCATATGAAGCTTGCAGGCCAGCTAGCCTGGTATCCATTAGCTGTCTGGAAGTTTGTTTACAATGGCAAGAAATCCAGGGTCAAAGAAGCTAGAGAACAGACTCCTTCGCATGCATGACATGGCATGCATGCCCATATTCATACATTAAATACATAAATAATAATAAATAATCATGTGTGCATTCCTGGAAATCTAGATGGTGTATGACCAGAGAGCTATATACACCTTCAAGAATGTCCTGAGACCTGGAGCACTCATCCAAAACTCAACTGGAGTCTCTTGTCAGCCAGCAGAGTCAGACAAGGCAGTGCAATAAACTGCCTGAATGCTGACAGTGTGCTCAGATGTGCACATAAGACACATAAGTCTAGGAGACTTACTGGTTATAGGCATTTAAAAAAATCTCTGTCCTATTATAGCAACCAAGCAGAGATTCCAAAGAGGACAGAAAACACCTAACAGGAAATTTGCATAATTATTCCAGAAAAGTCATGAAACACATAACAATAATTGAAAAAACAACAGAGGATTTGACTTTCAAAATTGCCACACTAGTTGTTATTTAAAATTTCTAGATTTCAATAACAAATTCTGAGACATACAAATCAGAAAGAGCACATGGTCATACAGAGGAGAGAAAGCAGACAATAGAAACTATGACTGCAAGGATCCAAGCTTGAACTTACTACACAGGGCATTAAGTATGTTCTAGTAAAGAAAGACATGATGAAAAGCTGAAATATGAAAATGATATCCACAAAATAGAAAATATAGGCATACAAATTTAAATACAAGTCCACATATGAGAGAAATGTGGTATTTGTCTGAGTATAAATTATTTCACTCAACACAGTAATCTCCATTTCCATCCATTTTATTGCAGATAATATAAGTCCATTCTTGTAGCCAAATAGAACTCATTGTGCTTATGTACTGATTTTTCCTTTATTTGTTCATCTGCTGATGGACATCTAGACAGATTCCAGAACTTGGCTATATTGAAAAGTGCTGCACTGTGCATGGATGGGCAATTCTCTTTGCAGTACACTGACTAAGATCTTGTTAGTTGTTCCATAGGAGCTGAACTAGATCATATCTCCACCTACAATGAGTAGGATTCTTCTTTCCCCATAGCCTCATCATCATTTTTAAATTTTTAAATATTTTCTTTCTTTCTTTCTCTCTCTCTTTCTTTCTTTCTCTTTTTCTCTCTCTCTTTCTTTCTTTCTCTTTTTCTCTCTCTCTTTCTTTCTTTCTCTTTTTCTCTCTCTCTTTCTTTCTTTCTCTCTCTCTTTCTTTCTTTCTTTCTTTCTCTCTCTCTCTCTCTCTCTCTCTCTCTCTCTCTCTCTCTCTCTTTCTTTCTTTCTTTCTTTCTTTCTTTCTTTCTTTCTTTCTTTCTTTCTTTCTTGGAGAGAAAAAAGAGAGACAGACAGACAGAGGGAGAGACAGAGAAGGAGAGAACAGGCATGCCAGGGCCTCTAGTCACTGCAAACAAACTCCATATGCATGTGCCACTTTGTGCATCTGACTTAATGTTCGTTCTGGGGAATCAAACCTGGGACATTTTCCTTTTATTTTTTTATTTGCAGGCCAAGCATACTGGAAGAGTACATTCTCTCCCTTCATTATCTCTTTTCAGTGTTTCCTTTATACATCTAATATCCACTATTTCAATATTAACTAGTCTCTCATTTTGCTGCTACCATTACCCTCTGTTTTATTTCTCTGCTTCTCACCTCCTTCTGCATCACAAATTGGTGCTTTCTCTCATATTTCCATAGGGAGGTGCTGTTTTTCTTTAATCTGTTTTTCTTTTATCTTCAACCCCTGAGCAAAGTTTTTAGACAGTACTGAAATTCAATTGATATTAATTTAGTTTGACTGATTTTTTCAAGATGTTCACTCTAATCTTCAGTGTAACCACAAAGTAAATGAGAAAGGTGTTCTTTTTTTTTTTTTTTTTTTTTTTTTTTTTACAAAAATGGAATTTGGGGACCTGGGAAGACTGCTCATGGCTAAAGGTATAAAAGCTGCCAGCCCAGGTTCAATCCCTCAGTGCCCATGTAAAGCCAGATACAAAGTGGCACATGTGTCTTGGGTTTGTTTGCAGCAGCAAGAGGCCCTGACTCCCCTATGTACTTTCTCTGTCTCTTGCAACAACTATTGAAAGAGAATTCAAGAAAATATCCTCCAAACTAAAAGTGACTTGAAACTAATTATTAAATGGCATATTTCATGCCAAAGAAAACAAGCCCAAAATAACAAATACTAGTACATAACTAATTAATAGACTTGAAAGAAAAAGAAAACACTCTTAAGGTAGGCAGGGTGGCTCGAACCTATCCCAGCATTTGAGAGGCTAAACCTGGAGTATTGCTATAAGTTTGAGGCCCATTGAAGCTACATCATGAATTCCAGGCCAGCCTAAAGGGCTACAGAGAGAAACACCCTGTATGGAAAAAATAAAAAAAAATCTGGCAGGGCATAGTGGTGCACACTTAATCCCAGCACTCAGGAGGCCAAGGTAGGAAAATCTCCATGAATTCAAGGCCAGCCTTAGAATACATAGTAAATTCCAGGTCAGTCTGGGCTAGAGCGAGAATCTACCTCAAAAAGAACCCAAAAAAGAAGTCTTTTGTACAAAGATA
The DNA here is from genome assembly GCF_020740685.1 of Jaculus jaculus. NCBI lineage: Eukaryota > Metazoa > Chordata > Mammalia > Rodentia > Dipodidae > Jaculus > Jaculus jaculus. The sequence continues at coordinate 65,588,054 of NC_059102.1, forward strand.
AGTGCTATTTATGTAAAAAAAAAAAAAAAAACAAAAACAGTTGAAGGAAAATAATGCATTTATCCTCTTAAATGGAATAAATGTTCACATATTGTACTGTAAATTTATATATTATTAATTTTTATTATTACTCTTTTCCTGAGGCTTGAAATAAGATTTTTCTATATGCATGTACTATACCACATCCCCTTTTTATTTTGACATTCACTAATTGCCCAGGGTGGTCTTAAACATATTCTGTAGTTCAGGTAGACCTTAAAGTTGTAATCCTCCTACTTCACATTCCCAAGCCTAGAGAAGTTATTTTATTTATTGTTGTATACGGTAGTTTAACAGTTGGGTGCCTACACTTGATTTCCCTGAGATTCCCTTTGAAGTGTTTGCAATGAATTGGCTGAAAGGAAGAAGTAAGGAAGAAAATGTTTACATGTGGCCTGAATGTCTGTGTCCTTTACATGGATGTGTTGGCATGTCACGATCATTGAGGTAATACTACAAGGTGGGGCCTTTCTGCAGTTCACATAGAGGTTGAGCACTTTGCAGTTTAGACTTCATAGTGCAATACTTGAAAGTATGAAACCTGAAAAGGGACTAGAGAGACCTAAGGGGAAAATCTACATAAGATAGATAATAAAATCCACTTAGAAAAGAATATTTATACAAAAATTAAGAAATTTTCCCTATCTTGAAAGGCCTGGGGATAAGATCACGAAACTAACTTCTAAAGGGATGTGTTAAGACTCAGGGTTCCCTGTGTGCTGAAACAAGTTGTTATCATTTGCATTACTTGAGAATTCCCATTTCCATATACAGCAAGCCAGGGAAATAAACACAATTTTGATTGTTGCAGGAAAAGAATGTGCAATATGGTATAAACACATTTTTTTTCCTTTTCTTTTCCTGAATAAAATAGTTCTGAGAAAGTCACAATGAGCTGGAGAGAAATCTGGGATTGGATTTTTAGATCCCATCTGGGAGCCTCAAGGCTCATTAGAATGGAAGGTGTCCTTACAGACTCCTACCCATGCTCACAGAGAGCTAAGCCATTTCTGTCAGTCTCTCCAATAATCACTTTCCCCACAAAAATTTAACAGATAAGCCTTCTCCAGTGAATTGGCATGTAGTTCACTGAGATCAAAATTGAAAACTACGAAAACAGAATTACATCTTGTACTTCATAGGGCCAGAGCAGAATTACTGATTTTTTACCTTTCCAAACATGTTCTTCCCCTTCTCTTCTCCATTTCAGGAAATGGCACCACAAACCCTATAATGACCAAAGCTAAAATCAGCATATATCCTTTTATAGTGTATGTGCATGTGTCTGTGTGTGTGTGTTCACGTACATGCAAATTCACATAAATGTGGAGGCCAGAGGACAAATTTGGGTGTCATTCTTCAGGAACACTGCCAACAGATATTCTTATTCCTCCCATTTTCACCCCCAACATTGAACCCATGAAACCCTTGTAGCCTAACTTTAAAGTACCTCTTTAATTCATTTAGTTGTCTCTTGCCCAGACCTACTGTTCCAAGTCCTAACTAATATCTGTGGTTCCTTTCTTAACCCACTGTGGTAAACTCTCCTGAGAAACAATATTGGTATCCAACGACAATTTCATGTTTCCCATACCAACCTATCTTCCCAAAATTTCTTATCATACATAAAAAAAAAAAATCAACCTATTTAGGTTCTATCAGGCCCATGCCTCCTTGTCTGGTCTCGTTTTCCACTTACTCTCAAGAGACAACATATGCTAAGATCATTAATATCTTAGGTCATTGTCTATCTGACACATTCTGGGGTCATTTCAAGTCTCAGCCCAAAGATGACCTCCTAACAGTATCCTTGGTAATACATGCCCACTCGTCTATCCCTCACATAATGTTGATTTGAATCAATATCTAACATTACTTAAAATGATCTTACTTATATTCTGACTATTACAAAATATAATCTACATCAGTCTTCCCTTATTAAGACCTGCTCCCTCCCTGGGTCCTCGAAAAGTTTCTGGCTTCTAGAAAGAGTTCCATACTGTGTTTAACAAATGAGTACAATTCAGAACTGCCTTCACCGAGCAGTGCATTTGTTCCTTAAAAGATATCTGTTCGTTCTCACAAGCATTTCTTCAGTGCCTTAGTAATGCTAGGCATGATGCCAGAAGCCAGAGACATGAGGTCTAAGAATCATTCCTTTGTGTATACCCTGTGCTCAGTCTTGGCCAACTAGGGACCCTTGGTGGCTTGGGATTGACATTGAATTATCAGGCCATTATGCCCTGATGAAATTACTACAGAGAGTGTTCAATATCATCACAATTCCTATAACCACAGATGACTAATTTATCAAAAACACATATTTGGAATTAATAGAAGATGGTGAGTCATGGGTAATAATATATTACTATACTTGGTTTACAGTTACGACTAGATTCTATATAGAACATTCCTAATGTTAGGTTAAGGTGCTGAGCCCACTGCACCTAGAAAGTGGCTGATGGTAAGAGAAAGTCATCTGAGCCAGCATGCCTCAAGAATTCAGTGGCACTGACACAAATTCACAAGTTGATGCCAAGGTGAATAAGCAACCTTCTTGTAAGGCCTAGCACCTTCAAGAACATCCTCGAATGGGTAAATATTTAATAGGCACATTGCTCCTTTGAACATAGACCTGTGGACATGAAGCCAGAATAGGTGAATTAACCTTCCTTCTTTGAAAACTAATTTCAAGTTTTAGAAATAATTATTAGTAATATTTGTAAATACTAATTAGTGTAATCTTTCTGAAAACCTCTGTGATATGGTAATATTGTCATATTCTCTCTGTTGTTTTGGGGGAGGTGGGGGTGGGTTGCTTGGTTGTTTTTTGTTGTTGTTGTTGTTTCTGAGACAGGTTCTCACAATATATTCCAGGATGGACCTCGCTGTGCATCCCAGGCTGACCGTAAACTGGTCTCAATCCTCAACCTCATCCTCCCAATGCTGCCATTACAGGCGTGAGCTTCCACGCCATTCTTCTTTTCAAAAATACAGGAAGTGGTAGCACGGAGAGGTGAGGTAGCATGCTGAAGATGAGATGAGACACTACTAACTGAAGGAGCCGTGCTCAGTACCACCAGCATTTTCAGCAAGCCAAATCTCCTGGTCCGCATGGTCTCATTCGTTCAACAAAAATACTGGGAAACTCTGTTCCCCCCAAAGATATGTTCAGAAATATACTCATAAAGGTAAACAAAAGCAATTCACCAGCCACAGACAAGTATTCTGAACCAGTACAAATAAACTGCAGTATAAACGCAAAACCATTATCATTTCTAATAACTTAATTTGCCACAGGGCCAGTATTCCCAGAACAATGAAGATGTGAGCAGTGTTGCAAACAGCGCGTGCAGAAATGTGAGCCACTCAGGGGAAATTATAACTGCCATGTTCAACTTCTTTAACACTTGCCTTTCTGTACTCTCTCAAGACTAGAAATAAAGAATACATAAAACTATGTCAAGATCTAGGAAAACAAAGGAACCCTCTGACTCAAACACAGAGCAGGGTGGAAATGGAAAGCCACTCATGCGCTTGTATCGGTCACTTTTTGGTTGCTGTGAACACATTCGCTACCAGAGGCAATTTATGGAAGGAAAACGGGTTTAATTTGGTTTCCAGTTTTGAGGGGAAGATTCATCACGGTAGGGAAAGTATGACAGACAAGAGAAGCCGACATCACATTGTCAGCCAAGAAGCTGAGGACAAACAGGACGTGAGGCTGGTGTGGATCATCTCAAGGTCCACCTCCCCACCCACTTTTTCCAGCAAGGCTACACCTCCAAAAGGTTCCACAACCTTCCCACACATGTCCACCAACCGGAGACCAGGCGTTCAAACACATGACTCTAGGGGCCCTCATATTCAAACCCCACCACTGGCTCTCCTGGAGGACAGGTGGTGGAAGGCATGAAAACTGGTAGAAAGAAAGAGCAGCCAGAGATGAGCAGCATAGCCCCAGGGAGGGATGGAAAGGTGAAGGGAGCAGGGCTTTCCCAAGGAACTGCCTCCAAGCCCACCCTGCTCAAATGAAAGCTAATCTCAACTAACTCTAGCAAGAAGACCTAAGAAGTTTATCTGGATCACAAATTATTAATTTAACAATGTAAATATAATAGAAGCAAATGAGACTCACAATCAGTAAACAGACAGGACAGGGGAAAAAAGGATCAGGCAGAAATTAATGAAATGGAAATGAAACAAAAAATACACAAAAAGTTAATGGAACTAGGAGTTGGCTCTTTGAAAAGATGAACAAGACTGCATTATTTGGGCACCTGAGTATGCTTCTCCTGCTAGTGCTGTTCCCAAACACCTTTCAACATGGAGCTCTTTGCATAACCATACTTGTATTGAGGCTGAGGATCTTTTCAGGCATTTAATTTCTTTCAAAGTTTACCATACTTATACAATTTTGCAGCCGTATCTGTCTAAAAGCCAAATAAATTCATACACATATAAAAAGGACTGGAGAAAGTAGAAAAAGAAAAGTCACAGAATAGCAGATGTAAAACAGACCAAGAGAGAAAGAAGTGTGCACAGTTTGAAGCAGTTGAGAAGATCCCAGGAAAGCCTTTGAATGTGAAATTGATGGAGCAATTGATATATCTAGGGTCTTGAGAAGGGAGTTGAATAACCCATGAAGAGTTAGGAATGAATTAATGAGACATAATTTACATATAAGAGGTCAAATAAGCAAATACTCTTCTGGAGTTTGCCCCCTGCCTCCACTACAAAATATCGTGAGAAGTAAAACACGAATAGATTGGCTATGATATAATGACTTTTGTAACCAGACATTTGGATGCTATAGGTTTGCTGTACTATTATGGGAATTTAATTTTTGTTTTTAATGACAACTTCTATACTTATAGACAATAAACCATGATATTTCCCTCCCCTCCCACACTTTCCCCTTCACAACTCTGCTCTCCATCATATCCCCTCCCTCTTTTCATTTGTCTCTCTTTTAATTTGATGTGTGAATGAATTTTGTTTTTACTAAAGAGTAAAAAAATTTTTTAAAAAGTGAGTTCAACTTGGGCATGGTGGTGCACACCTTTAATCCCTGCCTAGGCAGAGGTAGGAGGAATTCTGTGAGTTCAAAGCCACCCTGAGACTACCTAGTGAATTCAAGTCAGCCTGGGGTAGAGTGAGACCCTACCTAGAAAATTTTAAAAAGAAAAAGAAAGAAAGAGAGAAAGATGAGTTCAGGAATGGAATTAAATCACCTTATATCACATTTCCTAAACATGTTAGTGTAGTATTTTCTTTGGCATGGTCAGAAGTATGCTATAACTCTACTAGGAGTAGGAGCAAATAGGTTTGGCTCATAGTAGGTGTATTCAGATGTTCTACCATCTGTCCCATCATTTCACTTGTTGGATCTTGATCAGTACTTTTCCCCTGCAAAGCTTATTTCTCAGCCTCCTTGTCATCATAGTCTGGACTAGATTCATTTGGTGAGAAGCAGTGGCACAAGGAAGAATCTAGGGCACCTCAGCCCATTTTTCTCTGCTACTAGCTGCCACCGCTTTCCTCCTTGGTTCCTGTTCCCCACAGGCAAGCACCCCTTCTGTGGCCCCAGCTCCCATCTGATGAATACAAAACCAATAGTGACTGCATAGTGCAATATCCTTAAAAAAAAAAAATGATTTCCACCATTGGAATTTTTACTGGTCTTTTATCTATCCACTGGATTTTTCAAATTTTCATTCTATTTCCCTTACACAATTTCATAGATACTTAATATTTAAAGTCTTTCAAGTCGGGCCTGGTGGCACACTCCTTTAATCCCAGCACTTGGGAGGCAGAGGTAGGAGGATCACTGTGAGTTTGAGGCCAACCTGAGACTACATAGTGAATTCCAAGTCAGCCTGAGCTAGAGTGAGACCCTACCTCAAGAAAAAAAAAAATTATTTCATTACTCATCCTATCAAATACCTGTATAGTAAACTAGGTACTTAAGTGTTGTTTGTTTTTTGAGACAGAGTTTCGTGTTCCCTAGGCAAGTCACTCACTATGTGTCAGGAGGGTCCCAATACTCCCACATCTATGTCTAAGTGCTAAGATTATAGTTACTCACCACAATATCTGGATCTATAAGGTTTAATTGATTTAGTTTCCTGGAACTCTAAATCTTATTAAGATGGAATTTCTTTTGAAATGAGTTGTCATCATAATTACTATTTTCGAACACTGAAGCTAAACATTATATGCTACAAATATTAATAAGCAACAGAAACTATAGAGTAAATTTTTGTGCAAATACTTTCCAATTAGATAAATTTGTTGTTTTTCCCCTCAATAGCTCATATATCTATGGATAAAAACAGGTAATTACAAAACATGGTGGCACAAACCTGTAATCCCAGCATTCAGAAGGCTGAGACAGGAGAATTGCTATGAGTTCAAGGCCATCCTGGGCTAAAAAGGAATAAATTAAGAGAACAACATGCTATCTAAAAGTAAAAGCCTTTCTGATAAGTGAAAAGTGGGTCAGCGTTTATTTTATTTCTACTTTTTTCCCCCTCACATAAATAGTATGTGAATGGGCATGTGGACATGAGGGATTTTATTTTTCTTTAAAAAATTTTTTTTGAGGCAAGCACAACAGATTGGCCTTTATTCTATTTATTTACTTATTTATTTATTTATGAGAGACAGAAAAAGAGGCAGAGAGAGAGAGAGAGAGAGAGAGAGAGAGAGAGAGAGAGAGAGAATGGGCGCGTCAGGGCTTCCAGCCACTGCAAAAAACCTCCAGACACATGCACCTTCTGTGCATCTGGCTAACATGGGTCCTGGGAAATCGAGCCTCACACTGGGGTCCTTATGCATCACAGGCAAGCACTTAACCACTAAGCCATCTCTCCAGCTCTTTTTTTTTTTCTTTTAAAATGCAACACACTTTGAATTCTTTTTTGTTTGTGAGAAAAAAAATTATACAATGCTCTATCCTCAAAAGATTTGTTTATGAAATGTAAGACATGCTGGAACTCCCCATCAAGACTATAAAACAAAATAAACCCTTTCCTCTCACCAGCTGCTTTTGAACAGAAGTTTTGTCCCTGCAATGAGAAGGTAACTTCAAGGGCAACAGAACACATCTTATAAAATATACTACTAAAATGATTCATGAATAAATTACTATATATCGAATGAATAACTACATAAAATTGTGGCCTATGTATCTGTGCCACTCACTTTTAGGAAAGAGAGTCTTTATATACAAGCTTATAAAATGAATCCCTATTGTTATACCAATTACTCCTCAGGTAAAAGGAATCTTCTTTAGCTTTAGAAGGAATTGATAAGAATATTTTTAAGTTTATCACTTTTTGTTGGTGTTTGGAGACAAGGTCTCACTATTTACCTCTATTTAGTTGGAAACTCACTGTTGCAATTACTTTCTTGTTGCTGGGACAGCACACCTGATCAGAAGCAGCTCACAGAAGGAAAGTGTTTATTTTGACTGATAGATTTGAAGGAAATTCTTATCATGGTGGAGAAAGCATGCCAGAGCTGACAACTGAGCATCGCAGCTTGTCACATCAGCTGTAAGGAAGCAGCAAGAATGAGCCAGAACTGGAAAGTGGGCTGGATTATAAAATACCTAGGCCCACCTCCAGTGACACACCTCCTCCAGCAAGGCTCTATCACTGACACCTGGGTATTAGGCTTAATCACAAGCACATGAGATTATAGGGGACATTTTACATTCAAACCACCAATATTACTGTATAGATCAGCTTGGCTTTGAACTTAAAGCAATCCTCCTGCATTGGCCTCTTGAGTGCTGGAATTACAGGCATTAGCAGCTACCACATGCCAAAAATTTAGCACACTTTTAAAATTGCAATATGTTCATGAAAAATATTTTTATTGAGTTATAAGCTTTAGATCTGGAGTGACAGGTTTTACTTATATACTTACCTGGGGAAGTCCCCATTAGCCACGTAAGACTCAGTCCCTCTCAAAGAAAAAAAAAGATCTAATACTATTTTTCAGTTGCAACAAGGACATTATCATGCACTTTAAAAATATTTTATTTGGGCTGGAGAGATGGCGTAGCGGTTAAGCGCTTGCCTGTGAAGCCTAAGGACCCCAGTTCGAGGCTCGGTTCCCCAGGTCCCATGTTAGCCAGATGCACAAGGGGGCGCACGCGTCTGGAGTTCGTTTGCAGAGGCTGGAAGCCCTGGCACGCCCATTCTCTCTCTCTCCCTCTATCTGTCTTTCTCTCTGTGTCTGTCACTCTCAAATAAATAAATAAAAATTTAAAAATATATATTTTATTTGTTTACTTATTTGACAGAGAAAGGAGGAGAGAGAGAATGGGTATACCAGGGCCTCCAGCTACTGTAAACAAACCTAGCTGTGTGCACCCAGTGTATCTGGCTAACATGGGTCCTGGAGAATTGAACCTGGGTCCAAGACAGAAAAAGTAATTGTGATGGCTTGAATCATATGACCCAACAGACACATGCATTTTGAATGCTTGGTCCCCAGAGGGTGGAACTTTAGGAAGTAGAGACTTTCTAGAAGAAATATGATCTTAGTGGCAGGCTCAGAGGTGTTATATCCAGCTCCCCCTTACCAGAGCTCAGCTTCCTCTTACTATTTTTTCCAACTGCTATGGCAAAATATGATGTCCAGCTAGCCTCTGTTCTATCATCCTTTCCCTCCCATGCTGGAACTCCCCATCAAGAATATAAAACAAAATAAACCCTTTCCTCTCACCAGCTGCTTTTGAACAGAAGTTTTGTCCCTGCAATGAGAAGGTAACTTCAAGGGCAACAGAACACATCTTATAAAATATACTACTAAAATGATTTATGATTAAATTACTATATATCGAATGAATATCTACTCCATCATGTTTATAAGAAAACAAATCTATAGCAAATTACTCCTTTTTTTTTTTACCAAATGAGAATATAACATGTTTTTAATATCTTGTTATTCATGAACTAAGAAGTATAATTTTAAACATGTGGAATTCAGTAAATATACTCTGATGTCTTACTTTCAGGAATAATTAAATAAGAATTGCTCAAATTTTTTAAATCAGAAGTAAATACATTTGTTATTTAGATATTACATCACACTATAGTTACATATTTTGTGGAAGAACATATTGACTACTAAAAACGAATTAGATGATTGGCTAGCTCACATCTTTGTGAATATGCGAAGTAAATAATAAATATTTTGTAGGATAAAATAAAATATAGATTTACTGTGTTTGAAATAAACATTGCAAAACCCAGTTTGATAAGGTAGCTATTTCTTTACTGTAAATTTTGATAGTACTGGGAAGTACTACAATTATAGTTTTTAAAAATCCATAGCAGCAGTATACACTGTTCTGGCCATTGAAAGAGGTTTTATTTTCAGCTAATCATATGTCATAAAGATAACTATGGAAAATAGCTTGAATGAGCTTACATATTGTTATTTTTTATTTGGGTTTAGATTTTGGTTATGTGTAGCAGGGTGTCATTTTAGCCCAGACTGACATAGAGTTCACAGAAATTCTCCTACTTCATTCTCCCAAGGGCTGGGGTTACAGACATGCTCTACCATTCCTAGCTTTCATATTGACATTTTTAAAGTTGTTCTGTTCATCAATAGCTTATACTGTTTTGCTTTTCTCTTAATGGATGGCAAATTGAGGAAATTGATTACTATACTGCTGCCCTACTCTGTTCATTGTCTGAATTCTTGATATGCCAAGAAGGAGTAAAACCAGTTTTCCAGGATCTAGCTTTATTTTTAAAAGCAGTATACTTAAGGCAGAAAGAAATCTTCCCAGGTAAAATGGTTTGACTGTAAAAGTGTTCCCAACAGACTTATGTATTTGAACACTTAGCACAACTCTGGATTCTTGTAGAACATTTAGAGCATGAGCTCTCTGGTGGGAGGTACTTTTGATGGTTGTAGCATGACCTTGCATGGCCTCATTCTGTTTCCTGGTCCAGAAGCCACGGGAAAGCTCTGCTATATGTTCCTTCTGTCAAATACTGAGTTGCTGCCATCACCATGCTTCCCCCCATGATAGACTGAAGCCATGAGCCTCCCTCCTCGATGCTACTGCCAGGTATTTTTCACAGTAATGAGAAACCTAGATAATGCGTCAGGCTATGGCCACCTGACTGACCATTAACATAGCCTCCTCTCTCTCCCTCCCCCTCTCCCCCCCCCGTCTCTGTCTCTGTCTCTGTCTCTGTCTCTGTCTCTGTCTCTGTCTCTCTCTCTCTCTCTCTCTCTCTCTCTCACCACTCTTGAAATTTCTCCACTAGGAAAGATTTTTGGATAGATAAGAAGTGCCATTGCCTTTTCACATACGAGGAGTCTGTGAACTCAGACCATCTCAGCTCCTGCAGTGTTAGGAGAGACTGTATGTTGACATCGGAGGTCTAAACTTGCTTAACCAAATCTGTGTGTTTATAGCCATTAGAAAATTGATGTGGCCCATATTGTAGAACAGTGGCATGGTCAATTTGACACTTGGCAGAGTGTATGTTTAGTCAATGGCCCTTTGTGTAGTTTTTGCTATTTGTATGTTAAGTAATATCCAGGAAGGAGTCCTTTTCACTTAAAACTGTCTGTCCCAAGATTTTTCACATATGAATCTTGCTGCAGCCAGGCAAGTTAGCTCATGCCTGGAATCCCAGAACTTGAAAGTTTGAGACAGGAAGATTGCCATAGTTTTGAGGCCACCCTGGGCTACATACTGAGTTTGGAGGCAGCCCAGGCTATAGAGTAAGACCCTGTCTCAAGAATAAAAACTGGGAGAGAATGAGAGAGAGAGAACATTCTATTCCAGAGCTCCTGATGGTTGGTCCTAGAAATGCCAGTAAAGTTACAGCTCACAGATTTGGTTGTCTTCACAGACCAGCTGCACATCCCCGCTGTGGTCCAGTAAACTGCTCTAAACTTCAGGTCACAGTCTCTTCCTGACTTGGGTGTGAGCTGAAAAATTGCCCATTGTGAAGTGCCAGGACATTTCCTTTATAATACAATAAGTGACCCCTTGAAGGGGTCATTGCCATGTCTTAGCCACATAAAATTCATTTTTTTCTGTGGATTCTATCCGCATACTCAGAATAAAATTAAAGTGTTAGCCTGAGTGATTTTAATGATTTTGAATCCTCATACTTTTCAACCAGTCAGTACTTTGTTAATGAATGTGGCATGTTCCATTTTTAAAGTGTTATTTTACAAAGGATTATTTAACATCATTTCTGTTTATTCATTCCTTTAGCAAATAGTTCTTAAGTAATTGTGTGTCACACTATTGTGATAAATAACGTGATACAAAGATGATAGAGATGATTATAAACAACAGACATGGTGAGCAGATTAGTGGTTGCCAGGGGACCGATCTGGAACAGGAGTGCCACTGACACAGGGCATCACAGGGCTTTGTGGTCTGAGAACAGTTCTGATCCTAAAGGTAGATAGAAAACTGAGGTTGACAAACTTTTTCTATAAATGGCAGAGTAATAAATATTTTAAGAAAGCTACGCTTATAGAAATAATCAATATTAGAAGAAGTTTGTCTTGTTGGTGGTTGTGAAATACTTGAAGGAGTCAAGCAGCGATAGACAGAACTTCTAACTGTCTGTCTGCCTGTGTAGAATGGAGCTGCAGGCCCTGGTACCAGAGCACAGAAATGTAGATGTCTGCAGGGAATATGGTGGAAGAGGAGTCCGGTGCTGAGTCTTGGACTGACAATGTAAAAAAAGTAATGACTCATATTAAAGCTGGATTACATTGAGGATTTGTATTAATTGCCCCGAGGGAAACTCTGGCCTGCTGCTTGCTTTGCAAATGAAGTTTTGTTGGAATGGAGCCATGTCCATTTGTGATGGGTTAACAGTGTTTGTGTTAGCACCACACCTGCACAGTTAACTAATTGAATTGGAGGTCATTTGGTTCACAAGGCGTTAAGTATTTCCTATCTGACCCTTACCAAGAAAAAAAAAGTTTATGTTGTGGGCTGGGAAGATGGTTGAGCAGTTAAAGGTGATGGCTTGCAAAGCCTAATATCCCCAGTTCAGTTTCCAAGCCACCAACCACATAAGCTAGACACAAAAGTGATGCAAGCATCTAGTATCAATTGGCAATGGCAAGAGACTATAGTGCATACACACACACACACACACACACACACACACACACACACACAAATTTTTAGGGCTGGAGAGAAGGCTTAATAGTTAAATTTCTTGCCTGCAAAGCCTAAAGACTTATGTTCCACTCTCCAGATCCCACATAAGCCACACAAAGGTGAGACAAGCACAAGGTCACATATGCCCACTAGGTGGCACAAGCATCTGGAGTTTGATTACAATGGCTGAGGCCCTGGCATGCCAATTCTCTCTCCCTTTCTCTCTCCAAAAAAACCATATATATATATATATATATAAATATATATATATATATTTGTAGGCTGTGAAGCTTGTTAAGTACTTTTCTTGAAAACATGAGAAACTGAGTTTGATTCCCAGAACCCATGTAAAACATCCAGGTGTTGAACCCTGTTTCACAAATAGTGGACAGAGCCTAAGGAATGACATTTGAGTTTGTCCTCTGCCCTTCATATACCTCTGGTCTCTATCTGCACATGTACACATGACACAAACTCAGAAGGGAGAGACAGATAGAGGAAGGGAGAAAGAGAGCAAGGAAAGGAAGGAGGAGGGAGGAAGGCAGAGAGGGAGGGAGGGAGAAAATGAAGGTAGGAAATGTTAGTTTTCTGTTGAGCTCAGTGGTACACACCTTGTAATCTAAGCACTTGGAGGCTAAGGCAAGATAATTGCCATGAATTCTAGGCCATCCATGGCTATACAATAAGACCCAGTCTGAAAACACAGCACCAGAGCTGAAAAGATGGCTCTGTGGTTAAAGGCAATTTGCTATCCAAGCCCAACAACCCAAATCTGGATCTCAGAGCCCGTGTAAATCCAGATGCAATAGCACAGATATCTGAAATCCCAGTGCTACTATGTTGGATGGGAGGCAGAGCTTGAGGGCCAGCTAGACTGGTAGGCACAGTGGCCAATAAGAAAAGATGCTGCCTCAAATAAGACGGGAGATAAGTACAACTACCTGAGGCTGTCCTCTGACTTCACACTCCTTGTGCATGTCTACACTTACATACACGAACACAAACACACGACCAGCAACAAAAGTTTGCTAGCTCATGTCTTGCATCCCTGAATATACACACACAATGTAGCTCATGAAAAAACAGCCCCAAGTGAAGCTTCCCATTGGATGGTACTGTCACAGACATTACTAGGGCCCAGACATGTCTGAGAGAGAATGAGGAATTTTTATTTCATCTATTTTCAATGAAAAGAAAAAAACTGAAACTCAGAAAGTTATCTGTGTTGCCTAAGGTTATATAAGTTGAAGACATTCTAAATTTTTGACCAATTACTTTTCTTCCATATTTCCTTTATTTCTTCATAGATAGTATATGACATTTTAGCCAGTCCCTCTTTAAATAATGAGAAAGAATATATGAGTGACATGTGTAAATTTGACTGCAGACTTTTAATGCTTCTCCTTTTCTTGTCTTCAAGCTGTGATGAGTATGGCATCAGGCCATCAGGTCACCCAGAAAACTCACATTTATCCAGAAGTGTTGCACCAGATGCTGAGTAATAATGAAAGTGTTCCTGAGGTCACTGATTTGTCATGTTCTTTCTTTTCCTTTAGAGTATTTACTCTGTGTGTGTGTGGGCACGCACATGCATGCGCATGCACACACATGCATGCATGCATGGCTTCTTTGTTTAATCCTTCTCTGTATTTATTGGACCATAACCTTGATCCAGCACCATGCCTGGTTTGCTGAGTCCACTGAGCACAATATCTGGCACCAAAATGCTTCTTGAATGAACTGAAGCTGTTTGTCATGATGGCTTTATCTCCATGGGACACCTACTTACGAAGACCATTGCATTCCAGTTGAACAGTACTAGGAAAGGACATTGCTCTTTTGAAAAGCTGTGATAATTAGCCTGTCTGTATAGAAACCTACCTCCTCGATTTTTACTGGATACTTGTAGTTTTACCAGCAAAATAGGAATAAACAAGTATATGCCCTTCCTTTTCCCTCTCCTGAAGATACTCAGAAATTCATGCTGAGAATTATTTATTATTTAATTTTAAAATATTTTTATTTACTTATTTGTGTGTGTGTGTGTGTGTGTGAGAGAGAGAGAGAGAGAGAGAGAGAGAGAGAGAGAGTATGGGATAGCCAGGGCCTCTTGCTACTACAAATGAACTCCAGACATAAGAGGTATTTTGTGCATGGGCTTTATGTGAGTAATGAAAATCAAACTTGAGGTGACAGGCTTTGCAAGCAAGTGCCTTTAACCACTGAGCCATCTCTACAACCCATGGATATATATATATATATATATTTTAGATTAGAGCTCCTATTATTTTCATTTATTGCTTTTTTTGGCCTTGATTCCTGGATCTGCATCTGATTGCCTGCATCTCTCTGAGCAGGGAAAAGAAAGACTCCAAAGCCAGAATTCCACAGTACTGCTCTTGTGCTCACTGAGTTGAGAAAGCTCAGCAAATTTTAGTTCTCTGTTTTCATTTTAAATTTTTGTTTTTATTTATTTATTTATTTGAGAGCAACAGACAGAGAGAAAAAGAGGCAGATAGAGAGAGAGAGAATGGGCACACTAGGGCCTCCAGCCACTACAAAGGAACTCCAGATGCGTGCACCCCCTCATTCTGGCTAATGTGGGACCTAGGGAATTGAGCCTTGAACCAGGGTCCTTAAGCTTCACAGGTAAGCACTTAACCGCTAAGTCATCTTTCCAGTCCTTTGTTTTCATTTTACATTTGTAAAATGGAAATAGACAACTGATCTTACCAAATGAGCTATTATATGTAAATACCTTACAGGATTGCCTGGAAAAGGAGTGAGGAGTTGAGAATCATAACAAGAACAATGCTCAAGTATGAGTCAGTGTCTGTTATGATTACTGGTCTACAATCCCCAGCACCACAAGGGAGGAACAAAACAGGGAAAATGTTTCATAATACTGTCTTTCATAGAAACTGAATGGCAATCTAAATGTCTCTATTTAGAATAAAAAGGGCTGCTCCCATGGCCTGCTCTCTGCACCCTTAAATTAAGGAGAAGCTGGGATTCTCATCATCACCTTAAATCCTATTTAATCTCTGCTTTGACAGGTACCCAGTTATTTATCTCCTAGGATCTCAAGGGCCTTGAATATTCTGGGTAAAGTGTTGAGCATAGTTTGTAGAATGGAATACATTCCCCATAAAGGGAAGCTATTATCCTGACTGATTATCTTAATCTTCCTCATTACCTTAAGGATCATAAGGAAAGGAACTAAGTCGTGTTTCTTGGCATCCTTCTAGCAATTAGCATGGTGTCTGGCTCATAGTTGGTTTAATAAATTGAAGAAATAAAGTTGCTTGGGTCACATTTTTCTTTGTCATATGCCCTATGTGCCCTATTTGATAAAAGTCATAATTGCCATTTAAAGCAAGAATTTTTATCTTCAATCCACTTCCTCTGAAAATACAATCCAATGTATTCAGAAGAAGCACAATTTTAAAATTCCTCTTACTTATATCTTATATTTTGGAATACCAATTTCAGGAGTTAGAAAGTTAAAGAATATTATCATTCTTTACATTGTCACATAAATACAAAAGCTTCCCCTCTTCATTCCAACTAAGGAAGTATAAAAACAGACATTCAGATCTATGGAATACAAAAAAAAAGGTTAATTCTTTGATGCAGTAAGGATATAAGGCTTTGTTATACAATAAACTATAGCTTTTTATAAATGTGTGTGTATATTTGTATATACATGTATGCCTTATGTTGCATGTCCAAATGTACATTAAAAGAGGGCAAAAATATGGTCACCATGTGTTGCTGTACTGGTTCCTGGGACCAAATACCTGACAAGAAGCAACTTGGGAATGATGGGTTTATTTTGGCTCACAGTTCAAGGAGATAAACAGTTCATCACAGCAGGTAAGGCATAGTGGCAGAAGCAGGTGGTGGTTGGTCAAACTACATCCATATACAGCACACAGAGGGCCCATAGAAAGGGAGACCAATCTACATAACCACAAGGTCCAATTACCTACTTCTTATAGCAAGGCTCCACCTCTCAAAGGTTACACAACCTCTCCAAGCAGTACTACCAGCTAAGGACCAAGTGATCAAACACATGAGCATATAGGAAACATTTCCCATTCAAACAACAACATTCTACCTCTGTCCTCCATAGACTCATGGTCATCTCATCATTCAAATTGCATTCATTCCAACTTCCAAAGCACCCATACTCTTAACTATAACCTACTATAAAATCTAAAACCAAACTGCATACTTCCAGCATATAATTGCCCAAGGTTGGCATTCCCATTCCAGAAGGTAAACATGAGCACATAGCAAAGAAAGGTCAGATGAAAGCAAGACTAAAACTCAGTAGGGTAATCACAAATCCTATAGCTACATGTCTGACATCCGGGGCTCATCACAGAATCATGTGAGGTCCAAAAGGCTTGTGTTTTTCAGCCCCACCGGCTCTTGGCCCTGTATCCTATTTAACCTCTCTCTTGTGCCCTCTCCTCCCAAGACTGCAGCTTTCCTAGGGGACATCTCAGGATCTCCATTGTAACATGGGCTTTTTCTTCAAAGCTTCTTGCAATGGTCTCTTATATTTGTTACTTTCTCATTGCTGGAACAAAATATCCTACCAGAAGCAGCTTAGGGAAGGAAATAGTTGATTTTTCCTTACAGTTCTAGAGGCTAGAGTTCATGGGGGAGAAAACATTACAGGAGCAGTAAACTGGCATCACCTTGTCACATCGTCATGGAGCAAGAAGAGAGCGAGAGAACAGCAAGCAAGGCTAAGCTATAAAACCTCAAGGCGAATGACATAGTTCTTGTAGTTTTTCATTTTTTGCTCTTTTCACTGTAGACCTGAATAAGAACAGTTAGAAGTAACCATGTCACAACTTGAATGCTATACTGTTTGGGCATTTCCTCCAATAAATGAATCAGTCTATTACTTTTAAATTTAAATTCAACCTCATGCAAATTCTCAGGACACAGGAAGAATTCAGAGAAATTCTTTGCCAAAATCACTTGAACTGCTTCTAGCCCAGGTCTGAAAATTGCTTGATCCCTCTGAAACCTCCATTATCTCTGTTTCTCACAGTATGCTGTTATTCTAAACTTCCACTAGAATGGCTCTTTAAGTTCTGCTTATAACATTGTAGGGTTTGTGTAGTCCGAAGTTCCAAACTCTTCCTTATTCCTCTCCGAAACCAATTCCAAAGGCCTATGCATCACATGGTTAGGTTTATCACAGCAACAGCAAAACTTTGGCATCAATTTTTGTATTAGTTACTCTACTCATTGTTGTGATTAAATAATTGACAAACAGCCACTTAAGAAAGGAATGGTTTATTTTGAGTTACTGTTGAAAAGGAAAGAGTCCATCAAAAAGGGGGAAGAAATGGTGGCAGGAGCAAGAAGTTGCTGGTCAAACTGCATACATCATCAAGAAGCACAAACCCACAGGAAAGTGGGGCAGGTTTCAAAACCATAAGGTAGGTCCCACACTAAGACTTACCAACAAGGCTCCACCCCATTCCCAAACATCACCACCACCTGGACACGTTCAAACACAGGACATTTCATATTCAAGCCACATGTATATCTTCCATATAAAATAACTGTGGATAAAATAATGTACCAAAAGCAGTTGATGGAAAAAAAACTGTTGGAGTTTTGTTTTGTTTTGTTTACAATTTGCCTTATAGTCTTGGGGGAAGCTTCATGATGGCAGGGGAAATCATGGCAGGAGCAGAGGCTGGGCATTACTTCTTCCACAGTGGAAAACACAGCAGAAGAGTAAGCTGGATTCTAGTAAGGGAACACAAAGTATAGGCCTGGACCCTCCCCAAAAAATGTACCTTCTCCAACAAGGCTCTATCTTGCAAATTCCCATCAGCTCAGGCCCAAGCATGCAAAACACTTGAGCTTATAGGGGACATCTGATCTACCACACTCTGTCCCTAGCCCCTATAAACTCATGACCATCTGTGGTATAAAATGCAATGCATTGAGTCCAACTTTAAAAGTCTCTATAGGTTTTACCAATCTTGGTACTACTCAAACATCCCCATTGTTCAAGATCTCTTAACTGTAAAATGAAAAACATATAATGGCACAGAGTAAACATTTACACTGTAAAAGATAGTATTGTGAGGAAATATTGAACTAATGCAAGATCTAAAACAAACAGGCAAAATATTAAATCCTGTAGCTCCAAATCTGACTTCTGTAATGAGTGGCAAAGTCTCTAGGGTTCCAATTTGGCCCCTCAGCTGAACTTCTTACGTCCTGGCAAAAACTCCCTCAACACACCAGCAGCCCTCCTAGACAGCCATCACAAAATCTTGGAAATTCCAAAAAAATTCTCAGATCTTCACTGTAACCTGTGTTTCATCCCAATAGCTCCACTGGATCTCCATACATAAGACCCAAAGATCTTGCACCACATTGCCCAGTTGCCATTTCCAAAAAACAAACTTCATTATAAATCCATTATCTTTCCTGAATTTGTTATAGTCCTGTCATACCAAGTAGGCTACTAAATGTGTTAATCCTGGGGGAATAAAGCTGATTCTCGAGAGCAGGAAAACACCTTCAGCATTCTTACTACAGTCCCAATGCAAAATAACAGGCCCAATCTCAATGTTGGTAATCTCTGAAACAATTGAAGCTGAAGCAGGCTACATCATACCCAACTTTCATTTCTTTCTGTGCCACATCCATCAGTTCATATCACTCCATTTCTTTGGAACTCAATCCTGCTAAGGTTCTCAGGACACAGGCATAACACAACTTAGCCCCATCACATAATCAACCTCTAGCCCAGTCCTGGAGAAAGTCCTCTTCCCCTGATAAGCAAAGCCTTATCGTAGATAGTTCTTTCTGTCTTTCTATATTTAGGTCTTTCAACTCTAATCAGAACGGTCCATCAAACTCTGACTTCAGCACTTCAAGGCATCTCTCATAGGCCAAGCTTTCAAATTTATCCACATTCCTCCCACAAATTCATTCCAAAAGCCACAAGATCAGATTTTTATCATAAATAACCCCACTTTTCTGGTACCAATTTTCCTCTGTTGCAATTACTTTCTTTTTGTAGGGATAAATCACATGAACAAAAGCAGCTGTTGGAAGAAGTTATGTTTTTTTTTAAATTTTATTTTAAAAATCAAATTACTGAGATGGAAAGAGAACTGGCATACTAGGGCCCCAAGCCACTGCAAACAAACTCCAGAAAATGTGCCACTTTGTGCATATCACTTGGGTACTGGGGAATTGAACCTAGATCCCTAGGCTACATAGGAAAGCTTAATGATTAAGCCATCTCCAGTCCTGTTTTGTTTTATATATTTATTTTATTTTTATCTATTTTATTTATTTATTCATTTATTTTGGTCTACAGTCTTGAGGGAAAACTTCATGATTGCAGGAGAAGGTATAGAATGAGCAGAAGCTGGGCATCCTTTCTTCCACAGCAGGTGGAAAATAGCAGCAGGAGTGGGTGCCAGATTCTAGCAAGGGGGAGCTGTGTATAACACCCCTAAGCCTGCCCCCCAAAACACACCTCCTCCAGCAAGGCTTCACCTCCAAAATTGGCATTAACTAGGTACCAAGCATTCAGAACACATGAATTTATGGGTAACATCTGATTTAAAACACCACAATAACATTTGGCTTTTAATGAGCTAACTTTTATATTAACCTGGATTAGGAGAAAGGAAATGCATGTGATGATTTTTCTGAAATTTCACCTCTCAGTATAACTGACAATGAAGGAGTTGGCTCTATACCTTGAAGTTCTCTGGAAATGCAAGAGGGAGATAAAGCCTTATCATCTGCCCAATTACTTATGAAAGAGAAACAGCATGCCCGCATGTCATGATTAAGGCTGATTATTTTTATCTCCCACAAATTCATAAGTTGAAGTTTTCACCACACTGTGATTGTGCTTAGACATGGAGCCATTGTTAGGTAAATAGAGATAGATGAGGTCATGAAGATAGGGCTCTTTTGAGGATATTAGTGCTCTTTAAGAAGAGAGCACCTCACTCCCTCTCTGTTCACATGTGCACAGATGAATACATAGCAAGATGTCAGTTGCCTATAATGTAGAAAGAGAGCACACATCAGGACTCGGATTGGTCAGAACCTTGGTCTTGAAATTTGCTAACATTTAGAAGTGTGAAAATTAAACTCAATTTTCAGAGCAAATAATATTTTCCCCATGTTCTAAAAGGTTTAATTTTCAGCAGCAGGGCAAAGAGGCAAAATCTGTCTCAGTTGTGAAATTATTTCTGATTAATAACAAGTGCACAAGTTACTTTAATAATTTGAGCAGCTTTGTGAGTTAAAAATATCATGTCACTTGAGATGTTTAGATATTCTCATGAGAAAATATATAGCTCTAACTCAAGACAAACGTAAACAGGTGAATAAGGAAGAAGCTTTGGAGTGAATGAATAATAGTCTGCACAGAAATATGAACAGAATAAATGAGCAATAGATATACTTCACATAAAATTGGGAGAGGTGATTTTAAGATAAGTCTGACCCTCTCATTTTGAAACTAAGACCAGAAAGTGATCTAAAATCACTTGGCAACATAGACTCTTCTTTGACTTTTTGAACGTATAAAGATGTAAGAGATGGTAGAGTGTGAGTGTGAAAACATGTACCTGTAATCCCAGCTACTCAGGAGGCAGACAGAAGAGTCACTTGAGCCCAAAAGTTTAAGACTAACCAAGGCAACATAGTATGACTCTACCTCCAAAATGGAAGTGGAAGTGAAGGGAAAGGAAGAAGAGGGCAGGAGAAAGTAGAAGAGAAATGTGGAAGGAAATCAGATAGTAGAGTGTGGACGTAGACAGGTAGGAAATGAATTGTTTGCTACTTACATTGACCATTTTGTCTAGAACAGCCCCTTCCACAAGTGCCAGAAGTATATGCCTCCACACATCTAAGGCAGAGTCACATTGGCATCTTTCTGACAGAGAAAGGAAAGGGTCATGCTGTAATCATATTAAGGGAAGTAGATAGGAAGTCAACTCCCAAGATCCAACTCAGACAAGGCCTTTAAAGATAAGACCAGAGAAGCCTGTATGTGTAATAAGCCCCTGTCCCACAGTGAGCTGGTGGTAGATACATGGCTAATTACTAAATGAAGATTGCTAGAAATAGAATCACAGACTTTATGTGAGATCTTACATGTTGACATTAAAGTCATGGTTGAACATTTTGAAAAGCCTTCTTGTAATTTCAAGATAATTATAGGATTTATGAGACATGTATTTATATAAATTGAGTTATTCTTTGTGTGAATGGTTGAAACCAAAGGTGGCTTGTAACTTTGGATTTTTTTTTTATTAGGGATGGATATAATGTAGTTACCTAGTTGAAGCCGTGAAGTATGAAAAAGGGACACAAATTCAAATTTATTTTATAATCATCATCAATACTATCATTGTGTCTCCTTTTTCCTTGACAGTAAAATACAATCTTTAGTGTTGTAACAACAGTACTATTTGCCATGATAGGCTACAACTATAACTAATGTCCTGTGTTATTTTAGATGATAACTAATAACTCATTAGGTAGAAGAAAAGCTTTTAAGATAAACATATCAGGCTGCTACCATGACTGACATCTATGAAGAGAAATGGACTCTATATGCTACCAAAAGATACTGCCACATCCATGTTCATTTCTTCCCAATTCACAATGGCTAAAAAATTGAATCACCCTAGATGTCCAGAAGGTGAATGGATAATGAAAATGTGGTGTACATACACAATGGTCTTTTTTTTTTTTTTTTTTTTGAGGCAAGCCCAACAGACTGGCCTTTTTTGTTCATGTGTATGTGTGTGAGAGAGACAGAGAGAAAGAGAAAAAGAATTGGCATACCAGGGCCTCTAGCCACTGTAATCAAACTCCACAAGCATGCACCCCCTTGTGTGAGTGTGCAATATTTCATGCTTGTGTCACTGTGAATCTGGCTTATGTGGGATCTGGAGAGTTGAACATGAGTCCTTAGGCTTTGCAGGCAAGTGCCTTAACCTCTAAATCGTTTCTCCAGACCCACAATGGACTTTTAATCAGCTTTCTCTTTTAAATGCGAGTATGAAATTTTCAGGAGCATAGATGGAACTCAAATATACTATACTGAGTGAGGTAACTTAGGCCCATAAAGACAAATGTTGCATGTTATTTCTCATATGTGGATCTTAGCTTTGGAATTTTTTAAGATTTGTTTATTTTCATTTATTTTTTGGAGACAGAGACAGGGAGAGAGAGATAGAAAGTGAGTGAGAATGGGCATGCCAGGGCCTCTAGCCACTGCAGATGAACACCAGACACATGTGCCACCATGTGCATCTGGCTTATGTGGGACCTGAAGAATCAAACCTGGGTCCTAAGGCTTCACAGGCATGTACCTTAACCAGTAAGCCATCACACCAGCCCAGCTTTGAGTTTCTAAAATGATTGTTTTTACCTAAGTCATGTGAGAGTCTGTAGAGGACAAGCAAATTGAAAGGATCCATGGGCAGAGAAGAGGCATTAAAGTATGTGGAGAGAGAGTAAAATATATGTGATATGAAAAGGGAGGAGGGATAAATATGGTGGCTGAAAAGGTTTAATAGTTGGTGAGGGTATAGAGGAACAGATGAACTAAGGAAGGATGAAAAAGCTATATTGAAAAAGACAGGTGTGGTAGCACATGCCTTTAATCCCAGCACTCGGGAGGCAGAGGTAAGAGGATCATTGTGAGTTTGAGGCCACCTGAGACTACAAAGTGAATTCCAGGTCAACCTGGGCTACAATGAGACCCTACCTTGAAAAGCTATATTGAATCTTTGTACTTTGTATGGAAGGACAGTTAATCTCTGTCATCAGCTTGGCAGAATTGAGTCACTTTAGAAGCAACTCTATGGGCATGTCTGTGAGGTATTTTCTAGATTAGGTTAATTGAGGTGGGAAGACCCACCTACATGAGGGCATCACCACTCCATGCAATATGGGTCCAGGACTGCATTAAAGAAGAAAGCTGAGCCGGACGTGGTGGCGCACGCCTTTAATCCCAGCACTCGGGAGGCAGAGGTAGGAGGATTGCCATGAGTTCAAGGCCACCCTGAGATGACAGAGTTAATTCCAGGTCAGCCTGGACCAGAGTGAGACCCTACCTCGAAAAACCAAACTCCTCCCCCCCAAAAAAAGAAGAAAGCTGGATGAGCACCAGCCTTCATCATTCAGCTTCCTGTCTGTGGATGCAGTGGGAACAAGCACTTCATGCTCCTGATGCTGTGGCCTCCCTGCCCTGAAGGACTTGAACTCAAATTATTATATAAAATAGGCCCTTCTTTCATAAGCTACTTGTGTTAGGTATTGTGTTGCAGCATGAGAAAGGTAACTAATATGGAAAATTAGTACCAAGAGGTGAGACTATTGCTCTGATAAACTTGAACATGGGATTCCTGGGCCTTTGGAACTGGTTTCTAAGAGGAAGAATGTGTTTGGGACTTCAGGCTAGAAGAACCCTGTTGTGCTGTAAGCATAACTTGAGCTATCCTGGTGGGAGTTTGGAAGCCCAGAATGTTGAAGGAAATGCACACAGTGGAGACCAAGCTTATGAAATTTCAGAGAGGATCCAGAGTTCTATCAGGTGAGCTAGAGGCCATTCTTGCTACATTCAGGTAAAGTATGTGGCTGCATTCTTCCCTTGTTCTGATAACTTGAATGAGGTTGAATTCAACAGTAATGGTCCACTAAACAAACAAAAAAAAAAAAACATTAATGGTACAATTAGTTTGGTAAATGAAATTTCAATGCAAGACTGCATTCAGCTATGGAATAGCTACAATTGTCTGCTTTTATTCAGATCTACAGCAACAGTGGAGCAGAACAGCATGAAAAATCTGAAGTTTCCTAAGGAAAGGGTTGTGAACAAGTGTAAAGTTTGCCTCAAGAAGCATGATGAGAAAGCAGCTGTAGTTAGAGAGGAACACTGTGCTCTGTGTTGGGACAGTAGAGCTGGTACCCCAAACTCACCCACTGAAGACTCTCATTTTGGAGAATTTCAGTTATTTTGAAAGAAGAGGACCTGAATTGAAAATACGAAGATGCAGAAGGAAGTTGCTGCTCAAAAACAACTGTCTAGCAAAGTGTTTTCACAAATAGATCTAGCCCCCATCGTACACAAATGGTATTACAGCTGTGGTCCAAGGGGGCCCGGCTGCATCTCAAGGTGGCAGTAGAATTTGTCAATACCATCACTGGTTTTGGAAGCATGAAAGATGCAAGACTGAAAAGTTCATGGAGTTATGTTCCATGGTTCCAGAGAGTCACTGACACTAGGCAATGTGTCAGTGCATAGAACTATGAAGGTGATTTTTTAGTTGCAAGAGACTCCATGATGTTAAGAAGCCAGAATCATAGGGCATCTGGAAAGGAAAGTTTCAGTACAGAGAGAAGCAGCCCCAAGAAAGCATCTATGTGTGTTGCAGGCGGCAGAAGCTGAGAAGAGCTTCCTAAGCCCTTCGTAGGGGGATTCCATCATGAATCCCAGATACCATTCATGGAGCTGCTTGAAGTTTGCCCTGCTGGGTTTTAGTTTAGTTTTGGTCTAGTATCTAGTTGTATGCTCTTATGTCTCCCTATGGCATTGCAGATTGAGAATATGTAACTTGTTTCTTAATTTTATAGAAGCAAGCTCACAGTAAAGAATTTGCTTAAGTCCCAGAAGAAACTTTATTCTTACACTTTTGAAGAGAAGTGGAATTGTCAAAGACTAAGGGGACTTTTGAAGTTGTACTTTTGTCTACTAGCTAGCAGGGAGCAATCTTCCAGCTCAATTCCAGATTTATTTAATTTTATTCTGCAGCATGTGGTGATTTTAGCAATAGGGTGTTAGCATTGAGTTCTAGTGGGCATTAATGGCCATGAATCTATGGGGACAATACAGAAGGTATGGTGTAATTGTTTTTATAATTTTATTTATTTATTTACTTTATTAGTTTTGTACTCAGTGTAGACAGTCAAGTTGGTATCATTGTTAGCCTCCTCCTTATCTACCCCCTCCTCAAGACCCCTCCTCATTGGGGAAGATGGGTCATGCATTGTTGGGTTAACCATCAATTATATAATTTATTTTGTTTATCAGTAATATTGATGTATATGTATAATGAATCACATTCACCTCCCATTACCTTCCCTTGTCCCTCCATCTCTTGCTTAGCCCCATTTCCACTAGACTCACTGCTATATTAATGTCTTTTTTTTCTGATTCACTGAGTCTAACTAGGGTTACTTATATGATCATGGGTTGGAGAGTATTTACCGGAACACAGACAATTTACCAGCAGCTATGTCACTGAATAATCAGCAACCATTAACTGCTAATAACTACTCATGAAGAGATGTGGGCTTCATAAGCTCCTCCAATATCTACAATAGAATATTGGTGAGCCCAATAGTGACACTTCTTGTCTCTGTGAGATCATGAATGCAATAGATATGTCATGCCTGGAAGATAATGTTCACTGGCACTCCTCTCCAGCTTCTTACTTTTACAATCTTTCCAAGCCCTCTTTGGCAATGTTTCATGAGCCTTGAAATGAGTGAAAATGGATGTCTTATTTAGTCTTGAGCACTCAATGGTCACTTAAGCTCATCAGTCTGACAAGTTTTAAATCTTCCCAGTAGTCTCCACTCACTGAAAAAGGAATCTTTTTTAGCCAAAGTAGAGAGTGGTGCTAATGTCTGGACATAAACATAAATATTTAGAGGACAATTTTATGGGCACAATGTATCTATTTAGCCAAACCACAGTAGTAGCTTCTCTACCAGGGCTTGTGACCTTCCCAGCCACAGGCTTTATATTAGATTTTCATACTGGACAAGAATTTCTTCCTATGGAGTAGGCCTCAAGTCCAATCAGAGAGCAGTTGGTTACCCCCATAACAGTCATACCAGCATTGCACTATTGGGCACATCCTTGTCAGTTGTATAGCATTCAGGGTCCACAGCTACATTAAAAAAACAAACAAACAACTATTAATGAATTATCTGCCCCTACCAGCAGCCTGTGAAGCAACTTTTGGCACTGTGACTACTAGCTAGCAGGGAGCAATCTTCCAGCTCAATTCCAGATTTATTTAATTTTATTCTGCAGCATGTGGTGATTTTAGCAATAGGGTGTTAGCATTGAGTTCTAGCAGGCAACCAAGAACAGTGGTAATGGCCAATATTGTTTTGGGAAATTCAAGGGCCTCCCTGATTATCAACACTGGGACATATCCCATGCTTGGCACTAGTATTTTCCACAGTGTTTTTTAATACATCATTATACATACAAGTAGGATATTTTTATTGAAACGCTTTTTTCTGATTATACTTTTAATTAGCTAGAAGTAGGTTTCCGTATGAATTTTTCATGTCTTTAGTTTAAGGTAATTGTCTGTTATCCTATTCTCCCTGACCTTCCCACCCCCACCCCAGTTTCCTCCCCTCTACTGTCATATCTCATATATTCTACGATCCTCTCACCTTAAGCACCCCCCCTTACCCCTCTCATGACGCTTCTGGCTTCCTAGAATCTACTACCCTCACTCCAACTTACATACAAATCTAACACTGAATGCTAAGATGCACATTTGAGAAAGAATGTGGGCACTTCTCTTTCTGAGCTTGGGTTGTTTCATTTGTGTATTTTCTAGTTCCATCCATTTTCCAGAAAACTTCAGAATTTTTCTTTTCTGAATAAAACTTCATTATGTGCATGTGTAACATCTTCAGTATCTACTCAGCATTTAATAGTCTTCTAAGCAGATTCTATTTCCTACTTATTGTGAACAAAACAGCAAGTACTTCTATGACAAAGTCTAAGAGTCCTTATGTGTATGACTAGAATTGATATGGCTGGGTCAGATAGTAGTTGTACTTTTAGCTTTTTTTTTTTTTTATAAGCCTGATGTAGTCATGCATACCTTTTTAAGTTAATTTTATTTTTTGTTACATACATAAACAGTAGCAAAATACTGTTTCTTTTTTATTAAGTATATACTGTGTATGGACACATCATGTGTTGGTACCATCATTTCCCTTCTCCCTGCCTCCTTCCCACTGAAGACCCTCCTCAGTGGGATTTCTGGTATTCCCTGTGGATTTGTGGGCTACATGTTATGAGAGCAGCAGTCAGTCAATGTGGGGAGAAGGCAAGGCCTCTGAATATTCCCTCTCACCCTGGGGCTTTCACAATCTTTCCACCCCTTCTTTCACAAAATATCTTGTCTTGAGCTGCAGTGAGTGTGTTTCAAGTCTACTTCAGTGTTGATCTCCCAGGAGCTTCTGCATTTATGCTTTGGTGCATTTTGAGTATCCTCCAGGTCTGTCTCCTTCACCCTGGCTCTGTTGTCAGGCTCACCATGAAGCAGCACGACAATTTGGTCTCCATAGATAGATTCTAAACTGTTTCTCAGTTCCAGCTAAGCATTCCTTTCTACTAAGCTGATCTCTTAGCCAATCAGAAAGCCATTGGTTACCCACCGAGGCTAGGAACCACCATTACATGGGTGTATATGCCTTGTCAGGCTAGTTGATTTTGAATAGCAGTGCCACCTACTTGCTAACAATGTTGTTGGCCACTTTCCCCCAGCAGCTCATATAGTGTTTTCCAGCACTGTATGGGCTAACAATCTGGGAACTGGCTTCCTTCCAGATTCCAGCCAGATATCTGGATGTTCAGCAAGAAGGTCTTACCTTTTACCTCAGGCTGTTAATCATGCATTTTGTTAGCTTTCTGAGAAATCTCCACATTGATTTCCATAATGGCTGAACCAGTTTGTACTCTACCAACAGTGAATAATGTTTCCCATTTCCCCACATCTTCATGAGCATTTGTTGTCATTTGCTTTGTTGACAATAGCCATTCTGGCTAGAGTAAGATAGAATCTCAAAGTAGCTTTAATTTGCATTTCCCTGATGGCTAAGCATTTCTCTTAAATGTTTATTGGTTATTTGTATTACTTCTTTTGAGAATTCTCTGTTCAGTTCCATAGCTCATTTTTAATTGTTTCATTTGATTTCTTATTTAGTTTTTGAATTCTTTGTATTTTCTAGATACTTATCTTTCATCAGATGTGTAGCCAGAAAAAAAATTTATTCCATTCTTTAGGCTGTACCTTTGATCAATTAATACTCTCCTTTGCTGTACAGAATCTTTTTGTTTGTCATGAAGTCTCATTTGTTTATTATTAGCCTTATTTCCTGAGTTACCAGAATTTTATTCAGAAAGTCCTTATGTATGTGTATATCTTGAAGTTTTTTCTCTATTTTTTCCTCTAGCATTTCCAGAATTTCAGATCTTAATTAAGGAATTTTTAAGGTTTATTTGAAGTTGGTTCTAGTGGTGAGAAATAATGATTTAGTTTCATTTTTCTGTACATAGATATTTTCCCCAGCATCATTTGTTAGAGAAGCTATCTTTTCTCCAGTGAATATTTTTGGCATTTTAGTAAAAAAGAAATCATATAGCTGTAGCTGCGTGGTTTTATATCTAGATCATCTATTTTGTTTCATTACTTTACATATCTGTTTTGTGCCAGCACCATGGTGTTTCTGTCTGGTGGTTCTGTAATATAACTTTAAGTAAAGTCTGTTGATACCACTAGCCTTAATATTTTTGCTCGGCTATATAAGGCCTATTGAGCTTTAAATTAATTTCAAGATTTTTTTCTATTTTTTTGATAAATGGTGTTGGAATTTTGATGGGGATAGCATTAAATCTGGAAATTGTTTTGATGTGAGGGCCATTTTCACAACATGAATTCTTCTAATCCATGAGCATTAAAAATACTTCCATTCCTAGCGTCCTCTTCAATTTCTCCCTTAAGTGTTTTAAAGTTTTCATTCTAGATATAGACCTTTTACATCCATGGTTAGGTTTATTATAAGGTAAGCTATTTTTATGTGTGTGAGGCACACATTAATTGGGATTGTTGATTTTTCTGATTTTATCCTCAGCTTGTTTGTTATTGGTTTACAGAAAGGTTTCTGATTTCTGTGTTCATTTTACATTCTGCCATTTGGCTGAAAGTGTTTATTAGCACTAGAAGTTTTCTGGTGGTAAGAATAATTTGACTTTGTCCTTTCCTGTTTATGTTCATCTATTAGTTCCCCTTGCCTTATTGTTCTTGCTAAAACATCTAGTACTTTGTTGAACAAGACTGGAGAAAATGGACAGCTTGCATTGTTGCTGATTTTAGCAGAAATACTTTGAGTTGTTCCACGTTTAATATAATGTTGGATATAGGTTTGTTTTACGTAGCTTGTATTATGTTAAGATAATTTCTTCTATTCCTGGCTTCTTCTGAGCTTTTATCATGAAGGGATATTGATTATGTCAAATGTCTTTTCTGACTCAAATGTTATTACTTAGGGTTCTCTAGAGGAGTAGAAATGATAAAATGAGGAACTATCACAAAGGGGATTTATTTGATTAGCTTACAGGATATGGACTGGAAAGTCCAGCAATGACTGTTTTCAGGATAGAGAGTTGGGTAGTGTGGTAGTTACTCAGTCCACAAAGTTGGGTACCTCAACAATCCTAATCTGGCAATGAATGGCCTGGAGGATTCCTAGAGAGCCACTAATGTTCAGCCCACATTGGAAGGCTAAGCTGGGTTACAATGTTGGCAAAGGAGATGAGCAACAGGGTTGATGCCCACACCAGTGCATAGTCTGGACATCCAGGCAAAAGGCTATGTTCTCTTGGAGCTCCTTCATATATAGTCCACCACTGGAAGGGTCACCAACTCTCAGGGAAGATCTCCCCTCCTCCAGCAATTCTTCCTGGAAACACCCTCACAAATCCACCCAAAGGAAATTATCTCTTAATTGCTAATCTGTTCAACTTGACAGTAGAATTTAATCAGCAGAGATTTCCGTATGATTTTTGTTGTCAAGTTCATACAATATGCTACATTTTATTAAATACATTTTATGTTACATATACTTATTAAATATATATTATATTTATTGATTTGCATATGTTGAACCATCCCTACATCTTTTGAATAAAAGCAAGTTGATTGTGGGCAATGATCTTTTTAATATGTTTTTGTATTTAGTTACAAAGTACTTTGTTTAGAATTTTTTTTTGTTTTTATTTTTTGATTGTTTGAAGTAGGGTCTCACTCTAGCCCAGGCTGACCTAGAATTCACTGTGTAGTCTCAGGCTGGCCCCAAACTCACAGCAATCCTCCTATCTCTGCCTCCTGAATGCTGGGAAGTTTCAGATTAATGAGAGAGATTGATGTATGATTTTCTGTTTTTTTGTGGTGCCTTTTTAGGACCAGGGTAAAGCTAGCTTTGTGAAAGAAGTTTGGTAGTGTTCTTTCTTTTCCTAGTTTATGGAATAACTAGAGAAGCATGGGCATTTGTTCTCTTTGAAGGTTTGGTAAAATGTACCAGTAATTTCATCTGGGGCTGAACATTTTTAGTTTGGAGATTTTTTTTTTTTTATAAACTGCATCTATCTCATTGTTTGTTATAGGTCTGCTTCAATTATTTGCCTCAATTTAATATTGGTAGATCTTATATAAAATTCCTTCACTTCTTTTAAATTTTCTAATTTGGTTTTTAAGGCATGTTTTTATGATTTTCTGAATTTCCTATCATAATGGCTCCCTTTTCATCTTGATTTTTATTAATTGGGTTCTCTCTCTCTCTCACTCTCTCTCTCTTGGTTTTTCAAGGTAGGGTCTCACTCTAGCCCAGGCTGACCTGGAATTCACTATGGACTCTCAGGGTGGCCTCAAACTCACAGCAATCCTCCTATCTCTGCCTCCCCAGTGCTGGGGTTACAGGTGTGTGCCACTACGCCCAGATTTTCTTTGTTTCTTTTGGTTAGTTTCAATAACGAACAAAATTGTGGCTGTTTTTTTCGATCATGGTTTATCCTTTCAAGAATTGCTCTTTGGGGCTGGAGAGATGCCTTAGAGGTTAAGTGCTTGCCTGTGAAGCCTAAGGACCCCGGTTCAAGGCTCAGTTCCCCAGGTCCCACATTAGCCAGATGCACAAGGGGGTGCACGTGTCTGGAGTTCGTTTGCAGAGGCTGGAAGCCCTGGCGCACCCATTCTCTCTCTCTCCCTCTATCTGTCTTTCTCTCTGTGTCTGTCACTCTCAAATAAATAACTAAAATATTTAAAAAAAAGAATTGCTCTTTGTTTCATTAATTTTTTTCTTGTTTCCATTTCATTCATTTCTGCTGTAATATTATTGCTTATTTTCCTGTACTTATTGTTGGTGTAGCATTTTATTTTTATCTAAGGTGTTCCATTATGCCAATTTCTTAATTTGTAGGCACTTAGACATATAAACCTCCCTCTTAGGACTGCCCTTATTGTGTCCCATAGGATCTCATATGTTTGATTTTCATTATTTGAGTCTACGAATTATTTTATTTTCTTCTTGGTTTCTTCAATGACCTTGTCATGGTTACATTCTATTGCCAACTTGATCAGATCAGAAATTAAGTATGAAACATGCCCTTGAGCAGATTTACAAGGACATTTACAGAAAGGGTCAATGTCAGGATCATCTTCTACCAGAGGGGGCAGCCCTTTTGGTGTGTGTATATATATATTCATTCCAAGAAACTATAGTGACGCTTGACTGGCTGACCTTTCTACTTGCTGGTTTGTGCATTTACCCTGAACTAAAGACCAGAGGCTTTCCAGGAATCTCCCAGGCCTTTGATGCCATACTGGACTGTTGAAGCATCTGGCCTTGAAGACTTGAGTAGTTACAGATCCTCAGACTCTCCAGCCTATGACCTGCCATTGTTGGATTGCTCAGCCTGTATCCTGTAAGCCAATCTAATCAACCCTCTTTTGCAACACACACACACACACACACACACACACATTCTTTCTATCACTTGTTTTCCTCCAGAGAATCCTAATGAATAGGATTCACTCACTATTCAATAAGGTATTGTTTAATTTCCATGAGTTTATGCCTGTTCTATAAGGTCTCTTGCTGTTGATTTGTAGTTGTATGCCATTGTGATCAGACAGAGTAGAAGGAAATATTTCAATTTTCCTATATTTGCTAATATTTGCTTTGTATCCTAATATATGGTCTATTATAAAGAATGTCTCATATGCTGCTAAAAAAAATGGATATTTGGCAGCATTTGGATGGAATGTTCTGTAAGGTCTGTTAGTTCTAGTCGGTTTATTGGAATGGGAAACTTGGACTTCCTCTCCAATATACATCAATGTACCAATAATTTGGGGTGTCCTTGGATTCTTATTGTGTGAATTTAAAGAATTAAAATCCACAGACCAAAGGGTAAGGTTTAGAAGACTTTAGTAGATTAAAGGAAGTAAGGACATACAGCTCCTTCCATTTGAAAGGCAGGAAGGAGTAAAGCCTGACTGTGACCCAAACTAGATTTTGAACAGGGCTAAGCTAACCAGCTATAATGCCAAGTTTGGGGGCTTAGCTAAGCTAACCACAATGCCAGGATCAGATTTACACTTGCCAGAAATCTTAATTCTAGGAAAGAGGAACTCCTTCCCAGGGATAGATGCAGGTTGTTCAGGGAAAAACAGATCTAAGGAAATCCTTTAGGCAACAGATAAGGAGAGGCCAGATTCTGATCTCTAGTGAAGAGGAGACTGCAAAGACAGGCACAAAGACATCCCTGCCTATTATTTTCAGGGGCCCAGTCACCCTGAACTGCTTCACTATGATGTCATTTAATCCAGATGATTCTTTGTTTTGCTTTTACCAGGATGACCAGTACATTGGTGAGAATGAGATATTGAAGTTGCCTGCTACTATTGTAGCAAGTTAATCTATGATTTTATTCATAGTAATGTCTTTTCAGTGCATATATACTTACAGTTGTAATGTCCTCTTATTGGATTGTTCCCTTATGAGTGGGGAGAGGCAATGTCTCTGTGCAGAATGTCCCAATTTGTGGCTCTAACCGTCTTTCTGCCCTCTCTTCAGCAAAATTCCCTGAGCCATGCTGAGAGCATTTTAAGTCTACATCAAAGATGGTCACTTAGTAGCCTCTTCACCTCTGGTTTGGTAGGTGTTGAGTGTCCTCATTATGTATCTCCTTCACCCTTTTGCTGATATTAGATTCACTAAGAAAGCAGCACTTTTGCTCATTTCCCCAATTCCTCTGTTGTTTCAACTGAGGCTGGGGTGGGTCATTCATCTCTTCAGGTCCAGCTCCATCTAAAAATTGAGAAGCAGATTCTCTAATGGATAGTGAAGTCAACACTGGTTAAATGGGACAACCATTACTAATTTAGAGAGAATGTAAAGGGTATAGATCCTTTTATAGCCCAGAATTATTGGGAGCTTGAAAATGGAAAGCAGAATTATTATCTGGATATGATCCTGACTTGTTTCCCAGATCCAGATATGGTTTCTTTACCATTGAGTAGATCTGTTAACCAACCCAACAGCAGTTTGTTACCCTCCACCCCCGCATAGCTGTGTGCCACTATTGCATTTGCATGGGCATCAGGTTGCTTGCTTCTGAGAGTCATTTAGATTTTGAGTTGTTCAGACAGATGTGGTCCATTCCCACTCCCCACATTCCTCTCTGCCTATAACTCATGTAAGGTCTTCCAGCACTAGATGGGTTCATTTTCTGGGTACTGGCTCTCTTCCAGATTCCAACCAAGTCTCTCCATGGTCTGTGCCAACAGTGTATGGTGTCTTCAGCTGTAGGGTCTTACCATTAACCTTTGATGGGTAATCAAGTGCTCTGACAGAAGTCTGTCTTGTTTGTTTTGGGAGATCTAGTAGGTCTCTCTGATCAATAGCTCATTGTGGATGTAAACCCCATCTTGGTATAGGGAATTACAGGCCAGTGTCAAGGGAAAAGAAAAAAGAAAAAGCCAGACAAGGAAAAGAAACAGGAGAAATTTAAGGTTCAGTTTTGTTTTACCTTCCCCAAGGCCCTTCGATTCAGGTGCTCTCCCTAAGGTCCTCTTGAAGGTTCAAGGTTACCATTGAACTGGTACCATAGAATCCTATATTCTGGAAGTCAGACTAAAAGGTGGAACCCTCAAGAGGACGTTAGGGGGAACACTTGAATCCTGGAATTTTGTTAGGAATTTGTCTTCTTCTTTGATTTGATTCATTTGATTTCTTTAAATATACTCCTACTCATTCTTTTGAGTTCTCTGTCTGACATTTCATCCAATTTACTCTCATTGGATATTATTATACAGGAGTTGTAATTTTGGGGGGAGTTCTGTTGCCTTGCTTTGTGTGTGTGTTTCTTATATTACTGTGTGGGGGTTTACTTTGAACTGTAATCCAAAACAAGTCTTTTATTCCTTAAGTTGCTTTTATCAGGTAGTTTGATGATAAAGGCAAGTAATGCATAAGCTAATTAAAAATAATTTTTAAAAGAGCTTTAATGAAAGTGCCCTTCATAAGTGGATAATACTACTCCAAGAATCACAGTGCAAGGTTTAAGATACCACCACATGAA
Source organism: Jaculus jaculus (assembly GCF_020740685.1). Lineage (NCBI taxonomy): Eukaryota > Metazoa > Chordata > Mammalia > Rodentia > Dipodidae > Jaculus > Jaculus jaculus. Next base: position 65,622,760 of record NC_059102.1, read on the forward strand.
TTGTTGGTCAGGCGGGTTCCAGAACTCCTCAAAACAAAAATTGTCATTGCTCTTGATTTCTCATTCAAATCAGATGGAAAGTTCCTCTATTGAAGATACCACAGACTCTGGTTGTAGGGTACACAGAATTCAAGCTGGAATTGAGCTGCAAGCTTCTCCCTGTGAGCTAGCTTTCATAGCTCCAAAAGCTAATATGCAAGCTGCTAAGGAAGCAAAATCATCAGCAGTCTTACCCAGCTCTTGATCCTGCATGCTATACAACCAACCTGTTAGGCAAGAGGTACCCACTGGCACAACAGTGGCATGACTATTATTGGAGTAACCAAGGGAATTTAGTCTGGTTCTGAACACCTGCTCAAAAGCCCATGGATAGGAATGTCATATATCCTGGGTGTAATCTACTATTGTTGTTTTGTTAAACAGACAAGTGTTAAAACTTTTTTCTAAATATTTATGTTTATACCCATAAATCAGTGCTGCTCTAAGCGCTGATTACAGAGAAGTACTTTGTTGCTATGGGAATTTTATAATGCAGAGACTCCTCACTTACCAAAGTTCTGAGAATAAGTGACTATTGAGTACCTAGCCCTAGGTAGGACAATGATATCATCCCCACCCCAAGGGTCAATGAACATTATGAAAGAGGGGGTCAAAATAATATGAGCTGGAGGGTGGGGAAGAGTGCTGTGGAACTCTGTCTTCTATACATGACATAACCATTGCAATCATGCACTCCCAGCAGCTGTGATTTCCTGCACAAGACTAGGCCCATCAACATTCTATCATGAAGCCCCAGTCTCGCTGAGGAAGTATTGGCTAAGTATGGCTAGGGGAAGGGAAGTCATGTTCTTCAGTAGTACAGTCAATGTAAGTCGCCCATGTTCTGGTAACCAACCCTTTCCCATGCTCATGCAAACAACTCTAATTTAGTATGTCAAAAAACAGCAACAACAACAACAACAAAATCCCACAAGATAGGAAAGTACTGTGAACTAAAGTTCCCAGAAAAGTGCTGCATCTGCTTAACCTAATTCCAGCAAGGCTGAATGGACTGATAAAACTCCTGTGATCACAGAAAGAATGTTGCACGACCAAAGCCTAATTACCTTGGACCATCTCTGGCCCCTCACTAGCCATTTATTGCCATTGCCCACGTCTATGTCTGACCTAACATCCTGGTGACTATCAGTTGATCAGTTGTGATTCTTTTAAGGTATTTAAGGACAAACCCCCAGCTTCCACCAAAGTCAAGGTCTAAGAATGTCATCTGAAGCCTATGGTGGAAATTCCCCTTACTTTGCTACAACCCTCCTACCTGATGATCAGTCAATGTATTTGAAAAGTGCCTTGATTTATGACTTCCTTCTTTCTGTACCTATAAAACCTTCATGAAATTGTTAACACCTTGTAACATGTAACTTAAATCTGTGTTCCTGGGTCATAGTCACTCATATTTGGCTCCACAATAAACTATCTCTTACCCCTTTGAGGTGAGAGCTGTATCTTTTATGTTGTAGGTAGAAAGAAGTCTAGTTAGGAAGCAAAGGTTATTGAAAGTGAGAAGGGACTAAGAGAGGGCAATGAGGAGGTGAATGTGATCAAAATATGTCATATACACATAGAAATTATCAGTAAATAAATAGAAAATAAAATTTAATGAAATGAAAAAAATATTTAATACATAAAAATTCAGATGAGCACATCCAGGTCCATTTCTTTTTGTCTGTTGCATCTTTTTTTCTCACATAAATAACATACATAAAAACAGAAGAAAATTTACTGATAACATGGTTGAGTAGAGGATGTGGGATGATTTGAAGGCCCTGGATTCTAATGCCAATGCTTCTTTTCATGAGTGTTGGGACTGGAACAAGTCACTGTACTCTGGGAGCTCATTGGTGAGAAAGAGAGAAAGGGAGGGAGAAAGAGACTATTTTAAACCAATTGATACCATATTAATTTACCTTCAAAATTGTTGACATAAAGTTATATGTGATGGTTCATTTTTATAGATCCCAGTACTTTAAAGGCTGAAATAAGAGGAATGCCATGAATTTGAGGTAAGCCTGGGCTACACAGGGATTTCCAGGTTTGCCTGGACTACAGTGAGACCCTTCCTCAAAAATACAATCACTACCATAGGGCTGGGGATATATATCAGATGGTAGTGTGCCTGAAGAGTAGGCAGGAAGCCCTGGATTCGATCCTTAGCACCTCATAAAACTGGGGATGTCGTCCTTATCTATACAGTAAAATCAAAAACAACCTCTGCTGTATGAGACCTTACAAAAAACAAAAAAGGAAATCAGTGCTATAAATTTACATTGAGCAATTTCCAAATCATAAAGAAATAGGGTGAGAGGATCAGAAAGGCCAGGAGGGGTAAAGTAGAAGTGAGGGTGAGAGGTATAAAGGCCCTCTTGAGATTTAGTTAAGGCAGGATTGGGTCATCTCCACTACCTTCCTTGCCATCTGTTGCAGAAGAATGAGTAGGACTAAGTCAGGAAAGTGCTCTGTGAGTCCTGAAGAATTCTGTAAGTGTGCTCCGATGTGTCAGCCTCATCCCCACTTGCCTTACCTGTGATCATTCCGGAGAATGGTATTCTTGCAGAGCTTTGTAGCCTACTGAAATATTTTCTTGGATTGAAATAGATAAAAATCAAAAGTGTAGGGCACGAGTGGTGGCACATACCTTCAATCCTAGCATTAAAGAGACTGACACTGAGTTGGAGGCCAGTCTGGGGCTATAGCCTAAGTTCCAGGTCAGGTTAGAAAAACAAAATTAAAAATAAAAAAAAAAACTTTTTGACGATAATATTTTTATACCCAAATCCTGCCACTGATTAGTTGTAGGAATGTAATGACAGTATAGATGGACCTGGAAAATGCTATTATAGGGAAGAATGAAGTGTTAGAACCAAAAGTCTGGAGTAGACAGCTCTAGGTAACTGAAAAAGAATCATAGATCCTGTGTTAGAGTGATGCTATAATGATTAACTCAGATAAGAGCAAATTGCAGTAGGTACCTGGAAACTGTTTCCTCCCTGGAACTGGTGTGGAGCACAGTATTTACAGCTTCCAGGAAGGCCCTTTTGCTTTTGGACAAAGTACTTGATCTCCTTGAGTTTAATTAGGTACCACTTCAGTTCTCTTCTGTATACAATGAACACATACTGGTTTCATTCTTTTAAAAGAACAAGGCTATACATCTCCAACCTGGAAACTAAGGAATATTTAAAGAGAGGTAATAGAATGTTTTTAATTATAAAAAGAAATAGAAGCTTTTCCCTTTTATGACTGAAATATATTAGAAAAGGTTGGGGAATATGGACCAAATAATCCCAGCGGCTACCACCAGCTGGGGACTCACCAACTCCTCCCAAATCACTAAGCATCATCCTGCAAAGTAACTGATGGTTTAAGTTCCTTAGAGACTATGGGAAATTCCAGTAAGTGAGGTCAGGAGACTTGGGAAATGACATGTTATGTGACCCTCTCATTGGACTACAATAGTTAGGATCCAGTTTGTAGACACTGGGGTTACTTGGATCTTGTTTCTCATGATTCACTAAGAAGATCCTCTGTTTAGCATGCCTTTGCCATACTGTACCTTGATCACACTCAAAGCAATCTTGCACTGTGCTTGAAGTTTTGGCTTCAAAAGGATCTCCCATATAGGAGCCTTTGGAAAATTATACAAACCCTGCTAGCCTTAATTTCATCCCTCTGAATAATATCAAAAACTTCATGGAAGTACTAAATGAATTAATGAGTTCAGACTGGGGAGATGGCTCAGCAGTCAAAGGCACTTGCTTACAAAGTGTGCAGCCTGGGTCTAATTCCCCCAATACGAATGTAAAAGCATAAACAAGAGTGGCACGTGTGTTTGAACTGCATTTGTAGCCAAAAGAATTCCTGATTCGTCTACACACACACACATGCATATTAACTGATTAAAATATTTAAAAGAATAAGCTCATTAACATAAAGCCTCTCCCTACACATTGGTTGGCAAATAAATAGCAAACAGATATTGTTATTAACACAAGCTGAGGTTGGAGGATTGCAAGTTCAAGGCCAGCTTGGGTAACTCAAAGAACTTTTAACAAAACAAAAAGAAAAAGGGGGTGATGAAAGCATAGCTTAGTGGTAGAGCACTGGCCTTCATGCCCTAGGCACTACATTTGAGGGGAGAGGTGGGTAAAAAGCATGTGTGGCTATTGCCGTGATAGGCTTCAGATATGTGAGACCTGTAGATTCAGCAGACTCTAAACCATGTGGCATGGCTTTGTGCTAGGATGCAAAATACTTGGAATGAAGCTGGGTGTGGTGGCGCACGCCTTTAATCCCAGCACTCGGGAGGCAGAGGTAGGAGAATTGTCATGGGTTCGAGGCCACCCTGAGACTCCATAGTGAATTCCAGGTCAGCCTGGGCTACAGTGAGACCCTACCTCGAAAAACAAACCAAACCAAACCAAACCAAACAAAAAAACAACAAAATACTTGGAATGGGCTTTTCTTTCCCCCAAACAGTAAACAGCCAAAAGACATAGCTCATATTTTACACAATACCAGATTAGTTATTTTAGGTGTAGAAATAAATGGTTGGTATATCTTTCTTATAAGTATTGATAGGCAATAACAGAGGAGGTTCATGTTTTCTCTCTGATCATTTTCTGCCTGAGCCCCAAGTGCAGAAGTGCAAGTTTAGCTTCCAAGACCCATTGTGCCCCCAAACTAACCTTCTTAATGAAACTTTCCCTATGTAACAATAGTCTCATATTCAATTTAGACCTTTCCCCTTATTTTTGTCTTTCATGTTTGATCTAGTTGTGTGATGAGTGGCATTAGATAGTAAACTCATTGAACAAGCATTCCAAGCTAGTTCCCCCCCTCCCCCATAATCAGTATAGTCCAAAATATACAAATTGCTCAAAAATGACCTATTCTAGTTCTATGTCTAAGCCAGTCCATGAATTCTCACAGAGAGCATCTGTGCTATCACCTAGACCACAAATACCATGAGCAACAGGGATGTCTTATTTGTCTTTAGATTCCCACAGCCCAGGGTGTTGGTGAACCACACAGTAGCATGCGAAGAGCCACAGGCAATAACTCAACACCTGTGTCAAAAGCCATTCTCTCCTCTTCCTCAGTGTCACATTAAGAACTAGCTGTTCTACGAGTGCAATTGTGGCATTCCTGCTCTGGGGGAAACCAACTGCTCTCTAATTGGACTGAGGGGCTGCTCTATGGGAGGGAATACATACCTGGTACTGAAAACCTAATCAAAAGCCTATGGCAGGGGAGGTCATGAGTCTTAAGGATATAAAGCCTGTTCATGTCTGGATGAATGCCTATATTACTCTCACCAAATCACCCTGAGTGCACTATACTTAATGATGACAGTCATATAACAATGATAATCTCACTTCTGTTAAAGGAGCTTCTCTTTTCAGATGTTGATGACCACTGGGATGACCCAACAGGCAACATAGTGCTGAGAAGAAGGGACAAAGGAGTGTCCAGCACAGAAATATCTCACATCCTCCAAATCTCAGGGTCCATTGCAGAAGAAGTGGAAGAAGGAATGTAAGAGCAAAGGAAGGGTACTACTCCTTACATACAACTGTCAGGACAGAAATTGGACTTGAGAGAGGAGGAAAATACCATGGTTTGTTGTCTGTAAGTATAGAAGTTGTCACCATATATATATATATATATATATATATATATATATATATATATATGCTAAAAAAAAAAAAAAAAAAGGAAAAAAAAAAGAACTAGCTGTTCTAAGCTGGGATTTGGTGTCTCATACCTATAATCCCAGAGGTCAGGAGGCTGAGGCAGAAGAGCTGTTCAAGACCAGTCTGTGGTATAGAGTGAGCTGTAAGTCAGTCTGAACTAAAAGAAAGGAGAAAAATATTTATTCTTTCCTTCTCATTTGTTGCTGGACTTTCAAGTGCCACAGAGGTTTATCAAATGAATGAAAACTAAAGCCAATAGTCATGGTCAGAAGTGGACAAACTGTAAGGTCAAATTCTGCCTGCTGCCAGTTATTTGTAAGTAGAGATTTACAGAAACACAGCATGTTATCTGTTTACATGGGGTCGATAGCAGCTTTCTGGCTGCAATAACAGAGCTGAGTAGTTGGAACCATCTGGCTTACAAAGCCAAAAATGTTTACTATCCGGCATTTCACGGAACTAATCTTGCTGACCTCTGCTACAGTTTAAACTGAGAAAAACCACAGCATTTCTTAGTTTTGAAAGGGAAAAGGAAAAGATGCTTTGAAAATCCTAGGAACAGAAAAAAAATATTTTGCAATAATGTTATACTGCAAACCTTTGTTGATATATGTGAATATAAAAAAGTATATTTACAGAATTTTTATAAAATCACTTCTATCAATATCTAAACAAAGTAAGCAGGGAAGGTTGGTGTCCATACCGTGAATGAAGAAATAAAGAAGGTGACATTTTTTGGAGATAATTTGTGTGTGTGTCTGTGTGTGTGTATTCATGTGTAGTATGGGAAAGTGCATGTGGAAGTCAGGAGACAACTTTCAGGTGTCAGTCTTTGACCTTCTCCTTGTTGAGCCCCAGGCTAGCTACTCTGTGAGCTTCTGAAACATTCTCCTGCCTCAACTTGCCATCTTGCCATCTACATACAGAGATTGCAGAAGCCCACCATAGGTTTCTGGCTCTTACATGAAGTCTGAAGATATAAACTCAGGTACTTAGGTATTCACATTTGCATTATAATTGTGTTATCCAAGAGCCTTCTCTCCAGTCCAATATTTTTTTCAGCAGACTAGGGTGGCACACATCTGTAGTCCCAGCAGTTAAGAGGGCATTATAAATTACATATTCAATGAAAGGCTAGCCTGATCTCCATATGTGACTGTTTGTAAAAAATATTCTTTGTAATTTGACATCTTAGATTACTGAACAAAAATAGAAACTCTCGCCGGGTATGGTGGCACACGCCTTTAATCCCAGCACTTGGGAGGCAGAGGTAGGAGGATTGCCATGAGTTCAAGGCCACCCTGAGATGACAGAGTTAATTCCAGGTCAGCCAGGATCAGAGTGAGACCCTACCGCGAAAAACCAAAAAAAAAAAAAAAAAGTAGAAAAAAAAATAGAAACTCTCAGCCTCACATCTTTAGCCTGTACTATAAGGCTGGTTCCTGAAGGTCTCCAACGGATGGCTTTGTAGAGCTCTTCTCACACAGTTCCCATGATGGGTCTATTACATAAGAACATTTTGCTTCATTTAAACTTTTGTGTACATTGTGTGGGATCATATTGCCTTTTCTCCAAAAATAAGTATGTGTAGAATGAATACATTGTGAAGGCCCACTTTCCCTTAATAAGCTCTTATTTTCAATATGCTTCTATGGGGACAGAAGCTATTAGCATATTCTTTCATGAATGTTTGAAAGTGCACCCCAATTCAAGTTTTATTACTAAATGTTTATGACTTTTGGTCACTTCTTAGGTTCCCAAAAGGAGAACAAAAGGGCCATGCAACCATCTCAGTTTGTGAAAAGAGTACTCGGGCCAGAAAAAATAATGACAAATCTTATCACAATCTCTTCCTTTGTTAATTTTAAAAGTTTGAATAGTCTCATTTCAGGTATTGTCTTTTTCCTTAAATAGCAATGGTTTCTAGTGGTGCTATGACGAGCATTTCTTCTGGTTTATCAGACCACACACGCGCACACGCACACACACACACACACACACACGCACACACACACACACACACACACACACACAGAGTGCATATGAAATTTAGTCAGGAAATAGATGCCAAGTGACTTGAGCAAGCCTGCTATAAACCCTTCAATCAAATGGAAAAGTGAGAGGATGACATCAGAGAGAGAAAACAACTCCAGGCAAGTTCAGCAAATACAGTCACCAGGGACTTTGAGAGCAAAGGAATCAACAAAGTTCAGAGAGAGGCTCCCCCAATCTTGTGAGATGTGCTTCGCCTGGAAGGCCTCTAGTAGACAGCTTTCTGCCCAGCAGAACTGCTGACTCAGTTGTTGAGTGGGGCTGACTACTTGCCCTTCTAACTAGTTACAAGCTGTTGGCAATGCCGCTGGCCACACCACGCTGTGATCTGGAATCTTGAGGACAACAGAGCTTCTTCATGTCAATATGCCATGATTGCTCCTCAGTCTTTTAAAATGTGTGATCTGATCCAGTAATTCTAGAGGAGAAAGGATTAACTGTCTGGCATTGCTGACTCGGTTTATCTGGGCCAAATAGATTTGTTGTTGGTATTGAAATTGATAACAGACAAATTACTAAAAACATGAGATCTATTTTGAAATTGAATCAAGGTCTTAGAGTTTCTGTGAAACATAGAATGCTTCAAAACTTTAGTTTTGTATCAAGGATTTTGTTGTTGATATTTTCCTAAAACTACTAGTTTGTTTTTTTTTTGTTTTTTTTTTTTAGTTTTCATTTCTTCCTTCCATTTTTCATTTTCAACTCAAGTTTACTCTTGCATCTTCCCCTATTAACTATGAGTACTATAAAGTTGAAAAGAGCTTAGTATTACAAATACACATCAAGGAGTCAGTTTACTGGGGTTCTAGTTTGGGTTGTGGCTCTAAAAGCTGTAAAATAGTAGAATCTTTCTTAAGCTCAATTTCTCAGCTTCACCTTTATGTGGATGTCTGTTCTAAATGGCCCTGAAGGTCCTTTGCAGCTCTCAAAGACTCCCTTATGCGGAATGCAATCACAAGCACAGCAAAAAAATAGTAGTCGATTTGCTGCCTGCCACCTTTGGGTGGAGCTCATAGCAATCTGGATCCAATTCAAATTTCTTGCCAGAGAGATAGCTTACTGAAACTCTCATAGCCAGCAGCCAATACAAATGTTTATTCTTCATAATTACAACTTGTACTAACCTTTCTTTAACATACACATTCAGGCATACACCAGAACATGTTTAATTTCAATATCACTACTTTCACATATGTTGACATTTGCAGCCTGATCAGATCTTCTGCGTATGTTTCCCATTGTCACAAGCTCCCATGATTTCAGAAAGTTTGAATATTGATTAGTGAGTAGTTGGCCAACCCCAAGAATATATAGAAATAAAAACCTACTAGCTTTTAATTAAGATTAACCGCAGTTTTGGCCATTCTGCTTTCTAACTGTGCTAACTGGGGAAGTCACTTGACTTCTTTGTGTCACATTTTCTTATCTGTGGAACAAATACATAATTTTCCTCCGTTGAGTGTGGTTGGCGCACATCTAGAATCTCAACATGCAAGTGGATGAACTAAGAGGTTGATCATGAGTTTGAGGCCAACCTGAGCTATAGAGTGAGGTTCAGATCAGCTTGGACTATAGTGAGACCCTCAACACACACACACACACACACACACACACACACACTTTCTCTTTGTTGTTGAGGCAAAAATGTAAATGTTGTCCAGCCCTGGACAAAGCTGGTAAAACTGCTAATTGTTCCATATCTGACAGATACCACTGATGGACACTGTAAAGTAGCCTGTGATGTTGCCAACAAAATGGCTTTGAAGTCCCAACACTGGTGTCAATCTCCACCTATTCCACTTTGTAACCCTGAACAGCTTAGGGAATCCCTCTGAGCTATCCAGTGTGCCTAGTGCCCTCATGAGGAGGGAAACTGGAGACCCCCAGCATCAGGAAAAGAATAGGAAAACTCACAGAATATAGCTGTCTGTAATCCAAATACCAGCCTCCACCCTGCTGGCACCAAGAGTTCAGATTTTCAGAGTCCAGAACTGTGAGAAAATTCCTTCCTATTGTTTTAGCCACCCAACTGGTGACATTTTGTCCATGCTGACTAGTGCAGATAGCATAACTAAATTTCAATGAAATCTGAATAAGATTTTAAAGAGAATCTCTTTCTCCTTCTCATGCTTTCCCTACCCTGATTTTTAAAAATATGTTAATTTTTGAATTATTGTTAGGAGTTTAATTCAAATTGGAGGTAACAGAATCAACACAAGGTGATATCTTTTGCAATGAGACAAACTTAAGCCTATATCTTTTCCTCTAAGTTCTAGGGTGATAATTAACTAGGCCCATCATTGTGATGTTCTCCCCACTGATTTCGGAATGGAAGTAAGATGTTATCATGGTAAGTGGGGTGGTGACTCTTCACTGCCACCTCTGCAGACAGCACACAGAAAATATCTGATTGGCAGAACTAGACATGTGGCACCAGTGTCCAGGCATGGAAGCAAGCATGTTTGAGTATGTGATCGGCTGGCTCATTTCACTCTCATCATAGGAAATGTCATGACTGGAATATCACCTCTCACATCAAGGCTGTTAGCTCTACCAACCTCCGTCTTTCTCCACAGTAAGGCTCCAAAACCAGAATATCTAGTTTTTTCTACCCCCACTTGCTTCCTCCTAATGGGTTCAGTAAAAACCACCCCCATTTCCTCCTCTACTGGGACTGGCCCACTGCAAAACTTTCCCCATCACCATACTTCCTTCCTCCTAAGGCTCCTATAACTACTCCACATCATCTGCCAGAGACCCCTTCCACTGTTCACCTGTTTTCCCTCCCTTTCTTTCTCTCTTCCCTGCACAAAACTTGTACCTAACAAAGGTGAGGACACTCCTGCATCCTATGAAGCAGTCTCCAGTTTCAAAGGAAGAAATGTTTTTCCAAGAGAGAGATACCTTGGAAGGAATTCCTGCTCCATGAGCTAGAGCCTGGATTTCCCCCCAAAATGCTAAAGTTTTGGCAATACTAGAAGCAAGGTAAGTTATAAAATCTTTTTTAACACTGCATATTACTTCTTGATCCTTCCCTCAAAGTACTCAACTATCAGCTATGTGGTATGCACCTTATACTTTTTCTTCTGTCAGATTTTTCTCTTTTTTTCTCCTTGGTAACTTTTCCTTCCCTCATCTATTATTGGTACATCTTTCTCCTTGAGTTTTCCCATTGTCCCACATGTTTTATGACCAAAGACACTAATCACACTTGGCCCTGGACTATCTTTTCACAGATCTGTGTAAAGAGCAGCATTGGAAGGAGCTAATGTCTCCTTCAGAGTGAAGAAACTTAGTGGCTTTACAAAAGACCCATGAATTCAAAGTTTTCCTTTTATACTACCACTAGAAGTGCATATGCTGCTCCAAATATGCCCTGGGGGCAGAGGATTAGGAATCAAGGAATCAATACTTTAAAATGCCATTGCAGGGCTGAGGAGACAGCTCAGTGGGTTAAGTACTTGCTGTGCAGGCATGAGGACCTGATTTCAGATTCGTAGTCCCACAGACGCAACAGTGTGGAGCTGAAATACCAGACTTCCTATAGTGAGATGTGACGCAGAGACAGGAGAATCCCTGGAAGCTTGTGGGCGAGACAGCCTGGTATTCACAACAGCAAACAATCAGAGACCCTGCTTAAACAAGGTAGCATGCAAGGACTGACACCTGAGGTTGTGCTTCACATGTGTGCCATGGGATGCATGCATACATGCACACACACAAAGGGGGGGGGAGAGAGAGAGAGAGGGAGTTTAAAAATGAAAATAAAAATACAGCGCCATTACAATCCTACCATTTGGGAGGCTGAGCCAAGTTAATAGAGAATTCATGGCCAGCCTGGACTCAACAGCAAGTTCTGAGTTAGAAGAGGCTATAGTGAAGCCTTGTCTTGAAAAACAAGTAAAATATCATAATGAAAAAATGACACTACACTGTTTTGTAACCCTAGGATCTTGGCATTCATGAACATGGAGCAGACAGACTAATTAGATTACAAGTCAGTAAGTTTTAGACCTCTCATAGCTTTTTACACTTATTTTATCCCTTGCAACTCATATCCTACTTAACATTTAAGGCTTACTTCATAGTGTGATGACTCATATCTATAATCCCAACAGTTGGGAAGCTGAAGCAGGGGGATTTCCATGACTTTGAGGCCAGCCTGGTCAACATAGTAAGTTCTAGACCAGTCTGGACTACAGAGTGAAACACTCTCAAAAGAAAATACATAAATTAGCTGGGCATGACAGTACATGCCTTTAATCTCAACACTGGAGAGGCAGAGAGAGGAGAATCTCTGTGAGTTGGAGGCCAGTCTGGGCTATAGAGTGAGATGCAGGTCAGCCTGGGCAAGAGAGAGAACCTACCTTGAAAAAAAATTAAATTTAAATGTAAGTGTAAAGTTTGGGCTGGGGAGATGGTTCAATGGTTAAAATGCTCTCCGTCGGAGCCTGACAACTTGAGTTTGAGTCCCTAGTACCCACATAATGTCAGATGCACAAAGTGCTGCATGCATTGGAGTCCGTTTGCAGAGGCTGGAAGTCCTGACCTGCCCACTTTGTCTGTCTGTCTCTCTTCCCTCTCTCTCTGCTTGCAAATGAATAAACAAACAAATAAATTATGTAGATAGATAGATAAATAGATATAGATATAGATATAGATATATACATATATATATATATTGGTTTTTCAAGGTAGGGTCTCACTCTAGCCCAGGCTGACCTGGAATTCACTATGTAGTCTCAGGGTGGCCTCAAACTGATGGTGATCCACCTACCTCTGCCTCCTGAGTGCTGGGATTAAAGACGTGTACCACCACACCTGGCTAATAATTCATATATATATATATTAAAGTTTGCTGAGTATGGTGGCACGTATCTTTAATCCCAGCACTCAGAAGGCTGAGGTAGGAGGATTGCCATCAGTTTGAGGCCAGTCTGGGACCTCAGGTTGAGTTACAGGTCAGCCTGGGCTAAAGTGAGATCCTCCTGTGGAAAAAACAGTAGTTTATGTTAATTGCTTCTCTTGCATAAAGGTGTTGGGCTAGATTTTTTTCCCTAGCTTTAAAATAGATATCATGATGATAATAATAATGGTGATGATAGTATCTACCTTTTTAAATTGCCTTCAAAGTTAAATTAGTTAATATATATATATTCATCAACCATTAATTTGTTATTTTTAATTCATTATTAACAACATATTTTGTATGGATACATCAGGTGTTAGTACCTCCTTTGCCCTTGCCCCTACCCCCATTCCACTGGGGACCCTCTACAGTAAGATTTCAGGTATTTCCCATAGGGTTGTGGGTTATGTGTTGTGGGAGCCTCAGTTTTGGTCGGGAGGCAATGCCTCTGGGCATGATGTCTCAACCTGTGGCTCTTAACATTCATTTTGCCCCCTCTTCCACAAAATTCCTTGAGTCATGGTGTGTTTTAAGCCTACTTCAGTGATGAGCTCTTAGATGCCTCTGGATCTCTGCTTTGGGAAGTGCTGAGTATCCTCAGGGTTTGTCTCCTACACCCTGGCACTGATTGTCAGGTTCACCATGGAAGCATCACCCTTGTTTGTCGTCCTAGCTCCTCTGTGTTTCCAGCTGTGAGTTGGCTGAAGTGCGAGGGATAGTCTCCATCCTCCAGTCTCTCTACCTTCTGAAACACAAAATCAGACTCGCCAACGGACAGTGAAGTCAGCATAGATTAAATGGGATAAGCATTATTAATTTAGGGAGAATTTGATGTATGCAGCAGGCCTTCTTTTAGCCAAAACAGTTATTTTTTTTTAACCTCAAAGCAACTTGGAAATGGCATTGTTAGCAAAGTGTAGACCTGATTCAAATCCTATTTCTATCTCTGTTGAGCATTGTAGCTTTGGGGCAAGTATTAGACTTGTCTAAGCCTCAGTTTCCCCACTGAAAAAAAATGAAGATGGTAGAACTGTGCATAGCACACACTCCAATAACCCCAACACTCAGATTCTTACGAGGCAGAAGGATCAGGATATCAAACATAGCTTGAGCTGCAAGTCGAGAACACAAGAAATGGGGATGATAATCCTCACCATTTGAAGGAAGTTCTAATAGTACACAGGCTGCAATAAAACACATAACACATACTGAATGACCAGACAAGCATGGGGCCACATTACTACTCCACTTCCTGTTTTGTATGCTACTGATGTACAGTTCTTTTAGCAGCCTGTGGTTTCATTGGGACTAAGAACTAGCCACTTCATTTTGGCCTTGATCAAGTACCTAGCACAAATTATTCAGCTATTTAAGTAATTCATTCATGAAAAATCTCATGTTGAGGTCTAGGAAGATGGCTCCATGAATTAAGTGCTTACCACGCAAGCATGAGTACCTCGGCGCAGAACTCCACACCCAGGTAAAATGCCAGACATTGGGACAAATGTCTGTGGTGGTTTGAAACAGATGTCCCCCATAAAATCATGTGTTCTAAATGATTGGTCTCCAGCTGATGGCAATTTTGGAGGTGCAGCCTTGCTGGAGGAGGTGTGCTGTTAGGGGTGGGCTTAGGGGTGTTATGGCCAACTCCCCCTTGCTATAGTTCAACTCTCCTGCTGCTGCTTTCCACATGTGGTGGCAGAGGTAATGTCCAGCCTCTGCTCAATCCATGCTGTCCCCTGCCATCATGAAGGTTCCTATTGAGACTACGAACCAAAGTAAAAGGCTTTCCTTCTATCAGCTCCTTTTGGTAGTTTCAGCAACAAGAAGGTAACCACAAAAGTATAATCAATTCAGCCATGCTACAGGCAAGACAGGAGGCAGAGATAGATAAATATGCTGGAATCTTGGGGGACAGATAACCTGATGAAAGCAGCACAGAACAATGTAAAACCCTGTCTCAAAGGAAGTGGATAGTGAAGAATGACACTCAAAAGTTGTCCTCTGATCTGCATGCATGCCCATGTCATGGCAGGTGAACACATGTACTCACACATATGATCACATCACACACACACACACACTTGCACACATGGAGGCTGGGTTTGGTAGCATATGCCTGTAATCTCAGAACTCCAGAAGCAGAGATTGGAGAATTTCAAGTTTCAGGCCAGCATGGTTTATATAGCTTATTTCAGGCTAGCCAGGGCTACATAGTGAGACCCTGTCTGGAATACACAATCACACACACACACACACACACACACACACACACACACACACACATACACACTGAGGACACATCAAGAACTATTAGTGCTGAATGTAAAAATCAGGAAAACAGCCCTAACATTTAAATTTCAGGTTCCCCCACACCCCCAGGCATAAAGAAGCTGGATTACAGATTTGAATGTGGGGAAGGAACTTGCTTATATAATGTGAACCAGACTGGAAAATTTCTTTTATCAGTTAAAGCTAATGATTGTTGCATTTAATACTTCAAAATAGTCTTTTTTCTCTACTGTTGATTATTGGCTTAACAGCAACAAGATAGCCATGGGAACTTGAAGGTTTACCCCATTGGTGCTCAGTGGAGTTGAACTGGGTGACCTCTTCCATTCTCATTTATTCAAAAATGCTATGCAACTGCAATTTTTCTTATCCAAGCATGAGAATGAACTTTCTTCCTCCAGACAAGGGCTTGAGTGTGGTCAGTGGACTCCACCCCTTGCCAGGTTTTGGCATCTGACACTGGTGTATAAAGTCTCAGCATTGTAAGTGTAGGAAGGGTGGGAGCATTCCAATGACCTCACACTTTCATGCAGTGAATAAGTCTTTCCCAAATAACAGCCATTCTAAAACATTCTGAAACCAGCAAGAAGGGAAGGACAAATTTCAGAAAATCAACAGCTTCACTACCCACTCACTCAGTCATAGGCCTCCATGGCCCTGAGAAAATCATTCTGCTAAACCATAGCTTCAGATACTCTCACATTATGCAAGATGCATTGCCATCTTCTCAGAGGTGTCTGGAAAGACAGAAACATAACCATAATTATAATCATATTTGCAACCAGAAATATGAACATAGATACATCAAAGGTTTTTTTTTTTTTTTTTTTCACACCACTCTCTATTAGAGATAGCAGCAGCCTTACATATTGCCTGTATTTTTTCTTGCTGGGATCCTACTGACAATATAATTTTCTTTCTGTGTTTATTTTTTATTAGCTCAATCAACACAAAACATAAGCAACAGGAGACACAAAGCTCATTTTACACATGAAAGTTAATGATAACAGCTATCCAGGGAGCCACTGTCTTTCTAAAGTCTCATGACCCAAAGAACTATAAAAAATGGTCTGATGGTGAGGACCTTTATTTTTTCCTCCATCCTACAAATCGTCCTCATAAAAATATTCTAGATTATATTTCCAAACAAAACCAATTTCTTCAATAACTTTGGTATGGAGAGACTCAACTATTATCTGCATAAAACTGAATCATGTTTATTAGATGTTTAAGAAAGCATTGGCTACCAATGTCATAGCACATTTTCTGGATTTCCAACAGATCTCAGGGTCAGAAGTTGTCTTTCAGCCAGGCATGGTGGCATATGCCAGAAGGCTGAGGCAAAAGGATCACAAGTTTCTGGCCTGTCTGGGCTATAGACTTTGTCTCAAAAACAAAAACAAAATCTCTAACTTCAATGGCCATATATAGCTATATACTGGGCACATATAACTGACTAATTATATGTGGCAAGGAGCTTCATGCAGTTGCCAGCTGGTATTTGTTTTCAAATATTATAAAGGAAACAATAACTTGTATTTTGGTCATATTCGAGCCTTGACCTCTTGTCCTGCTCCACTCCCACCGATCCCTTCTTGACCTCTTCTACTTTCATGCCAGCTCTTTTCTTTGCTTTGCTTTGCTTTTGTGATAAACTGAGAGGGAACTGGATATGTAGCTTTATTATTAGGTAGTCAGTTAGGAGAAGGCTCTCAACAGTGGAATCACTCCAGAGGATGTCACACTGCCCGTCTGCTGCAGCAGACCTGGAATTCAGTGTCTGTTCCACTCTCACCAGTCATCAATCTCTCTCTCTCTCTCTCTCTCTCTCTCTCTCTCTGTCTCTCTCTCTCCCCGTCATCTTACCAGGTATACTTGGACTTCTTCTCTAAGTGCAGGCCAATTGGCTCTCCCTCCATACCCAGATGTGCCAACCTCATCCAGAGACAGCACCCTGACTCCAAATAAATAGGCACTTGGGAGAGTAGGGGGCACCTTCTCTATCCTTTTCCAGCTCCTTGGCTACTCATCTCTCCAAGTCTGAGTCTCAGGGCTCCCAATACCACCAGTAGGACCATATGCTGCAGCTGCCAGAATGGGAAAAGATGTTCTTTTACTATTGTTATGGCCCTTTAATATTGTAAAGGATAAGCATTTTTAGAAAAATCCTTTTTCATGCCATCCCCCAAGGCCCATGTTCAACTCCCCACATGAGCTCTCAGACAACATGAGTGCATCGATTTTCTTGAAACAGAATCTTTCACTGAATCTGGAGCTCACTTTTTATTTTTATTTATTTTATTTATTTATTTTAGTTAGACTGTCTACTCAGTGAGCTCAAGATCCACCTGTCTCAACACTGGGTTTAGAAGCATGCATGGCCATGCCTGGATTTTTTTTTTATACATGAGTACTTGGTATCAAATGCAAGTCTTGATTTTTATGCAGCATGTGCTATTATCCACTGAGCCATCTCCCTAGCCCAACATTTTATTTGCTAAAGGTCTCACTGAGTCACCCAGGCTAGCCTTGAACTCTCTCTGCCCTAGATAAGCCTTGAATTTGATAGCTTCCTACACCAGCCTGCAGAGTAGCTGAGATTGCAAGAGTATATCATCAGGTCCTGCTCTGAGTTTCATTTTAAAAGTAACAATTTGTCTATTCATAAGTGATATTGTCTTCTTTATACCTATACTTTTCTCCAGGCACTAGAGTACTCAATGCCAACAACCTTATGCTTAACTATCAGATTGCCTGTCTGTATTTATGTTGCATCCTGAGTTTGGTCCTCTGTGAATTCTCTTGTGGGGTAGTGCAAACATGTGGATAATGTCTCATGCCATACAGATAATGGCAACGACAGTGATGACCAATTGCATGTGGATCAGATACTACCCCAGAGTTAATGGCATTTCTGATAAGGAGTGTATATTTTTTAACTTTATTTTTATTTATTTATTTGATAGAGAGAGAAAGAAGCAGAGAGAGAATGGGCACGCCAGGGTATCCAACCGTTACAAACGAACTCCAGATGTGTGTGTGTGTGTGTGGGGGGGTTGATGCACGTGTCCTATACATACATGGCTAGAGGCCTTGAAGGATGTCAGTTGTCCTCCTCTATCACTCTTCTGCCTCATTTCTTTGAGAGAGGTGAAAGGAGCAGAATGAATTGAAAGATTGGAAGCCATGTGGAGCCACCTGATGGACTCATTTCTGACCATTCTGTGGCGATCACTAGAAAAAACTGCAAATTATAATAAAGTTATAATAGCCTATTACTAATATAAGTTTTAGATTCATAATTACCATCTGGATACTATTATAAAAGAAACAATGAAATTGGAAACTCACATTAAACTGATTTACAGTTCTCACCACATAAAGGTAAAACCTATAATAAATTAGTAACATTTTATCACTGTATTAGCTTTACAGTACTGTACCAAAAATATTTGATTAAGGAAGCATTACAACTTGAGATGGAAGAAGACTTCTTTTGGCTCAGTTTTGGAGATTTCAGTCCATGCTCACTTAACTCATTGCTGTTGCCTCTCCCCTTCCCCCAAACCTGGGTAATACAATGCCCTTTTAGAATTTCTTCTTTTTCTTCTTTCCCCTCCCCACCACCATTTACCAAACACACACATTTATTGGTCTATCCAAACTGATTTTTGCTTCATTCTCTGAAAAAACCCTGCCTTGAATTAGCACATGCAGTCCCTTTACCTTACATATTTAAAATCCCTTTGAAAAAATAATTAAAAATAAATAAAATCCCTTTTAGCAATTACAGATTGCTTAGCCCTTACAATTCCAGTCAGGCTTACTTTTGAGGGGCCCTGATCAGCAAGCATTGTGATGGAGATGTCTCGCCTCTGGTTGCGATAGTACCACGTTTTTAAGTCCTAAGGTTGATTGCTCTCCTGTGTTAGACTTTAAGAAAGCTGCAATGCTTGCCCTTCTCTACAGCTATGCCAGGCACCTCCAGATATTCCCATGCATGTGAATTGTCACTGGTAAGCCTTACTGCCCCAGGGCTTAGAGAATGAATGAGTGAGACCTCCTCCTAGACACCTTCTGTGGTCCTAGGTGGAGATGACATTCCAAGCCTCACTTCTGCCAGAGTTCAACAGATGGTTCAGATGACCTGATCATTGATTATGTAGGCTTGGATCAAACCTCACATCCTGCATGCCTCTCCCTCACATTGTAAGATCACCCCAGATTCTTCTTGTAAAGCCTTAAAACCATCACCTTCCCTTTACTATGAGTTCCAAAGCTTCCTTCCTTCTGCTTTGGATCTAGCCTGAAATAAAAATCTTGAGACCAAGAAACAGTTCATCTCTGGGTCCTGAATTATATTTTATTTTATTTTATTTTATTTTATTTTATTTTATTTTATTTTATTTTATTTTATTTTATTTTATTTTATTTTATTTATCAGAGAAAGGAGAGAGAGAGAGCAAGAGAGAGAGAGAAAATGGGCACACCAGGGCCTCCATCCACCACAAACAAACTCCAGACGCATTTGCCCCCTTGTGCATCTGGCTAACGTGGTTCCTGGGGAATTGAACCTGGGTACTTTGGCCTTGCAGGCAAACGCCTTAACCGCTAAGCCATACCTCCAGCCCCAGGTCCTAAATTCTTTTCTTTTCTTTTATTTATTTATTTATTTTTGGTTTTTCAAGGTAGGGTCTCACTCTAGCTCAGGCTGACCTGGAATTCAGTATGTAGTCTCAGGGTGGCCTTGAACTCATGGCAATCCTCCTACCTCTGCCTCCCGAGTGCTGAGCGCTGGGATTAAAGGCATAGACCATCTTGCCTGGCCCCCTGGGGTCCTAAGGGATTACAGCGTAGGCCACCATGCCTGGTCCCTGGGGTCCTAAATTCTTGAACCTTAAACTTATATCCTTGTCTATTTCTCTTATGAGATTTGTAGTTCCTTGATAAAATAAACCATGTTTAAATTAACATGCAATAACTAGAACCTACTACAATACTTTGAATCAAATAAGTCATTATTAAATATTTGTGAAGGTTAAAAAATTTATAAAAGAACCAATGTGAACTGGGGGTATATTCCAGTGGTAGAGTATCTGTTTAGCATGAGCAAGGCCTCAGGTTTGTAATTTTTTTTAAATAAGGAAAGTTTTATTTTATTTTATTTATTTATTTATTTATTTTGGTTTTTTGAAGTAGGGTCTCATTCTAGCTCAGGCTGACCTGGAATTCACTAAACAGTCTCAGAGTGGCCTTGAACACTCAGCAATCCTCCTGCTTCTGCCTCTCAAGTGCTGGGAGTAAAGGTGTGCAACACCATGCCTGGCTTAAGAAAGCTTTCTATTAAAACACTTTATTTTTTACTATTGCAGGTAAATGTCAGATGCTTGCACCACTTTTTGCAACTGGCATTACCTGGGTGCTGAGTGATAAAACAGGGACTGTCAGGTTTTTCAAGCAAGCACCTTTAACTGCTGAGCCATATCCCCAGCCCCTAAGAAAACTTTTTATGTTCACTTCAATGTACAAAAGTTTGAAAGATACAGAGAATATTAGTGTCATCTCTGTACAAGGATGACATGCAAATAATCTTTTAAGTTTTTTATTTTATTTATTTATTTCAGAGAGAGAATGGGAATGCCAGGGCCTCCAGCCACTGAAACCAAACTCCATGCGCATGTGCCACCTCCACCTGGTGCATCTGGTTTAGGTGGGTCCTGAGGAATTGAAGAGAGATCCTTTAGTTTGCAGACAAGCACCTTAACTGCTAAGCCGTCTCTCCAGCCCCAACATGCAAATAATTTTAAGCAGAATAAGACAAATCCAGAAATACAAATATACAGGTTTTAAAATTACATGTGTGTGTGTACATATGTGTGTTTGTAGGTGACAAAACTAGGAAAGGGATCATAAAAGGAAGGAAGAAATCTTAAGAGTAGTGGGAAAGAGGGAGGCTAATAGAATACATGTAATAGGAAAGCAGCAAGGAACATAACTGGTGGTAGAAAGACTACCATATGGAACTGGAAAGGGAAATGGAGAGGGGTCAAAGGAGTAGAGGAATTAATGAGAACAAAGTACGATGACATATGTTTATATGCATATAAAGATGTCATGATAAAACCTATTACTTTGTTGTCTAACCTAAAAATCAATCATAAAAATTACACTTTAAAATTTTGAGATAGAATCTCATCTGTTCCATGCTATTCTTTAAATTGCTGTGGAGTACATGATAGTACTTGAAGTTTTGATCTTCTAGCCTTCACCTTCTGGTGCTGTGATTATAGGCATGCACTTCCACATATAGTTTTTAGGGTGCTGGGAATCAAATCCAGGGCTTTATAAATGCTAAGTAAGCACTCTATCATTGAGCTACACCCCCAACAAAAAAAAAAAACAAAAACGTTCTATCTTAGAAAATAAGCCTATAAATCTGTTAGGATTCACTTCTTAGCATTTTGGCTGAGATCACATGTAGTATCTGTTTTTATCAGTTTAGACTAGAGAAAACTTTTTTAGCAATACTGGGATTATGTTAACATTGTCTTTCGGTGGAAATTGAGTGAAGAACACAGGAACCCTTGGCTCTATTTTGGTAAATTCTTGTGAGCCTTCAACAATATCAGTATAGAAATACTTTTAAATATGTCTAAACAAAATAATAACTTCATGTAACATTAATTTCCCATTAATCATTCAAAAATCAGCATGGTTTTAAAAAATTAAAATCAATTGTTCTACCCTCTCCAGTGTCTTGTGGTTCAGGTGTTTCCCTGGAGAGGGTAGAATCAAGTCTAACCTAAATCTTCTACATCTTCCCTCCCTCCCTCTCCCTCTCGCTCTCCCTCTCCCTCTCCATCCCCCCCTCTCCTTTCTAACTCTTGTATATTAGTTATCTTTTTCCTCATTTTCTTAGTGGACACTGACCTGTAACTCCCAGTACCAGCATTGGGCTACCATCCACAATGAGCTTTTGATCAGAGAAACTTACAAGTTGTCCTAAAAGAATGACAGATTTCTGTCAGAGTACTTGATGACCCACCAAAAGTTAGTGGTAAGACCCTATTGCTGAAGACACCATATGCAGCTGACACATAAAATGGAACGGTAAGGCTGGAAGCCAAGAGAGAGTCAGTCCCCAGACAGGCAGCGTGTCTAGTGCCAGAAGGTGCTACATGGGCAACTGGGTGAAATGACCAATATCTGTCCAAGCAACTCATGGTCTAACCTACTTAGCAACAAGTAACCTGTTGTGATGCCCACACAAATGCAATAGTGGCACACAACCATGGTGGGGAACCAACTGCTCTTGATTTGGCTAACTGATCCCCTCAGTGGTATGGGACCCACAGCTGGAGCTGGGAAACAAGTCAGAACCATATCCAAACATAAGCCCACTCTCCAATGTCAAGCTACCATTAATCATGGGCTACAAGAGGGCCTACATCTATTAAACTCTCTATAAAAAAGTAAGGGTTATCTCATTTGTCCTGGTGCTAACTTACTCTCTGTTGGAGAATCTGCTTCTCTTTTTCAGGTAGATGCAGATCCTAAGGAGAGAGCCACCCCATCATACCTCAAAAGGGCCCCAGCTGAAACTAAGGAAAATTGGTGAAACAAGCAAGGATGCTGTTTTCCTGATGAACCGGATACCAGCACATGGGGGAAGGAGACAAACACAGAGAAAAATCAACTCCTACCAAATCAGAGAGCCAGAGCCCCAACACCTCATCACTGAAACGGACCAAAAATGAACTCAACATGGCTCAAGGAAATTTTGTGGAAGAGGGGGTGGAAAGAATGTCAGAGCCACATGTTGGGTCATGATATGCAGAGACATTCATTGTACCAATAACTGTGGGCTAACTCCACAATGCACAACCCATATACCTCAACAAGGAGGGGCCAATGGGGAGGGGGTAGGTCACGGATGAGCCTAATAATGGTACCAAACTGCCTGTATTTGCTGAATAGAACACTAATTAATAAAAAATAAAAATAAATAAAATCAGTTGTTCTATTTTCTCTTAAAGAATAGGTCACATCTTCCAAGAGTCTCTTGAAAAATTTAGAAGGTAATTATTCATTGTCACATACATTTTCCCCTCTGTCTGTCATCCCAAGACATTTGTGAAAGTTTTTTTTTTTTTTTTTTTTTTTTTGCATAAAGATAGTTGCGTATGATGGTGCAACTTTGTAACCCCAACACTTGAGAAGTAGAAGCAGGAGAACCAAGAGTCAAAGTCCAGCCTCAGATCCAAAGTGACTTCAAGGTCAGCCTGGTCAACATAGGACATATTGCCTCAAAAAATGAAATGCCTATGATATACAGTTTTTTTTTAATTTTTTTAATTGTTTATTTATTTATTTGAGAGCAACAGACAGAGAGAGAAAGAGGCAAACAGACAGAGAGAGAGAATGGGCGCACCAGGGCCTCCAGCCACTGCAAACAAACTCCAGATGTGTTGCGCCCCCTTGTGCATCTGGCTAACGTGGGTCCTGGGTAGTTGAGCCTCGAACCAGGGTCCTTAGGCTTCATAGGCAAGCACTTAACCGCTAAGCCATCTCTCCAGCCCTGATATACAGTTTTATCTTTTATCACCTGACAACAAGACTCAGGCTTGAAAAATATATTCACACTAACAGCAAACTGTTCACAGCCACTTTAGCTTCCATGATGTCTGAAAGGATGAGATATCTGTCCATTCTCCATTTATCTCCCAAATACCCAGCCAAGGTATACCCCAGGCCCCTGCCAAAACTTCACTCTCCACTTACAAATGGTCTTATTAAAACAATACAGAAAACATTATCACTTCTTAGAGTGGAAGCACCAGGTCAGGTTGCATTCCAACATCGATATGGACTTCTCTTTCCTTTGCAAGACACCTCAACAGGAGAATAACCATGCCTAGCAATGTAGAAGTCATCCCTGATCTTGGCAGTAATGAGACTGTACAGTGAGAGCACAGTCCTCCCTCTTCATGCAACACTTACTGTTTCCAGATGCCCTGCCTGGTTCCCTCACCCTCTCAGCACACATAGAAAAGCCATGTTGCTGTCCCTCCTGCATGCTCTAATATCAACATTCACTTTCTTCTCTTGTAGGATCTGTGGCATTTGGGTTGTAGCTACTGGTTTACCTGTCTTCCCCCTTTGGTTGTGATTATCCTACTCAAGGGTAGGAAGTAAACATATTCCCAGTGAACTTCAATTAGGAAAGATTGGTGGAGAAAAAAAGTAGTGTGGCCATATGTGGGATTCAAAGGACCAGTCTTTTCTTAAGTACAATTCTTTCTAAGGTCATACATTTTTTTGTTGTTGTTGTTGTTGAAGTTTTGTTGTCCACTGAACTGAAGTGAAATGTTTAGGCTAGGGTCGTAGCTCAGTTTGTAGTGTGCTTAGCTAGCATGCATGAAACCCTCAGCACAATCCCCAATGACACATAAACTATCTATGATATCACAGACCTATAATCCCAGCATTCAGGAAGTAGAAGCAAGAGGATAAGAAATGTTATCCTTAGCTACATAGTGAATTCAAAGCCAGCCTTGTTTAAATGAGATCTTGTCTCAAAAAAAAACCTCTTTTTTTAAATTAAAAAATTCATAAAGTTAACCAATTTTGTGGTCAATATCAAATCTAAAGTACACATTTGACTGCTTAAATGTTTAGCTAACTCAACATTTATAAATCATAATAACCTTGGGAGGCTTTAAAAACCCTTTATTGCTGGGCATGGTGGTGCATGCCTTTAATCCCAGCACTCACGACACAGAGATAGTAGGATCACTATGAGTTTGAGGCCACCCTGAGACTCTATAGTGAATTCCAGGTCACCCTGGGCTAGAGTGAGACTCTACCTTGAAAAAAAAAAAAGAGAGAGAGAGAGAGAGAGAGAGAGAGAGAGAAACAGAAAATAAACTTTTATTATTTCCCAAGAAGATTATTTATCTATAGGTCATGTACAATAAATTTACCATGATGACTATGGAGAGTATTCTTTGTTTGGTTTTGAAATAAGGCAGAGGGGCAGAATACTAGTGATGGAATGGTCTAATGCTGGACAAGTAGGGGATGGAGAAGAAGAGGGAGGAAGGTTAATAAAAATTTATGATGTTGGGCTGGAGAGATTGCCTAGTGGTTAAAATGCTGGCTCACAAAGCCTAAGGACCCAGGTTTAATTTCCCAGGACCCACATAAGCTAGATGCACAAGGTAGTGCATGCATCTGGAGTTGTTTTGCAGTGTCTGGAAGCCCTTGCATGCACATTTTCTTTCTCTCTAGCTTCCCCCACTACATGAATTAAATTAAAAATGTAATGTTTATGATGTTATGAATAAGCCATATGGAAACCTACTTCTTCACTGGTTAATAACACATATTAAAAAAAAATAACCAAAGATCTTTTGAGCAGAAGTATTCTGCATAGGTGGATAATGGTGCACCCAGAAGCCATAGATTGTTATTAGAAAAATTTCAGTGGCAGGGCTGGGATACCTTTTAGTGAGTTGTTGGCCAGGGAGACCCTGATCTCCTCAGAACATTATAAGTTATTGCCAAGGCTCTTGGTTGCCCTCCAGAACTACATGGTAAGACTCTATTTCTTGGACCTCAGTCACTGAGAAACCAAGCTGGAGCTGAACTAGAAGTCTCCTCCTGTCAATTTGCTGCTATAATGCTGGAAAGGGCTATGTAGCATGCAGCAGTTTTAGGGAGAAAAGTCATCAATGGTATGAACCAAGCAGTGGACCCTGAACGACTTATAGCTGACCACCTGAGGCCAAATGTGCCAACTAATGCAATGGTGGCATGTATGTTATGGGGGAACCCAACTGCTCTCTAATTAGATTAACTGCTGTACATGAGAAAACTCCTACATGGTACTTAAAATCTCATCAAAAGCCTATGGCTTAGGAGGTCATAAGCCCTAGGAAGGACACTATACTTTTGTCTGGCTAAGTGCATATATTATGCTCACCAAACTATCCTCTAAGCACTTATGTTTATGGCCATATATTTATTAATGCTACTCTCACTATTGGTTAGAGAAGCACCTCTTTTTAGATGTCAGTAACTACTAGGATGACTCTTTGTGCGGAGAAGTGATAGTGGAGTGTTTTGAACTAAGTGAGACATCTCTATCACACCCTCCAAGACTCATGGACCACTGTAGAAAAGGTGGCAAAAAGAATGTAAAAGCCAAAAGAAAAGTAGAACTTCTTACAGTGGTGCCTTCTAGACTCACAGTGGCCTTGATATTCATGCCCTCACAGTGGCTGCCACTATCTACATAAGACCTACATAATAGGAGAAAACATGATGACATCAAAGTAGAAGAGAGACTAAATGGAAAGACAATGGGATTCAGTGGAGGGCAGATTTGGGAGAGAGAAAAGGAGGGTAGTGGGAGGAGATTATGACCAAAGTACATTGCCTGTATTTATTGAAGTTGTTATTAAAACGTTCAAAAAGAAAAGGGTCTGACTGTGTATCTTTGACTGGTCTTCAGCTCATCATTCAGCCCAGGCTGGCATTGAACTTGTGGCAACCTACCCGAGACTTTGAACAATTAGTCGGCATTTTTCTACCTGGGATGATTTCATTGCTCCATGCAGAATAGATAACACTTCGGGTGCTATTTGGAATCTAAGATTTCCTAAGCTAGGCATACCTTCCATCCCAGGCCCACTCTTTATCTGCCACTTTAAGACAAAAGCTGCTTATGTGAGGTTTACCTACATAGAACAGATGTTCCAGTTGGCTTTACATAAACAAGCAATTCCCCCAAATCAAGATGTGCTCCCACGTGTACATTTAATTAATATGGCAGTTAATTAACAAATGTTTATTGAAGAGCAGGCACTATGCCAAAGTACTGAAGATATAACAGTGAAGGAAACAGATGAGACCCCTGCCTTCAAGGAGCTCACAAATTCAAGGAGTATGACTGCACTGATTGATGATAAACACACAAATGCCATTAAGAAATATCTGAGGTCATAGACAAAGGATTTCCTGCCTAGAGGAAATAACATTTAGGTCTTTGCTTTATTGAGTTACTGGTTCAGAGCCAGGGAAAGCACTAGTCTTGAGGATTATTATTGCAAAGACTTTAGTGTAATTAGGTAAACCAAGTGCTATTAACTCTGAGCTACAGGGATATGGCACTAGAGACACTCTTTGAAAAGGCATGGGCAGTTGTGGGATTTTTGCCCTTGGCCTGCAATGGGATTTAACATAGAACCATATTATTGGGTGTAGAAGGTACTCTCCCCTCTCCCCTCCCCCATTTTTTCCCTAAGGAGTAATATGAGTTAATGTATATAATGAAGTTGAAACTTCACTAGTTGAAAAGAAATTAGGTCACATTTATTTTTCCATGTCAGCCCGACCTAAGTAACTCATTAGTGGTCAGGTTCCATCAGAAGTAGATACAAAACATGTGTGAGAATTTACTGTGGAACTAGCTTTCTTACAAAATCCCACTACCTGCTGGTACTGGCTGCACAAGTTTTTGCTTATTTGTACACTAAATATGCTATTATTTATGCAATATTTTATTCAAATCAATTCACTTTTTTACTTAAAAAAGAAAATTTGGCCAGGCCTGGTGGTGCATACCTTTATTCCCAAAACTTGGGAGGCAGAGGTAGGAGGATTACTGTGAGTTTGAGGCCACCCTGAGACCACATAGTGAATTCCAGGTCAGCCCGGGATAGAGCAAAATGCTACCTTGATAAACCCACCCCCCCCCCCCAGAAAAAAAAAGAAAGTAAAAGAAAATTTAATGTAATTAGGAATAGAAAAAAAATCATTCCTCTAAATAACATGCCACAAAAACCAATACAGCAAATTAGACCATACTTATATGCTAGCTGTTATTACCTGATGAAGGCTTTGCTTTGCTGAGAAGTGGTCTTTCTTTAAAAAAAAAAAGAGTAGATAGATGACAGATAATAGATAGATAGACATAAAGACTGACTCTCTACTATTAAAGGGTTTCAGAGATAGTCTTGTAGAAGAATGAAGTATCGTCCTTGAGGTCATTATTATAACCACTTCTGCTATTCAGTGCTGTTTCTACATCCATGCATAAACTAAATAATCTCTTTACGAATATAAAATATATACTTTGGACATACTTTACTCAATTGATTTTGAGAATGCCATGGACTCTGGGAAAGAGGGGAGAGATGCTGTTTGAAGCTCATGGGCAAGTTATATACCCAAAGTCAGACAGTACTTCCCATTCCCCAAGGCCTTGGCTAGACTTTACATTTGGTTTTACATTTTACATTTGGTTTTTGTCAACCCCCTGTTGAAGGCAACCCACTCTCCTTTGTCCCAGAAAAGTCCCTTTGACAACACAGAACACTACAGGGAAGAAGAAGAAACAAAAGACTGAAGTTATATTTCTCCAGTGATCCCAGACAAATGAAGGAAAATCTTAGCAGTACAGATCTGTGTTGGGGTCGCATCACACCTGACATAAAGGCATGTGAACACACTTTTGTGGAGGTAAACACTAAACTGTGATGGCATGTTTCACTTCTCTTGTAGATGTTTGGAATCCTATAAATAGGACTATTTATCATCTTTTGCGCCATCTATGTCCTGTGAGAATTATTTTATGTGATTTAGACACATTTCCAGTCCTACATTTACCACGAGACACACACTGAAGGAGATAAACGCTGAGCAGTCACCCGGGTCTCAGTGAGGCTGAGCAAAGTTAGGGCGCTTCATGGTTGTGTCCTCAGGATGCCTGTCATCTGCCGGCTCGGTTTTTTTTTCAGTATTATCCTTTCTGGCTTTGTTCTAGCAAGAGATTCATTTTAATTTAATCTAACTAAAAAATAATGGTCCTTTTAAACCTTTTTAATTGTTTATGAAAGACCATTTAGTTCTGGATGTTATTGTTTGCTTTAATCTTTGATTAAGACTATGCCTAGAATTTCTATGATTTCAGAAAGAGACCTCCCTCTTGTGGTAAGAGCTGTTTCTGCAGCCAATGAGTTCCCACATGTTTAGTCTTAGAAACTTGTATTTTATAGAAGAGTGGCTGGACTCTAGAGAAAACACATAACTTACCCATGTTTACATCTGGCTACTGCCCAGCCCATACTCACTATAAAGATCTTCTGTGCCCAAATGAGAGCTTTTCCTCCACATGGTAGAAGGTTCAGGAATGTCCTTACTGTTGTGTTTCCTCTCTCCAACATTCCACTTTCTGCTGACATTTTCTGAACAACATTCTCCACATGGAAATGTTTCTTGGTGTGTTTTTCACTTCACCATTTCCAAGAGCTGGACAAGCATTTGCTTCATATGTTTGGAAACAGCCACCTTTTGTCATCTCTAGGATGATGCTTGCTATCCAATTCTCTTTCATTTGGCTTCTGTGACAAGCAGGGCAATAAGAAAAGCACTGAAGTATATTAGGTGACATTAGCACAGGTTGGCACAGGTCTGAGTCAGTTTTGGAAACTGAAATTTCCAAAGTCCTATGTTTCTTGACAATAAATTGTTTCATAGACTTATAGTAAAGTAACATAAATGGTGATAGTTATTAAAGAAGGAGAAAATCACTCCAGAGAATGGAGATAGGTCACTGAGTTGGAAAAGATACCCCAAAAGCCCCAAGCCATAGCTTCATAGCTTTTTATAAATAGATCATTTACATAACACCCATCTCTCCTGCATTTATATATCATGATCCCTCTCCCGCCCAGCATGCTCAAGTTTCACATGTAGCCAGTATTGCAAAGGTTTCCCATTTTCACTTGCCATCACCTCATTTTGTATGTTGATCTTGTAGCACTATCCAAGCCTTTATCCTCCTGACATGGGAGGATTAAGAAAAATGAATCCCAACCTGCTTTGCGGAGGATAAAAAATATAATTACTACAAGTATGATAGCATTCCATTGAGCTACTAACAGGAAGGTGTTTGCTGTATCAGTAGCACCAATATCACCTGGGGATTCCTAAAAATACAGAAACATCTTGTGAAGTACACTTGGGGCTGGGGTTGTAACTGAACTCAGTGATAGAGCTTTTGCCCAAAAGGTGAAAAAATTCCTGAGGTTCTGTCCTAGCATCCCTCCCCTGCCCTGACAATAAAAGTACACTTTGATTTTGGAGTCCTAAATTTCTCACAAACTCTTAGGTGACATCAGTGTTGCTGGGTTACATCTCACACTTAGACTAGTCTACAGTAAATTGCCTAACCCAAAACTGGGCTTGGGTGCGGTGTGCATGCCTGTAATCACAGCACTTGGGAGGTGGAGGGCAGGAGTATCAGGAATTCAAAGTCATCTTCAGATACCTAGAAAGTGCAAGGCCAGCATGAGCTACATAACACCCTGTCTCAAAAATAAATGAGTGAAAAAGGTACCATCCCAAGTTGTAAAGCACAACTACCAATTCTGTTTGTTCTGTGACTGAGTACATCCTGAAAGTTATTCATCAAAGGAAATGATAAGCTCTTAGATTTCATACATGTGGGAAGAGAGACATTACCAACCTAGCCAAGTAAAGTATACTCTGCTCCAGGTAGATCTTAGTCATCAACGAGTAATGTAGAAGACATTAATGTTTGGATTCTGTAATATATCTCTTCCCTGCCCATGCATCATACCATCAAGTCTATCACATAACCTCTGACACACACGGTAGGCTGCTGCTTAGAGTAAGATCAAAGCCCAACAGATTTACACTCCTACTTCCTACTATCTCCTGTAGATAAATGCATAGGTTGCCCTGACCCCTGAAGACCTATTCTCAAAAAGCTTACAAGACAGACTTCCATTAGTCTCTGCTGGTATCAGTCATGAAGCAGAGAAAATTCAGGAAGTGAGGCAGTTGAGAAGAGAAAACGTCATCGTTGATAGCCACTGAAGGGATAATATGTTGAGAATTCCAAACACTGCTAAAATAATAAATACTATTAACACATGATTCTGGTGACATCTGGAGAAGTAACCCTTGTGATTATTTGCAATTATCTTTGCTGATTTGTAGTATGTGCATAGGTAAATGTTGCTCCTACTTACAATGTTTTGAAGGCATTTATTATGGGTCATTGCCTGAGTTTTACATCTGTGATGGCTACAAGAATTTTTAAAACAGCACACACAGTCTAACTTGATTTTCAACAAAGCAAATTCAGGAGTGTTTTGGCTCTTCCTGAAAAAGGCAAGTGAGGTAGCATTAGAGCTAAGCAAGCATTTCAGAAAAGCCTGAAAATGACCCTAGATCAGAAGCTGTAGAAAATGGCTTCTCTCTGAAAAGCTGAGGCACCATGGCCACACAGAACAGCCACAAGGAGAATTGACCAGTCATGCAACTGCAACCAGAGCTCAACTGATCCCAGGGAAAGCTCTCACAAAAATGCTTCAAAGGTGTCCTATATGGAGGTGAGGGTGCTAAGCATCATTTCCATGGAGCCATTGGCTGTGGAGCACCCTTAGGACACAAGAACAACCTTGAGTGAGGTGACTTCCTTGGACCTAGGCAACACTCGAGAGGGACTGAAGTCTGTAAGGAGCCTACATTCTTCAATCATTCTTGGAAAGGAAGTTTAGAGAATGACTGCCTTGGTCATAAAAAGGTGGAGGGGCAGCACCTGGATAGCACACCTCCATATCCACTGTAGTAGCCTATTATACAACTGACTTGCTCCTTTCTTAATACTAATAACATCTTTCTGTGCTTGAGGCTACTGTCTTACAGCATCTGAAATATTTGTCTAGCAAAGTAGAATCATGTGAAGTGAATATAAAGATTCTTCTACTCCATTTCTACTTGCAGTGCTATGTACAGTCAGGGCTGCACTATCTAGGCCTGTTGTATTACTCTTAAGTCTGAAGAGCAATAACATCCCTTAACATGTGAAGTGTTTTAGAATTCCACTTGGTTAGCATGGGACAAGTCAAGTGTAAGCTTCAGCCACCACTGTTCCAAAGGGATTAATTAGAGAAGGCTAAGATGGGTGGGGCATGAAGGAGCCAACATAAACATGCCCACCATCACCTCTGCCATTCAGCCATCTCCCTGGACTTTGCAAATGAAGTTTATTGGTTAAATTCTAAACATCTGAAGCTCATGTTTTGTTTTTCTTCCTTCCTTAAGTTGCTTCTATCAGGTATTTTGTCAGAGCAGTGAGAAAGTAATTAATTTTGTCTTGAATCCATAGCCTTTTTGGGAAAATTCTCAGTAGCTACTGCATGGGAGAAGATGTATGTGCATGCAAGTAAATTAGAAGGCTTAGCCTTTATCTCTGTAGAAATTTGTGCACTGGGTTTATCAAAAGTATTTTCAGTAAAACATGAAAAGGTATATAAATGATAGAAAACATACTAATTGAATATGTTAAGTAGATTCATAAATATATGAGACAACGAGAACCTTTAAAAATAGTTTCAGGGGAAAGTGGCATAGCATTCCTCACACAGGATCATAGTATTTTTGATGTATGATACTTCATAGTCTGCAGTATTAATAAAAAATGCATTTACCAAATTTACACAAAATGATTATATGATATACATATTAAATTTTCATTAGTTTATCTACACATTATATTTACAAAGTAGATCATAGATTTATATTCATTTTACAGATTAAGATAGACAAAACACTTAGGGAATTTAGCCATAATCTCACACACAGACTATGCAGTAAATCTGAACTTTGAACCTAGATAGTATTGTTTCAGAATCCATGGGATTCAGACTATGCATGGCATCATCATTATGCATGCTTTGACACTGATATTATTTTCTTATAGAGTCAGATTATCTCAGAAGTCATATAAGAATAGATGGGTGTGGTGGAACCTCTTATAGTTACCTAGCACTTTAAGATGGAGGCAGGGGATCAAGGTCATTATTTTTTTTTTTCATAGTGATGTAGTAAAAGTAATACAAGGAATATTTAGAAAACCTATGGTGCTCAAGATGGTGCTGGTGGCTGTGAGGTGTCCTGCTATACATGGGATCCAGCTTGGACATGTGGAGATGGTAGATGCTTGTGCTTCACAAGCCATTTAGTGCTGGTTAGAGCTAGCTGGAATTGCAGAGCTCATGACAATGAAGTTCAAAACCTACCCGAACCACCATACACACACAGCAATCAGCCTGGGGTTTCTCCAAAGCTCAGCATCAGCTAGAGAAGCTAGAGAGCTGCAAGACCTTCTGTAGTATCATCCTAACTTCAGACTACTGGCCAGGACTTGATGGAGGTGCATGGGTGGGATCTAGCCCACTACACCAAGTACTGAAACGCCATGTAGGAGCTGTAGCAGAGGCTCTACCTGGCCACCCTGCTGCTGGTGAGTGCCATCCATGACAGCCTCCCTCTGAAAGATGCCTCAAGGCCCTTGGTAGTGATTTTCAGATATTGTTAACAAACCCACGTACACCATAAAGCTGATAGCCTGCTGGGTGTACTCAGTCCCAACAATCAGGAGGCTGGGGCAGGAGGACTGAATTCAAGGCCAGAATGGGGCTATCACATGAGTTCTAAGTCAGCCTGGACTAGAGTGAGACCTTCCCTGAAAACAAACAATAAAACAAAGAGAGAAAGAAAAGAAATAAAGAAGGCCTATTGAATCATTTGGAGACTTTCTCAAGCTTATTCTATGAAAATCATTTAATTGTACTATCTTACTACCAAAATAGTGTGACTCTGTACATGTATCAGTACATCATTATCTGCCACATCCTCTCCAAATCGGTGTTTATATAGTGAGAAATTGTTATGTGTGTGTACATCATGTATTTACATTATAGCATATGATATTTTTATGGCCACAAAATAAATGAGGGAAACAGAAAATAGAAATAATACATTTGAAATTTGTTAAGTCAAAATTATGAAAGTATTAAAATAGGATAAAAACTACATATGTTTATATTTATGCACAATCATATGTGCATACATGTGTATATGCATATCTATACATATATGTGTATAATTTGTCTAACAGAGAAACTGAATAAAGATATGGCAAGATGGTTACTAGAAGTTAAAAAGTGTTAAAACCCAGAATGGTAGTACATGTCTATAATCTTAGCATTTGGGAGATGGTCAGCTATGGCTACCCAATGAGTTCAGGGCCAGCTTAAGCTACGTAAGACCCTATCTGGAAAAGAAATGGGCTGTAGAGGTGGCTTAGCAGTTAAAGCACTTGCCTACAAAGCCAAAGGTCCCAGGTTCAAGCCCCCAGCACCCACATAAAGCCAGCTGCACAAGGTGGCACAAGCACCTGGACTTTGTTTGCAGTGGCTGAAGGCCTTGGTATACCTGTTCTCTCTCTTTCTCTCGTCTGCTTCTTTCACTCAACTAAAAAAAGAAAAATATAAAATATGCTTTATTTTTAATATTTTATATGTATATTTATTTGTGAGCGATAAAGAGGGATAGAGAGAGAAAGAAAAAGGATGGGAGCTCCAGGGCCTCCAGCCACTGGAAACAAACTTCAGATGCATGCACCATCTGTGCACTTGTCTTGCGTGGTTACTGGGGAATTGAACCTAGGTCCTTGAGCTTTGCAGGCAAGTCCCGTAACCACTAACTCATCTCTCCAGCCCTAAAATACTTTTTAAAAAGTGAGGTTATAAAATACTTTTATTTATATCACTGCTTTCTACAATAAAACATTTAAAAAATATTTATTGCAACAGTTATCTTTCTCATTGCTAGGACAAAATACCCAGCCAAAAGCAGCTTATGAAAGGAAAGGGCTTATTTCAGCTTGAAGTTTCAAGGAGCAGTTTCATCACAGAGGGGCAAGGGTAGTTGGAACAGACTGGACCAGACTGCCGAGCAGCAGATCTTCTCCCTTCAGTGGGGAGGAAGAAGCAGGGGTGAGCTCCAAATACCAAGTGAGGCCAGATAAATGACCCTTCTAGCCCACCCTAGTAACACACCTCCTCGAAGTCTCCACCTCCCATTGGGTTCACCAAGTGAGGATAAAATATGAGGCTTAATCAAGAACACATGAAGCCAGGCATGGTGGGGCATGCCTTTAATCCCAGCACTAGGGAGGGAGAGGTAGGAGGATCACTGTGAGTTCAAGGCCACCCTGAGGCTACAGAGTAAATTCCAGGTCAGCCTGAGCTAGAGTGAAACCCTACCTTGTAAAACCAAGGGGGGGTGGGAAGAACATGAGACAACGAAGATATTCAAACTTCCACATTTATGTATATCTGTCTCAACTTTTAAAATAGTTAAAATTTGGAATTAAAAAATGGATCATAAGTTTAAGAGAACCATGCATTTTTAAAAATTGTGCTGTGTTCCAGTGCTATTGCAATTCCACTTTATTTTTATGCTTGAAGACTGAAAGAAAATTCTATATTTAAATTCTGTGATAAACATTTCTAGTCTTTTCTATATTTTGACCCATTTATAAATGATTTTAACAGCAAATGATACGCTCTCATATATATTTCCTGTCTTCAAGTCCTGGAAAGTCTTTTCTTCATTGATATTTATCTGACATATTGAAACAATGTGATTATTTAAAGCTCCTATTTACAAGGGGACATATTATGATAAAAGAGGACTAGAGATTGCAGACTATTCTGTACTGAATTATGTGCTGCAGTGCAGTGCTAGATGGATTTCTTCAATTTTGCATAGAGCCGTACTTCTTGCATACTGGAGCTTCAAAACTGCCTGTTCTTTAAATAATGCAGTGAAGAAATTAAATAATTAAAGCTGGAGGAAAGAAGCATTAAAGATTTTAAGCAGGAAAGGGGGGAAAGTTGAAAGGAAAGAAATGTACCTTTTTAGAGAACAGTTGAACCTTTTGAGTACATCTCTCAGTAAAGGGAAAATTCCTGTAAATGAGACTAAAGGGATGGGAGAAATGGCATTCCTTTCTAGAGAGGAAATCAGTTATCTTATTGATTATTCTATTTGAATAAGTCCTGATGTGAGTGATTAGATTGCAGTGTTTCAAGTAAAACAACAGCACAATATTAGGGTCTTGCCATGTAGCCCAAGCTGGCCTCAAGTTCACAGTGATCCTCCTACCTCATCCTCCAAGTGTTGGGATTCCAAATGTGTGCCACCACACCTGGCTCAAATAAGCTTAGTGTATGGCTGCTGAAGTGAAGCATACAAGTGATCTTAAATTGCTTTACTTGTTTGGTCTTTCTTTCTTTCTTTCTTCTTTCTTTCTTTCTTTCTTTCTTTCTTTCTTTCTTTCTTTCTTTCTTTCTTTCTTTCTTTCTGGTTGGTTGGTTGGTTGGTTGGTTTTCTTTCTGGAGGAGTCTCACTCAGTAGGCCAGGCTGGCCTAGAATTCCCTGT
This sequence comes from Jaculus jaculus, assembly GCF_020740685.1. Lineage (NCBI taxonomy): Eukaryota > Metazoa > Chordata > Mammalia > Rodentia > Dipodidae > Jaculus > Jaculus jaculus. Next base: position 65,659,091 of record NC_059102.1, read on the forward strand.
GTATCCTAGGTGGTCCTTGAACTAGATCTTGCCTCTCTAGTGCTGATATTCTAAATGTGAGCCACCCTGCCCAGCTAAATTACTTTATAAAGTCATTGCTCAATATATTTGAGTTTACTAGAAACTGTTCCCACTCTCTGGTTCTGCAGGAACCCAAAGATATGTTATGGAGAATCCATATTGCAAAACTGGGCCTGAGACAAATGTCTTTACAGGGAAGGTTCATAGTATTCCATTTCTCTCCAAGTCTAGTTTACTGCTATGCTGAAGACTAAGAGATAATTTTGATTAGATTTTAAATGTCTCCGGGAGAAAAATATTCTCGAGCTCCTTTTCCACTTTGCCATAATCCAATTAAGACCTCAGACTTCACACTCTGCCTTGAGTTGACTTTTAAGCTTAAGGGAAGAATATAAAGTCTTCAGGTCTCTTAACTGAAGAGGTATTACTTGGTACTTTTCAGTTTAGAGAGGTCAGTAACTTTGGTTTAAAATTTTTCAAAAATTACATATATTTATGACTTCTAGAAATCTCAAGATCTGATCTAATCTAATCTAAGCAGCAACTGAAAAGCATCACCTATTTGAATGAGGTGATGCTGTCACTCAAACTCAACCCCAGCCCACCCTTCAAAACTTACCTCTAGCTCAGCTTTCTCCATGAAATTCTCCAAGTATTCTAGTGGCAGCTTCATTAGTCACCCTTCTGTTGATGATCTCTCAATGTTAGTACCCAGCATTGACAACTCAACAAGTTAAACAGTAGTTTAGTAACTCAAGCATCTTATCAAATGGCTTAAAGGTCTTTTTTTTTTTTTAAATGTGAATTCTAAGTTTGTTATTTAGTATTGGCTGACAGACAGATGGATGAACAAATGGAGGAAACGATCACCTTTCATAGTTCAGTAGACTCAGAAAATGTCATGGCTGATAGACCTCAATACTGTCATTTTAGGGGAAACATTTAAAATATATGCAGTTTTTATTCATGAAGATACACTGTAGTATTTCTGACAATGAAACATAAACAATTTAAATGTCTAACAGGAAAGTTTAGTAGATTATTATATATCAACCCATGGGAATATGGTTATTAAAACAGGACTATTAAAATAACACTATTGCAGCATACTGACACAATGTAAAAATAGGTGATTTTCTTGGCTAGACAGGCAAATAAAGGAAAAGGGTCCTTTAAAGGGGCTATATTCAAACCTAAGATAGCCAAGAGGGTGACCCCACTTCCGTCTTCCTGGCCTAAGTGAACTTTTCCTGCTTGGTGCGTTTTCTGGGGTCTGCATAGTACTGGATTCAGCATGGACCAACCAGCACCTTCACCTTCACTTCAGCTTACCAATCATGGACTCTGCATGAGTGTGCTTCCCTCATTTGATAAAAGGCTAGTTCCCGCTGGGGGCTGGATTTTCCAGCTCTGTAATGCCCTCCTCCCAGAGGAGTCTATTCTCTTTGCTTTCTTTCTTTGAAATATAAACATTATTCTTTTAAACTCTTTCCTGCCTTTTAATTCTTTAATCAGCAGAGCCAAAAACCCAGCACCTCTAGAGGGTATCAATCCTTAAGCATATAGTTTATGAAAATCACAGGGTATTATAGGTGCTGTGGGTTAATAAGTTAATAAAGAATAAAGACAAGTTAAGAAAGGTTGTTTTCAGTCTAGGACTAGAAAAGAATATGGAAACATGGAAACAGCTGTGTTTTAGCAGGAGAAATGTCATTGTATTGCTCTTCTATCCAAATCATCCTAAATATTTTTCTTTTATTTTATTCCAATGAAGAGCAGAATTGTGAAAGACAACATGTACTGAATAAGCATATGGTAGAACTTTGAACAAGGAAAATTTTAAAGAAAATTGGAATAATATGAGATGAAGAAATGAAATTTTCCATAAAGGAAAGGAAATTCATTTAAATCTGTTTCACTACTGATGAATTTCAATTGTGACATTGTGACATCTCTCATCTGAATCCATTATTTCTCCTTTTTTAATAGTAATACTTCAATGAGTATAAATTTTCATAATTATTATGTAAATAGTTCCTTTAAATCAATTTAGGAAGTCCCATTTAAGTTAGGTGGATATAATATTATATTATATTTTCAAAACTATATATTAATAGGAAACTTCCTAAATACATAATTTTTAATTTTCTATAATTTTATGATTGAATATATTTTGCTCCCACATGTTATAATCTAGTAAAAATACTAGGTGTATGGGGAATATGTCTTCTAATGGATTCAAAAGCATTACATAGCATTGCTTTCAAAAATACTATTGGCATCTATATTTAAACTTGTGTTAGATGTACGATTATTATTTTTAATTTTTTTATTAGTTATGTATACAACAGGGCCCTGGAGAAGATATGATGAATACTAACCTTAATCTTCTCCTGTTTTTCTCTCACTCTCCCTTCTCTCTATCTCTTTTATATTACCTATCTTTTTCTTCCTTCTTTTCCTTGGTGCTGGCCTGTAACTCCCAGCACCAGTATGTGACTAACATCCACAATGAGCTGTTGATCAGACAGACCTACACGGTTTCCCAAAAGAAGACAGATTTCTGCCAGAGTACTTGATGACCCACCAAAGGTTAGTGGTGAGACCCTACTGCTAAAGACACCATATGACGTTGGCACAGAACATGGAGTGACCTGGCTGGAACCTGGAAGAGAGTCAGTCCCCAGACAGTTAGCTCGTCTAGTGTCAGAAGGTGCTACATGAGTGACTGGGGGAAAATGACCAGCATCTGATCAAGCAACTCATGGTCTAAGATACTCAGCATTAAACAACCTGACATGATTGCTCACACAAGTGCACACAGCCATGGTGGGAAACCAACTGCTCTTGATTTGGCTAACTGATCAGTGCTCAGTGGAATGGAGCCCATAGCTGGAGCTGGGAAATCATGTCCAAAAATGATCCTGCTCATTTACATTGCATTATCAAATTCCCACCAATCATGGGCTACAAGAAGGCCTACACCTATTAAATTCTTTCTAAACAAACAATGGTTATCCCATTTATCTGGTGCTAACTTCGCTCTCTGTTGGAGAATTTGCTTCTCTTTTTCAGATAGATGCAGATCCTAAGAAGAGAATCAGCCCATCATATCTCAAAAAGGCCCCAGTTGAAACTAAAAGTAATTGGGAAACAAGCAAGAGTGCTACTTTCTTGGTGAACCTGGTAACGGCACAAGGGTGAAGGAGATAGCCACAGAGAACACTCAACTCCTACCAAATCAGATATCTAGAGACACAGAGGCTCCCAATACCTCATCACTGAAGCAAACTTAAAATGAACCCAACATTGCTCTGGGAAATTTGTTGAAGAGGGGGAGGCAAGAATGTTAGAGCCACACATTGGGTCATGATGCACACACCCATTACCTCTTACCCATAACTGATGGCTAACCCTACAATGCACGCCCATATTCCCCAACAAGGAGGGTCGCTGCAGAGGGGGAAGTACAGGGAGGATGCTAACAATGGTATCCTTAACAACAACAACAACAAAAACAAAACAAAACAAAACAAAACAAAAAACCAGCATCTGAACTAACCATTTTCTTTCCTTCTTCCCTTACTCCCTCCCTCTTTTCCTTCCTTCCTTATTCCTAACAAGGTTTCATGTATTCCAGGCAGGCTGGTCTCAAACTTCTTATAGACTTGTGGATGACCTTGGCTTTGTGATCCTCCTACCTTGAGGAGTGCTGGGAATATAGGTGTGAACCACCACACCTAGTTTCAACCATTTACTCTTGTATGAATCTTATTCTGCAAAATCAAAGTTCTATTAGTAGTTATCCATATAGTAGTGGTATATGCAAGTGTGTGTGTGTTTGTGGTATGGTGTAAGGTGGAGGAGCCAATGCACCTTTGACCATTACGGAAGAATAGATATGATAATAGGAACCACTTATAAAATAAACATGCTACTGGAAGTCTTAAGAGGATCCTTTATAAGAATGAGTATCTGTCATAATGAATTCCAACAGACTTCTCAATTGTTTCTCTTGATACATAGAATTTCATCCCAATGACTACATTATAATCAATTCACCAGACTTCTTTCAGGATTTGGGTGATTAGCAAGTGAAAAGAAAACATCTAAATTCCATCAGGACAGGAAACTCATTTGAGACACAATAAAACAACTTCCATTTCTAGCCTAGAAACTTCTGGGCAGGTTTGGTTTGCAAATCCATCGAGGGACACAGCTGAGCACTTACTAGACTCTGAGGTGAAGAGAATTGAGGGGAAGAGGTGAAAACATGAGATGAAAGACCTGGGGAGGCTGTGAAGGAAGATACTTAGTTTTGAATTCTCCATTCCCTTCTTCTCAGCTGATAGGATGACAAAAACATTCCTCAGTGACTGGGTAATGCAGATACCTGACAGAAGTATTTATTTTCAAGGGGTTATCTTTGCAGAGACATTGCTATAACTCTGACAATTGGGAATTAGTACACATGCAGGATTTAGAAAGTATGAATGCCAGTCCAAGTGCCATCACATATTAGTTGTATACAGCAAGACAAATCATTTCATAGTCACTTTTCCTTTCTGTAGTGACATTGGTAGCTAAGGTAGTGTTAAACTAGTGACTATGCCTTCATTAATGTGATATGTTACTGAGAAGAGCAAATGTGGTCATAACTGGGAAGCCCTTTATAAAGTGTATATGAAATGTGTGTGAGTGTTCTGTGGATATTCACTACCAAGATCACTCAGGGTCATTATCTAATTGGTGTGGTCCACTGTCACCCTTAACATATAGATTTATCAACTTTCTCTTTTCCTTTGATGTAAATGATGCTGTGGAATTTTACTTTGAATTTGTAGGAAGGAAAAGGCCTGTTCTTTTCTGAATACCATTTGGCAGAGAGTTTATCTTTAAACATACAGTGGGATAAATAACAGGAGAGATTGCAGCATTCTAGACCCAATGTGAGTAAAAGGGCTACAAGATAATAGAATATTGATTAGATAATTTGCTTCACATTCATTAGTTTCCACACAAAACTGAACCACTTCTGGAGGTTCACAGAGCTCAAATCATGAGACTCAAACTGCTTAACCCCAAACTTCTTCACTCACTTGGTCAGTAAAATTGTTTTCTAAAGTTTCCATGGTATTAACTGCAATACCCTTCCACATAGACCCAATCTTGTCAATGCTGTGGCCTTGAGGATGTTACAGACCTCTTCACTGTCACCTGAATTTTTTTTTTTTTTCTGTCTAACATGTACGAAATGGCACCATGGAGACCAGAAGACTAAACAACTGTCCCTTAGGATTTTTTTCTGCATAACAATGCTTACCCTAGTTTTATAGAATGCTACTAAATTTTGCATTGCTGACATTTTCTGAAAAATTCTTTTCATTTTTCATGTTGTTGCCAAAATGTCAACATGCAAATATCCTACAAACTTGCTGACTTGTATCTGTATACACACACACACACACTCACGTGTGCGCACACACACACACATACACACACAATGTATGACAAAGACAAAGTAAAAAAAAATTATAAATGTTAATGAATACATTGCCTATTCTTTCCACATAGGATTCAATCTTTGCTCACTTTTCACAGTTCAATATGCTTCCAGAACTGAAAACAGTGCTTTCATTACTTGTAAATAAAGAGCAGTACTAGAGTGAAGTTTTCATCACCAGAACCCATCTATGTTGCAAAGTGTTTTCATAAAATGTGGTCTCATCTTCACTCACAAAAGGATATATATATATATATATGTCTCTGTGTGTGTGTGTATGTATATGTATGTGTGTGTGTGTGTGTATATATATATATATATATATATATATATATATATATATATATATATGAAGATGGTTTATATTGGAATCTTATTTAGTACATCTATGAAACAGGTGCATGCTATTTTGACTTGGAAAAGAAATTAAAGAGGGCTTGCCTTGCGGTCTCTAGTCATTAATTAGACTCCTCATTCATGAATTACAAGAGATTTCAACTAAGTGACTGGACTTACCACATTTCAAACTAGAATTCAAATTTATGCACTATTTCTTTTTTAATTATTTATTTTTATGGGAGAGAAAGGCAAACAGCAAAGAGAGAGAGCGAGAGAGCAAGTGCATGCCAGGGCCTCTAGCCACTGCAGATTAATTCCAAATGCCTGTGCCATCTTGTGTATCTGGCTATACATGGGTACTGGGAAATCAAACCAGGGTCCTTAGGCTTTCAGGCAAGTGCCTTAACCACTGAGCAATCTTGCCATCCCCGTATTTTTTTTTTAAATATTTACTTATTTGAGGGAGAGAGAGGATGGGAGAGGGAGAGAGAATAGGCATACCAGGGCCTCTAGCTACTGTAAACTAACTCCAGATGCATGTGCTACCTGTGCATCTGGCTTACGTGGGTACTGGGGAAATGAACTTGAATCTTTAGGCTTTTCAGGCAAAGGCCTTAACTGTAAGCCATCTCTCCAGTCCCCACATTTGTTTTGAGTAATAACAAGAAACTTATAAACACAGAGCCAAAAATGCCATGCAGTTTTTCAACACTGAACGCTCTGAGAAACTTTCGGATCAATAGATTCAATTAAATTTTAGAAAAGCAAATGTTTATTGATAAGTAATTCCTCAGCATAGGAATAACTGCTTTGAAAAAAGAAATACTTGCCATTCTTGATATGTAAAGTCATTGATGTCAGTTTCAACTGAGCTCTTCACCCAGGAAAACCGTTGCAGAGATGTTTGGCTCTAGCATACCTTACTGACAAATGTCTTTACCATGAATCCGAGGACTGGGTGTATTACTGAGGAGTGGAATGAAAGAATATAACTTTAGTAGAGAATGACATAAACAATAACTGCAAAATTGGTGTGAAATAAGTAGAACCTCAATACAACAGCACTGCGGTTATGAAATAACTACAACCTCAACACTACATGACACAGGAAGAATGAAATTATGTCTAATACAATGGAAATGGTCCAGATATACAATTCTGGAAATGACAAGTATAATACAATTGTAGACTACATAGTGACATTTCATTCAGAATGGACCCTGTGTACACCAGTAATGCCCCAAAAATATAAAGAAGCCAATAAAATACTGTTTTTATCTATTAATTAAAGAAGCTAGACTATGTAATATCTAGTCTCCCTCTGCTTTGATGTTCTATGAATGAGATTAAAACTTGAGATGTATGTCACCTACTGTCTGACATAAAAAATGGAGCTTATTGTCATAATTAATTATTATTACCATTATTAAGATTGATGAATTTTTACTGCCATTCTTGAATTTGATGTAATGGAAAACTGTTTAGGATGCTATAACTCAGTAACTCCTCTACTGGGCTGTAAAATATCCAATGACATTTTCCACCCTCGTCAGCTCCAAAGTGCTTATTATTTGTGTACCAGTGATTTACAGAACTTCAGCCCAAAAAAGGCCTTAAAAGTTAATTTTCAGGAGATGGTATAGCCGAGGAAGAAATGAGGCATCTTATGAAGCAAACTTCTTAGATAATTCCACTTTGCAGAGTTTCAAGATATTCCTTCATGACATTCTTGTTCAACTCTCCTTCTAAGCTGTTTAAATTTCTGTTCATTGCACTTCACTGAGATTTTCTTTTAGAGCTGAAAAAGTCCTTGGCACAGAGGCCAAACAAAAATGGGCCCTCATTATCAAGTAGTATGTTGCTGAGTATAAGGTAGAGTATAACTAGAGCCAGCCTGATAAGGCAGTTATACAGTAAGCATGTAAGGTCAAATCTTGCAGTGCCATTCTTTGAATACAGAAAGGAAGTGTTCATGCAGGGCTGGTACTTAGGCTGCTTTGTCAAAGTCACTGATGGTTTTGTACTAGCTGCTACTACTCTCTCAGTTCCTCCTCTATTCCATTCCCAAGGGATCTGTAATAGTCTGGCTGTCACAATCAACATGTCCCAGGTGACAGAGTAAAACAGTCCTCTACTGCAAGTTATTGATCCTGATCTGGAAGCTTCACTTTTGGCCAATGTAGCTTCAGCCAAAGAAGCTACTGAGTTCATTAAAGTAGATCCCAGTTCTGAGGAGACGACTGGGGGAGCTAAAAGCCTTGCTTGCAAAACCGGCTGGCCTGGGTTTGATTTCTCTGCACCCACATAAACCTAGGTGTAAGGAGGCACATTTGTCTAGAGTTCATTTGCATTGGCAAGGGACCCTGGCGTGCCATCCCCTACTCCCACACATGCAAGCATAAATAAATAAATATAGAAAGATATAAAGTAGATCCCAAAGCAGGAAGCATGGAACTTTGATGTCATTTACATTCAGGCTTACAGATCACTTTTAAAAATTATTTTTATTTGCAAGCAGAGAGAAGGATGGATGGGCACCCCACGGCCTTATGCCACTGTAAGTGAACTCCATTTAAATGCACCTTTTGTGCATCTGGTTTTATGTGGGTACTGGGGGATCAAACATAGGCCATCAAGCTTTGCAAGCAAGTGCCTTTAACCACTGAGTCATCTCTCCACTACTAAGAACTTACTTATAATTGAACTGGACGATAACTGTGAAAATGATGGCTAGGAGGAGAATAGATTCATATATATAAAGGATGAATGAGAGGTCTAAATGTTTCAAAAGACCAAATTAACAAAGCAAAACAAAAACAGCTAGGTTTTCCCTTTCAGAAACACATCTATCCAAACTGAGGAATATTACCTCTAAGAAACCAAATCTTGGTCCAGGGACTGGCTCAGCACACAGAAAAGTGATTTTCCCAATTCCTACCTCCTTTTCCAGTTCTCTGTCATGTTCATTGAAGTGAGTGCTATGTTTGCGTATGCTCAGCAGTGCATGCTTGCAGAATACAAGTGTGGTAGTGGAAAGAAAAAGACACATTATGAAAAAAATTATTAATGAGCAATTTTGTCATCCTGTGGAAATAACCTCCAGACCTCAGGAGAACCAAGGCAGTGATGCCTCTTCATTTCACTTTCATGCTGCAATCCACAGGCAATGTGGCTTTGAAGCATTTTGTGCAGCCTTTGTAGTCCCAGAGAGAAATCTGCAGGCCATGCTTTAAACTGGACTGACAAAGCACATGTGTAGTTAGTGGACACTCTCCTGAGGGTGATGGTTAGACAGGCTCTCCTGCAGACCTGGAGACAAATACTCACAATTCTGAAAAGAAGGGGCCTGATTTGGATCTTTAACAAAAAAGCATTTATAAGCCGGGAGTGGTGGTGCACGCCTTTAGTTCCAGCACTCGGGAGGCAGAGGTAGGAGGATCACAGTGAGTTCTAGGCCACCCTGAGACTACATAGTGAATTCCAGGTCAGCCTGGGCTACAGTGAGACCCTACCTCAAAAAAACAAACAAAAAAAATTCTTTGCACATGTGTGTATATGCATGTGTACATGGGTGTGCCAGGGCCTCTTGCTGCTGCAAATGAATGAACAGCACTTGTACCACTTTTTGTATCTGGCTTATGTGGGTGGTTTGAGAACTGGCCTCAAGCCAGTAGCCTTTGCAAGCAAGTGCCTTCAACCACTGCACCATCTTTTGGGCTCTAAGATTTGGTTCATCATTGAACCCTTCTTGCTCTTTCTGAAACCTATCAACATTCACAAGGGTATAGCTGCAAATGCTGAGGGTGGCAATTAAAAGTGATCTCTCTGGACTCCAGGGTTGCACATGGAGGGACTGGCCAGTAGGTAAACTTTACACACATGTGAAAGCTTAACATCATGCCTATGCTTTTCCACTTATAAAAATAATGCAATGTGGTAATGAGCTACATTTATTATAGATAATTCAGAGTCTGAACTTCATCAATCTTTTTGTGCTTCCCCATGGCCAACTCTCCCTTCTCTAGTGTTTTCAGGACAATATGATGAGAAACATACAAGGTGCTCAAAAGAGTTGTATCAAATTAGCCAAATAAATAAATAAATAAATGGCATCCGTGCTTTTGCTTGCAAATGATTCAATTCTTTTGATCAGTAACATAGGGATCATCGTATTTTATGGGCTTGTTGGGGAGGTTCAATGTTACAGCATACTTATGCAGTGAGCAAGATGATATAAAATTCATGCTGCAAGGTGCTAGAATTTAAGCTTGTAGGTGTGCTCCATATAAAGTCGTACAGAGTGAGTCAGCCTGGCCGAGAGTGAGATCCTGCCTCAATTTCTTTTTTCAGTGATGGGTTAATCTCAAACACATTCAACCAGTTCTTAGGAAGAAAGAAACATAAGGAATACAAGCAGGAGAAAGAGTAAGGATGTGGAAGGGAGATAGTGCCTCTTTTTAAGGTTAGTTGGATTATTTCACAAGGTTGAATTTTTCTTTTTACAAGAAAAAGATCTAGGAGGCTGGCTTCCAGGAGCGAGGGGCTTAACTGTAGTTCCCTGCTGCTTCTCCTGCCGAAGTGCACGACAGGGAAACATATTTCATCCCAACTTCCTCTGTGGTCCTTTTCTATATTAAAGCCTTCCACTGTTCCAGGGCTGTGCCTGGAAAAGTTGGAAAACTTTTTCTTTGATGGAGAAAAGGAAGCCCTCAGCAGACGCAATCCACAAAATGAATGGTTATTATTCCTTTGGAACCAACACACGTCCATCCTCTCGCACACCAAATATTCATAGAAATATCTTTCCTCAACCCGATGACTGGAATTTCACTGTCCCGTGGTGCGCCTTAGTATCAAAAGGGTTGATTTCGAAAGTCAGCAGGCGACAGACTTGGCTTTGGAGCCACGGTGGTTGGCTTTTGAGAGAGTAGCTGCGACTCACTGTCCCCTGTGGCAGCGTTTCCCCTGAGCAGACTGCAAAACAAACAGTTCCTGAAAAGTATGAAAAATTAATAACAGAGGTGAAAACCTCGGGTTATTTGTTCTGCAATCGACACACACGTGAGCTTCCGCGTTTCGTGGTTTTAGCGTGTTTAGGAGGAGGATGCAGGAATGCTTCCCTGCACTTTTCCTCTCGCCATCCTGTACATTTCTAAGTCTTTCTAGAAGTGGCGGTAAATTAATACAAAGGCAGCAAGGGAGGGGGAGAGGAAAGGAAGTAAAATCACGACCCCAGAATTTTGGTGTCAGAGGTTTCGGAAAGACTCACCTTTGCTGCCAGGGACCCTGGAGGTTACAGCTGGGAGAACCCGGAGGCGCTAGGACCTGGGCGATGCCTGGCTCAGGCCGCGCTCGCTAGGGGAGGGCGGAGGAGGGAGAGGAGGAGGGGGGAATGTAGGAAAGGAGGGGTGCTCAGGGGGCGGGGGGGGGAGTCATTTATGCCGTGCAGGCGCGGCTGCCGTCGCCACACTCCCCGCGCGCAGCTCGGAGGCGGAGGAGCGCAAGGAGCAGGCTAGCCTGCTCTTGGAGTCCGGGCCAACCCAGGGGTTGCCGGGACGCTGCCTGCACCGCCCGCCCCCCGCCCCAGTCTTCCCCCGAGCTCTCGGGGGCCCTGGGAGGAGCGAGAGCGAAACGGAGAGTCCGGGCTGAGAAGCCGGCGAGACCCAACTGCTGGCGGGCGCCAGCTGCACTCCTCCGCCTCCGGGGCCGGAGAGCCGGGAGCCCGGGTCCCCGCAGCCCCCAGGGATGCTCTAGGAGCCCGCGCTGAGCTCGCGGCTCCGCTCCCCGGTCCTCGCACGGACTTCCCGTCTCCAGCCAGCCCAGCGCCCGGGGCCGCGCGCCGCCGGGCTGCACGCCGGGGCCGCCCAGGCCGGAGAAGTTAGTTGTGTGTGCCGTTGAGCGCGCGGGGCCGGCGGGCGAACGGGCGAGGCGGCGAGCGGGGCGCCGGGACCATGGGCTGGGGCTGGGGGACCCTGTGCCGCCGGCCGGGGCGCGTGGACCGCCTGTGCGTGCTGGCGCTGCTCGCGGGCTGTCTGCTGCCCGTGTGCCGCGCGCGCGTTTACACCAACCACTGGGCGGTGAAGATCGCCGGCGGCTTCCCCGAGGCCGACCGCATCGCCAACAAGTACGGCTTCATCAACGTAGGACAGGTGAGGAACCCCGGGGCGGCTGGGGCCCGTCGCCCCAGAGCTGTCGGGGACGACCCCTCCCCCTCCTCCAGATGTGCTCTCGCGGCGAGCTGCTGCGCGAACTCTTGGGCAGCGATGCCCTCTCGCCCGCGCGCTCCGTTGCACTCGTTGCCAAAGTTGCCGGGATTAGGGTTTTGTTTACTTGTTTGTACAAGCTCTGGGGGACAGGTCAGGGTCTCTGGGAATCCGGAGTGTCCCCGCGACGTCTCACACTGGCCTGAACCTTTCGACCGGGTCGGTCTTGGGAGCTGGAGGCATGGTCCCTGCGGGTGGCTGAGAAGGCTAAGTCCTCTGGGGGACACGGGGTCAGCTTAGCCCTGGGCCCGGCCTGGAAGGGTGCGCTTGGATTTAACCTGGCCGAGGGAAGCGCGGGGCACCGGGGACGCTGGAGCACAGGGACCGGCGCGGGATGGGAGGAGAGAGGAAGGGGGGAGGGCAGAGGGGCGGGACCCCGGACCCGGGAAGGGCTGGGGGGATCCGGGTGGCGGCTCTGCCGCGGGGTGGAGAGGGACGAGGGAGACCTTGGAGACCTCGGACCCAGTTCTACGTGGGGAACTCGGGAGTCTTCATGGGTGGAGCGGGCGGGTACCCACTTGCGTTGCGCTGAGACGGGGCTTGAGTGGCCTCCGGGGGTGCAGAGTTCGTGTGAGATGCCTCAGGCGGATTTTCCGCGGAGTTACCTTCCATGGTAAAATGTTAATAAATTGGGGCGATATTATGGGATACTTGGAAGCACTACCTATTCGCAAGTATTACGTCCTAAATGGCCTTGACTTCGTTTTATGTCCTCTTCCCTTATGTTCCGTAACTGGGTCCCATAAGGACCTCACAACTTCTTTTGCGCTGACCAGGGGACAGCCCTACCGGACTCAAACGCGACTGGCGAAGCGAGGGGTACGGGGAGGGGTGCTCGCTGGCCTCGCAGCCGGCGTGCGGTGGGTGGCCGAGGGACGGGAAGGCGCGGGTCCGCGCGGCTGGAGAAGAGCGCACAGACCGCTTCTGACACCCTTTGCGAAGGCGCTCCACGTCCAAATTGACCGGACAGTCCCCACCTTGGCCCGCGCCTCCTGGGGGCGCTCAAGGGACTGGGGGGCGAGGTCTAAACCTTTACCCTCTCCGAGGGAGGACTACTCCAGAAAAGCCAGTGTGGTGGAGGACAGAGACCAGGGCAAGAAACGCGAGTTCTTATGTCACCCTTCCTCCCCCCCCCCACCAAAGAAGTAAGGGAAGCCAGTCAAATTTTGTGCCTGTCACCTGCAGAATTGCCTGTTGGATTCTACTGGCTTCTTCTACTGTGGAAGAAACACGAACTCTGCTAGTGCAGCCAAGCTGAAAGTACAGTCGTCTCTGATCTTTCCAGAGAGTTCTCTGCAGTTCTGCTAACATTGTGTATTTGGAAAGAAGCCTTCTTAATTTTAAAGAGGCCCTTGTTTGGAGGAAGAAACCGGGGCAGGGAGAAGTAGATTCCACTGGGCAGTGGCAAAGCCATGACAGAGACCCAAGGCTCTGGTCTTGATTCGCTCACTCATACATCCTACCTTTTAGTGACTTTCTCAATCAGGTGGGAAGAGAAGAGTGATATCCTTGGTCCCTTGAATTTTAATTTAGTGGCTCTGCAGACTGGAAACAAGAATACAGTTGTAATTCCTAGTTACTTAGCTCAGACAAACCCGGACCTGTGGATGCTAGAGAGCTTCATGACTTGAGGGCAGAGACTCCATGTCCTCCTGAACCCTAGAGCTTAGATGTTTCAGAGTCCTACAATATGTAGTGAGAGGAAGAATTGTCACTTTACACCAAGAAAACATTAAAGTGTCCTGACAAAGGACTTTTATGGATTTTCATGTCAAATGTGCACTAAGAAAGTTTACATACAAATTGCACCAAGTACTGCTTACTGTGGTATTTACAACCCCACTGAAGAGATACAGTGCTCTCTGAGGTTACAGAGGCCCCTGGAATTGATTCCATAACCAGAGTAAAAAGATCTACTATTATACAGCATGAAGCATTTCCCTGGAGATCCTGGGTGCATAATCCTGGGCCAAATCTCCAGGGTGGTAAAATGAGTTCAGGAATAGAAATCACCCACTGTAAAAGCCAAATGTATGTCTTATTTGGCCCTTATTGCACTAACCTTTTAACACTTTGGACATCCTTTTGTTATTCTTTCTTTCCAGCAATAAAACAGCTGTGGGCAGTAAACAATTTGCAAATGTCTCTGATGTTCTCCTCTTTCCACCAAATTTGTCTTGAAGGAGGTCTAATCTCAACATATTGCAAATTGGAACTAAAACATTATTATTATTATTATTTTTTTTTTTTTTGAGGTAGGGTCTCACTCTAACCCAGACTGACCTGACATTCACTATGTAGTCTCAGGGTGGCCTGAAACTCACTGTGATCCTCCTACCTCTAAATCCCTAGTGCTGGGATTAAAGGTGTGTGCCATCACGCCCAGCAAATTTATTATTTTTGAAGCGATTAATGACCCTGGGAGTATTTCTCATATTTTCAGTGTAATACTCCAGGTGAGTAAGATAGTGGATTTTCACCACAGTAAAGCTACAATTTTGATGTCTACCCTGAATATCAGTGTCATGTTTTATGTGGCATCTTAGCAGGGGTAAAAAATTTTTGGCCTGAATATTTGTATGGGCTGGGGGAGGGTAAAGCATTGGTGGGTCTCTTCTGTTCAGTAAAGATCTTGTATTCAGAGGAACAGAAGGAATCATACAAGCTGACGGACATGCTTGACTGCTGGAAGGGAACAATGTTTTGTCTCTGGTTATGGAGATAGCATTATGCTTTCTTAGGTTTTCACAAAATGTTTGCAATTTGTGAATGGTTGTGCTTTGAAATCCTGAAGTGATGGCCGACCATAATCATTGTCAGTGGCTGTTAGTACATCAGCACATACCATATTTTTCTTAATGTAATTGTCAGCTATAGAATGCCCTGCCTTCTAGGGCCAGCTCAGCTCTGAATGGGAGCTCCCTGCCCTTAATATCATGTACTATTGGCTCCTGCTGGGCTGCCTGAGGGTAGGAGGTGTGCATGGGACAAGGGAAAAAAAGAAGCCTTTGTCTTGTGTCACTAATCTTTTGCTCTGGCTCTTGGAGCTAGCAGTCTACTGGTTAGAAAATGCTAGTGACAAACTAAGACTAGACACTTATTGACAATTGTAGGTGGACTAAAACTATACCAAAAGGAATTAATTTCGGATTATTTGAATCTAGGGAGTCAATCTTGTGAACAGATGGTTTGCAGTGTTCAGTTGCTGTATTTATCTTCTATGAATTGCCTAAAAGTCTTGATTATAAACCTAAGGTTACCAATAGTAACCTCCTCACTCACGTAAATTATTGTAAACAAGACTTCATAGAGTAAAACCAGATGCAAGCCAGACTGGGGAGATGCTTTACCTGGACCTCCCCTCCACTTGGCTACTTAGTGAGCAAGGCTGTGGAAATGGGAAAGTCACTGAACTTAATGGTGCCCCTGCTCCTTCATCTGTAAAATGATAAATCTCGAGATAATAGAGCGAGTTAACTATGCATTGCTCAGCACATAGCTAGGCCTGCTGTAAAAAGGTTTGCTGAATTGGAATCAGAGGAGAAAGGTTGAAATAAATGTGATCTAAACTTTATTTAGATATGGAAATAGGTATTTTAAAAATGGAAAGTGCAAAATTTAAAGATCAGGAAAATGAATTTTTCATGGCCAAGTTATACGAGCTTTATAGACAGTTTTAAAACAGCTTAAGTAGTTAAAAATAGTTTTATGTTGGAGTTTATGGCCTTCTTCCCTCATTTATCCATAGTGTAGCCCATTAAATATAGGGTAAGCTTGCTGGAGGTAGAGGAAAGGGAAGATCAATATAAAAACAATTATAAAGCTTGTTATGTTAAATTGTACTTGAATTTAATTCTGAATGTAGTTTATATGAGTAAGGTCAGAAGAAGGATTTTTCCAGGTAAGAAGGAGGAATCTGTTCAAAGATGTCTGGGAGCCACCACTCTGATGATTAATTTTGACCTGTGTATAAGGGGATACTTGAAAGGTTGAAAAATGATGGGGAGTGAGTATTGGGCTTTCATGGACGACATTGGAAATAAGGGACGTGGCTTGTCTGGAGGGTTGGATGGCAGTGGAATGTACTTCCCTAAAAAGTTCATAGGCCTTTTATAAGCAGGAGAGTAAATGGATGTTTAATCCCAGGCTCATGCTTGTGTGATACATCTGGCTAGGCACAGAACACCTCTTTACATCCAAGAATGTCAGCCCTGACCTTCACTGGTTGTTCTCACGTGCATTTTTCTCATGATGAGGCAAATGATGGGGGAGTAAGGGAAGGGAACTGGAAAAAACATTAGAGGATGGTGCGTCTATTGCATTAACCTCATAGACAAGGAATGGCTTGTATGTGGCCTTTGGGGTTCTGTGTGAAGTGAAGAAACTGCATTTTTGTGATCCCCAAAGCAGCTGAATTTGCCTTATCACTATTTTTCATGGACTTTTATCCAGAGAGGTTTTAGCCTTAAAGGTCAGCCAGAGAAGCAGGGTAGTGTGCTGGGAAATTGTCCAGTTATGTGCGACTGGCTGAGGGAGTCCTGACCCAGAAATATCCCCTGGGCCGGGAGGGGTATTGTGTTGTTGGTTCAAGGTCTATGAAGCAGTGTCTGGGTTTTCCCTATTATAGCTGTGCCTTGGGAATCTATTACTGAGCTATTTCAAATTGTATCCAATGATAAAGAAGCCAACTTTGGCTTCCTGAATGGTAAAAATGAATGCTTATAGATATTCACACATGCTGGACAATACATACATGCGTATACATGTGTTATGCTTTTGTCCTTTTGATTATTATCAAAATAAAATATACAGCTTTGTGTGAAATTACTCTTGCAGTGTTTTCACTAGTTTTGCAGATCACACCTCTCTGCATCTGAGAGTTCCAGAAAGGAGCAACTAACATCAATAAACTTGTGGGTTTGAATTAATCCTAGGAGGAAAATGAGACCAGAAGAAGGAACGAGAGTGAGGTTGGAGTGAAAGTTTAGGATCTTTCTCTTCTTTTTTACACTTAATTTTATTTCATTTGTGACACCTGGAATAAACACTTTATTTTTAAAATCGTGACAAGAAAAAAGGACTTGAATAGTTAGTTGAAAGAGCATAATCAATCTGAGGAGATGGCTTAGTGGGTGAGAATGTCTGACACATACACATGAAGACATGGAGGCCTGAGATGCCTCAGTTCCATTCCCTAGCACTCATGGAAATAGCTGGGTATGGCCATGCTCATCTGTGACACCAATCTCGTGTGTTGGGGTGGGAGGTATTGGAGACTGGAGAGGCGCTGAGATTTGCTGACAAAAAAGGCAGCTCCAGGTTAAGTGAGAGAATATGTCTTAAACATGCTGGTGAGTGATAGAGTTGGGATACCTGATGTTCTCTTCTGACCTCTGTATGCACATTGGGCCATGTGTCTCCATGCCCTGTCCACATAGGCGTGCACCATACATTACTTCACAGGCCACACCACACATACTGCATGCACGTGCGGGGACACAAGTGTGCATGCAAGCATAATACACCATGAACTGAATAAGTTTTTTCAAAAAAGATTTTTTGTTTATTTTAATTTATTTATTTGAGAGTGACCGAGAGAGAGAGGGAGAGAGAAGGAGAAAGTGGCTGATAGAGAGAATGGGTGTGCCAGGACCTCCAGCTGCTGCAAATGAACTCCAGACATGTGCGCCCCCTTGTGCATCTGGCTAACGTGGGTCCTGGGGAATCAAGCCTCGAACTGGAATCCTTAGGCTTCACAGGCAAGTGCTTAACTGCTAAGCCATCCCTCCAACTTAATTTTTTTTTGAAAGAGAAGTACTTAGACGCCTTACTAAGAGCTGAATTGTTGAGGGAATAAGCTTGTCTTTGAGAACTAAAATGGATATATCACAAGTGTCCAAGTTGTGCTTTGACCTCTGACTTAACAAACACACCCAAAGTCCAACCATATAGTTATTACAGTGTAGAATGTGCAGATGACTAAGAAAGATTATGGTCCCGACTAGGTGTGCCAGCAGTTGAAGGTTTTCTGGTCATGGCTTTGTGTAACAGCGGCTGTGCTATCATAGCCCTTGGAAACGTGACCACTTACAAACTTCTTGAAGCATGTCACACAGTATTTGGTGTACTTGGCCACTGGTTACATTGTTTTCCCCTATGTTGTCATGCTGGGTTTGGGATAGACTGGTTGTTAAACAACCTGACTCTCCTTTCCCTCTTTTCCAAAATAGGCCACCTTAATAGTTGTTCAGTCCACCTCAGGGATTGCTGCAGAAATTAGGTGTCCTAATGATAATGGTGGATATATGGCTGAAACAACACAAAGAAAGCATTGTATGCTCTACAAGGACTCCCAGGAGTGGCAAACACAGCTCCAATGAAAATGAAAGAATGCTGTGGTCAGTGAGGACTTCTGCATGGAGCAGTTGTGATTTTCCAGTCAGTGATTGCCCTTAGGCTATAATAGGGTTAGAAAGGGAGGGGAGGCAGTTTTGTGTCTGGTCCTTCCTAAGCCGAGTGAGGACTGGCTATGCTTTCCCCAAGATTAGTGAGGGCAGGTATGGGGCTGAAGCAGCTGACCAGACAATGTGCCAACTAAAGCATGCTGTCTCCTGGTTGGAGAGCATTAGTGTTTACAAGGCGTATCCAATATAAAGATGGCCAGCTGTTTAGTTTAGACAATCGAAATGCCATCTTTTAAATTCAACCCCCATGCACGTATGGAAATAAAATGGAAACATTAATAGGCTCATGGAGAACAAAGATGAGACTCTTTCAGGTACAAGTGTCCAGACCTCAACTGATTATGCTGTCACTTAAATGAACAAATAAGCAGCTGAAGACACAGGGACTTTGTTAGTTGAAACAGCTCCACATGACTTGGTGTGCAGTTCTGAGTACAGTAAGTGAAGTTTTTTATGGTCAAACCATGTCCTATCAGTATATTTTCATAGCAAAACCTATCTGGACCCGACCCGACATCATTAATTATGGCATTATTTCATTTTGTTGCAGAAATATTAGTGACTGTACCTATGGGAATGTTGCTTATGGTCCAGGTAGAGGTCTATCTCATGCACACAAGCAGGTGCACCTCATAAATTCTTAGGCACGAGTACTTTCTGGGCTTGTACAGATGAAAAACCTGAGGCTAGTCATGGGCACTGTGCCTCTATGTCCCTTTGTCAGCCTCAATCACAAGCAGGTGTTTTCTAGAAAGCAGAAAAGGTCACGTGAGTCTTAGTACGTCTCTTGCACAGTAATGAACTTAATTCCTAAGAAGGACTGCAGTGGGTCCCGTTCGCTGAAGGAGGTCATGTCCCCACATTTGGGTCAGTGTCTTTGACCAGGGTGGGAGCAGTACTTGGGTGCGTCAGCTTGGGCCCCGTATCTCCCTTGAAGTGAGGGAGATGTTGACCTTTGCTGAGCAGTCCAACATTTGGGAAGGGACAGTTCCCTGAAGGAAAATGAAATGCCGTTGTTACTACAGTAAGAGAAAACAGATGTGGGACAAGGAATGACAGCACTACCGATGAGCTTACATAAGGTCACAGTGCCTAGGCTCGTTCCAGTGGTCCCAGTGCGGATAGGAAATTACGCTGAAGGGCTATGAGGAGGAGAAAACATGACCTGATCATGAAACCTCCTCAGTTCTCAGGGGGCTAGGCACTTTCCCCCATAGCTATGGTTCAGTAAGATGTTCAGGCATGCCAGGGGCGTATGCATCATGAACTGGAGTAGGCAGAGAGGGGTAACGGTTATTGGTAATGAAACAAGATGATGTGACAATGGAATGATTTGGCATGTCATATGGGCATAGATTCAGGGCTTGCTGGTTTAGTGGAAGTGTGGGATAAGGGGAAAAATGTGAATATAGCTGCAAAGCCTTAGCCTTGGGACATGAAGAATGGGGAACTCACTGGTAGAATTAGAACAGTTTACAGGAGCATTTTTATGAACAAAACACACGCTAAGTCTTAGTTTCTCAAAATTTATTTTAAAATTTATCGTATATGTTAAGGTATACAACATGTTTTGATATATGTGTGTATATCCACATAGGAAAGTGATTACTGCAGATGAGCAAATTAACCTATTTGTCATTTCCCATAGTTATCTCTTTTTAATTATTATTATTTTTTTAAAATTAGAGTACCTACAATGTTGTCTCTTAACAATTTTTCAAAAGATAATGTGGCATTATCACCTCTAATATTCCTGTTGTGTGTTAGATTTCTAGATGTTTGCAACACGTAAAACTGTTCTCTGATGTACTCGCCCTATTTCTTTCCCTCCATGGACTTGGTAGTCACTGTTTCACTCCTTCTGTATAGCTGATGTTTCTCCTATTCAGATTCTACATGCAAGCGATTTCCTCTGCATCAGATAAGACATTCAGGTAGAAAAGTGCAGCAGGTGGGCGAGAGAAACTTCAGGAAGATGCTCACCCGGAAGCTGTGCAAGTGCATCGGATCGCTGAGGGGAGGATCACGGACAGAGAAGTGGGGCTGAGCATGGAAGGAGGGGGAATCATGCTTGCACTTAAGTAGCGAAGGTGAAAGGGAGAAGGTGAAGGGGAAAGTGAGGCATGGAGACCCAGACTCGAAGAGCTCCAGGGAGAAAGGATGCGCCCATCAGAGGTGGCTGCAACAGTGACATGTGCTGTGAGGAGAATCCACCAGGATGAGGATTGGGACTAAGGAGGGCTCCAGCATTTGTAGCACCAATGCTCCATTAAAGGGAAGAGTGGAATTGGATTGTGAGGCCTTAAAGAATGAGTACATTAGTAGTTTAGAGAAGCTTCCATACATCCAAGCTGGGAGAAAAATTGCAGCAAACAAAACACCAGCACCAGCACCCACAAAACTGCCAGAGCTCAAAACACAGAACTGTCAGAGCTCTCTCCACACCTTTAGGCTGGAATTCAGATCTGATCACAGTGACACCTTAGAGATGGACTTGATCAGCCCCCCAGCAACACCTTCTCCTTCCAGATGGCTATATCCAAGATATAAGCTTAATAAAACACCTGAATGAACATTGGACATACATTCACATTTAAACACCACATCCACCTACCTATGATCGCCCTTCATCTCTTTTCAGTACACTATATTTAAAACATAGATCAAAGAACACTGAGCCCTAATGCTGTTACTTCCAAGTTGGGGTATCCTAGGAAAACATCTCATGCTCTCTGTGCCTCAGGTTTTTTTTGTTTTTTTTTTTTTTTATGTGTGAAAGGAGATGATAATATTTCCTTTATAGGATTTTGGTGAGGATTAGTTAATAGCACCTGACACATGTAACATCCTTAGTTAATATCAGGTGTATCTTTTCTTAAATTGTTTTACTTTGCATTAACAGTTCACTCCCATAATTACTTTTGTGTTTGCTTTTGCTCTTTGGCATGACCAAGATTGGAAAAGGGGTAATGTCTACCCCTGAGTGTTTTTCTGGTGTCCATATATTCACACATTGATCACTTAACTAGCTAGTGAGCTCCTTGAGTTCAGGGCAGCACCTTCTTTGTGTTTGTGTCCCCAGCACCAAGAGTAGTGCAAAACAGTAGGTGCATGAGATCAGAGACACAAAGAGCTTAGATACAGAGGGAGACTAAAAAAAAAAGAGAGAGAGAGAGAGACAATGATGCCTCTGAGCCCACAGAGGACTGAAAGGAGGATGAAGACTCTGAGGAGCTCATGCTGAGGAGCAAAGGGGGGTTACATTTGTAGAACTACCAGAAGAGGTGCTGGCCACCTGCAGAGAAGCAGGGGACGGATGGGAGTGATGTCTTGGCGCTCCAGTGTTTTTGAACATTTTTAGGAAATTCTGATACAATCAGATATATTACTATAAATATGGAAGATTATTTGCTTCGTGTACTTACTGCTCAGTGAGTATTGACTCCAACCTTGATTAGGAAGAGACCCGTGTGGGATTTAGAATTTATCAGGGTAAAAGAAAAGGCAAAAGAGAGTTTGTGAGAAACTAGGGGGCAGTAGTTCTTGAACACGAGGATAAACATTTTGACATAATTGCTCAATGTCCAGATAGTGAGGAAAGTGGATGGGTTAGTGGTGGAGGCAAAATGGGACTGTGGACCAAAGGAATAGGGTAGGTATAGGGTCTGTTAATGACAAATAATGAAGGGACAATTTGATAAGAATCACAGATGTGGGGGAATAGCGCTATCCCAGGGTGGTGGTTGTGTGTGCGTGCGTGCGTGCGTATGTGTGTAGTTCTGGCTGGCCTGAAATCACTTGCAGTGATCCTCCTCCCTCTTCCTCCTCAGTGCTGGGATTACAGGTGTGCACCACCACATCTGGCCCCAGAGGGGTTTGTAAGCTATGACCTAGAGCTGTTCTGATTGATGATGTAAGATCCATGCTGTGGCCACCTAGGTAGGTGACAGATAGAGAACAGATGAGTCCTAAAGGTTGGAGGGTATCAGGAACCTGAGGATGAGATATCAGACTGGTTGTCAGTGTAAGATGAGGATTGAAGTAATTTTGCTGGTATACCCACTGGGCCTATGAACATGAAGTTTGCCTCCCATTTCAGTTCTCCTTGGAAAAATGTGGGCATTATTTCTGCTTCACACTGCTGTGTGCTGTTATTTACTTTGCAGGTCCTGTGCCAACTTAAGGGATACAGACAGACACACAGGCGATTGCTTTCCACTCCCCAATGCATTTTTCTTTATTTGACTTAAACACTGAAGATTGCACTGAGCACTGGTAGAAGAAACATTGTGTACACAGAGAATGTGAACCAGAAATGACACCGAGGCGTTTTTACTTTTTATTTATTTTTTGGTTCTGTGACTTTTCCTGGAGAGATGGAACAAATGTCTGTTCACCTCAGATTGGGCACTGACAAAAGACCCAAAAACCAACTCCATCCAGTTCTGGCTTGTTGAGCCAGAGTTTTATTAGGGTTACTTACAAAGCATGAGTGACTCAAAAGCAGTTGCATCACCCCAAAGCCCATCCCAGAATGGGTGACCACTCACAAAAGCTGAATCCATAGAGCTGCTTGTACAATTTGTAGACGTCTCCATTAAAGCATCTTCTCACCCCTTTCAATTGCCTCTGGTTTAAATTTTTTTTATAATTTTTTGTGCATATGTGTGTGTGTGTGTGTGTGTGTGTGTGTGTGTAAGCAGCCAGTCGTTAACATTGGCATTGGCTGTCTTTAGTTGCTCTCCACTTTAATTTTTAAAAATATTTATTTCAGCTGGGCGTGGTGGCGAATGCCTTTAATCCCAGCACTCGGGAGGCAGAGGTAGGAGGATTGCCATGAGTTTGAGGCCACCCTGAGACTCCATAGTGAATTCCAGGACAGCCTGGGCTAGAGTGAGACCCTACCTCAAAAAAACAAAAAAAATTATTTCTTTTTTAGAGAGAGAGAAAGGCAGATAGAGAGAATGGGTATGCCAGAGCCTCCAGACACTGCAAATGAACTCCAGACACATGTGCCACCTTGTGCATCTGGCTTACATGGGTACTGGGGAATTGAACCTGAGTCCTTAAGGTTCCCAGGCAATTTGCCTTTTACTAGGACATCCCTCCAGCCCTATTTTTGTTTAAAAAAATTTTTTGGAGAGTCTCTCACTGATTGGGCTCCCTAGTACTGGAATTGTAGGCGTGTGAGCCATGCCTAGGTTCCATGCATTTTTGAGGGATCTGAACTCAGGTCTTCATGCTTCCAAAACAAGCACTTTGCCAGCTGAGATATTTCCATCCCACCCTGTGCTTTATTGAGACATGCAGTGAAGACTGGCTTGAAGATGACCTTGAATTTCCAGCATTCCTTCTCCTACCTCTTGAGTGCTGGCGTGACAGGCATGGGCAGCCATACTTGGTTTTATGCAGTACTAGGAATGGAACCCAGGGCTGTGCATATCAGGCAACTGGTTGCCAGCCTGATTACTCCTTTTATAATCTTGGTGAGTGGACTGTGAATCCTGTAACTTTTCAGAGTGTTATGATTACCTTTTCTTTTCTGGGGAAAAACATCCAACCAGAAGTAGCTTATGGGAGGAAAGGGTTTGTTTTGGCTTACAGTTTCCAAGGGGAGTGTGATCATGGTGGAAGAAGCATGGCTGAGCGACCATCAGGGTCATCCCATGTTGTCACAGACAAGGAAAGAAGTTGTCTTAGTGAGCCAGCTCTGAACAGCCAGTGGGCTGGACTAATAAAACTCAAGGTACATCCTCAGTAACACACTTCCTTCAGTAAGGCTGTACCTCCCAAAGGTGCCACAACCTTCTCAGATTGCTACCCGCTGGAAACCAAGCATTCAAAACATCTCAGGCTATGGGGGACATTTTATGTTGAGACCACCACAGTGAACTTCCTGAGCCTGGCAGGTTTCATGAGTTTCCAGAGTTCTATGAGAATTGCTTCTCCCTCTAGGAGGAAGGTTTTCAGTTCTTAGGAAACATCTGTACCATATTTGTTTTTATGTAGCCAAGCCTGACCTTGAACTTACAGTGATCTTTCCAAGTGCTGAGATTATAGGTTTGTGCCACCACATCTGGCTTTAAGAATGATTTTTAATGGGTCTGGAGAGAGGGGTTAGCAGTTAAGGCGCTTGCCTGTGATGCGTAAGGACCCAGGTTCAATTCCACAGTATCCATGTAAGCCAGATGAACATGGGGATATGTGTGTCTGGAGTGCATTTGCAGAGGCTGAAGGCCCTGGCATGCTCATTCTCTCTCTCTCTCTCTCCCTCCCTCCCTCCCTCTCCTTCTCCCTCTCCCTGTGTCTCCTCGTCTCTCTGTAATAAGTTAAAATAAAAATAAAATTAAAAAAACTGAATGATTTTTAAATTATATGTACTATGTCACATTTTAGGGTTACTTCCATCTTAGTTGTCATATAACTTACTTTCTATCTCTGAATTATGATAGATGATTATAATTCATTCACATGTCTTATAGTCTTCCCTTTATATACATATTTTAAATAGCACAGGGGAACTGAGTTTTGAACATAGTTT
Organism: Jaculus jaculus; assembly: GCF_020740685.1. NCBI lineage: Eukaryota > Metazoa > Chordata > Mammalia > Rodentia > Dipodidae > Jaculus > Jaculus jaculus. The sequence goes on from NC_059102.1 coordinate 65,684,222, forward strand.
TTAAATCTTTTCATAAACTACTGCTTATAGGATGTAGATTTTAAAATTATTTATAGATTGTTCTTTTCATTAGAATTTTTTCCATGTAAAATGGGCACTGACATCATAAAGGTTACCAGGAATGCATATGTCACAGAATGGTATGAACATTCAGTCATCCTGCTTATGAACCAGTAAAGAATTTATAATTAATAGCATTTTGAGATTGCTCCATATAATAGGTTAATCTTGTTTTCATTTGTATATTAATCTGTATGTTAATTTAGAGTCAGCACCACAAAGGAAGCATTAAGTTACTATGATGATGTTCTGTACATTATCTGAGAGGTTAATTTTCTCTTGGGAAAATTACATTTTGAATACCATGCCAGCATTAAAACAGATTTATTAAAAGCACATCTTTCCTTGATGGTTTTCCACTCTTCCAGCATGACTGTGTGTGTGTGTGTGTGTGTGTGTGTGTGTGTGTGTGTGTGTATGTGTGTGTATGTACATAGAAGGCTGATTTTTTTTTTTTTTATAACAAGCATCACCTACATGAAAGGTTTGGGTATTATTCTATACTGAGCTCTTACAGCTGTAAAAATACACACACCTCTCTCCATATGATGTTCCCAGGCTTGTGCCTTGTTTTCTGTATTTGAAATTCCTCAACCAAAATAAAGCTGAGTAGTGCTCATTCGTCTCAGTACAGGGAGGGAAGGGAGGGAAGATGATCCCAGGGCCTTTAACTCTGTGGGGCAAATACTTGTAAGTATAAGCTTACAGTAGGGCTTACTCATGCTGGGCCTATTCTAGTTGTTTTGACTGTGTATGTTGGGGGCAAAGGTGGTGTTAGCCACCAATTTCAGTGGTTTTCAAGAAAAAAACAAATTGTAGACTACTTATGATTTACTATAGGTTAGCTTCCAGCAAAGCCTCTTTTTTTTTTTTTTTTGTTTTTTTTAATTGTAGGACATCCTTCTGTTGTCTTAGTTCATCCTCATGAACTGCTTTAACCAGAGGAGCTTCTGGGGTCCAGTGAAGGAGACTCAAGGCCAGAAACAGGTGACTTGAGCCACCTTTCTACATCCTGCTCTTTCATTGACTTACCATGTTCTTATGAGCTGGTCATAGGTTTTCTTTGTGATAGAAATTATATTCATTTAAAAATAATTACTGAAGGACACTGGATTAAGGAGAAGCAGGAGTAAGATAGTTTTTACATGTAGATAGTAGTTAAGGACACAAGCCCAAAGAAGGAACAAGGAGATAGCATTCTGTCTTTCCTGGCTAAACTGGAACTCACATCTGCTTCTTCTCATCCAGGATGGCTGCCAGTGACCCGCCCCCAGCGGGAACTTTCTGCTTCTTCCTCAACTCCCTGGGTCAGTCTCCTGAGTCTACTAACCAGTCAGATCTTGGCCCTTTTTTGGTCATCCCCTTGAGTCTGTGAACCAGTTAGGTCTCTCCTTACACACCTGAGTCTAATGGCAAGATTCACTATAACTGGATGTCTGATGTATAAAGGAGGTCGACCAGATGGATCCCTTCTCTTTTTCTGTGTCCTTGTCTGAACTGCATGTAAGTCTGTCTCCAGTGTAGGAAGGGGGAGACTTCTGTGGCCTGAATGTTTTCCTGCTTGCCCTCTGCATGTGTCTTGCTTTGGGGTGCTTTCTCTCTTTGATTATGTATATGATTTTTCTTTGATGTCCGAGTGCTTCACTGTTTCTTAATCTCTGATCTTTTATGTGAAAGAGACCTTCTGGTTCTTATGCTTGGCCTTCTATATGTGGGTGTGGGTCGCTTTTGCAGAGCCCATATTACTTACCCCAGGAGATTTCTCTGTGATAGAGGGTCTGTCCTTCTCCCCTCTCCTTTCCAGCCAGGAAAGGAAGAGAATTTTTCTCTGGCTTGAGTTTTTCAGCTAGCTTCCTACTTGGATCTTAATTCCCCCTACAATAAACTTCATCATTCATAATTTCTCCCTAAGTAAACCTAATAATTCATAAATTATCCTGCTCGGAATCCATTTTTATCACTGTTTTGCTAAAATAGGGTAAGGATCCAAAAGTTGGGGTTCACAGTACCTCTGAACCCCAAAAGCCTACATCATAACAATAGCAAAAGTGGGCAGGATGGGGAAAATATTTGCAAATCATACCTGATTGAGTGCTTGTATAAAAGCATATAAATAACACTTATAGTCAATAATCAAAAGTTAAATTGTTGAATTAATAATGGGTGCAATAGAACTCAGCATTTCGCAAAAGAAGATACACACATGATCAGTCTGTACATGAAAAGATACTCAAGACCATTACTTATCAGGGATTTGTAAATCCAAATCTCAGTGAGATACTGTTTCCACTCACTAGAGTGCTGCAGTAATCAATTATTGATGAGAATGAAGGGAAACTTGAATTTCCTTTTTAAAAATACAATTCCCAAGTTTCTGTTTGTTATTTATTTATTTATTTGTTAGTTTGCAAGAAGAGAGAGAATGAGAATGAGACTATGAATATGAATGAGAATGAGAATGAGAATAGACTTGCCAGGGCCTCTAGCCACTGCAGAGCAACTCTAGATGCATGCCCCACTTTGTGTATCTGGCTTTATGTAGGTACTGGGTAACTAAACCCAGGTTGTTTTGCATCATGAGACTCTGCAGGCAAGTACCTTAACCTCTACATCATCTTTCTAGCCTGAGAAACTAGAACTTTCACATGCTGCTAATGGGAATGTACAGTGGTGTAACTGCATTGGAAAATAGCCTAGTAGTTGCTTGAAAGATTAAATATAAGGTTTCTATGATCCAGCAGTTCCATTTCTGTGTGCAAAGCCCTGACAGTCTTTGTGTGACACAGTATTCAGTTTGAAAGCATCCATTTGTGAGTGCCACTTCCCAGCTTGTCCTAGGGATGGGGTTGTTTCTTTATGGATCCCAGTGAACCCTAATTAGCCTACTGGCTATGACAAGTGCCCTGACAATGGCACAGGAGTCTTCTGCCTGATAGAGCACTGGGCTTGCTGGTGAAAGGATGAGTCAGCAGTAAGGAAGCATGCACATTCAGGTCACAGGCAGATGTGACTATTTGTGTATGAACAGTGGGGTTGGTGACAACAAGTAGGTTCTGATCACTTAAAGGATCACAGGCTCTGTGTAAAATAAGCAGTTGAGTCTTTTGATGGCCAGACACTTATGGCAGGGCTAACCTGGATTGGCCATTTTGAAGGGCCAAAACTCTGAAGAAGAAAGATTGCAGATTCCAGTACAAACAGATATAAATCAAGCCTTGGGCTTAGTACTTAAGGAGTGGCTTCGAAAATATCCTGGGAGATAGGAAACAAACTCAGGACAAATAGAACAAACATTCACTGGGAGTTAACTCCCTTTAGTTGTACAAAGGATCATTCTTTTAGTGGGAGGGGGCATGGCCAGAAGCCAGTCTCTTAACTGAGATGGGTCTCCCCATCTGACCTATTTGGTTTTATCAGATCCAAGCCTCAAATGACTGAGCCTTCATTCAGGGAAGGGCAGATAGAAGGAAAGATGAGTTACATTTTACGGGTCAGATGAAAGAAAGCTGGGAAAGCTGAATTTTCTTAGGGGATGTATGGGTTGAGAGAAGAGCTCTTTCCCCCTCACTTGTGATGGTCCAAGGCCTTTTTCCATTTTCATTTCGACCTCTACCTGAGTCTTACCCTATTCCACTTTTTCCTTCTCTTTTCTGGTCAAGAACATTTGGCTTCCTTCTCTTCCTCTCTTCTTCTTTAGTGTCTTGAACTTCACTCTCCCTCTTTGTATGGTCCTTTGCCCATGGATGAAAATGTCCTCGCTTGCTGCCTCCACACATGCCATTCTCTGTCTGAACATCCTCATGCTTAGACTTTGCCCATTTGTAGATGTCATTTCCTTAAATGAACTTGTCTGTGTCTAAAACTTGACAGTATTTAGGCTGTCATTGAAACTTGTATGTTTCTTTTTATTGGCAATGGGCATTTTTTATCATGATTGCAATTTATCTTATTTTCTTTCTATTCATCCATGTCATCTTTGCTTAATCTTCCCTGTTATCAACTCCGTGTGTGTGTGTGTGTGTGTGTGTGTGTGTGTGTGTGTGTGTGTGTGTTTGTTAGTTACTAGGGATTGAACTCAGGGTCTCACACATCCAAGTCAAATATATTACCAGTGACTTATATACCTAGCCCTTTTGATATTTTTTTTAAATTTCATTTTTCGACAGGATCTCTCTCACTAAGTTGCCCAGGCAGGGCTTGAATTATCCTCCTGCTTCAGTCTCCCAAACAGGTGGGATTATCACCTTGCATCACTAGTCTTGGTCAGTACTTCCTTTAAAGACAGGGTTTATGTTTTGTTCATATTCATCTCCATCTGGCATCTAGGAGGGTGCTCTTCAGTTCAAATGGTCTCAGGACCATATTCTTAAATACATAAATGGCTCTAAGTCAGAGTGATGGGAGTATATAGAGACCACTGAAGTCATTGCTGTCCATGTAATGCAATTGAATTTTCTTATATGTGGAGTTGAGTGTGGCCAAGTGACTTCACTTGGCTAATGAAATGTGAGTCAAAGTGACACATGCCCCTTCATTAACAGTCTGGTTAATTGGCAGAGCTTCAGGTGGTGGATGCTTCTTTAGTCTGAGTCCTTGAGGAGATCTCAGCAGCAGCTAGCTGGTGCACAGTGGTCTAATAGAAATTAACCTTTGTGGTTTCACATAACTGTTTCATGGGGTCATTTGTTACTGCAGTGGAACTTGGCCCATCCTGGTGAATACAACAGTCCAATCTCAGTGAATTTTCTCCTTTTACTTGTATGCAGTACAGACTAACAAGTGTGATGAAGGTGGAAAAATGATGGGGGTAAGAACCCTGTGTTTTTGAAGGAAGACCGGAATGACTTCTCGTTTACATTTTGTTCCGTATTCAGTTGGTAAATTTTGTGTCAAGACCATAAAATAAGGAGGCAGGTACTAGGTTTTGGCAGATGTGTTGACATGTGATTCTACTGTTTAGAGGAGATTCTCATTCCTGGAAGAAACCCTGAGATCCCAGAGCTCAGGGGCACTCGATCTGTACTTTTGTTATATACTGGCCTCACTGTTTCTTGGATGAGGTTTGTTCTGTGAGTTACCTGAACTGGTCATGACTGGTAAGCAGTTGTTTTATCATAGGAAGGCAAACATTTAGTTTGTGGCAGATTGTCTTTTATGTTTCCTCACTAAGTAAAATAATTTATTAATTCTATATTTCAAAAGATTGTTCTTGCAGTTCCTACTGCTTAGAAGGTCACTTGGGCCTAGGCATTGGAGGCCAGTCTGGGCAATAAAATGACAATTCAGCCCAGTAGAAAGAAAAAGAAAAAAAAAATTAGTTTCCAAGGGTCATGTTGCACTTGGAGAATTGTGGTCCCCAGGCTGTAGGATCCACTGACATTTCCCGCTTCTTTGCAGAGGGTGAGGCTCCATGTTGGAGAACTGGCTTTGAAGCATGTGGCTATCTTGTGCTTGCTGATTTATGTGATGTGGACGCAGTAGGGAACATCTGAGATGTGCAGTGTGATGGCCTGACTTTCCAACTATTGAAATGAATCCAAAGCAGCAGATTTTTCTTCTTTGGCAAGACAGAGCTAAAGCCACATGCAGGGATGTGGTTCGTCGATTCACGATTCACAAGCTGCTAAAAACTGGAATCACTTAAAATGGAGAGAGTAAGCGCTCCATAATGTGAAAGATATTTTAAAGGGCACATGATGATGCAATTAGGCAAGTTAGACACCAAGAAAGTAAAACTGTTTTGAGAAAAAGTTGATACACTGAATGTGGTCATATAGATTTTTTTAAATCTAAAATGTTCTTTATCTAAACTAAGTAGGCAAAATTTTATCTTGTTCAACCAAATTTTGCAAAGACAGAAGCTATAATGAACCCAGGAAGGCATTTAGCCACCCTCTAGCCCCTTGGGTTTGGAGGCTGTCTTTGGCAGGTGTTTACTGATAACACTCTGAGCTTCTCTTGGCCCTCAGTCTGCTCCATACCATTCTTTGAAAATACATTAGAATTCCCACTTCATACTGCACTCTGTACAAAGACGTGCACACTAACCTGCACTGTAGAGTCAGTACACTCATAGGGGCAGTGCCTTGTGTATAGGTTATGGGCTTGACACTACAATCACTATTGCTCATGAGCTCTGGGTTAATTGGTTGGTTCTTCATTGTGTGTTGGATCAGTGGGGCCTGGTTAGCTAGGGTGACTTTATTCATACACCTAGTGGTTAGTGCTAGCTGCTGGCTTAGGTGAGGATGGGTGTCTGGCCACATGGCTCAACATCCAACAGACTAGCAGAAGCTGCTTATATTGACTCAGAGATTTTCCTGAAACAGGATGGAAGGCCCCGGTATGCAAGACCTTTAAAATTTATGTTTGTGTCTTATTTGCTAACATCCCATAGGTCAAAACAAGTCATTATTAAGTCACAACTTCAAGAAATGGAAACGTGAGTTTCACCTCTTCAAGGTGGGAGCTCACAAATAATGTGTTTCCAGATTTCCTGATGTAGCATAGGTCATCAGAAACAAGAGTGCATCAAGTAATGGTAAGTGCCCATGGATAGAAAATAGGGAAGTAGGGCCAAGTGTGAGTTTACAGATATAGGCAAGAGAGTCAGGAGTTCAAGGCTACCTCAATTACATAGCAAGTTTGACGCTATCCTGGAGTACATGAGACTCTGTTTTAAAGAAAACAAATTGACTATCCGTCCATCCATTCAACCAACCTACCACAAAAAAGTAGGGAAGGGAGAACATAAAACAAAAGCAGGGAACAGAGAAATGAATGTCTGGACATTTGCTTTTCAATTGTAAGCCAGATGACTAAGGATATGTCTACAGAGAAAGTAGGCAAGCAAAGATCTAGGGAAGCTGAAGAAACAAACCAGTCTTAGAGACACCTGTGGGGGGATCGTTCAAGTAGAAGGAACAAAGGCCCAGTCCAGGGGAGAGCCTGGGCATGTTGGAGGACCAGCAATGCTGGGTGAGCATGAACATGGTCAAAGATGGTGCAGAGGGCTGAAGTAGGTGGGCTGGGAAGGTCGTGCGGGTGGTTGATGCTTTTCGCACTTTGATATTCACTAAGTTATATTGAGATGCTGTTGAAGTGTGGATTCTGGTTTAATAGATCTGAGATCCAGCATTTCTAATGACCTCTGAGCTGGCAGCACTATGCTGCTAACGCTATTACTGGTGGTCATGGGACTCACTTGAAGGCGTGATCTTTGCAGACTATGCAAAATAGGAATAAGGATTGGGGAGTTTCCCTGAGTGAGGAGAGTGGCTCTTAGACAACTTTGAGTAAAGCTTTGAGTTATTCTCCACTGCATGGCAAAACAAGGTGCTGGTGGGGAATGTGGAAACACCGACATGTAGCTTAAGGAGATGGCAGTGCTAGTGTGGAGAAGAGCACTGGATTTCATTTGCAAAAATTCTGAACAGGGGCTGGAGACATAGGTTAGTGGTTAAGGCACTAGACTGTGAAACCTAAGGACCTAGATAATACCCCCATAAGCCAGATGTACAAGTGGCTAGAGGCTCTAGCAGGCCCATTCATTCTGCCTCTATGCCTCTTTGTTTCTCTCCTACCCTCACTCCATGCCATCTCTCTCTCTCTCTCTCTCTTTCTCTCTCTCTCTCTATCTGTTGTGTGTGTGTGTGTGTGTGTGTGTGTGTATGGCATGGATCATTGGAGTGGCCTTTTATTCAGAACACATTTCCTTTTCTTTCGGTAAGCAGTGGGACCCAAGCCTGTGTTCCTCCTCACCCCACTTCTCTACCGTGTCTGCTCTAGGCCTAACTCTGTATTCCTCCTCACCCCACTTCTCTGCAGGTTTACTGTAAGATGCACCTGGTCTGTCTGTTCACAGTCATCCAAATTCTGGTTATTAGAGCTCTTCTCACTTAGCCTTTTATTCCCCCAATAATCACTCTGCTGCCTGCACTGGCTCTCAGCCCAGGCTGTGCATTGCGAACACCGGGTGTCTTCAGACGCCTCCCAGGAGTCAGGCTAGTCATCCCGGCAGCCCATCCTGCAGCAGTTCCTGCTTACCGGTAGTTTTGCTTTCTGATATTTCAGTAGCATCAAGGTTACCCTTGGTCTGAAAACATTAAGTTAGAACTTTTAAAATAATTCATAAACGTGCTATAGCTTTTATTATACTATGTTATTTAAAAGGTCCTATTTTACTGTGCCAAATTTATAATTTGACTTTTTCCTAAGTATGCATTTATAGGATAAACCGTGTATGTAGAGTTTGGTGCTATCTGTTCCCTCAGGCATTCACTGGTCCGCTGTGGGTGGGTAGGCTGGCTGTCTGCTGGGCTGCGATGCACTATGCTGTATCTCCTTCCCCACCATGCACTCAGCCCTTTCATTACCATCAAAACACATGACTCATCAGCTCATTTTTATCCCTAGCATGTTTTGATGCCAGGAGTCAGATTTGGTTAGATTGTGTGTGTGTGTGTGTGTGTGTGTGTGTATGTACTTCCAAACCTTTGCCTTTGAGTCAAGGAAATTCTACAGGTTCATGAATATCTAAGTATTTGGTAATGTTCAGTGTAACATATTTATGCTTCTTTTGTACAATTAATGCTGAGTGGCCCTGTCCATGTACAAAATCTCAAAGTAGATGTCAGGCTCTTCCCCGAGAGACAGGACCCTGGAAGCATGGACTGAAGATGATTGAGTTCCAGGATGCCCATTACTGACATCCACAACGAGTGGTAGGTGCTTTGGATTGCAGTACAATATGACATCTCCAGTGAGTGGTAGGTAGTTTTGGTCCTGGCTGGATTGGAGTACCATTTGAGTTTGAAAACTTTGACTTCTTGTCTTACTGCTCCATCTTATTGTTTATAGTTCACTGGGAAATAATCAACACTGTGCATCTCGGGGCAAGGTGTTAAGGTCCCAACAAGGACTCAGTGGCATTACTGATCTCTCTATAGCATAGTTATATTTTGGTGTTACATGTAAATATTTGAATAAATAAATTTCATACTGTGGCATTTCTTTTTTTTTTTTTTATTGAGGAAGGGTCTCACTCTAGCCCCGGCTAACCTGGAGTTCACTATGTAGTCTCAGGATGGCCTCAAACTCACAGTGATTCCCCTAACTTTAGCTCCTGAGTACTGGGATTAAAAGGTATGTGGCATTTCTTTACTTTGTTAAGTAGCAGGAACCTCAGGATATTCCAAGTGGTTTGGGTCTGGCCCACCCTCTGGCAGGTGTTTCCAAGCACTCATGGTTCTTTAAACTCTTCCCTTCCTTTTCATCTTTATCTAAAATTATGTTGTAACACGGGAGAGGGAAAAGGAGGAAAGAGAAAGAAGAGAATGGAGAGATGCATGCACCAGAGAAAGAATGAAGGAAGAGAGTGTGAGAGATAAAGAGGTCTGTATGCCCCTGGCAAGCAAGAGAACCCCAAAAGAGAACAATGATAGGCCAGGGAGTGAGTTTTATAAGAACCCAGAAACTGCTCTGTGAGGGAGGGGCCTTATGTGGTGTGCAGAGATGTGGGTTGGGGGAAAGTGACCTTTTCTCCTCTTAGCCCAGATGTATACTCAATTACTATATGAGGAGGCAATCCTGTTTATATGTGTGTGCATTGTGATACACACACGCACGCATGCACGCACGCACGCACGCTTTATTTAAGGGTTCTGTTTTTTATTTCCTTGTTTTGAGACAAAATCTTACTCTCTAGCTCAGGCTGACCTTGAACACACAGCAATCCTCTCGCTTCAGCTCCTTATTGCTGGGATTAGGTGTGAGCAATCACACTGGCTTCTTGTCTGTTCTTAAGTGACTTTTTTTCCCCCCTCTGTCCCTCCCTCCCTCTGTCCTTCTTATTCCCTCCCTCCCTCTCACTCTTTCTTTTTTTCCTTCTTTCCTTCTTCCCTCCCTCTTTCCCTCCTTCCTTCCCTCCCTCCCTTCCTTCTTTGCAAGCAAGTGCCTTTAACCACTGAGCTATCTCTCCCACCCAAGCCTGGCTTTTAAAAAATAACTTTGAACTTAAATAAAAAATTAGAATAGGAAGTAAATGTATGAGATACTGCATTGCATAACCTGCAAATTGTGCCACAAGCTTGCTGCATCATTGTGACCAGGAATGCCTAGTGTGAGTAACATTACCTTGTGATAAATTGAAACTCATTATTAACATAGCCTGCTGGGTTGACCTGAGTGTTGTTGTAAGTGCTCAGGGATGTGAGGATATCATGAAGAGTCATAAGATTTACTGCTTGAATCTTTCTAGATCCTGTGATTCCATCAAGGTGTTGCCCACATTACCACATTGGATTTGGTTGTTATTTACTGTTGGGAAGAAAGTTTGAGCACTTGTGTGCACATGTATATATATGTGTGTTGTAATTAATAAGCATTACCCTTTCCAATAATTACAGCTCCAGTATTAATTTCCTAAAATATAAATACCCGGGCTGGGAAGACGGCCCAGTGGTTAAAGACCGTTGCTTGCAAGGGTTCAGTTCCCCCAGCACCTATGTAAAGCCAAACACAAAGTGGCACTTCCCTCTTCCCCCACACATGTGCGAATAAATAGAGAAATAAACATTTTTTAAAACAGTAACTACCCTTATGGAGTTAGACCCTTTATGCATTTAGAGCTGGTAGTAATAATATCACCTAGCTACCCATAAAATGAAGAGAATGGGGCCCAGAAAGATGTGTAGCCAGAGCACTGCCTTGGTATTTGGCAGTCCCAAGTTCTAGTATTTCCATACTGATTATGAAAAAAATTGCTATTACAAATGACAAAGCTAGCAGCCTAGGCCTATAATCCCAGAGCTTGAGCTGTGGACTCAGGAGAATCCGGAGTTCTAGATCATCCTTGGCTACATAGCCTGGGCTCTGTGCAACTCTCTTTCAAAAAAATAAGTTCCAGGGCTGAAGAGCTGGCTTAGAGGTTAAGGCACTTGCCTGTGAAGTCTAAGGACCCATGTTTGACTCTCCACATCTAGTGTAAGCCAGATGCACAAAGGTGAAGCACGTGCCAGGTTGCACATGCCCACAAGCATCTGGAGTTTGATTTCAGTGGCTGAGGCCCTGGCGCACCAGTTCTCTCTCTCTCTCACTCTTTCAGAAAATGTTACAACTATAACTCAGTTGGTGGAGTGCTTGCGTAGTATGCACAAAGCCCAGGGTTTGATCCCAGCACTATATACAGCTAACTGGGAGTAATGGGCTCACCACTGTAATCCTAGCATTGGGAGGTGGAGGCAGGAGCAGGTATCAGAAGTTCAGTGTTATTCTCAGCTAGTGAGTTTGAGTCTAGCTGGTAAACAGATAAATAAATAAATAAAAATGTTGAGGCTTTTCTGTCTATCTTGATGATTTGTTGGGTACAAATATATTTCTTTAAGAATTACTGGTAATAGATTTAGTATTCATTGGGCCCTGTTTCTTTAGGAAATGTGTGTGTGAGAAGAGTGTGGTCAAGGAAGTTGTGTCGTAGGAATGTGGCAATAAGAAGATAACTCAGTTGCGGAGGCAGTAGTTGTTCCATAGGTCTGTGAAAATCTGACTCTGTCTCTTTCATTATACCGTCTTGATAAGAAACAATGGATACTTTTCCTGACTTAGATACAAGGGTTCATTCCCAGTTCTGTCCTGGTTACTGTCCAGAAGTAGGCTAAATTATTGATCAGATGGGTAAGGCATCACATGATTGATCAAATGGATAAGGCATGGCCATCTTAGATGAGCCCTTGAAACCAGAGACCTCTGTCCTGAGAATGTCAGGAGGCTTGTTTTTTATTTTAATTTTTTGTTTATTTTTATTTATTTATTTGAGAGTGACAGACAGAGAGAGAAAGAGGCAGAGAGAGAGAGAGAGAGAGAGAGAGAGAGAGAGAGAGAGAGAGAGAGAGGGCGGGCAGGCGTGGTGGGCGTGCCAGGGCATCTAGCCACTGCAAACGAACTCCAGACACACGCGTGTGTCCCCTTGTGCATCTGGCTAACGTGGGTCCTGGGGAATCGAGCCTTGAACCAGCATCCTTAGGCTTCAGAGGCTAGCGCTTAACTGCTAAGCCATCTCTCCAGCCCCAGCAGGCTTGTTTTGAGGGGTAGAGGACATAGTTGTTTCCTTCACAAAGAGGAATATGACTGTATTGTCTCCTTTACCTGTGACTGCTAGACTTAGGGCCAGCAAGCTAAAGGTGGCTGTGGTCAACTGATCATAACAGTTTCCTATGGATTGCGAAACTGGGGAGGGGGATGGTGCTGCATCCACCATCACACACAGAGTAAGGTCCCTTCATAGGTCAGTAGAGTTGAGTAAGTGTTACAGTGACAGATTAGAGACATAGCCTGGCCCATGTAGTCAGTGTTCAAGTTCAGATTCACTACACATTTGAAAAGGGAGTCCATGCCTGTGGCTGCCTAAACCACACTCCTCACAGGTCTTTGTCAGTGTGGCTTATTGGGGCTTCCAGCCTATTTCAGGGTTTAGCAGTGGAGTGTTGGCATGGTAGGACTCAGAGGGACGCCAACTTCAGAAGCTCTGCTCTTCCCTCCACCAAATGTTTGTATCTGCTTGAACAATGGAAATGTAATAATGAGACAGTAATTAGTGTTAATTTGAATGTTGCCACAATTCACAGACTAGTTTTCAGTCCTCTGGACGCCTCAGGTAGAAGCTTATTATCTATTAAATGAGCATGCCGTTTCTTCATTTTCCCAGCTATGATGTACTTGTGCAGATAGGCATGTGTGTTCAGTTACTGCAGCCATCTGCAAACACTGCAATGATCCTTTGGTAAAACACCATATCACGTTTATCCTTCATGTCAACAGTAAGTACTTAGGAATGATAGAAGAGGGATACTTAAAACTCAAATCTGTGGCGCCAAGTACAATTTCATAAACATTACTTTTGACTTTCTGGTTTATGGATACAAACTTCTACTTGGTGGGTATAATGGTTATTTAAACTCGTTTTTAAAATTTATGTAGTATGCATTTAAGACCAAGGTCAGTGGAATTTTTATGTTAAGAAAATAAATAAGTAAATAAAAGCTTGACACTTTAGCCCAAGTCCAGGGAGTGGACTGTTTCACTGAGATATAATTTACCAGATAACTTTTCTTCCTTTGCTGCCATTATCACTAGTGCCATTTGTTAATTATTGCCTAGAGTTGGATTTGGATAAAATTTCTTGAAATTCAATTTCATTTCAAATATTAATTTGGTTCAAATCATTAAAGAGGGTAAAACCTAGAACTTATGATGAGTATAGACTGAGCAGAACATGGTGCATTTGCACATAATTTTTTTAAAATTAATTTATTCATTTATTATTTATTTGAGAAAAAGGCATATATATACACATATATGCATACACAAACATATACATACACACATGCATGCATGAGCACACACACAAACACATATATATATTTAATTACAGCGAGAGAGAGAGAGAGAGAGAGAGAGAGAGAGAGAGAGAGAGAGAGAGAGAGAATGAGTGTGCCAGGGTTCTAGCCACTACAAATGAACTCTGAATGTATGTGCTACTTTTTTACTTTGTGCATTTGGCTTTACATGGGTACGGGGGGATTTAACCTGGGTAATTTAGCTTTGCAGGCAAGCACCTTAACTGCTTATCCATCTCTCCATTCCACATTTCCACATCTTGATTGCACAGGTCAGGATAGACACCAGTACTGGCCTCCTGTTTTGAATGTTGCCCCGTAAATCACTTCAGGTAGCCAGGTCCTTGCCTCTTCACCTGGGGCATCTTAGTGGAAGCTGACTAGATTCTTGTTAACGTGTGGACACGGTGTGTGTGTGTGTGTGTGTGTGTGTGTGTGTGTGTGTGTGTGTGTAGTGTTTCTACCATGCTTGTGGGTGATCAGTGGTGGTGTGAGGTGCTGCTGCTGCTGGCCCCACAGCTTTCCTGGTTTATAGTCTTCCTTGTATTCAAGACAATGATGTCAGATATTTGCTAATAGCTTTTAGGAGACTCCAGGCCATTTGTACATTTTCATCTTTCAAAATTGCCAGCCATTTTTTCCAGAGTATATAGTAACTCCTAATCACCCCCATCATGTAGTACAGTGACTAAGATGGTCATGTGGATGGAAAACAGTGCTTTAGTTATCATTGTAGAATATTTCCTTTATTTCATAAAAGAGAAGCTCAACACACTGTGCACTGTTCAGCGGGTTGATGTTTGTGCTGTGTAGTCCCAGTGTTGAAATGGCTGCTGCACTGCTTGGCTGATTTGTTAACATCATGACATCTAAACAAACAACTTTTTTACATTGTGTTTCTCCATTTGCATCGCTTTTTCAAGTAGCTCCTTGACAAATGGGATTTTCACTCAGGACTTTTGAAAGTCAGGTTTCCTGGACAATCCTTTGCATGTGGTACAATTCATTGTATAACGCGATGAGCCTCAACAAGTGCATCTAGTGATGTGACGCCATGTGCCTTCGTGCGGCTTTGTAAGCAGCCTCTTGAAATCTTTTCTCGTCTTGTCAGCCAGAGTAGGTCTTGTGAGTGGTGCTTCAGGTTTGGACAGAGCGGTCTTGGGGCATGGCCTCTCATCTTGTTGGATCTTACACCACCTCCAGGTAGATAGTGCAAGAATGTAATTCAGTTAGGAGGCCCACATCTGGTGTCTGCTGCAGAATTGCTTTCTTACTGGTGAGGAGACAGCTTCTCCCATTTTCAGCCTCATAAGTGTTATGTGATGTTTGAAAGTAGAGAAAAGTGGTTTGTTGTTTCATTTGGTTTGTAATTTGTTTTTTTTTTAATTTAGAATACAAAGGGTTAAGTTTCATTTTTGATATAATTTGTTTTTGTTGATCCTCCTCCTCATTTCTCCCCTGTCCACCTATCATATGTACCCTTCAACCTCCACTATTCCCCTTTCCGTGTTCATGTCATATGTCTTCTACTACCTCCCAAACCTTCAACTACCTTCCCTCCTTCTGTGGTCCCCTTTCCAGTCTCATGCACTATAGCCATTCTCATAGCCATATAAATACATGTACATATATATATACACATACATACTACATATATATGCATATATATGTATATACATATACTACATATATATGTATATACATCTTTACATACATACATGTATGTATGTATGTGTGTATATATATACACACACATATTATATATATGTTTATATCCACATGCGAGACAGAGAACATGCTGTATTTGCCTTTATGAGCCTAGGTCATGTCACTCACTTAATGTAATAATTTTCAGATCCATCAGTGTTCTTGCAAATTTCATATTTTTCCTTATAGTTAAGTAAAATTTCAGAGTGTGTGTGTACCACATATGCATTATTTAGTCGTCTACTGACAGACATCCAAGCTGATTTCATTTCTTTGCTATTGTCAATAGAATAGCAATAACCTGGATGTGCAAATACATGTGTGGTAGGATTTGGAGTCCTTTGGGTACATTCCCAGATACCCTGCAATCCTTGTCAAAATTCCACTGACATTCTTCACAGAACTGCAAGAAACAACCCCAGAATTCACAAAAGATCACGGAGAGCGAAAACAATCCTAAGCAGAGAGAAAACTGCTAGAGACAGCTCAATGCCTGACCACAGATGTTATCACAGACCTACAGTGACAAAACCAGCATGGCGCTGCACAGAGCGTGGGTGTGGACTAATAACACAGAATAGGGGACCCAGAGGCAATAGCGAGGCCCACCTAATAGTTGAAAAAGTGGTGAAAACCCACACTAGATAAAGTTCAATCTATTCAACGATTGGTTCTGGCAAAAGTAGGTATCCATAGTACCCCAAAATCAATTCATAGTGGTTTGGAAGCCTTAATTTAAAGCCAAAAATGCTGTAAGTGCTAGAGGAAAACGTGCAGTTTGTTACCTTTACTCTGTCACGAAGCTACAGTAAGACGGTGAGCATCCCGGTGCTCCTGGATTCTTTCTCTTGTTACAACGCATTTCAGATTCCCCTCTGATTAGCCATCAGTGGTGTGTTCTTTGTTGACTAAGACTAACCCATTGTGTGGAGGTACCAGCTCATGTGTTTATTCATGAGACATAGGACATTGAGCTGTTCACTTCTGAGTGATTATAATTAAAGCCATTACAATAGTCATGGACCAGTTTTGTTTTTCCCCCTGGGTAAATATTTAGGAGTAAGGTTTTTGGAACTTATAATAGATGAATATTTAGTTTTACAAAATACTGCCAGTGTTCCAGACGTTCTCAACAACGATGTGTGTTTGTCACACCTCCCATCCTCAACATTATTTGGTATTGTTGTTTTGTGTTTTCTGTTTATCTATTCTAGTAGTTGTGTACTTGTGGCATCTTGAATGATAAGCCAGTATCTGCTTCCCAGAGGCTGGGGCCCAAGAGCAGGAGGGACTCACCTCACTTCTGCGGAACAGCAGTTGGCCTGACTCCAACCTACCTCCACTCTCTGCTACTGCCCTCCATCCTGCCCTGGCCCTACCATGCACGCCAACCCTGCCAGCCCGTATGAGGGCCAAGATGAACAAGGCCTTGCTGAATAGCCATTAATGAAAAATGTCAAGAATCTCTTCTAATAGGCTTATTAAACAGAAGTATCAAGGTGGCACATGAACATTAGCTGTCCTGAGACTTAACACCTTTTAGTCTACATCACACTTAAAAAATATTTTATTTTTATTTATTTATTTATGAGGAAGAGCAAGAATGAACATGGGTGCAGTAGGGCCTCTATCCACTGCAAACAAACTCTAGATGCATGTGCCACTGTGTGCATCTGGCTTATGTAGGCACTGGGAAATTGTACCTGGGTCCTTAGGCTTTGCAGGCAAGTGTCTTACCTGCTAAGCCATCTCTCCAGCTCTTCATTACAACTTTAATGCTCACAGCTGCCACTTAGCCTGTAAGAAGAATAAAATGGGTCATTTATTTAAGATGCTGTTGAGTTCAGAAGATAACTTATATAATAAAACATTGGAAATGCTGTATTGGTTATGCTAAATACAGTTTTTTTTTTCTAAACAACGTTTGTTGGTAGGAAAAGGGAGCTTTTAAAAATAATTAAAAAATAAAAAGGACCAGCTAAAAATGGGAATCCTTAGTATTTAAGTTTTATGTTCTTTGTTGTTGTTGCTTGAGATAGGGTCTTACTATGTAGCCTATACTAGCTTTAAAGTCTTTATCCTCCTGCCTCAGCTTCCTGATAGAGCTGGGATTCCAGATATGCACCCTCCATTTCCAACTTCAATTACATTAGTTCTAAAATCAAATTAGAGCTAGCGACATAGCTCAGCACTTGCCTAGCATGTCCAAGTCACTCATTTGACCTCCAGCATCATAATAATCAGATAAACTTTTAACATTTAACTGTGTTTGAGTGGAGGTCACAAGATTCAGAGCCAGTACTGCAGGATGAGGTAAATGGCCTGGAATAGTAGTTTTCCCCCTTGGTGACTGAATTCAGTCAGCGGCTGTATTGTCGCAAGGTGAGGTGAATTGCTTATAACAGCAGTCCTCCACCTTCGCGGTACTGCAGAATCAGAGATCTTTGTGTGTGTGTGTGTGTGTGTGTGTGTGTGTGTGTGTGACAAAACATGTTATACTGGCCCTAACTTAGGCCCTCAGTGAGGGAAGGGGACTCGGAATTAGCAGTTTTGTAAGTCCCCATGTAATCCTAATGGATGCATAGGGCTGAGAATCAGTGAATCTGAAAGAAAAAACACATTGTTCCAGGGACTGATTCTAGCAATATTTCCACCTGTCAAACTACGCACTGTTTTCTCTTTACTTCCACACATAGGCATCTTTCAGGCTTCCAGGGTGAGCCTTAGTGAAAGTACAGACCCAATGTACACCCCTTGTGCTGGCTGTCTCTTAGCATCTCTGGTCTCTGGGTGTGTAAGTATATGTATGTGTAACAAGCGGGTGGGGTCGCTTAATTTTTAACGAATAATTTAATTTATTTCAGAATTATTTACAAGTGGGGGTTAAAACAACATTAAAATAAATGACTACATGTAACAGTAATGAATGTTCTTTCTGAGGACTATCATATAAGAATTATTTTATGTTGAGAACACAGTAATTCATTTTAGAGAAAACTGTGTTAAACAAAGTAAGTGGTGGGCTTAGCAGTTAAGGTACTTGCCTGTGAACTAAGGACCGAGGTTTGATTCTCCAGTACCCACATAAGCCAGAGGCACATGGTGGTGCACACATCTAGAGTTCTTTTGCAGTGGCTAGCGGCCCTGCCATGCCCATTCTCTCTCTCTGCCTCCCTCTCTCCTTCTCTCTCCCCAAATAAGAAGTAAGTAAGTAAATAAATAAATCTAAATGCTAAGTCATACTTAAATAACTGCTACAAACATTTTGTAAGGGGAACATGAACATTGAACCCAATCCTCCTCTGTAGTGCAGAAAAGTGAAAGTTTATTTGCTTTGTCTTAGTTCAAAAACTCTGATCTAGTAGAAAAGACATGAATCTCATACTTGTTGACGCAGTGGGGTTGATGAAACTGAGTCAGAATGTTATCTCTGTGTTGGCAGGGCTTTTGCTTGGTTCCCTTACTCTGTAGTGTCTTGGGATCAGTGCTTGGCACACAGCAAATACTCAGTAAATAAAGGAATGTCTAGACAGGCTATAAAAGCATGAGGGTAGAATATAGAAAATGAAAATTCAGCATTCAAAGGAAATGTAAATTTCCATCATCTACATTTAGGCAATTAAAACGCAGAATTGAGGAAATTAAAATATAGAATGGACAAGAACCAATTTAGAAAGGCTTTCTAAGGACTCTTTCTTTCATTCTGCTAAACACATATTGTTTTAAGCTATTTTGTCAGAAGTTGTTGGTCAAGGTATCATGGACTTTGTCCTGGTCCCACCATGCTTGAGTGGACATGTGGTATGTTCTAGGTTTGGAGCTTTCTGCAGAGACATTACAGATGTTGGTTCATTAGGAGAAGCAACTTGCAAAAGGTTGTTAAAGAGGAGAAGCTTAGCTGGTTAGCCAGAAACACAGAAAAGCCAGTGGAGCTGTGTTGACTGTCTGGGAGAAGAGGGACAGCGCGTTGTTGCTGCAAGCTTAAAGCCATGGGTTTATATTAGCTATTGGGAAGAATTCTCTTCAAATAGGCTACCCCAGAAAATACAGTACTGTGAAGAATGGGTCCCTGCATCCATGTGGAAATTTAGACTAGAATCCCATTCAGATATTTTCTAACTCTTAAGATTCTGTGATTTATTTTGGGGTAAATTTCATTCCCCTTTTGACTAGTTGGACAAACTCTAATGGGCTCACTTGAACTTGGGGAAATTTTGGCACTTTCTCTGCTTGTTGAGTCTTAAGTTTCCTTGGTGAAGTTGTTTCTCATAGTCAGGTATGGGTGATTGCTCACTTTTAGGAAAGCCTCTTAGGACTAAGATTTGTCTAAGTTCTGTTGATCAGGCAATTTTGGAATAAAATAACGAAGCCTTATGCTGGTGTGTGTAGGCAACGAGAGGTGGGATGGACGAGTAAGTCTGCCCAGAGAAGTGCGCGTAGCTCTGTAAAACGCCACGAGTCAATGGCAAATGAAACCCACATCTGAGGCCAGAAAATGCTTAGATGTTTGGAGTCATCCTACCTGGCTTCAAACCTTTGCTTGGTGCCTTCTTTTCTTGGACATGTTACACAATCTGTTCTCTTTGGTGTAAACTCAGGTTCCTAGGCATAGCACGAGAACAACTCTCCTTTGTAGAGGTGTAGGGAAGATTAGACACAATGCAGAAAAGCCTGTGGTAAGCACCAGTGTTTATTGCTTGCTTTTATTATAAGATGGGTTTATAGCTTGCTGACTGGTTCTGTCATTCTGAGGAAGTTCCTTCAGTTTGGATCTCTGTTCTGACGATTAAGATCGTGTTAAAAGTGAGTAGCAGAGTCCCTCAGTGATGCTAAACATAATTACTGTGTTGCCATTGCTAATTGAAAATTGATACGGAATACCCAGAGAGTGCTAAAAAATTATGTAGAAGAAAAAGAGCCAAGTACAAGTCACCTGCTTCACTGCCCTGACTTCTCACGAGTGTCTGGAGGTTCTAGTTCTGCCTGGAATTGGCTTCCAATGGCTGCTGTGACAAATGGTCGTACATTTAGTGGCTTAAAACGATGTAGGTTTAGTATCATCTTGCAGTTAAGGAAGTCCCAAGTCCTAACCCAAAGTCGAGGTGTCAGGGAGCCTGTTATCCTTCTCTCCTAGGTGAGACTTCCTTGCCTCACCTTGCTAGCCTCTGGGGGCCTCTGCATTCCAAGGCTTGTGGTCTACAAAGACAGCATTTTCTCATCTCATCATTACAGCCTTCTCTTCTTTCCTGACCTCTATATCTGTGACATAGTCCTTTCTTTAATTTTGCTGTTGCTTTTTTTTTTTTTCTTTTGTTCTTTTTGAGGTAGGGTCTCGCACTAGCCCAGGCTGACCTGGAATTCACTATGTAGTCTCAGGGTGGCCTTGGGCTCACTGCAATCCTCCTACCTCTGCCTTCCAAGCACTGGGATTAAAGGCGTGCGCCACCACTTCCTTGTCTCTCCCTTCTTGTCTCTCTTCCCTCCTCCCATCTCTTTCTTCTTCCCTTCCCGTCCCTTCCCTTCCCTTCCCTTCCCTTCCCTTCCCTTCCCTTCCCTTCCCTTCCCTTCCCTTCCCTTCCCTTCCCTTCCCTTCCCTTCCCTTCCCTTCCCTTCCCTCCCCTCCCCTCCCCTCCCCTCCCCTCCCCTCCCCTCCCCTCCCCTCCCCTCCCCTCCCCTCCCCTTCCTTGCCCCTGTCCCCCATCCCCTGTCTCCTCCCCTCCATTTCTCTTTCCTTTTTGATATTTGAGGAAGGGTCTTATGGGCTGTCTGTGCACTTTGTGTAGCTAAGGATGATCTTGATGTCCTGATCACCTACTCCCACCTCCCAAGAGTGCTGAGATCACAGGCATGTGCCAAGCCTGGCATCTTCTCCTTAACAAGGACCCTTGGTACATTATGAAGTCCCTAGAGTCTAAGAAAATTTCCCCATCTCAAGATTTGTGTTTAATTGTGTATGTAAAACCCCTTTGGTCATAGAAGTCATATTTTGGGCATTGCAGCTCAAGATGTAGATATTTTGTCTGCCACACACCTGCCTGTCTTAGAGAGGTTATGCGAAGTGCACTCTTCATCTTCCCTTGAGAATCCTGATTACAACAAGATTATTGTGAAAATTTTGCTCCGCATTCATGCACTGTCATACCATTTTCATTTAGCTCTTTTCTTTTCCTTGAGCCAGGGTCTCACTGTAGCCCAGGTGGACCCCAAACTCATGTTAATACTCCCTCCTCACCTTTCCAAGTACTGGGATTATAGGCATGAATACCACTCCTGGCTTCTAGTGCCAGTTTCTGAATAACTCAAATGCTATGCCTCAACCTGAAGGAATTAAGGAAGAAATCACCGGAGTTTTCTGAATGGTTGACTTGAAATTCACATCTAAGAAAACATCTGAGTGGCACTCACAGCATTTCATTGCACAGTACAATGCCATCTGTGAATATTGGTGCCCACATGGCATGCTTCTTTGATAGCGTACATCTGGAGTCCTGCAGTGCTTTATAGATACTTTCTTACTGAGACAGTAGCATGGATTCCATTACATTAGAGATGGATATGGGTACCAGGTTTCTTGGCCCCACAGACTACAGGAAAGATGTTTCTTTTGGACTTGGAGACACTTGTCAGCACTTCCTTTTTGCAGCTAAAGTAGATGTAGATATTCCTAAAATCAATCCCCACTTTATATAATGTTTACATTTTGTAATAGTTACTTTTTTCCGCACTATGACCAAATACCTCAGCAAGTTAGGGGAGGAATGCTGCATCTTGTCTTATGGGGTAAGGGATTTTAGTCCAATTTGACAGTGAAGGCATAGTGCCTAGTGGCTGGAGTGGCCTCTCTGGGGAAGTGGGAGCTTCATCAGCTGTTGGAAAATTAGGAACAAAGCATTCCAGCAGGAAGAAGGGCCAGGCTTCAACCCTCAAAGGCTGGGCCAGAGGTCCCCAAGCCTCCAAAGATAGAAGCATCAGACAGGAGCTCAGTGTTTAAGAATATGAATGGAAGAACCTCTAGAGGTATCACCATACCCTACCTAAAACTATACTACAGAGCCAAACCTCTGGCCAATTTGATCAAAGGGGGGAAAAAAGAGAAGCCTCACATGAACATTAGAAATGAAAAGGGAGCAGTAACAACAGACATCAATGAAATTGGAAGAATCATCAGAAAATATTTTCAAAACCTCTACTCCACAAAATTGGATAACCTGGAAACAAACCTGTTACATCTATTGAGATTGAAAGTGTAATAAAAAAAAAACCTCCCTGAAAGGAAAAGTCCATAACCTGATGGATTCTCAGCTGAATTCTACCAAACCTTCTTCAAAGCTCAAGATTTTTCACATAATTGGAGAACAGGGAATGCTCCCAGCTCCTTCTAAGGCCTCAGGTATCTAAAAATATCCTCAGCAAAAGAACTTGAAAGGGTGGAAGACTTTGCAACCTTAATAGGAATAATAGGGGTTTTGGACAATAACTGAGATCTCAAGGGAGGTTTAGTTTTATATTCATCCTTAGAAACTTAATTTCCAACGTATTTTAAAGTAGTTAAGAGAATATACTGTGGAATTAGGTTGCCCAGGGCCAGCCTTAGCTTCCCTGTGTGACTGTATGGCTCCATGTACACTCTTAAGCTCTGTGATCTGCTGCCTTCCCTTGGGGAAAATGGGGCTGATGACATCTGCTTTCTCCTGCCCTGAGGCTACCATGAATCTGAATCTGAATTGGTTTGTCCTCCACAAATTTTAGTAGCTCACCAGATCTTTGCATTTCCCTACCTCCTGACTTAATCTTTTAAAACTAACTCAACAGTTTTGTGAGAAATATCACTTTTTTGTGCAGTTATGTGAAGTGTTATAAACTGAGGAGCTCAGAGAGCAGTTGAAGACATGTAGAGGCAGACTTTGGTGATCACATAGTTTTTGGTGATAAACTCTTAATTTCATATGTTTGCATGTGATGCTACATTTTGTTAGTGGTCTGTTAAGGAAGATGCACGTGAAGGTGAGCATTCCTAAGGTAAAATCATGACCACTGTTGCTGTGGGTTCCTTAAGGGCACAGGCCATCTGTTCTTTGTATTTGGTGTGATTGGCTCAGGCCATTCTAGCAGTGGATAAAACTAATATTCCTGAGGTGAAAGTAAAACAGTGAATGGGGCAAATAAAGAATGCATGATGTTAGGTGATGATAAATGTTAGGAAGGAAAATCAGTCGCTATGAGGTATGCCATTCCACTTGGGGGCCAGGGAAAATTCTCCCTAAAAAGGTGATGTTTGAGTAAAGACCCAAGGCAGTGAGGAAGGAGGTCAGAGATTTCTGGAGTATTCCAGGTAGAGGGAAGCAGGTGCAAAGGCCATGAGGTTGAGAGTATTTTTGGTGACTGAATAACTAAATCAGATCTTCTCTTTGGTTCTCTGTTGAGATTTACCGAGTCTGGGCCTCAGAAGATGGGTTGTTATAGTTATTTTGACGTACTCATATATGGAGATGTGCTAGGGAAGCCTCAGATATAAGACCTCAGTAAAGGGCAACCAGTACCCTAAGAATTTACTATTTCACTCTGTTTGACTCAGAAGTAAATAAGTTTAACAGACTTTTCAGACTTTCCAGTTTGCGTCATGGGAAAGACAGTGGCCTTAGTGACTCTGTTCTTTTCAGTCTCACCAAAGGTGTTGTGAACATTTGTACATGTCATTTATTTTAATGAAAAATTCCTAGAAATAAAAGTTTTAATTCATTTAGAAGGTTTTTTAAGAAGCTATTAAATATTTTTTCAATGTAAAATTCTGATGTTTGGCATTGTTAGTCTTTTAGATTGCCATTCTGGCTTGTGATGATTTTAACTTGCATATAAACATCTTTTCATGTTTTGAATGGCACCTGTTTGCTTTCCCTTGTGCACTCTATTCAGATGTTTGCCCATCTTGTGGTGCCTGGTTTGTAGGTCAGAGATAAATAACTTTTCAAAAAGAAGTGCACAATTTGAGGGCATATGTCAGTTGGAGAGGAAGGAGGGAAAGTCCAGCGGATGGGCAGCCAGACACAGCTGGCAGGGCTGTCAAGCCCTGGTAACCTCAGTCCTTCATAACTGGCTGACAGTCTCTCCGTTGTGCTTGGTACTGTCCTTGTTTCCAGTGTTCAGGACAGGCATCGTCCTGGGCAGACCCTCAACACGGAGGAGGTTGCTGTTACAGAACTATGTGGATGGAAGATGCAAACCATCTGCAGTGAGACGGAGACAGCTAGTGCAGTATTAGTGCCCAATGACTTCTAGAACCACTCGGCTTTTCACTGGGAGCAAAGGCTGCCCATAGGTGCTCTGCAGCTAGCTTACGTGGGGTAGGAAGTAGGGGCATAAGAAAGGTTGCCTTCTGCTTTTAGGAGAGGACAAAATGGAAAACTCCACTGATTCTTTTCCAAAATTACAAGCGCTATGGACACATTTATTTTTCTTAGGTCATACTTTTCTAATCAAATGCAGTTATCCCTGGACGACTGACATTCATTAACACTTAACTGCTGGAGAGATGGCTTAGTGGTTAAGCGCTTGCCTGTGAAGCCTAAGGACTACGGTTCAAGGCTCGATTCCCCAGGACCCACGTTAGCCAGATGCACAAGGGGGCGCACGCGTCTGGAGTTCGTTTGCATTGGCTGGAGGTCCTGGCACGCCCATTCTCCCTCTCTCTTTCTATCTGCCTCTTTCTCTCTCTGTCTGTTGCTCTCAAATAAATAAATAAAAATAAAAACAAAAAAAGTTTTAACTGTAAAATAGTTTGCAAAAGCTTTTCCTCAGACTATCCTTTGGTTTCATAGAGTGTAGAGATAAGAAGAGTCTTGATATCACAATGAGAGGTACTACTAAGGACAAACAAAATAATAAAAGCCTGACAAAATTAGAAACATAAGATGAAATTGATATAGTTGGTGTTTTATGTAGAGCTGTGTTGCTAGACAAGAAAATGCTGTGTGGCTATAAAAAATGTGAGTTTAAAAGGGCCAAGACCATTATTCTCTTTATATATAGATCAGGAAAAGGTTGGGCTTTATCTATATGTCATTGATTTCATACTTCATATATTCCTGTTGTTCCTGATCTGTTTATGTAATGCCTCTGTCAGTCTTAGGTTGTTCACTGGTTCAGCCCTTGTTGCTCTTGTACAACATCAACAGTCATCACCTTACATTACCCTAGAGAAGCTAGGAGGAGGTCTGCTTATAGATAATATTACTGTGCTGCTTTCATGCCCTGTCTTTCTTTTTAATAACTCCCAACATGGGTTACAGCATTTCTCTTCTCAGTACTGGTTAAATGCCCTCAGCATGTTCCATGCTGTTGTAGGTATATAAAAGACATATTTTTTTCCAATTTGGGACATGAATATTAATAGATGTGACATAAAGACTCTTTAATTATATATGTATATATTTTCCTGGAAGGTGATCAATTATTTTAGAAGATGAGGGAAAATAATCGGCTTAACATGCTATTACATTGCTGCTGTTTTGTAAACAGATTAACAGTTTAGTGATGTCTGAACCACAAATTTGCAAACCATAATCTCGGCAGAGTTTGCATTTTCAGTTCAGATAAAATGAAGTTATTTTTGCTAATATCAGCTTTCAGTTGATGATTCTGTGATATGCCTACTAGAGACTGTGACCCACATGTACCTCTACTATATGTGATTTCAGTCATTTCAAGATTCTGACTTGTAGATCATTCAGTAATCTTCACTGAGAGCTGGGAGCATACAGACATGCTACAGCCTTAGTCGAGCACACAGGCAGGTGAGGACGCCCACCTTAGCCTGACAGTGCTATCAACCTGGGTTTAACTGAATGTGTATCTTCTTAAGATTTGGAGATGATATAATTGAGCTGACCTCATGTGGGAGTGGACTTGTAATTCATTACTTTCAGATACTATAAGGACATTAAATTTAACTAATGCTTAATAGCAAAAGGAAGTCATAAAGGGATGTTAGACAGGGATATGACATCACCGTGTATTCAGGTTGCATTTTGTATCATTCTAGCTAATGTAGTAAAAAGAGAAGCATGGTACACATGGTTATGAGATGATCTCAGCCGTTCTCGCTTAACAGGGTGCCAGAGTGAACGCAGTGGGCCATCTAGTAACATGTGCCCATGGACCCAGTGATGTGTGACAGAAAATCTTTGAGTTAAGTGAGATTTTTGAAAGGTATAACTGCGGCTTAAAAAAAAACAAAAAGCTTTAGTATATCCAGTTTGGAATTGTCAAGGGAACCTACTACAGAGAATTAAACCTACTGGTTGGGTTAATTTGGAAGGTGTTTAGGCTAATATATAGCCTGTGAAAACAACAAGGAGGGCCAAGCTTTTGGTAATGTTATTTATTCTTCCCAGTTGTAACTCCCATGGTCTCAATCAGAAAACTGAGCTCTGCTGCTCTTCACACTGAAGCTCTTCAGCAGGTATTCGATGTTTTGGTACTGCAGCATGATGTTGCCACCCACAAATGTGCCAGGCTGCATTCATAGCTATTCTGAAATGCATGCCAAACATAGCCACAGGCTGATCTTGTCTGGCTACAGTCTCTTCCCAACTTACCAAAACAATAAAAGAAACCCCATCATTCAGGATGTATAAAAGGATATCCAGGCATTTAGGAAGGAGATGCTGAGGCCTCTGCCACACTCATGAGCATGTACTGCCTTTAAGAGCAGGCCTCATGATGCTCAGATTTACTCTGTATCTGAGTGGTACAACCTGTGTTGTGTCCAGACCCTACTGGCATAAGTAATATTTAGCATCTCAGTTATGTGATACAAGAAGAGTCATGGGAAGGGCATCACCCTACATCATTTGAAGCCGTACACAGGGTCTACCACAGAACTTAACTGTTCTCATTGCAATGCTAGTGGACATTCATCAAGGTGCCATGTTTTTTCGTTAGTCAGTCCCAGCTGTGTGAATTTGGGTATTTCCAAGCTAACACTTGAAGAGAGACTACTAAATCAAGAGGATCCTTCTGTTAAGGTTCTAGGCCACATTGAATGAAAAAGAAATGTCTTGGACCACACATTAAATGTACAAATACTTGTTAAAGGTAATCAAAAAGAAAGGGCCAGTATAATTTTTGTGATATTTGGCAGAACAGATAATAAGCAAAAAAGCCTTGACATAATAATTCTAATTATGCAATTCCCCTTTTGGAGACTCTTTTAAAATTGCCAATAGATCCCAAGTTTGTGAGCACTATTGAATAAAAGTAATAAAACTTAAGTAGTAAAACTTCATAAGCTTTTAAAAATAACATGTAAGAAGACAACATAAGCCAATTATATAAATAAATGCTTTGATGGACATAATTGCAATTATGCATCTATTTTGAAAGTTAGTAGGTAGCATGCTTATGTCAACCAAAAATGGAGGTGCTTATATACCAAAATACTAATTTTTAGGAAATCTCAACTTTTCTAGTTCTTGAATCACATAGAAAAGCAAGGCTATGTGTTTTTCACAATTCATAGGACTGTGTTTAGCCAACGTGTTGAAGTGCATGTTTGCCTTATTTTGAGCATGCCATAATTTCACTTTCATTTGGAAGCTGTTATGATTTGAAACATTGTATTGGTCAATTAGTTTTCATCTTAAAGACATGATTAACTTACTTAAATGAATGGTTAAAATTGCAAATAATTCTAAATCTATAATTTAAGATTTCATCATCAAGTTCTGGCATAAATTTTGTTTCTGATACCATAACAACTTGATTACAAACCATAAAATCTTTTCAACATTTGATCTAGGTTTTAACCATCTTATTTCCTGAAAATAAACAATTACACCCTATCATTAGCACCTTTAAGGAATTCCTGGAATTGGTGGTTATTTAATCTTTTGCCCTTAGGAAATTCAGTTTCTAAAAATCATTTATTTATTTGGGGGGGGGGGGAGGGAAGGAGGGAGGGAGGGAGGGAGGGAGGGAGGGAGGGAGAGAATGGGTGCCCTAGGGACTCCAGCCACTGCAAATGTACTCTAGACACATGCACCACCTTGTGCATCTGGCTTATGTGGGTCCTGGTCAATTGAACCAAGGTCCTTTGGCTTTGCAGGCAAACGCCTTAACTGCTAAGCCATCTCTCCAGCCCTTCATTTTTTTTAAATCAGTCTTGTTAATGATTTGTTTGACATTATCCATTTTTAATGCCTTTGCACAAAAATTTTCTCCATGTATTATGCCTTGATAATTCATTAAATGTGAGCTTTGAGTAGTAATTTCACCCTTTTATTAATTTTATGTCTCTGTTTTTTTATATACCTTCACCAGGATAACATCTGTAACTAGACCATACGGGTTGACAATGGACAGAGAAAAATCATATTGTTTTATTTATTTGAAAGCAAAAAGAGAGCGGGAGAGAGAGGAGAGAGACAGAGAAAGATAGAATGGATGTGCCAGAGCCTTCAGCCACTGCCAATGAGCTGCAGATGCATGTGCTGCCCTGTGCATCTGGCTTTACATGGATATTAGGGAATTGAACCTGGGATGTTAGGTTTTGCAGGTAATCAGCTTAGCCACTGAGCCATCTCTACTGTCCAGTTTTCTCTTTTTATTAAAAGAAATTACGTATTTGAGAGAGCTAGAGACAATAGTGAGAAGCAGACAAGGAGGGAGTGAGTGTGGGCGCGCCAGGACCTGCTGCCGCAGCAAACGTACTCCCGATGTGTGCACCACTGGACATCTGGCTTTACGTGGATGCTGGGGAATCAAACCTGTGCCACTGGGCTTTGCAAGAAAGCACCTTTAACTGACTAGCCATTTGTCCAGCCTCTAGATTTGTCTTCTAATGACACCAAAGAATCCATTTGTTCGGTGACATTATATTCATCCTTAGTACTTTTAATGAAAATGTTAAGTTAAGCTATATTTGTAGCATCAATGCTGTTATCCACTACCAAGACAAAATTTAAAATTAGTGGCTCCACACTTCTTTCTATAGGTTTTTCCAAATTCTTTATTTTTTCCAGCTATATTCTACTGAGGCACATAATTTTAGAAATATCTCTTATTCACATATATCTACTATAATCCCCATATATTGGTTAATAAACTTACCATAAGTAACTTGTAATTATTATTATTTTATTGTTGTTAAATATGCTACCATTTAACTAGCCTCTACAATAGAATCTGAGTTGTGACTTCTAAAAATATCTTGTTTAAGTCTGACTTTTTTTCAGCTGTGCTGTTTTGTTCATCTGATACAGCCTTTATTACACACTGAATTTTACAGCATACATTTGAATATGATGCTTTTTCAAATTGTAGTCTTTGGGAGTATAGCTCAGTAATAGAGCATTTGACTGCAAATTGTAGTCTTTGAAAAGTTGCCAAACTCCCTGTAAATTAAGCAGAGTGCCTTACTGTTTCCCTCAACAAAAATGCAGCCCCCCCTTTGTTATTGAGCAATCTTCCTTTATATATAATTTTTCCTTTTGGGGACTTACTTCCTTTTGAGACATTGTGGGAGAGATGCTGGGATTAAAAAAATAACCTATACAGGACTTTTATTGGGGCAATTAATTGCCTGGAAAATACAAAGCCATGGTTGAGCTCTTATGTATCTTAGCTGCTGCTGCAGAACAAAGAGAAAGGCCCATTGTAATGGGTGGAGGGCAGTGTGTGTGAGGAATTGCCCTTAGTAACCCAGTGAAATACTAACCTGTCTTCTAAATAGATGACCACCCAGCATTTGGAATGGTAAGGTTACAGCATTACTGATAATCACGTCATTTCACTTGCCAAGTGACCACCAGCACATGTAATGTCTGATGCTGTCAATTTGATTGTCTGGTTGGAAGATAACATGGTAGAAGCCTCATGACACTGTAAAACTGAAGCCATACAAGTACAAACAATGATGAGAGCATGCGTAACTTTATTTTGAGTGACAGCATGACACACTTTTGTCATCTGCTTGATCATGCTTCAGAACCACATAATTGAGTTAAGAAAACACACGTGCATACACAAGACCCTTCAGTGTTTTCAGCAGGTTAATGATTTTGTGTTGAGCTGTATTTGGCTGTGGGTTGAACATCTCTGTTAAGTGACTTTTCCATGGCCCTGAATCAGTTTAAATTTGGCCAGATTCCATTTCCCTGCCCTTTACATACTACTTTAGACCAAGGTTCCAGTCAGAACCAGGGAGAGCACAGAGACTCTGAATACATCCATACCACAGTTTAAAGTTAACTATTGAGTCAAATTCAGCCATTTCCTATAACCAGAGAGATTTCTTTACAATTTGAAGCTGTGACCTTAATACACATTTTTCATATGAGTGAACTTCAGTTTTATTGAAAAGATTTATTTTATGTAAATATATATAATAAATTTATTTGCAAATAGAAAAAGAAGGAGGGTGGGAGGGAGAGAGAGAGACAGAGACAGAGAGAGAAGGAATATGAATGAATAGAGAGAGAGGGAATATGAATGAATATGGGCATTCCAGGGCCTCTAGCTGCTACAAACAAATTCCAGGTGTGGGTGCTACTTTATGCACCTAGAGTGAGTATGGAGGAATCGAATCCTGGTAGTTAAGCTTTGCAGGCAAGTGCATTACCACTGAGCCCTCTTTTGGTTTTTGTGAGAAAAGGTCTCATGTAGCCCGAGCTGACCTCACTGTGTAACAAAGGATGGCCTTGACCTTCTGACCTTCCTACCTCTGTCTCCTGAGTGCTGAGGTGCCAGGCGTGCCTCCCTGCCTGCTTAGGATCTGTTCTCTGTAAGGTTCCAGCCTCTTTGATTCTTTCCTTCCCAACTACTATACTTAACAAGGCGTATAGATTTGGCCAAGGCTGTATGGGATAGAAACGCAGCTTTGGGGAATTTGTGTCATTGGCCCAGGTTAATGTTGTTTTTTTTTTTAATGATCAAAAGTTCATTTATAATTCCTTTCTCATTTTCATGTCCTGACTCAATTTCTATACTGTTTAGAAATCATGTCTTCATGGGAACTTTGGGCTGTGATTGAATGCCCTGGTATGCCCATATTCATTGTTATTCTCTCTCTCTCTATTTGAAAATAAATTTATTATATATATACAGCTACCCTTGAATTTTACACCAGCATCTTCCCACTGTCCAGGAGATACTCCTGCCCCCTTGGGTTGGTTGGGTGTCCTCTTCCTCATCACGTGCTGCTTTCTCAGAGGCCAGAACCACCACGGAGGTCTAGGGTTCAGCTGGGATGGAGTTCAGAGGGGCTCAACTGGGCCTTCCTGCAACCATCCTTCTGTATACATCAAAATGTGAGACTTTAGGTTTGTTTTCAAAGTTTTTATTTATTTATTTGAGAGAGAGAGAGAATGAGGCAGATAGAGAGAGGCAATGGGCACACCAGGGTCTCTAGCCGCTGCAAACGAACTCTAGAAGCATGCACCACCTTGTGCATCTGGCTTATGTGGGTGCTGGGGAATTGAACCTGGGTACTTTGGCTTAACAGGACAAGTGCCTTAATGGCTAAGAAATCTTTCCAGCCCCATTTTTGAGGTTTAATGCTGTTGAAACATTTACTCACAGCCTAAAGTTCCAATGGAGAGATGATTTCTAAATGGCATAGAAATTGAGTCAGGACATGAGAGTGAGAAAGGAATTTATAAATGAACTTTTGATCAGAAAAAAACATTAACCTGGACCATTGATTTTTATATATAATTTTTAATAAGACCTAGATATTTTAAATGGTACCAACTGGATTACATCCTGACAATGGTCATTCTTTTGGGGCAGAGCTTGGAGTGATCTGCAAATCAGTCTTTTAGTGTGTTTTCCCAGAGTAAGAAAGTATCACTGTCAGAATGGAATACGAATGCTGCGGTAGTCTAAGAAATTCAGTAGCATAGAGCCCAGTCTCACAGGACAGGAAATGCAGGCCTAGTGAGCATGTTTGACTGAGCTGAGTGAGTTGAGTATCAGTTGAAAGTAGATGCTCTCCTGTGTAGGGTGGGTTTCCATTTTCATTCTACAGTCCACATGTTAAAGCTAAGAGAATGTGGTACTTTTGGACTTTGTTCATTTGTTATTCCAAAGTGAACTTGGGCATATTTGCAGATGTAACTTTGTAACTAACAAATTGGGGACAAAATGAAAAGCCTAAAATGTTAAAAGGATAAGATAAAGTAAACCAAGTCATATGTAGCTAGCTCTGGAAGTTCCCATTCCACATTGAGTCTTTCACTAAGCAAATGAGAACTATGCATCTGCTCCTAAAGTGGACCTACTTAGTGCTGTTATCTTTGTGAACAGTCATCTACTTAAGACATGTTTCAAATTAAGTGTACAAATAATCTATAGGCATCCTTTATTGTCCACTTCTCAAAGTAAGCCAAATACAGTCCTGTTTTATAACCAGAGAGCTATTTGAGCTTTTCCTCTTTCCCACACTGGGATATAGATTGATACAGAATGACTTAAAATGCTGCATATAAATTAAACATTAGGCAGGGGATATGTAGAGGCTAAGCGCCCCATTAGAATCTTTAGTTCTGCAGTCACTGCCTGAAGGACACTCCAGTTCATATCACATGTCCTTCTTTTGAAAAGTGATCTCCAAGGTTCAGGTGACAATTAAGCACAGCAGGCAGCTGCATAATTTATAGACCTTTTGTTTTGTGTTCTTATTTTAATGAAAAACTGGAAAATACTGCTTTGAGACATTGACTGTTTTCCCTCTCACCTTGTCTTTGCAGATTGGTGCTCTGAAGGACTACTATCACTTCTACCATAGCAGGACCATTAAAAGGTCAGTTCTTTCCAGTAGAGGAACCCACAGTTTCATCTCAATGGAACCAAAGGTAAGATGACCCAGTTGGTTGGGGACCCAAAAGCAGAGCTTCTGCATTTTTCATTGGTGATAGCGCTAAGAGCCAGTGGCCAGCATGGAGCTCCTGTTTCTTGACCTGTCATACTATCCTTGGGTTCAGTATCTGTTCCTCATCTTCAGACAACATGACTGATTTTTACTGATGTGCCAGGGCTAGTTGTAGACAAGAGGTTTTCTCAGAAGTGCAAGGGGTCTGTAGCTTGAAGACAGGTCTGTTGAACATGCCTGAAGGAGGATCAAGCTGTCCAGCTTGCATGCAGTTCTGAAGTACTGTGAGCGCCACAAGAAGAATTTTTTTTTCTGAAACCCTTAAGTCAGGCCTCAGGTTACATTAATACTTGCTCTTTCCCTGGCTGTGATAGTTGAGGACTAGACCATGTCTAGATGGAAGGGATGCCTAAACCCAGAGGGGCAAAAGTCAGCTTTGCTTTTAAGGTCTCATCCATATATTTCTTACACCAAAGCCTTTTGGGTTGTGTAGAAGGTATACTTATGGGAACCCCTCAGTGGAAGAGTGACAAGTATAGATCACCCATTGTAGTAAGGGTGGGCAGCTTTGACAGGGTATTACGGACAAACTAATAGAAGACAGAGAAGCATCTGATGTCAATTCAAGTATATGTCCTTATTAAGTTTGAGGAAGGAGCTAACTTCTACTAAGAGCTAGTTGGTTCCCAGGTATGCCAAGTAAGAGGGGTCAGAGGCAGCCATGCCAGCCTGCCTCAGGTCTTCTATTAGCTCACGGTGTATTCTTTACTGATTTGGGTATTTTTGCCTTTTATCTCTATTATAATTTTGGTTTTCCATAGAAACTCCTTTCCAGGGCTGGAGAGAGGCCTTAGTGGTTAAGTCACTTGCTTGTGAAGCCTAAGGATTCATGTTTGACTCTCCAGGTCCCATACAAGCCAGATGCGCAGTGACCTAAGCATACAAGGTCACACATGCCCATAAGGGGGCACATGTATCTGAAGTTCGATTACAGTGGCTGGAGGCCCTGACATGCCCATTCTCCCTTTCTCTCTCTCTTGCAGTTTCACATCAACAAAAAACAAAAAAGGGCTTTGGGGCTTGCCTAAAAAAAAAAAAAAAAAAAAAAAAAAAAAAAAAAGTAAAAGAGAAACTCCTTTCCACATAAATTGGTCAACAAGTCCCTAACAGCAAATCTGCAAATAGAGCAGCCTGAGCTAGAGATGTTGAAAAATGGTATCTTTGTTAAAGAGAAAAATTCCTATTTGGTTTCCTATGCAAGTCAGTATGTAGCTTAGATTCCTGCCTCAGTTATGTGCCATGGTTTACTTTGTTTAATTTTCTCTGGAATATCATGTCCGAGTTCACAATTGGAAAAGTGTATCTTAGTAATTAAAAATAGAACCTTTTTTAGGCTCCAATTTTCTGGGTGATATAGAGATATCCCCTAATATTTATACCTCAGTGGCCTGTAGATTTTATATATATATATATACTTACATCTCTATTGAGACTAAGTTTTCTGGGAAAGTAATGGGTTGGAACAGTTTAGAATTAGCTACAGTTTCAAAGCAAAACCACATTTCCTCATCTTTTAAGCCTTTGGCAATTAAAATGATTTCACTTTCAGACCTCATGTGCAAAGTCCAAGTGAATTTGAAAAGTCAGTTTAGGAATTAAGAACAGAATGTAACTAGACTTTGTGTTCCTGAAGGATTTCCCAAATATGGAGCTACTTCAGTCCTTACTGTTATCTTGAGCATCTTGGTTTTCATTTCTTCTTATCTCATGCGTGAGACTTTGGATCCTGGGACACCCCGTACCTGGAATGCCCAGCCTTCCCCTTCAGTGCAGGAGTGCAAGACCAGTCAAGTCAGCCCTTTCTTCCTGCTGCTCATGGAAGCAAATACCCGAGAGCAGGGCTGTCTCTCCTCTCCACTGCTTGCTTCCTGCCGCACCCAGCCGCTTACAGTTTGCTTTGTAGTTAGAGAACCACACAGGAACTTCGCCATGCCTTCCTTCACATATTTCTCATAGTCCATCGAATCACTGGCCATTTCTTGAGCCCCTGATGTCTAGTTGGCTCTGTGCGTCTGTGCTAGGCTCTGGAGATTTGGCAACATAGTGCCCTCTGAGGGAGCTCCCTGTTAAGGAGTCTCCCAGAGCCTCTCTCAAGGTCATGCAGGTCAGCGTGATGGTTCACGGTGCTAGAGATCAGAGGAGAAGAGGATCTGGGCTGTACTGCCTTCCTCTTCTGGTTCCCTCCTCAATAAGCTTAGACCTAATTACCTTAATTTTTTTTTCAAAGTAAAAAAATCTCATTTGGAAAGCAGTTGTAAAAATGATATGAAGAATTTTTATATACCTTAGTCAATTTCCCCACAGTTACTTGATCATTTTAATCTATATAGACATACATGTATTGAAATGTTTTCTGAACATCTGGAAGTGAACTACCAGTATCCTTTAATTCTAAATACTATAGGAGCTGGGCATATAGTTTAGGGATTAAATTCTTGCATATCAAACATAAAGGCATGGTCCTGAGCTCCAGCACCACTGCAAAAATATTAATAATAAATCAGTACATCACCACATATTTATTTAAAACAGCCATTCTGTTCCGTAACCATATGCACAATAATAAAAGTCTGAACACCAACATTGATTCAGTATTATTATTTTATATCAAAGCTTCATTCCCCTTTTTCAGTGACTCTTCTCTGGGCCAGAATCACATTTTGTCATCATGCTTCCCTAGCCTTTTTTACTTTGCTATGTTGTTCAGCTTTCTTTTCTTTGTTTCACTAGAAACTTACAGTCATTTGGAAGAGTATATTTCAAGTTGGTCTAGCTGTTCTTGTGGCTGCATTGAAGTTTCATGGGAACTTTTTTGGTCAGGAGCACCACAGAAGTGACACATCTCACTCAGTGTGTCAGACTGGACAGCACAGGAGGCCACTTTTCCACATTTGCATTATCTGTAATTACATGGCTTGAGCAGTGTCTGCCGCTCTGTCTGCCTTAAAACTGCTATTCCATGGGGTGTGATGGTGCCTGCCGCGTACTCTCAGCACGCAGGAAGCCGAGGCAGGAGGTTTGAGTTTGAGCCCAGCCAGGATTACATGGTATGTCTGTAACTAATAAACAAATATGTAGTTTTTTTCCCTTTCTTAATAAATAAGTGCTTAATGACATATGTAAAGACTTTATGTTAATCTGTTTTCTGTTGGATAGCAAAACACTTGATGCTGGGAAATAAAAAAATAAGTTTATTTAGCTCATGGTTTCAAACAGCATGGTACCAGTTCTGGTTAGGTCCTCCTGAATGTGTTACCTCATGGAGACTCATGGTGAGAGTGTATGCGAGGAAGACTGGGACAGGCGTGCTCTTTTTTTTTTTATTATTATTATCATTATTTAGTTTTGTACTCAGTGAGTACAGTCAAGTTGGTACCATTGTTAGGCTCATCCATGACCTACCCCTTCCCCCGGCCCCTCCTTGTTGAGGTATATGGGTCATGCATTGTGGAGTTAGCCCACAGTTACGGGTAGGAGAAATGTCTCTATGTATCATGACCCAACGTGTGGCTCTGACATTCTTTCCGCCCCCTCTTCCACAAAATTTCCCTGAGCCATGTTGGGTTCATTTTTGGTCTGCTTCAGTGATGAGGTGTTGGGGGCCTCTGAGGCTCTGGCTCTCTGATTTGGTAGTAGGTGATTTTTCTCTGTGTTGATCTCCTTCACCCTTGTGTTGTTCTTTTAAAACAACCCTCTCATGGGAACTGACCACGGTCCCATGATAACTAGCTTAATCCCTAGTGAGGGTAGCACCCCTGATGACCTAGTGATTTCCTTCCTACAAGCCCCCCTCAATGTTACATGTCTCATTATGACGTGATACTGCCACATTAATGACCTCTGGGGCAAACTACATCTGGCCCATTGCAGTATACATGTCGCTTTTTTTTCTCCACTCTGAGCTAACCTCACCAAGGGCACACAGCCAGTGCTGGCGAGGCTGTTTCCTTGAGCAGGTCTCCGTTCCCTTCACCCTGGCTATGTGCATGGTGAGAGGTAGGTGGGCGAGGCCCATGGGAAATGACTGAGGAGGACACTGGCAGCATGAACGTAATGTTCTTTTTAGCCACGATCTTCTCAAAAAGGAGAAAATACAATGTTGAGTTGCAGGGCATGCACACACTCACTAGACTTGGCTTTTATTTTTTTCTAGAAAATTACATGGCTAGCTGTGTCTTGACTTAGAGCATTCCAGAGAAGGAAATGCAAAGTAGCAATATTGTCATAACAAGCCTGTAGATGCTAAGAAAGTGCTGTGGTCACTTAGAGCTCCTGAGTCCTGTGAACAAAAATAGCCTTGATTCCCATGTGTTAATGTTATGTTATGATTCTCATTTTAAATGATAGGGATTCACAGAGCTCTAAGACAGCAACACCAGCACAGGGATAGCAGTTTGGCACAAAGTGTTGTACATTTTACAGCAACGGGCCACCATGTTTTCCTTTTTCATTTTTGAATATCCACCCTTTCTCCAAGAAAGCAATTTCAGAATCAGTAGTCTTCAGTCACATCTCAGAGCCCTTGAATACTCTGTTTTTCTGTCCTTGCTACCCACAAACATTTGGTCATCAAGGGGATTGTGATCTGAAGATAGAAGCCCTTTGCATACTCTTCACCTGCCCTGGCAGACATGGGGTAGGAAGGTAGCTAGGAAAGAGAATTTTCTTTCATTTTTCTTTTTACCAAGAAAAACTCAAATCATAAACTTTCTATTAGAGGAGGTCATATTTGAGTTAATCAGAAAAATCAAATAGGAAAAAATCTTCCAACCAACCCAGGAGAACTTTGGAGATGAGAAAATCTTCTGTGGGTAGAAGTGAGTATGCGCAGGTGCCTG
Source organism: Jaculus jaculus (assembly GCF_020740685.1). Lineage (NCBI taxonomy): Eukaryota > Metazoa > Chordata > Mammalia > Rodentia > Dipodidae > Jaculus > Jaculus jaculus. The sequence continues at coordinate 65,722,147 of NC_059102.1, forward strand.
AAGTCAGCCTTTGTAAGTTGCAACTGAGACATTAATCTCACCCCACGTCCAAGTGCTTCCTGAACAGACCGCTGCCCCTTCCCAGCTGGTGCTCCAGTGTGTTTCCTCTGTCAAGCTGCTATTCTTCTCCTCATTTTTAAATGTGACAGTGATTTGATGGTTTGACTTTTTTGTGCAGACTCCTTTGTGAACTTCTGTCGAATATTCTGGGGTTTGTGCTCCTCCCCCGAGTGGCGTGGTGCAGGATGAGTTGAGGTCTGCAGCTGCTGTCTTGCCTTTCCACACAGGAGTGTAGCTGTGCTCTCTGGGACAGGTTCTCCAGGCTGCGTGCTGCTTACGGTGTCATGTGTATGTCAGTTCACATTGGCCTCTCATCACATTTGTGTGGAGTACTTACTAAATATCTTAAGAAGGCTTCTGGAAGCTTAGATTTGGTGCTGAGTAGAGAGGATTATGTATATGATCAGGAAGGATTTGAGGGACCCACAGTTTTTTCACTTCATTTCTTCCTGTGTGTATGTGTGTGGGCGTGCATGCCATGGCATGTGTTTGGAGGTTAGAGGGCAACTTCAAGGTGTCTGTGCTCCATTTTCTTTGAGGCAGGGTCTCTTGCCACTGCAAATCAAGTGTCAGGCTGGACACTAATGTCAGTCTAGCTGATCTTTGAACTTCATATTCACCCATTGTTGTAGGTGCATTGGGATCACAGATACACACTCCACATTGCAACAGGGGCATAGAACCTGGTAAACTTTGCAAGGAAGTGCCTTTACCCACTGAGAAATCCCCTCAGCTCTCTTGCCACTGCCACCATTTTATCAGCTAGGAAATGTGAGCACGCTAGCCAATCCCTGCCTTTGACTTCTGTGAGCATCTCTGAGGCCACATGTTCTCCTGTGAAAAGCACTTCAGCTTTGGATTTGAAATCTGGGATGCATTTATGGCAAGATGGCTAGAGTGTGGGAGAGCCGTGTGGAGCTGTGTGGGCGCAGAGTTCACTGTGTCCTCCACCTCCCTCCATTCTGTCTTGCTTTCAGGTTTCCCGGATGTCAGTGAGCAGAAGGTCAGATGGTGCATTGCTGGGATTGCTGATGGGAAAGTTTAGCTCACAGCTCAAGTGCATCAGAGATAGGAATGATTTTTTTTAAAGCTGGCTGAGTGTTTATTAGAGAGTTCTTGGTGATATTTCATTTGAAATGTCATAAACTCACATACCTGCCATGGGAGTGCAGGTAACAAGAAGGAGTGAGAAGAGCAGTCAGGGAATCTCTGTGCACACAGCAGTGTGCCTTACCCTTGCAATGGGGAAGGTGCAGCTGTGTCCTGGCATCCTCAGGTTGGTGAAGGGCCTCGTGCTGCCAGTTCAAAGGAATCTTTAAGTGTCCATTTTAAAAAGATTTCCCAGTGTTCCAAGTTAGCAAACCATTTATAAGTTTTAAAAAGTTTCTGTGGGCCCCAACCAGAAACATTGGAGAGGTATCGCAGCTTGTGACTTCTTGGGCTGGCTGTGGTGGGAGAACTGGAGGAAGGCATAAAGGGTGGTCCCAGTGTTTTCGTAGTTTTACTTGTGTTCCGACTCTATATAGGGGCTTGAGCATGATCAGTCTCTGGGGCTTGGTCTCTAAATTACAGCTTAAGAATTTATTTCCTTGTGGTGCTAGAAATAGAACCCAGGTCCTTGCTCAGGGGAGGCAAGTGCTCCACCACTGACTTTATGTCCTTAGTGCAGTAAGCCTGAGTGTCTGTTAAGGGAATGCATGATAGGCTCAGGGCTGCCAGGGCTACCAGAAGTGACAGCCATGGAGGGCTCATTTGTACTTCTGAACTCCATCTAGTTTTCCATTCAGATCTCTTACTCCTCTGGAGGAGAGAGTCAACAGACTTGGAGGAAACAGGACAAGCCAAAGAAAAACCAAATATAGGAAATGAAGTGACAGTCATAAAATATAGAGCGAGGACTGTTTCCCTCCCTTCTTCCACCCAAGCCTCGCTTTCTCCCTTCTTCCTTCTTCAGGTTTAAGGTAGCTCAGGTTAGCCTCACAATTCCCTATGCAGCCCAGGATGACTCAAACTTCTGATCCGCCTGTCTTCCAGGTGTTGGAATGCCAGGCACGTGCCACTGTGCTTGGTTTATGCAATGCCAGGGAGCACCCTACCAACTGAGCTACAAGGGGCATCATGGAGGGGGTTGACTACAGATTGTACATAGCCTCTTTAGCTGCTTAAAGGAAGGGTGCTAGTTGCAAAGTGTGTCAGTTTCTTAGTAGATACAGTATTTCTAAAGTAATAGATTCTAAAGTCATAGGTGATGTATCTGGAAACAGAAGAATAATAAAATATTCTGAATTGTTAGATTGGGCTTAAGAAGAGAATTTTGATTTTACCTGTTATATTGAATAAACTCTGATAAATTAGAATAAAATAGGTACAAAAACTTAAAGAATAAATTGTGCAACATACAAATACTCCACAATAAAAAACTCTGAATTTTAATTGTGTGGCTCTAAAGAGAGACTATTTTAGTTCATGTATTTATATTAATGCAAAATAAATGAAAACTCTAATTAAAATATTACCATGGAAAAGACCTGATTCATTAATAAATGCTTGTGAATTTTGTTTCTATGCACAGTTTTCCTGAATGTCAGCCAGTTCTTAAAATTACAAAAAGGGACACTATAATGTGGGAAAAGGAACCTTTGAGTTTTTGATTTGTAGTGTAAGTGCTTAGCTTCTATCAACAACATTTTTCTGTTTGAGGACTCAACATTGTTCAGGCCTATACTTAAGAGGAGTATATGGCATAATATAATATAATGAGTTGGGCATATAGGAAAAGATAAAAAATTTCAGGTTAAATTCTTATAACAAAAGCAAGTTAATGTTAAAATAATTATATAAATCTATACATGGGGATTATGAAAGATATCCAAAATAATATGTAAGGCTTAACAAGCAATATACTATAAGCATGTGCAGTGTGTTCCCAAATGACTGTGATAACTGTGCAGGATAGGGCTGGAAGGATGTACAAACAAGTAAAAATAACTTTTTCACCCTGTCTGAATTTTTTTTTTCCTTACAGAACTGCTTATGGTGAAGTTTTTCTTACTGACCCCAATAATGCTTGAATATTTCACAGGTAGTGGATCCATTCTGCCCTCTGCTTTTTACTTGACATCATGGGACACCTTGAAATATTTGACTCAGATTCTTGTGAACACATTCCACAGCATTCTTTCTCCTTTGCATTCTGTACCAACATGAACTTTCTGGGAGATTCCATGAAGGGAAAAAAATGGAGACAATCAAGAATGTCCACTCTGGGATGGAGAGATGACTTAGTGGTTAAGGCATTTGCCTACAAAGCCTAAGGACCCAGGTTCAATTCCCCAGTACCAACGTAAGCCAGGTGCACAAGGTAGCACATTTATCTGGAGTTCATTTGAAGTCTCTTTCTATATGCTACTTTTTATCTCTCAAAGTAAATAAAAATAAAACAAAATAAATTTTAGAAAGAATGTCCACTCAGTTTCTGGCTTGGCCAAGTAGATTAGCCAAGGAAGGCAAAGGTCTGGGGCCATGGTGATGGGCACATTGTTTGTGTTGATGGCACCTCCTCTCCCTCATGTACATCTAGAGAGGACAGGGATCAGTTAGCTCTCCAGAGTATGGAATTTACTTTTATTGTTTAAAATAACCATCTTCATGCTGATGTTTTTACTTCAAATTTATAGTTCTTACCTATCAAACCCAAGATGATATATACAAAAGTTAACACTACTATCCACCAAATGGCCCCCAAGCCTCTTCCTCTTTGGCAGTTGGTAACCATCATTAATCTAGTTGCTCAAGAACAGAGTCATCATTCTTGATTTTCCCCTCCTCCTCCCTCTCTGAATCATGCCGTGATACTGTTTTATAGACCACTATAATTTATCTTGATGATGTGATTGTGTATTTTTCTCTTCTCCACTGCAAATAGCCAGGTTAATTCCACCATCACCCCTGACCTAGTCCATAGCGACTGTCTTCACTTCTATTCTTTCCTGATCTTTCTCCACAGAAGACCGGCTTCCAAAGATGGGAAAGATCAAGCTTTTCAGTGGCCTTCCACTGACCTTCAAATGACATTCCAAGTTTTTCTTCGTGATCACAGGCTCTTGTGATCTGACTTCTAACTATCTTCATGAAATTGTTTGGCACATCATACCCATGTTTTCCTATGTTACTTTATGTCTCACAAATACACAAACCTCTTTCCTTTTGTCTCTTTGCTTGGAATATGTCTCATTTGGTCTTTGCATGAGGGTCTCTTCCTCTATCCCTGCTTCCCTTCCTCCTTCCCTCTTCCCTTTCTCTGTGTTGTTGTTTTGAGGCAAGGCCTCATATAGTGTAGGGATGACCTTGAACTCCTCATTCTGCTGACCACAACTCCAGAGTGCTGGGCTTACTGGAAAATAACCACACTTTATATGTATAAAAGCGTATGTTATTTCCTTCAGAAGACTTTCCACATAACCATTGCTAAGTAGATCCTTAATCTCTCCTTCCCACCAGCTATCTGGCTTCCACATGTTCATGTCTTTTGGTTGTCAGTTTTCTCTTTCTGGAATATGAACTCATGGTGAGTAAGGATCCAGTGGATCTTGTTAACTGTGATATTCCCCTGACCCAAAACTCTGCATAGCACATGGGAAGACATATAGGAGAACAAGCCAATGCTTGAATACATAAGTGATATTTTAATTAGTTTTTAAAGGAAGATCAGTGATGAAGGCAATAAACAAACTTAGAGCAGTAATGTTCACTTAATTCCCCCAGAACCTAGATTATGTTTTAATAGCACACACAGTGCTTGCTCATTTCAAGTATGCATGTAAGATCAGTCAGTGGAAAGACATTGCAATGTAAAGTGAAGATAATGTGGCCTAAGTTAGGGTATTTGGATTCTGTGTGCACTTTACCACCAGCCCAGAGTTGCCATTAGCACATCATTCCTCACTGGGCTCATTTCACTTGTCTAATCACAGAGCAAGTGAGCATTTCCTAATGTCCATTCTGAACCATTAATTACCAGCTTGAGTCAATGTCACTTTTGATTTTACTTGCAGTCCGCAATCCTGTCAGATATAATGTTTCAAAAAATTATTTATTTATTTTCAAACAGAGAGAAAGAGAGAGAATGAGCACACTAGGTACTCTAGCCGCTGCAAAAGAGTGGCATGCACTGCTTTGAACATCTGACTTTACATGGGTACTGGGGAATTGAACCTGGGTTGTTTTGCTTTGCAGGCACACATACCTTAACGACTCCAGCCCAGATGCCATTTTTTTTTTCTGATTCCCACTTCTACTTCATTTATGAACATCCTCCACTTTTCTCCTCAATATTTAGAATATTTGTTATTACATTTACTTCTGTTTACAGACATGTTTGCCTAAAAGAGCTGATTTTGCAATGAGACCTGAGATTAGCCCACTTAGTGTGGAGCTGGATGCAGACTTGAGATGTGGGCTTCACTCAGCTACGCGCTTACGAAGTGAGGAACAAGTCCTGTTGCTTGCTGTCACAAGCACAATATCCACTGATTCAAGACTATGCTAATGAGAATAATAAAAAATGCCACCAGGACGGATGGTTCTGAAGTTCTAGAGGATGTAACAATGAATAGGGATTCTTCTAAGTAAATATTTAGTGTGGTATTTGGAAAAATAGAATGCTTTCTAAAAGGCATAGACAATGGAACACATTTTAAGAACTCATTTCCATTTAGCCACAAAAATTAGAAGTTAGAAATCTATTAGGACCAGTAGAATGATCTTTAGTATATCTTTGCACACCCTGAGAAAAAAAAAGGAAGATGGAGACTTCTTGGAGGATTGGAGAAAATGGGGTCATTTCTTAACATAGGCCTAGCCAAAGTTTCCCAAAACTGAGAGGATGGGAAAGAGATCTAAGTCAACCAACTCGTCAACCCTTTGCTTCTTCTTTGGTCAATTACAAAATTTGTTACATACAAGGCACAAGCTAGATGTCTGTCTGCACAGGGCTTTTCATCTTGGTCATCTGGACTCCACTGTAAACCACAGCCAGTCTGCAGCATCAGTTTATATACTGGTGTGCAATATCGGCAACTCTATGAAGGTAACAGTTAATATATTTTAAAAAGCTTTCACTAACACACTTCCCAAGCTTGTATTTACCAAAGAAGGTAATGCTTTTTAACTGAATCTATTACTTACACTAAAATATTTGTCCCTTATCTTTAACTCAGCATCCTATATCATTATTTGGTAAATCTGGCAACTTCAATTTATCCCTAAATTATTAGGTATTGGAGTTTGAAAAAAAAAATACCCAAACTGAGACCATGATAAAGTAGTTAGGCACAGCTAAAAATTAGGACCTCATCAAATCTCAGTATCCATGACAACAGTAAGTCAGTACATTCTCTCATTCTGCATGTCTTGGTAGTTTCCTTGCTGTAAAGGTACATGTGTGGAGCAAGCATAATTTTGTGGTGGGCCTTTAGATTGATTTCTCAGTTTATAATAGTATCCATAGTAAAGCAATTAAGTCCCCTTTGCATGGTGACTATCTCTATTTTATTTAATATAAAGACAAACTCTTTCAGCACCTTAGGAGACCCTATTTCACAAAGTGGGCTTCTGTAAACTTGACCCCTCTGCCCCTGTAGTAAAGTCTCTCTAGCTTTCTCTCTCTCTCTCTCTCTCTCTCTCTCTCTCTCTTTCTCCCTCTGTGTGTGTGTGTGTGTGTGTGTGTGTGTCTTTGGGTGAGGGATCACTACAGCTCACCTGGGAGTTGCCACACAAACACATTTTAAATGTGAGCCTTCTCATCAGCTGTATGACTATAGGTGAAGGAAGCAGTTGAAGATTTGTATATTTGGGAAATCATAAGAGCAGCACTGTTGTCAAACTGTTCCTTCAGAGGAGAAATTGCCAAGTACTAAGGCATGAGTACTAGTCAGTATTTAGTACTGACTGATAGGATCTGGGTCAGGAGTATGGCCTGACATCAAGTTTGAGATCGCTAAATTACCCTGAGAGGGCAAAGGCTTCTCAGTGGAGATAAGAAGATGAGTCACCAGCACATAAAGCTGGCCTTTTCCGGTTTCATGATTCTGCAGCTCAAACTTTGGACGACATTGGATGACATCATTGGAAATGAACTTAGCCCTGGCTTTTCCCCAGTGGACTAGCTTCAGCACTTGTATGGTGAGTGTGCAGATACAGGGGCAGAGACCCACGATATAGTCCTACAAGAGTCACTTGCTCTTTATTTTTTAATTGCATTTATTTATTTGTTTATTTGAGAGTGACAGACAGAGACAGAGGGAGAGAGAGAGAATGGGTGCACCAGGGCCTCAAGCCACTGAAAACAAACTCCAGATACCTGTGTCACCTTGTGCATCTGGCTTAGGTGGGTTACTGGTGAATCAATCCTGGAACTGTGGTCCTTAGGCTTCACAGGCAAGTGCCTAACTACTAAGCTATCTCTCCAGCTCCATTTCCTTTTATAATCAGTGGATAAGCCAAGCTAATGTGTGGCTTCTGAAGTCCAAATCTGGTCTGCTGTTAAACAAGCTGTGATGAGACAGGGACAAATCGGCATTTATGCCACAGTGTCCAAGCTTTGGATCTGAACAGTATGTCATGTGACTAAGTGAGGATAGTACTTAGAAAAATAGCTCATAGTCTTTTAAGGATCATTGGGATTTTTATTAAACCTATTGTGTTCTATGCATATCTTGATTTTTTAAAAAATTTTTTTTTGCTCCTTTTTTATTTATTTAGTTGAGAGAGAGCGAGAGAGAGAGAGAGAGCGAGCAAGCGAGCGAGCGAGAGAGAGACAGAGAGACAGAGAGAGACAGAGAGAGAATGGGCGCGCCAGGGCATCCAGCCACTGCAAATGAACTCCAGACGCATACGCCCCCTTGTGCATCTGGCTAACGTGGGTACTGGGGAATTGAGCCTTGAACCGGGGTCCTTAGGCTTCACAGGCAAGCGCTTAACCACTAAGCCATCTCTCCAGCCCCATATCTTGATTTTTTAGAAGTGATTTTCCAACAGTGTGATGGCTCATGTCTGTAATCCCAGCACTTAGGAGACTGGCACAGGAGGATTGCCGTGAGTTTGAGGTCAGTCTGAACTATGTAATGAGTTCCAAATCAGCATAGGCTATAGAATAAGATTCTAAAATAAAATATAAAGTTCTGATTTCCCTTCTAAAATTTTATTAAGATTTTGAATATTAGCAAAATTTTGAAATAATTTTAAAAAACTGCCCATGGCCACCTCGTGCTATAGTGAGCATGCATATTTCCTTTTCCTAGATGTGCACCTCTTCCTTTGAACTGTCCCTTAAGCTATCTGTTTTCTTGATGTGGTCAAAGTAAAGTGATGACATCAGTCCACTTTACTAGTGTGCATGATCATTAACTACATGAAACTCAACTCCTATTCATACCTTTTCTCCCTTGGATGTAAAATTTATATACTTAGAAATGTGCTATTGTGTTGAATCTCAGTGTTTTCAGAAGTCTATTTCCTATAAAAATGTTCACCCCTTCCTAATTAGTTGTTTCTATACAGAGATAGGCTCTGTTTGCAATTTTTGCCACTATGTGTTACTATGTTTGCGAATGACATTTTGTTTTTTACAAAATAACGTTTCATTTATGTACAATGACATCTAATCTGATGCAGTTCAGTTGAAATTTGACAACCTGTTCAGTGGTGTGACCACAGCCACAATGAAGATAGTGACCAGTTCTCTCATCCCTCATCTTCATTTTGGATAGCATTTCTCATCAGCTACCTTCTCTTCTCTGAGCCTTGGGTAACTTACTGGTCTGTTTTCTGAACCTGTAGTTTAACTTTCCTAAAATGGCATATGCATGGAGTCATATAGTGTGGAGTCTTTGGAGTCTGAATTCTCTCCTTCGGTTTTGGTGGAATCTATCTGAGATTACATCCTGGAGGTTGTGCCTGGCAGAGTTCCTACCTTTTCAGTGTTTTCTGTTGGTTTGTTTTTTTCTTAGTATTCTGTGATAGGTATTCTACAGTTTGTTTACCCATTCACTATTTGAAGGACACTTGGGGTTATTTTCTAGGTTTCATTAAGAATGTAGCTGCTGTAAGCTGAATGACATTTGTTTTTAAATTTGCTATTAAATGGATTTGCTATCCACCTTTTGCTGTTTATTTGTAAATTCTCAAATCTATTACCAGATACAAATGGTGGCTAGGGGAATGAATTATATGATTTAGAGAAAATTGTCAGCTCTCTCACTCCTGTGACATCTGTAGCATGTAGAACCAGATTGATAATATATATAACATTACATTTTGTATTTTGACTTGGGACCTGAAAAAATATCATTAACTTCAACAATCTCATTATCTGAAGTGTCTGTGTCATGAGTGACTTTTTTCTTAAGTGGACTTAGAGCCTACATTTTCCTTTTCTGGGGCAGAACAAATATTTTAAATTTTCAGTCTCATCTCAGGAGCAAGCATGAATGATCTATTTTTGTCCTATGAGTACCAAAGTTAAAAGATTTGATGATAAGGAGCCAAAAATAAAAGTGAGATTGGGTAACAGGAATGGATGAGGAGAGGCAAGGGCTCCCAGGAGCAGTAGCAACACTGATAAATATTTCATGTTGTTGCTATGTGGCGGTGGTTTTCCCTTTCTCCAGGTCAAGTTGCTTAACAATAAGTCAGGTTGATACAGGGATTAGTTATGAGAGAATGATGAGGAGTGAATTTCCCCATCAGATTGTGGTTTGGCTTTGGCCAGAGATCCAATACCAAATGGGACATGCAGCTGCCAGATACCTTCTGGCAGAGAATTGCTTATTTCTTGTTTCTTGAATTTTCTGTAAAAGCAGAGACAACTTGATGGTTTTCTTCATGACCATGCTGCCATGTATGCAAAGACCCGTTATGTGCATTACTGCTGAAGTTGTTTCCACTGAAGTTAGAGATTGTTTCTTTGTTTTTTTCTCCATTATCCCACAGAAAAGTGGTAAGCACTTATCAAGTCCCTACAATTTCACAAGTAAAATAATCAGACCTTGGTAAAAGAAAAGATAAGTGGGTTTTCTAAGGATCAAGAGTAGAGATGCAATTTTACAGTGTGATCTCATTGAGTCCCCACATCTTCCCTCCCCTTTTTATTCCTGAAAGTTGCAATTAGGGCTTTGAGCTGAGAAAGGACAGTGAGAAAGGTATTATAGAACTTGGTGTTTAACATTCACATGGGAAGATGTTGTACTAATAAACTTCACATAGGATTAAAAGGAAACTGCAGGCTACCTGAATACATGGCTGACTAGTATATGGAAACAAAAAATGTAATGATCTGTTATTATATCAGATATTTCCTTGGTAGAAAGAGGTCTGCTACTTTGCTCACACAGAGCTTATATGCCATTTCTGAGACTAGCATCAGGTTCATTATTCACTTTAATGCTCCAGTCCCATTAATAATTAATCCTTGTTTTGTAAAACTTCAAGCTGCTTATGAACTCATGAGCATCCTGGGAGGGAGCGAGAAGTACATCTTTGTATCTCCTCCTTCTTCCACTTCCCTCATCACGGAACTGAGAGGGCATACAGGAAGACACAGAGGAGCTTTCTTCTTGTTGCAGTGATAGCTTGTTACAACGTTAGCGAGTTACAGTGCCTTGGTTTCTTTCACGATCAAATTTACTCATAATTGTAGCTGTTACAATGACAATTTGTTCGATTCAAAATGCTTGGCTCTCCAGAACATCACTCTTAATAGATAAAAGTGGAAGTTTGGCTGCGTGGATCAAGTGGATTTAAACATCTGGAACACCAAAAAGAAAATGAGCCTATCCCATGGAAGCCTCTCTCAGACAACCTAGCTATTGTAGAGGTAGTGTGGCCTGAAGAGTTGGCCTAGGGACTTTGCCCAAGAGACAAGGTCTGTTTAGTCCTTGCAAAGAAGGAACAGAGACTGCGCATGAGAATTGTCTTTTGTAGGGTTGCCCATACATCTCTTTGAAATCCTCCATGTTCTAGCTCCAGCTATACCATGAGGCCTATTTATTTTCCTTTATTTTAAAATAAATAACTGCTTTTAAAAATGAGTTGGAAGTATTTCAGGTTTAAAGGAAAAATTGTATTTTATTCAAAGACAGTATGGTTCATAGAAGTTCAAATGACATAATTTGAAGGGAAAACTAGAAATTGTCAAGCAGCTCCTGCATGCTGGGCATGCACCTTTATTCATAGGTGTCTTGTGATTGGGTGCTGTTACATTTTCAAGGCAGTGCGCTTCTTGCCAGGAAATTAAGTCAGAGAAACTAGTAACTAGCAAAGCACTTGTGGCTTCCATTGCAGTGGGTGGTGTCTTCCATTTACTGTTCTTTCTGACAAAGATAAAAAGTAGAAAGTAGCCAGGCGTGGTGGTGCACGCCTTTAATCCCAGCACTCGGGAGGCAGAGGTAAGAGCATTGCCATGAGTTCGAGGCCACCCTGAGAATACATAGTGAATTCCAGGTCAGCCTGGGCTAGAGAGAAACCCTACTTCAACCCCCCCCCAAAAAAAGTAGAAGGTAAAAAGTAGCAGTTAAGAGAGGTGAGCATTATGTGAGCTGGAATTCTCAGACTTGGCTGAAAAAAAAATCTTTCTCCCACTCTTAAAAGTCCTCTTCTAGGACTGGGGAGATGGCTCAGCAGTTAAGGCATTTGTCTACGAAGCCTAAGGACCTAGGCTCAGTTCTCCAGGTCTCACGTAAGCCATGTATGCACAAGGTGGCACATGTGTCTGGAATTCGTTTGCAGTGGCTGGAGGCCCTGGTGCACCCATTCTCTTTCCATCTTTCTCTCCCTCTCTCTGTCTCTAATCAATAAAATTTAAAAAAATTTTTGAAAAGTCCTTTTCTACCAGCATTTTACATCAAAGTGATTTTTTACTGATTTATATAATTTTAAGTAGGTTAAAACACATAAACTCTAGATTTAAACTGCAGTTTAATTCAGTTATGAGATACATGACTGGAGCTATGAGATGACCCACCACTGAAGTAGAATGGAATGCCAGGTACTTCTAGGATGTTTAGTGGCTGTTAGACCTTTGCCCCCATCCCTCTTTATTGTCCACTAAGAAGAAAAATGTAATTTAAGTTAACTAAGGTAGTTGGAACACCTTAGTTGGAAGTCAATGTAATTTATCCACAAGGAGAGAAACTGAATGCCAAGGAATCCATTTGTATGAGGCTCAGTTAAGTTTTCCTGGATCACTTGCCGTTCTGTTGTGTAAGACTACCTCTGCCCCCAGTGCTTAGACCCCTGTTGAGATTGCAGGACTAACCCAAGTCAGTTAACAGCATAACAATCATTTAATTCTCTGGATCATCCTAAGAAGTCGGTTCTGTTACTAGTCTTCCCACCATGCAAAATAAAAAGGTCTTGGACTGGAGGGATGGCTTAGCAGTTAAGGTGCTAGCCTGCAAAGCCAAAGAACTCAGGTTCGATTGCTCAGGACCCATGTAAGCCATATGCATAAGGTGCATGCTTCTGGTGTTTGTTTCCAGAGGCTGAAGGCCCTGGCACGCCCGTTCTCTTTCTATATATCTACTTCTTTCATCCACTCTCTCTCTCTCAAATAAATAAAATAAAAGATAAAGGTCTTGAGTGGTGAGGAAACTGCTAAAGGGGTAGTTGACAAGTTGCTAAAGTTGCTAGGTTTTTCTTTTTGGCACACTCAAGTGCCTCTAATTTTTTAGCTGTTCCTATACCAGCACATTATGCACATTTTATATTCAAAACAGTCCCTTTTATAGTAGTATGATCGGTCTGAGTGAACCTGTATGTCACTTCGTGGTTAACAGGTATTTGGAGTTTGGCCCCACAGTGTCCTTTGTGGTTCTGGGTGTGAACACAGCCCTGCTTCACTCATGCTTCAGGATATTATTGCACTTAGTCCTCTGATAAGCTGTGGAGTGGGTGTTGTTGCCTTCATTTTTCAGATAACCCAGGTTAGTGATGAGATGTTGGGCAACCCACTCAAGGCCATGGGGCAGGTAACTTGGGGAACTAGGCAAGCACTCCTGATTGGTTATATTCTAAAACCCATGCATGCCCCTGGTCACCTTCCAGATAATGTCCCTTGGCAACCTCTGGGCAGATTCAAATGTCTCACAGCATATTTCAAGATATATTCACGTCATTCAAGTATTCCTTTTAAATATTTAAAGATTCAAGGAGCAAATAGAGTGACTAAAACTTAATGTTCTTGGAAACCTAAGAGATTTATGGAGAGAGTTATGTATTATTTAACATATGACTTTTTTAAAGATTAAAATACAGTCTAGGAAGACACTACTGGCTAAAGATTGATTTACAAGGAAGGTAAAACATGTCTGGTTACCAGATAAATTCAGGTTTTCTTGATAGTCAGTCTCTTGCTGAAGTCGTCACCTTCCTCTGTTTCTGCTTCTTGTTTTTTCTTCTATGTCATCCTCTTGCTCTCTTCTTCAGCTGCCAGGATGATGCTCAAAAGCTTAATTCATAATAAGTTATAAAAGACAGTAATAGCTTAAAATATTATTATATTTCCTCAGAGGATTTGCAACTTGGCAGATATCAAAACTTATGGGATAAAAACATAGGGATGACACTTGAGGCTAGAGGTGGAGAACTTCACAGGAAGACCTTTCCAAGTCTCTGGCTTCATCTATGGACCTGTCCTCAGGTTATAAGTCCAAGAAAGAAGTTGGTTTGTTGTATGCCCCATTCTTCCAGTGAAGCTCACCTTATTGTTACTGGACCTTGTTAAAAAGTTGAACATGGACTTGGTGCTGGCAGAAGGACCAGGTGCCAGTCAGTCAGTAAGATGCTCTTGGCTCCTTAGGGTGGGTGGTCTCATGTGCCTTAGTTTCTCTCCCTGTTTCATTGGAAAAGATTGTAACATTCTTGGACATCATAGAGTGGAATGTGCTGTATAAACACCAGCAGTGTTGTTACAATAAATAGCAAATTAGGGACTCTGGCTTCAATTTCCTGAACTTGATGACTTGTGTGCGGCTCTACCGAAGAATCACAAATTGTCTTTAGGGAAAGAAAACAAATCCCCTATCTTATTTTCGATCAGAAACAGGATTTTAGTAGTTTTGGTAGCATTTGCTGAGACTCTGTGGAAGGCTACTGTAAGAGAAGCTGACATGTTCCTAATTATGAAAGGCTCGGTGATACTGCCACAGGGCTTCTAACCTGTATTTCTGTTTTTGATCTTTAATTCTGATTGTTTTTGAATGTGCATGTGTGAAGTGTGGTGACGCGATGGTGGTGTTTGCATGTGTATGTGTGATTGTGTGTGTGCATGCGCACACAGATGTGTGCACCCCATGACCATGTGTGCAGAGGCTAGAGGAGAAAACCAGTATCTTTCATTTCTCACCTGTGTATTTCTTTCCTTGAAGCAGAGTCTCTTCCTCAACCTAGAGCTGCTGTTCTTCAGTGAGCCTCAGTTATTCTCAGATGTATACCTCTTTCCACCCACTGGGGTTATAGAAGGGTGTGGCCATGTCCAGCTCTTTTTCCTTAGGTTCTAGGGAGTCCACATGGCCTGGGAGGCCCTCATGTTTGAGCAGCAATCGCTCTTAATTGCTGAGTCATTGCTTCAGCACTAATTCAAATTTTTATAAAACCATTTTCAAAATACTCTGCTGGAATTCTTGCAATATTGCCTGCATTTCCCATTTAGCAGGAAGAGAAAATGAAAGTCCTGAGTTGAACAGTGTTCCTACTGGAAACAGTGAGACAGTTGTAGGGAGCAGTTGCTTCTCTAGTGATATGACATGAAGGCATGAAGTGTTTTTACTTCTAGGCAACACTGTTGTGAGAAGTTCCATTCCCATTTAGTGTTCCACCAAAGCATATAGGAGCCAATTCACAGATCCCTCTCATGCCAGAGTGCAGAACAATGAACAGTGACTTTGAGCCCTGCGTCTCCATCCCGGACCTGTGCTATTCTCTGTGCAGTCAGTCATTAGGACTGTACTATCCACACTATCCAGTGGTTTGTTGTCAAGCTGTCACGTGAGATTAAAGCTGCCTTATAATTGTGAAAAGGTGGTGTAAAAAGTAATGTGTATATTATTAATAATTCGGGTCTGAATTGGCATGAGTTTCAAAAATGATGCCTGGCTGGAGAACAAACCCTGAAACAGGCCTGGGATGAACTCAGCCTTCAGTCCAGCCCTGGCTTGGCAGTGTTCAGGACCTGACCTCTTGCAGCTTCTGTCCCAGTTGGAACAGACTTCAGGGTGGAGAATGGAGCACACTTACTGGGACATTTCACTCTGTATACTTAAGAGTGGTTGATCCAATGTAGCTAACCATAAGCAACAGTGAGAATTTTTTTTTTTTTTTTTGAGTACCTTGTTGAGCATATCCATTGACTGAAGCTTGGAGATAGCTTGGTTTGGGTGAAGAACATGAGCACTAGACGCCAAAATGTGCTCAGGACACAGGTATCTACTGACAGGTATCTACTGAGGGAAGATTTGTGACATTGCAACTCTGTTTCTTCTCTGCTGCAGCATTGTTCTATTTTGAAAATTAGGTACATGGAATTATTTTCTATAGACCTTTAATTTGGACTCAGAAGAACTAATTCATTCATTCATGTGGTATTTGTCTTTGTGTCTCCTGATCTGTCTCTCTCTAACTCACTCTATTTATGTTTATTTTTCACAGTGAGTATTAAAACAAGTGATTTTAATTCTGCAAGCAGTGTTTTCTTTTTCCTATAATAAATGGAAATCATATTAATAAGAACTCATAGTAATATTAAGGTTAGAGAGGTTAATTTGATCATTATAAATTTGAAAGCAGTATTTTCATTCATTCATGATTTAATCAACCCTCTACATTTACTTTAGAGTCTTAACAGGGCATTGGTAACAGGGCAGATAGATGTGCAAGCTGAGGGCTTTGGCATACTAATGTTATAGCTAAAGACGTTGTTCCCATGACATGAAGGGAAACATTGAGAAAGAATGTATTATATAGTAAAATGCAGAATCCAGAGTTGCTCAGATGAAGGAAGACTGTTTAATAACCCCTTGGAATAGAAGTTTGTCAGTGGACAAGAATCTGAAGTGGCACAGGAATGAACACGTGAGGCAGAAGACGGCAAAGCTTCAGATGCGACAGCATGGTGCTGTGTAAGCCCCATGCCACTGTGGAGCTTAGGTGTGTGTAGAAGGAGTGAAGGATCAAGGAACAGGAGAGGTCGATACCCTAGGAGCCTTGACACAAAGATCTGCTTACTCTTTGCTCATAAATTTGAACCTCATCTTGCTCAGTTTGGGATATCATATTCTACTATAGAATATTGCGTTCATATTAAAAGGGGCTGCTGTTGATATATCATGGGCTGCACATGTAAGTTGGTGCCTGCACCCCAGGCTGGAGGGTTTGCACTAACTCCTTTCACTCACCCATATCTGGTAGTTACTTGCATTCCAGTGTGGCTGGGCACACAGGACTCTACAACTTTGGCATTAACAAACTTGCCAGGCAAAGCTTATGCATCCCCATGTAGCAACCAATAGTTAACCCCAAAGACCTTTTATTGTGCTTCAATTGTGTCCTGGGCACAGCACTGTGCCAAGTGCAGGGGCGAGGGATTAAGATTGAGGAAGCCTTGGTGAGGTTCTTGCAGGGATGATAATAGCAGCTGCCTGTGCAGTGTGGTGGTTCAAAGTGCTGCATGTGCACTGACCCACGTAAACGTTCTAAAACCGGCTGAAGTAGACGTTGCCATCCACAGGATTCTAACTAGTTGGATATACTCAGTTTCAGCTTTTCTCCTGCTCCTATGCTGCACACCCAAGTACATTTTGTAAGCCCAGTCTTGGTCCATGAGAGAGACGTGTTTACCACTCACAGTTTAAGGTGAAGACCTGGACCGTGAAGGAAGTTGAGGAAACCATGTTCATCCAGGGTCCTTTTTCTGCTATAAAATAAAAATAAAACAGAAATCATTCTTCTTTTGCCAACATTTCTTAAATCATAGGTCAGAAAAATCAATCACAGCAAGCTTGACTCTTTAACAAGCCAGAGAACTGAAGAGGAAATGAAAGACCTGGGGAATGGGATTACTTTGAGGCACCCAGAGGTCAGGGCAGTTGATAGTGCTTAGACTTCTGACTGAGTGAGAAATCTTATGCTTGGTGGGCAGTTAATCCTTGAAAGGAAGTGGAGGAGGGTGGTAATTGAGAGAGACCATCAGAGGAGAAAACTAATTTTAGTATTCAGGGTAACAGAGGGAACATGATTGGGGAGGGAAAGGGAAAGAATATGAAAAGACCAAAGGGAAGATTTAAAAACTGCCCCAAATTTCAAACTGAATCTTATGAGTATTCAGGCCAGTTTAAACTTTTTATATGTCACAGGGTTGTTTTGTTTATTATTCCTGAAACCTCTTTGGGGTCCCTGCCATGTTCCACCCACTTGCTCATGACAGCAGCTTCCTGGTCATCTGCCAAGAACAGTTCTGCCATACATTACAATCTTCCCAGACAGGTGACCAGGGTCAGAGGCCTGAACCACAGCCATCCTGGCCAAATGGGGGACATCTGGTCACCCTGTTCAGCCTCTCAAGGTGTCAAGTGTGCTATGAGAGCAATGGATGTCGGTATGTAATCAGTTAGCATGGAGAGTGAAATGTGGTAAAACGGCATCAGACAAAATCTGCCTAAAAGTAGAACTCCTTGCTAATCAAACAAAAAAACTATGTGCTCAATAGTAACTATTCCACCATTTATTGTTGCTGTTGAACTGAAAGGAGCTCTTGTGACTAAGCTGAGTCTGAAGTCCAGGCTTCCCAGCTGCACCTGGTGCCTCTGTTCACCTTCTACTCTGGTGCCTCACCCTACATGGGAAATTGCAAAGTGATTAAAGCTCCAGAGAAAATCCAAGAATTTTAAGACCAGTCAATCGCTTGGTGCTATTAACATTTTCTTTGCAGTCAGTTTACTAAACAAATGGTACTTTAAATTCATCCTTTGATCTAATTGTTCAAAGTGGACTCTCAAATATAGTGGCCACTACCCAAATGTGGCCAGAGTGTGCTTGGCATGCCGCTGGCACATCAGAGGAACTGGACTTTTAATTTTACTAACTGTATATTTAAAAACTGACATGATCTTATTAACTAAAAAATATTTTGAGTACACTTCATACAATTTGGACATGTGAGTCTGTGTTTTATGGGTTCTAAAAGGAGATCAAATATTTCCAATGAAAACTTGGCATCCAAACAGATGTATTACAAGTATAATATACATAACTAATTTTGAAGACAATACAAAAACATACCTGATACACAGCTCCTGCATTGCTTATATATTAAATTCATATTTTGGATATAATGGGTTAAAGAAAGGATATTATAAATCATCTCACCTGATTCTTTTTCTTTGTGAATATGGCCATGAGCAAAGTTGAAGTGATACATGTGGCTTCCCTTTTTGTTCAGGAATTGACTGTCCATTATGTCATCAGCACTGGACTCCCCATGGTCAGTAGTGTCTGTGAAGTTACTGCCCCATCTCAGGAGAGCTGGGCTTTCTGTGGGGCCAGACACAATAAAGATAGGCATAAGTAATCGACCTGAAGTCAGATTGTGCTAAATCCCAATAAACAATCACAAAAAGTAGTGCTCAAGTGATGGGCAGGAGGAAGCCATGTTTACAGCGTATCCAGGAAGGCCTCCCTGAGCTGCCTTAAGGACAAGGGCAGTCTGTGAGGCA
This sequence comes from Jaculus jaculus, assembly GCF_020740685.1. Taxonomy (NCBI): domain Eukaryota; kingdom Metazoa; phylum Chordata; class Mammalia; order Rodentia; family Dipodidae; genus Jaculus; species Jaculus jaculus. The sequence goes on from NC_059102.1 coordinate 65,740,971, forward strand.
TGGTGGAGTTTCAGCCCTAAATGGTAAGCTTGTCATATTCTTTAGCTTATTCCGCAAGACTACTTCAGCCACTGGGCGACACGAGGGTAGGAAGAACACTGTTGGCTAAGGACCAGGCCTGGCAAGTGAGAAGCACAGATCTTTCTGGGCCAAAGGCCAGGCAGTCGGCAAGCACATGGGCAAGAGCCTGTTGGCAGATTTTTCACCTTGGAGCCAGCTGGATGTCAGGGGCGGAATGTGACAGGGTGGCTCACTCCATCAGAACGCTTTTCTTGGGGCATCTGGTATGCACAGCAGAACGTACAGTTTGGTTTTAAATCATGGTGCTGTGGGTGTCCCTGGCTCGACCATGCTGCCAAACTGTAAAATGGGTCACCGTGCACTGGGACAGATGCTCATTGTTATTTGCTTATGGGGTACTCAGCAGAGACTTGGAAGCGGGCCAAGAACCAGCATTTTGATGAGCACACATAATTTGATTCATCCGTAGATAGTGGCCATATTGGCAGTTGTCAGGGAGTTAGTAAGATATTACATACACCTGACTGACCACAGTTGAATTTGGACCAAGAGAAATGATAAGTAGTAGCAGATTCCCAAATGTGCCTCTCCTCCATGTCCAGAACTGGTCCTGTCTTGCTTCATCAGAGGTGATGTGTGTGATGGTTAATCACACAGGCTCTGAAAGTCAGAATCCGACTTTGCCAATTATTAGCTGTTGGAACATGGGCCAAGAATTCAACCTTTATGAGACCAGTTTCCCTTTCCATAGTGATGTCATTTACATATTCCTAACCGTAAGCCTAGGACTTTTATGAAGATTAAAGTAATGATAAATTGTAGCTATTATTATTATTGGCATTAAGTTTGTTTTTAGTTTTCCCCCTTTTCCTGTTACATAAAAGTAAAATTAGATGATCAGATTCGGCCATGGCTCAGAGGTTAGTGTCTGGGAACACTGTATCCAACACAGCCAAGCAAGAGGTCCTCTAACATAATACTTGGGAAAATAACAAAATCTTGGCTCTTTTAGGCAGCAGACTTTGGCAAACCCATGGAAATCACAGCTTTCCTCTGAAGTTATTCTCATATTTCTGATTCTAACAATTTACAGTAAAAGTTTTTAGGGAGCCTTCATGTTTAAAATAAGAAACTTGGAAGAAGACATACAGAGGCATCTTCACCGGAATCATTTTGTTCACAATGTCTGCCACGTAGGACATCACGATATTCCATTTCCTGGGGTACTTGGCCGACATACGGAGGACGTATACTTTGTTCCAGGCAAAGGCCAGCGGTAGTGGGATGGTGTGATAGTACCTTTTTAGGTGCATTTTGGTTTTAGTGAAATAATGAATATATATGTTCATTATACATTATATATAGCATAGGCTTAATTGGGAATGATTTTATTATATTTAAGCAGAGTACATCCTTATAAGTAGCCTTAGACACTTACTGTTTCTCAGTTTTATTTTTCTGGAAGATGAAAATAATATCTATCTTTCCTTTGCTGAGAGGATTAAAGGCCATGTAGGTAGAATGCCTGGGGGCCGTTGTGGTTCTTGATGAACACATCTTCTGACCCCGTAGTGGTGGAGTTCTTCTGTTGTACTTAATTGAATATGTGGGCTTGTGATGGCCCCCTCTAGGATGCCAGTACATCTAATGCAGTCCTCACACTTAGGGGGGTTAGATCATAACCGGGTGAAAGTCCTCAGGGCAGGGCACAAAGCGTTCCTTTGATGACAGTGTTTTCCTTTCTCTGACTCTTCTGTTCAACACAGTGAATATTTACATTGCTTGATAACTGTGCTTGAGAATTCTGAGAACATTCAGAGAAGGCCTGAGAACCTTCTTTCTAGCAATACACAGTGTCGTCGTATTTAAAACACACTTTGGAGGAGGAAAAAAAATTAAAACTGGAAGTTGGAACATAGTTGAAAAAGATACGTGCCAACAGAACAACATTAAGGGTTGGGTGGCACTACTCCACCAAAGGCTTCCTGTCTTCACGAAGCCCCGAAACTGCACTTGGCACGTGGGGTGTTTGTCTGTGATATGAGGTGGTTACTGGGTGTGTGCATGTTCCTATATGGCTGAGGGGCTAAAGCCCACCGATGCTCACGAGAGAGACGAATGGCAGAACTTTGGCTCAATGAGTACCATTATTAATTTACAGTTAATTTCAATTTCATGGACTACTTATATGCTCACTATGTATTCATTGTGTATGTGTAACAAGACTTTTCTTATAGACCCAACATTACAAATCAATACTTCATTCTCACATTTTAGTAAGTCAGAAGTTTATTTTAAATAATACTTTTTCTTTTCTTATCTAAGCACATAGGATTATTCATTCATTTTGGCAAAAGTGCATGTCAAAGTCAATCATCATGTGTTGATTGAAATAGTGGTGGGATAGGGGTTAAAAGGAGGCTTGAAAACAATGGACATTTTCTGTCACAAATAAATTATAAACTCAATTGAATTCAAGTTCCTCATTTGTCAGATGAAAAGGTTGTACTAGACATCATTAAGATTCCCACCAATAGTGCTGGAGACTTGGCTTAGCGGTTAACCACTTGCCTGTGAAGCCTAAGGACCCCGGTTCAAGGCTCAATTCCCCAGGACCCACGTTAGCCAGATGCACAAGGGGGCGCACACGTCTGGAGTTCGTTTGCAGTGGCTGGAAGCCCTGGCGCACCCATTCTCTCTTTCTCTCTCTATCTGCCTCTTTCTCTCTCTGTCACTTTCAAACGAATAAATAAAAATAATTAAAAGAAAGAGAAGTTGCATGTGTGGTAAAGGACCACAAGAAGAAGCTATTAAAAAAAAAAAAAAAGATTCCCACCTATAAAGCAGAGTCAGTAGAGAACAGTAGGCTACCAACTGGAGTCTTGTACAGGCCATTGTTAAGTACTGTGTTAACCAGAGGGTCTCTAGATAAACAGGTACCCATGTGCATGTGCCTAAGAGTATGTGTGTGTGTCAGGAGAGAGGGAAGAGTTATGAATGAGGAACTGGGATCCAGGAGTCCCACGATCTACCTTCTAATAGTAGGAAAGCTGGTGTGCTAACTCCAGCCAAATGTCTGTGAAGCAGGGCAGCACCTAGTATGAATGCAGACCCAAGCTGGGGAAATCTCTCTCTGCCTTTTGCCTTTAGACCATTAGTAAGTTGAGTGGTACCCACTCACATTGGGAAAGCACTCCTCTTTACTAGGCCCATGGATTCAAATGCTAGTATTGTTTAGAAACACTCTCACGCTATCACCAAGGTAATAGTTTATCTACATACCTGTAGCCAAGTCAAGTGGACACAGAAATTTAGCCACCATACATGCTTTTTAGTAAAGTTATTTCCCCCTCTCTTAAGGTTATGTAGCAAAGACAAAGATGCAGGTATTCAGCTACTTTTGAAAAAAATATTATCATTTGTTGGAGACAAGGTGTCATCATATAGCCCAAGTTGGCCTGGAACTCGAGTTGATTCTCCTGCCCAGCCTTGCAAGGGTTGGATTGCAAGGATTCCTCAATGTTTGGCTTGTTTCATTTGCTTATCCTAGAGTAATTTAGAATTCTTGGGTAGAGTTAGGACCAAAGTCCATTAGAATCAGTGTTTGTAATGAGGTCATTGATTGCAGAACACGCACACAGAAGAGACATGGGCACATTTGAAAGAGACTAAGGACTGTAGAGGAAGGGGAGATGTACAAGCATGGAAGCAAGGGTCTCAGCTGCCAGTGGGGTGTTGGCCTGTCCTCCCTTGGCCCTAAGCCATTGAAGGTCTGTCAGAAAAAGGAGCTATGTCTCGAAGTCCTTACAGAAGTCATTCAAGACAGATTGTCTACTGGTGGGAAGTGGCTAAAATGCCTCAGAGATGTCTTATGGTAGTGATTGGGAGACCAAAACTCTAACACTCTAATTATACTCCAAAGAGTGTGCAGCAGCCCTAAAGTGAAAAGTGACATCATGAATGTGACTTGCAGTGTTTCCCTTCTGTAAAGTTCGTTTTTGTTTAAACCAAGCTACTTAAAGATAGGTTAATTATTATTAACCACACTGGCCAGGGAGTGAGTGTACCTCATGAAAAATGAGAGTATACTCTCTCAAAAAAATTAATCTTCCTGTTATAAAGGTAAATATTATTTCAATGATCATACATTTTTTGTTGTTGTTGTTGTTGTTTTGTTTGTCGAGGCAGGGTCTCACTCTAGCTCAGGTTGACCTGGAATTCACTGTGTAGTCTCAGGGTGGCCTCAAACTCATGGCGATCCTCCTCCCTTTGCCTCTTGAGCGCTGGGATTAAAGGCATGTGCTACCATGCCTGGCTTAATCATGCAGATTTTAATAAAATTTAATTAATTATAGTTGAACCTACCCATGTTTTACCTCCCAAGTGCATCCCCTTCACTTGTCTATCAACATGGATGGTCTCTGACATACAGTGATTAATTAGAATCTTCCAGACAGAATACTCACAAGCAGTACATGGTCAGTAGTGACTGTATTCCCAGTTTTGAGGCTGGAGCTCCTCCTAGGCTGGGAATGCACTCCTCCAAGCTGAGACGTAGCAGTGGGCTGCAGCTCCCACCCACCACACAGCCGTCAGGGGAAACGACAGATGAGCGGTTGTGCTCTATGTTGCTGAGTTATAATGTTCAGGAGATGAGATGTGTGAAATACATTTTCACTTAAGATACCGTCAGCTGATGGCGGTTTAATGGGATGTAATCCCACTGTGAATTGAGGAGCTTCTGCCTATGACAAGTTCCGACCATGTTCCCTGCACAACAAAATGAGGAGAGAACAAACTAGGGAAGTTCCATTGCTTGGGGAGGGCTACAGAGTATATGTGACCTCCTAGAATGACAGCTAGAACCATCTCCTTTTGTCCACCCTGTTTCTTCCATGATGTTTATTGTAAAACACAGCTATCACTGTAGGTTGTACTGTCAAGGTGATGAAAGCTAATGCTGCCTCTCTTTTTTGTTCTGGCCTTGGGCAGTAGACTACCTCCAGAGGTGAAGGCTGAGCTCCTTTCTCTTGAGTCTTGATGTAAGCACAGGGTGATACTTTTTTATGTAGAGCCCAGAAACACTACGTTATACTTTCAATTTATAGCTTTACACATGGATCTTTTAGGTGAGGGCTGGCTTCTCATTTTCTGTATGACAAAGGGCAATCCTTGTTGCTAAATATCTTACAAGACTGTGAGTATCTCCAGGAGAAGGACCAGCTACTAAATTGTCTTCCTAGGTCTGGGAAGTCGGGAGTACAGAGGTCTGTTGATCCAACATCATTGCCTAATGCGGTATCTGATACATAGCAGATGCCTCCATAAATGCATGTTGAATCAACTTGAAGACTTAAAGGAACAGCTACTATATGAAAACAGGTCCTGTGAGTGAGAGAAAGGTGGGCAGGAATGATAATTGTTCTGACCTGGTGACATTCCTAAGCTTATCTCTATGAACATTGAAATCAAAGAAGTAACTGGGTTAGTTAGTACAGATTCCTGATTTCCAGTTTCTTTGTAAAATGACTTGCATGGATTCACTCTGGTCAGTTATGAATCAGCTCAAGCCTGCAGTGTGTGGCTAATGAAAGAGATGAACTACATAGTGGGCAGATTTGGCACATGAACACCATGGTTTCTTGGTGGACATTGCCTGTCCAAGAACTGTGCTGAGAATTTGATGTGAATCAGCTTATTTAGTCTTCAGATTGAGTTCTAGCTCTCACTTGTGATGTCACTTTGCTTTCCACTGGTTGAACAGGAATTCTCAGCTTGTACTGTAGAACCCAACTTTTTCTTGTTATTCATCGTGTCTATCTTGGCTTCATCTTGGCAATTCATTCTAGGTCAGAGCAGCTGAAGAACTGAGAAATGAATGATTATTGTTACAAGGGGTTTTTGTTTTGTTGTTTGAGGATTTTGTTAATTTGCTTTGTCTATCAGTTTGGGAAATTTTCAGGACTTGAACTTCATGTGCTCTTAAATGACAAGTCAGCAGGTGTCCTTGAGGTGAAAAGGATTTCTGTCACCAATGCCAAGTCAATGCCTAAGAATTCTTTTGCCTATGTCAGGTTTTTATTCTCCACACATCAGATAATTCTTATGTCATTTGCAAACTAAATGAGTCTCTTAACCCACTGGAAGATGTTTGCAGTTGAGTGATGGAGGATCCCCCAGATTTCTTGCAAGGATGAGAACGTTGTGGTCTGTATCATTCTCTGCTCTATTTTCTTTCCTTTCTGTCATCTTTCACAGATAAAGGTTCTAGAAAAGTGCTTGATCAGCTTATCGAATCAATCGCCAGGCATAGGCATGCTACAATGCCTCAAAGGAGGGGGAAAATTATGTGCCCTTTAACATCCCCTCAGTTGAGAAGGAGGTCACTGCTTTATGGACAGAAACCTGGAGCACAGATGTATATTATCAGTGTTCTTGTTTCCGGTCCCTGCCCCATTGTGGGACTCGATCAAATCACTTAATCAAACTGTGCCTCAGTCTTCCTGCAGATAAAGGGATTCTTTGGGGTTGGGGAGAGTTTGATATTAAGGAACCAATAAGAGAAAGAGTCCATTTGGGGAAAAAAAAAAAAGAACAAAAAATATCAAATGATTGCATTTGCAAAATCATCATGATCAGTGATTTCTTTACCCTTTGGAAAACTGAATGCCAGGAAGACAACGTCACCACAAAGGTTTAAACCTTGAGTCTGTGACAAATTGTCATGATCCCAGTCCCAGAGGCTTCCTACAGAAAATGATAGGATTATTTTCTCCATCTTTCCAGAGTCTAGGTAATGTTATGATTGCCTTTTTGCTTTATGTTTGGGTCTTAAAGAAAACTGGGCTTTTGGGTTGGAGAGATGGCTAAACAGTTAAAGCACTTGCCTGCAAAGCATAAGGACCAAGGTTCGATTCCCCAAGACCCACATAAGCCAGATGTACAAGGTGGCGCATGCATTGCAGTGGCTGGAGGCCCTGGTGTGCCCATTCTCTCTCTTGCTCTGTCTGCCTCATTCTTTCTCATGAAAAAATAAATAGTTAAAAAAAAAGGCTTTCTGTTTCTTCTACTTAAAGAGCAGATCATAAAGCCACTCTCTAAATATTTATGGTGGCCTCCATCTAGTTAAGGCCCAGCGCAGCTGTTGGGGCCGAAGGTGAGCCTCAGGGACACCACCCCGACCTCCTCTCACCAGTAGTTCCATTGTCATCCTTCCTGCTCTCGGTCTCGGTCTCTTTGAGCTGCTCAGTAATTTACTGAACAAAGTCAGAGAAGTGCCACCCACAGGTACTTGAACCTTCATTGTTTCTCCTCAAGTTGTCAAGACCCCATAGTGTTGGTGGGAACTCTGGCCGAGGCCAGCACTCCATCCAGTTCCATGGTCTTGAATGTGCCAGAGTGGAACTCTTTGGGAGATAGAGGGTCGAGGAAGGAGAGAATTGATGGCAGATCCCTACCTCAGGTGCAGTGAACATCACAGTGACATGGCTGACCCCAAATTCATGCATCCAGTAGCCTGAAAATAAGGACACACAGTGACAGAAATGTGCTTCTTGTGGCTCTTCCACTGAGAATGCATCAAATCAGATGACAGTTAACCCCTGTTTTCTCTCTTCTGCACCAGCCACTCTTGCAGGGCTCCTTCCTATACCTGACTGTGGTGGGCGTCGATTATGAGTTCAGGGAGACAGAGGTTCAGGGAAGTGACTTGGCAGTACTGTGTGTCACATAGGGTGACTGCCAGGAAGCTAGAAGTCAGTACAAGCCTGCCTTCCTGTAGTGTGAATTCCATTCAGTGCCCTCCTCATTCCAGAGCTTTCTGTGTTTTGACCTGCAAGTCATGTCAAGTACCACCTTTCTGGAAGACCAGATGTGGTTTCTGAGGTGAAGGAATGGAAGTCAGTTTGAGAAAAATATTTGGTTTGCCTCAGGCAACTGGATTTAGAGGAGACAAAGTCCCAGGGTCTTTGGACAGTGGTTTTCCAAGAGTCTGAAAGGCATGCTTTGCCCTGACCCTGACCAAAGTAGCTGTTTGCTGAATACTTGAAACAGTGATGATGGTGTTTAAAAGCTGCCACGATCCTAGTATTTTTGGTTGCACAACATCACTGCCCTTTATGACAAATATAAGTTTAGAGTTTCTGAAAAAGAGAAGAATATAATAGAAACCCACATCAGAGACCTAGTCCCAAGCCTGATGGCTCTCATTTCTCTCTGTTGATTGTGGGGCCCACGAAAAGGGCTTCTTTTATTCTGCTCTCCAGTTCTATTATAATATCTATACATTATTGAATTGGAACTCATTTTAGGATTTGGAAATATGGCTTAACACAGAGCACTTGTGTAGCCTTTATACATTCTACCTAATCGTTGCATAGTTCTTCTTAGAGCAACAGAAAAAATGGTATGCAGATTTTCTCAACCATGTTTGATTCATACAGTGGGAAATTGTCAGCTTGACAAGGTGTAAGTTCTTAGTTTCAAAGTTTTCAGTCCTGACAATGGTAAGATTTGAAGATTCTGGGAAGATTGGTGCACAAAACTATCAGATTAGTGGGAATGCCTCTCAGTCAAAGTGAAAAGAATAGACAAAATTAAAACTTCAGGTTCCCAGTTTTGAACTGACCTGCTCAAATCACTCCTCCTCAGTTTTGTTACCATAATCAAAATCACAGTAGAAGAGTGTAGGGGATTTAGAAACAAAAGCCATTGTCATTTAAAATAAAAAATAAATTAAATTAAATGGCTGGGGGGGTGTGGATAGGGCAATATTGTGATGGACTTGAATTATTCACAAGGGAAGAAGGTTTGTCTCCATGTGGATATACTCATGATCCCTTGTGAAAGTTAAGTGGTATATTATATGGGGAGAGATGCTGACACACTTCCACATTCAATAGATCACCTCATGTGCTTTGCTTAGAGAAATTAATGGTGATAAATGCCCTTTTCTTTGCCAGTGTTTGACTCTTTTTGCATATTAATCTCAGCTGAATTGAGAGATGTATCCACTCTGCACAATAATCACTGTTGATACAACTCGAGGGAATCCAGTGTTTACAAGTACATGTCTGAAAATATCTTGAATAATTTATGTACATTGTTACAGGATTGGTCAAGGAGAATCAAAATGCTGTCATGTGATTAACACTTTTTAGAGGAAATTTATTATTCTTGCCACTTTCTAAAACTTCAACTATAATAAGGCCAGAATGAATTGTAACTTGTATTTAAGTTTTCAAAAGTGGATTTCATTCACTACATTCCAAATCACTTAGAGGATGGTTATTCACAACACAAATACATGTGAAAGAAGTGAGACCACCGTGTTTTTGATGCAGTGATAATCCTGATCCTGGAGTGAAAATAGAGGAATTATGTTAAGAGATTGCATTTAATCAGAAGTGTGAATTTAACCCCAGGTGGCATTCAACCAGTAGAATTAGTTTTAGCTACTTAAGAATTCTATTTCCTTTTAATACTTGGGCAATCATTGTTGTTTTCAAATATCTTGTTTAAATTAATTACACTGAAGTTTATAATATAAAGTTCAGAAAATGAAGGTATCTTTGGGACATGATCTTGCCATTAAATAAGTGTTTAATAAGTTCATATTTAATAAGTACATAATAAGTTCACATCATTCCAGCCATACCACAGACACACATCTGTATGCGTGTGTGCACACGCGCACACACACACACATATACCACACCAAGAGATAAAGATAGAGGGAGAGAGAGACTTGGATTTTTTCTTTGTTTTTCTCTGTTTTCTTTGTCCACTAGAATATCTTTTGCAATGAGGAGGGGGGGTCATGTTTTACACAAGACAAAGCATAAATAAGCATCCTGCCTTCACCATATTTAAAGGAAGTTTATGGAGTGACATCATCAGTGGGATTGTTAACTGGTAATATTCTGAGATCATCTTTCTCAGAAAGTAAAACATCGAATAATGTGTGAGTGTGTATGTGTGTGTGTGTGTGTGTGTGTGTGTGTGTACTTACATACACAGTCTTCCTTGAAACATCAGGAAAAACTTATTACTTAAGTGTATTATTACCAATGGCTAGCATAAGCCATCTTAAATTTAAGTGCTTAAAATTTAATATTTTATTAAATATTCATACTTATATTAATATCCTCATTAAAATATAATGTATTTTATTGAAAATTAATGTTTAATATTAGATTATTAAAATTCAAATGTTAAAAATATTTAATGTTTAAGTGTTAAGGAAATATGGCATATTTTTTCTGATATTTGATACTCCTTTTTGTTTAGCTTCATGAGTTGGTTTCCACTTATTTTGTTGCTCTGTGATTTTCTTCTTTAATAATTTCTACATGTTTGTTGTCTGCTTTGATGGTAGTATTAGTTTGTCCTGTTAAAGTGCAGGCAATGTCCTTTATTCATTCTGAGATGGCAACACTTAGCACCATGAGATTAACTGACTTTATTCAACGCCTTGTCCAGGACCTTGTACCGCTTGTGTCTGCAGTAGTCGTCCAGGTGCGTGACCTCTGTTAGCAACTACTTTGTGTTTTGTATTTATCTGTACACATTACCTTTTATTGCTTTTGAAATTTAGACTGGTGAGATGGAGGAAATGCTCTGTGTGAAATGATAAAAATCTATACAAGAGTGTATTTCAAGTAGGTGAGGTCAAACAGTAGGGTGCAGTGACACATTGAAAACAAGAATAATGAATGGAAGGGCTATATCTTCTATGAACATTTTAATTTATGTTGCTCATTGTTAGCAGTGCAGTCAACTTTGTGCTACTTTCTGTGATTAGAATACAAAATCCTCTTATAACTTTGTAGGATTAAGACTAGATGTCGGCTTTCCTGTTATACCACTTTCTTGTTACAACTTTCTGTTACTCTTTTTCTTCTACTTAATAGAAAACTTAGACATATCATTGATTAACACAGTGTAAAAAATATCTGTTAATTCACACCAATATTTGAAATTTTATTGGCAACCATTACCTTTGGGACTGTAGATACTAACACCTATTTTCTTTCCCCCAAAGCATACAGTTAAAATGCAATGTATGAAGTACTTTAGGAACCTGCCTGTATTTTGCACTTCATAGTTCTACTCTCTTGTCAATGCCATTTTAAAAACTGTAGAATACAAAAGTGTAAGTGATTTATTTTTCCTCCCCAAACTGGCCAAGCTAGTGGTTGGTGACACTCTATCAGGAACTTGGGAAGCATCGTTTCCCTCTTTGCTTTGCACTGCTTTTGTGTGGCACACACTCATTCATGCCATCTCCTCTGGACACAGAGAGCATCATGCTGCTGGGGGACCTGCAAAACATACACACGCACACACTGATTACTTAGAAACAGCTCTGTAAATAAGTATTTTGCATTTATAAAACATTATTTATTGTCCTATGAGAGTCAGCAAACAATGGCTATTATTTGCTCTCCTCTTAGAGTTTCAGAGATGTTAATACTCACAATGAAAGCATTAAGTAATTATGACTACTAATTTCTAGGACAGTATTTTATATCTTCTAAACTACACTCCATTTTATACTTTCTGTTGGAATGTTTCATACTTGCAACCCTTCCTATTGTAGGAATTATTTCATAATGTCTCTACTATTTAGATGACATTTATGGTGGTTAGAGTCAGGTGTCCCCCATAAACTTAGGTGTTCTGAATGCTTAGGACCCCAGCTGATGGCTGTTTGGAAATTGGAACCTCCTGGAGGTGATATATTGTTGGGGGTGGGATTATGGGTGTTATAGCCAGCTTCCTCTCGCCAGTGGTTGGCATACTCTCTTGCTGCTGTTGTCCACCTGATGTTGGCCAAGAGGTGATGTCCACCTTCTGTTCATGCGATCGTTTTCCCCTGCCATTATGGAGCTTCCCCTCTAGTCTATAAACCAAAATAAACCCTTTTCACAAGATGCTGTTGGCTGGGTGTTGTCTGCTAGCAACATAAAGAGGTTTGCAACATTGAACCTATAATTTCTTAAATATTTTATTTTTATTTATTTGAGAGACTGGGAGAGAGAGTGAGTATGGGTGTGCCAGGGCCTCTAGCCACTGCAAACGAACACTAGAGGCATGTTCCATCTTGTGCATCTGGCTTACGTGGGTACAAGGGAATTGAACCTGGGTCCTTAGGCTTCACAGGCAAATGCCTTAACTAAGTTTGCTTACTAAATAAACTAGTTTACATGGACTAACATTACAAAAGTACTCTTAGATTTTGCATTTGGCCTTATACTTAAGAGGACCATTGCTTGTTCTTTGTTTAAGCTAACTTTGTTTTCATCATATGAAGAAATGGGATTGTGGGGACATGTTTACCTTAAATCTGTGTTTCTCTTCAAAAATACATTCAAGGTACATGGAAGCTCTGAACTGGTTGATTTGATGTCAGGAAATCTGCTTCCATGAGAACTGCATAGGCTCTCTTTTTAGAGGACAAATTGCAATGCCAGCATGCTTGAGGATTACTACAAACATCTGTGGTCTACAGACAAGCTACAAACAAAATTAAACCATTATTCTGAGCTTTCCCATTACCTTGTCATACTGTCTGTAACATTTCTTGAGATTTTTATGCAGCTAGTGTCTTTGTATTCAACTTTCTGCTGAAATACCTAGCATTCCAAGAGACTCTTCATTATAATCTTTTTTTTTTTTTTTTTTTTTTTTTTGGTTTTTCGAGATAGGGTCTCACTCTAGCTCAGGCTGATCTTGAATTCACTATATAGTCTCAGGTTGACCTCGAACTCATAGTGATCCTCATACCTCTGCCTCCTGAGTGCTGGGATTAAAGGAGTGCGCCACCATACCTGGGTATTTTCTTATTAAATTAAAAAATATTTAATTAATTTATTTGCCATAAGAGAGAGAACAAAGGAAATAGAAAGAAAAAAAATGGGTGCACAAGAGCCCCTAGCTGCTCCGAAGGAACTCCAAATGCATGTGCCACTTTGTGCATTTGGTTTTATGTAGGTATTAGGTATTTAAAAAAATAAGCTTTTAGTGACAGTTTTTTTTTAGGTCTAGACAATAAACCGTAATTCCCTCCCATCAGCCACATTGTCACCCTCCCAAATTTGCCCTCCATTGAGTTCACTATTATTTGCAGTTAGTGTCTCTTTTATTTTGATGGCATCTTTTTTTTTTTCATCTTAATTTGAAGGTCTTATATAGATAGCATCAGGCACCATGACATCATGAATATCAATGACAGTGTCTGGAAGACAACATTGTTAGCAGCCCTACCCTTCCTTTGGCTTTTATATTCTTTCTAACACCTCTTCTGCAATGAACTCTGAGCGTTGGAGGGTTATGATACAGACATCTTACTGCTCAATGTTCCCCTCACTTCTCAACATTGTGGTGAGTTTTGAGTTACCTCAGAGGTCATGGCCATAGGAAAAGAGAAGCTTCTCAAACCAAAAGAGAGAGAGTAGCATCAATATGTGGGCACAAACATAAGTGCTTAGAGGGCAGTTTGGTGGGCATGATATATCCATTTAGCCAGAAAATAGTAGTCATTACTCCCCTAGGGCTAATGATCTCTGCCATTGGATTTTGATTAAGTTTTCAGTATCAGGCATGTGTTTCTTCCTATGGAGTTGTCTTCCAATCCAATCAGAGAACAGTTTTGGTTTCTCCCATTGTAGATGCGCTACTATTGCACCAGTTGGTACATTTGGCCTGGCTGGCCAATCATAAAGTTTGCAGGGACAACTGCTGGTTAACACCATTGGTGACTTCTCTCTCCCAAAAGGTTGCATGCTGCATAGCTTTTTCCAGCAGTCTGACTGGTAGTCAATAGGGAGGAAGTTCCTAGCTTAGATGTAGCTTGATTTCTCAGTAACCTGTAGCCCAGACATGTGCCTTAGCAGTAGTGTCTTACCATCTAGCTCTGGTGGCTGGATAACCAAGAGATTTTTCTTGATAACCTTACTTAAAATAGTTTCTTGCTCCATAATCACTGCACCTCCTCATAGCATTTGCTTTTTGCATCATTTGACCTTATGACAATCTATTTTATAATCTTTATTTACATACATGTTGCTGTCTGATTCTCACTAGAATGGAAACTGCCTGAGGAAATTGTTTTATTTACTGACATTCTGTTGCGTATAAAATAATACCTACCACATAATAATTGCTCAATGAATACTTTTGTAGTCAAATGGAAAATAAAGTAAGTGAAAGGCTTTGAAGATGGAGAATAAGTTTTACTGTTTTAATCTGATATAACCATTTATTTTTCCCTTCCACAAATAATCATAGAAGTAGAGGGATAAACAGGTAAAAAGTTAAAAAATTTTTAGAGGTGTATAGCTAATAATGGAATCGTTTTATTTTATTATTTTTAATTTTTTTTGGTTTATTTTTATTTATTTATTTGAGAGTGACAGAGAGAGAGAGAGAGAGAATGGGCATGCCAGGGCTTCCAGCTACTGCAGATGATTTCCAAATGCGTGTGCCCCCTAGTGCATCTGGCTAACGTGGATCCTGGGGAATCGAGCCTTGAACTGGGTTCCTTAGGCTTCACAGGCAAGCTCTTAACCGCTAAGCCATCTCTCCAGCCCTGCAATAGTTTTAAATGGAGAAATATGATCTGAGTTATCAAAGTGTGAATAGTATTCTAACAATAATGCTATCGTTTTTTTCAATAAACACAGTATAGCAAGATTAAATTCATATCATACATTTCTAAAAGTTTGGCTCTTAAAAAAGGCCAAATATATTTTATGGAAGAATCTAATTTTAAGTGTGCCCTGTATTGCCTTCTGTAACACTATTTCTAAATGTATATGTAGTATTTATTTCACAACTTCTCTCTCACATGTTGTTTCAAAAATTATATGATCCCTTGTATTCCTAACCAGATGTATTTTGAAACATTAGCTGTGTGCCATTATTAAACAGGTTCAAAATACTTATTCTAAGAAGATCAAGCAAAATTTCTTCATCAAGAAGAATATGTTTTATTTTGTTCTCAGGTAGATATCTGAAATAAGTTGGTTTCAAACTATTGTTTTTTTTTCAAGAATGACAACATAATGTCACTATTTAATAATCCATATTTTCATGGTACTAAATGGAGCAAAATTTAAAGAATAGAGTATATTTGTCTAACCGTGTGCTTCTACTAGATTGCTTGATCTTTTCATTGGGAAATTCTGATTTTTTGACCAGAGAATGATGCTAGGATTTGTTGCCCTTTAATTTTAGTAGTTAGGAGTTGCATATTAATGATTGAATGTCTTCACTGAGTTGTTTTTTTTTTCATAGCAAAAAAGTGCATTTCCCTATGATCTTGACTCCTATTTTTTTCTCTTAATCAAATTAGATGTATTTGTTAGTGGAGAAAACAAAGAGGATAATCCCTTTCAATTTCTTACCTTCTGTTTTTTAAAGTTACTTTCAAAACCACACAAATATGAACTCTTTATTTATTTTCTCCAACCTGCTTCATTCAAATCATGAAAGGAATAAAATAGTTCACTGTCCTCTTTCCTAAATACCACTTTAGCATTTTCATAGCGTGCCAAGACAATTTAGCAGCTGGACCATCAACCCCGCTTCTCTATAGCATCTAATAACTTTTTCTTCGTGTCAAACTCGACAATAGCTAAAAACTAAAAGGGTTGTGTTGCTGTGTTGGTTCAAATGTCATGATCCCCATAGCTCATGTGTTGGAACCCTTGGTTCCCAGCTGGTGGTCTGTGCTGGAGGGAGGAAGTCGGTGGGGATGGGCCTGAGGTTGCTGTAGACAGGCTGTAACTACTTCTGCCCTTCTCTGCTTCCTTTTTGAGGAAGCAATGCAATGCAGGAATCCTGTTGTGGCCTGCCTTGCCTTCCCCACTATGATGAACCTTCCCCTCAATCTATAAGCCAGATTAAACCCTCTCCTTCCAGAGCTGCTTTTGTTTAAGTATTTGTTCATAGCAGCAAGAACGTAAATGATACAAGGGGACTGGAAGATAGGCTTAGTCTTTCTCCCCTCGTGTTACACACAGATCACATAGTCTGCTGGTGGCAATGATATTAAACCACATCCCTAAATTTCAACTCCATTTTGCATGTCATTATTTATTTAATCCCATTAACATAAATTCATTTGTTTGCAGTTTTTAGTTACTAAGTAGTAGGCTTCAGTTAAGGTTTCCTACATATGCATATAAACAACGATGCAGATTTACCTATTTTGTCATTTGTGTAGATATTTCCCAGTTATGCTTCATAGAGTTGTACAACATTAGGTTCCCCCACCATTGTGTGAGCATGACACTTCTCTATACTAACACTGTGATCAATCTTTACATTGATGGCGTTTGGAAGGCGAAAGTCATATTTTAGGTTTTCAGTTTGCTTTTTTCTTTGTATTTATTCTAGTCATATTTTGTCACTGATGTGAAATATCTGACACAGGCTACTTAGAAGAAGATAATTTGTTTATAAGCACAGCTAGAGGGTCAAGATCTGGCAATCCTGCTGGCCTCTGGTAAGGTCAAATGATGATGATGGTGAGAGCATATGTAGGGATAAGCAGTCACATCTGAAACAGGAAGCAGAGCTAGTAGGATCCCATAATTCCCTTTGAGGACACAGTTCTATTTGAACTTGCACTAGGCTCCACATCGTCAATGTTCCACCTCCTTCCTTCACTGTCTTCCTGGGGATCTTCTGTCAGTGAACCTTTGGGAAACACCAACCATACTCAAGCCATACCCATACGAACCTAGGAACAATGTGAGATCTTTAAAAATGTTGATGTATCATTCCACGGATCTCTACTTTTCTCCTTTGCCTATGATTCTGTTGAATTGTTACCTTATTGAATATAATAATTCCTTATGTATTAGAGAGAAAGCCCATCGCCTATAATAACTATCAATTTTTTACTTTTCTTTTCATACTTTTTGTTATGGCAAATTTACACTTTATTCACATAGTTAAACTTATCAGCATTTCTGTATCAGTTTTTAAATTTACATTATACATAGACATACATCTTTCACTACAAGGTCATTTTTAAAAATTTCACATATTTCTTATAGATAGGTTTACCATTATATTTAAATATTTGATCCATTAGTAATGGATCCTGATCTAAGATGTGGGAGTAACTTCAATTTTATTTTGTTTTTGTTGGCTGTTGTTCTAACACCATAATTTATTAAGGAATATGTTAAAGGGTCTACAGCATCCTTTGTTTTTCTATATATTTTGAGTCAATTTCTGTACCTTGTAGTTGGCTCCATTGGTATACCTGAAAATACTTGGTATCAGTATGTTCTAATCATGATCTTTAGTATATTTGAGTATCTATAGATTTATTTATTCCTTACTGAAGATATAAAGTGATACCACATTTGTTTCTCATTTACATTGAAGCCATAACTTAGAGTATATACTCATTTGATAATATATTTTTTATTTTCTTTTGTTGTTGATAAATTATTTACACCATTAGTAGGATTAGAAAGTTGAAAATTTGAAAGTAATTAAACAGGTGTTCAGTCGAGGCTGTTGGTCATGCTTCTAGTAATTACCAATTGATGTACTTCAGTTGTCAAGTAAGAGTAGAGGAGTTTCCTTAAAAAAGGAAGAGTCTCCTAAGAAGTAAAAGTCCAGTGTCTACATGTGGAGAGACAGGAGAACGTTGATGGAGACTGAGTAAAACCTTGTAGCATACTTATGTTGAGTAAGGATGGACAGGCATGATTTTAAGGTCCCTTTCTGTTGTTTATACACTCTGCATTTACTTTTAATGCATTGGAACAGAAGTTAAGCCAGTGAGAAATAACACATTGTAAGTCTCTTCTCTACTGGGGCCAGTTGTATGAAAGTGAATTTTTTTAAAATTATTTTTTGGTTATTTTTATTTATTTATTTATTTGAGAGTGACAGACAGAGAGAGAAAGAGGCAGATAGAGAGAGAGAGAGAATGGGCACTCCAGGGCCTCCAGCCACTGCAAAAGAATTCCAAACGCGTGCGCCCCCTTCTGCATTCTGGGGAGTCGAGCCTCAAACCGGGGTCATTAAGCTTCACAGGCAAGCGCTTAACTGCTAAGTCATTTCTCCAGCCCGAAAGTGAATTTTTAAGTGTTCCTTCTTTGTAGCAGGCTTCGTGGATGTGACGTATCTGTATAGCATACTGCTTCTTCGCTCTCCTTAAAGAGCTTAAGGATGGACATAGGGATAACAGGTAAAAAGCATAACTATAGCATTTATAGTCATATACACCATCCAATTCAAGAGGTGGTTTCCCCTTCTCCAAAAAGTAGACTAAGACTGTGTTATTTGAGTACTGCAGCATTGTGATCAGCCAGAGGGACTTAAGTCAAACCTAGATGCCAAGCTTCTGTGTCACCTCTGTCCACCAAGCCCTGTGACAAAGCGTTTATGTTTGGTAAAATTACAGAAGAGATGACATTGGGCAAGATAATTTTTCCACTTTAATGCCCACAGTTCATCTAGGATAATGGCTGTCACGTGGTTTTTCTCTCACTCTTCCCATTTGTGTGCGTGGAAGGAGAAGTGCACACTTCTGATGGCAGAGCCATCCGTCCCAGCCCAGTAAATATTCCTGACTTTAAGGAACTTCATCGATGAGTCCACACTGGCAGACATTTGATACATCCTGATATTTGCATACACACAAGTTGGAAGCCTGGAATAGGTGAAGCTTCCAGTGGGAAAGGTCATTGCCAGTATAAGATCAGCTTTGAAGATTTCTGTTTAAACAGATCTGAAGCCTTCTTTTACCTAGCATAGACATATGAACTAGATCAACCTTATTGGAGTGAGATTTACAGATGGTAATATGAGGGTTGGAAATATAAAGTCAAACTTATAAATGGTATAGATTATACAGTGACAGGGCTTTTGTTACGTGTCACTTATGGATATAACTCTATTTTTATGAATTAGAGAAAATGGGGAAATGCTTGCTAAATTTCCCTGTGAAAATATAAGCCATTAAAAAATAAACATACTTAGTATTCATACTCATACTTCCCTCATAGTGACTGGTACTTAATAGTTATTGTATGAACAAATAAGTAAATGAAGCTCATTCTCTAGAAAGGTTACTTGGAATGAAGAGGTTGCATGTTACTAGGAAGTAGGCAATCAGAGTATTTTGTACTTTCATTGAGAAGGATACCATAGTGTTCCTGCTCCTCTAAGCAATCCTTTTTTTCCTTTTTATAGACAGCTTCAAAATTTACAGAAAATAAACCATGATAATTCCCCTCCCCTCTCCCACTTTTCCCTTCACAAATCCACACTCCTTCATATCCCCTCCCTCTCTCCATTAGTCTCTTTTATTTTGATGTCATCATCTTTTCCTCCTGCTAGGAGGGTCTTGTGAACATAATGCTAGGGACTGTGAGGTCATGGATATTCAAGGCCAATTTCTGTCTGGTTGATTGCATTGTAAGCATTCCTGTCCTTCCTTCGGCTCTTACATTCTTTCCGCCCCCTCCTCCGCAGTGGACCCTGAGCCTTGGAGGGTGTGATAGAGATGTTTCAGTGCTGAACATCCCTCTATCACTTCTTCTCAGCACTGTGATGCCTTTTGGGTGATCCCGATGGTTACCCCATCTGCCATCTGTAAAGAGAAGCTTCTCAACCAAAAGTGTGAATAACATTAATATGTGGGTATGAACGTTAAGAGAAGTGCCTAAGCAATCTTTTAATGAGGTAAGCGAGTGAGATTTGAAATCTTTGTCTAGGGGCAGATGAGCAATTACCGTGGTGGACTACAAAGGCTCCCTACAATAATTTTTACTTCCTGTGTGAAATCAGGTGTGAATGGCTGGATAGAACATTTCAAAATATTGTGACTTAGTTAGGGATATCAATAGAAGTATCAGCCAAAGGCAGTTTTAGGAACAACTTGAATTCCATTAGAGCTGATCCATTTGAAATGCACTTTTGAAACGGAGATATGCTTATTTTCATGTTGCTGTCGTAATAAACTTTTAAAAAATAACACCATACCTAGCTCTGCCATGAGATTTCAGATGTATTAAATTCAAGGTTTAAGCAGAGATCATAGTTAAAAGTTGATTTTTCTCAAGTGTTGCAGTTTCCAATTTTAGAGCTGGTATGGAGCCTACAACTCAAGAAACAGGAGTGATTCACTAATCTTGTGTAAGAGATAAGAAAGAGTGGAGCATTGGGTTTTTCACCAAATAGTTATCTTACACCATTTTTTTTTTCTCAAAATCATAGCTATGTGAAGATGCTGCACACCTATAATCCCAGCACTTGAGAGCAGAGGCAGGGGGATTAGTGCAAGTTCAGGGCTAGCCTGGCCTACATAGCATGTTTGAGGCCATCTAACACTATAAGCAAGACACAACCAAGATAAAATACCTATCTCTTTCTGTATAATTTATATCTACATATACACCTATCTATTTAATTTATTATCTATCTCTCTATGTATATGTCTATCTGTCTATCTATATATCTGTCTATCTATCTATCTATCTATCTATCTATCTATCTATCTATCTATCTATCATCTGTCTATCTGCCCTGAAACATTTGGTCCCTGGACATTTGAAAAAAGCTGGTGCATGATCCGAAAACGTTTAAAATTTTGAAGCATAGTAGAAGTCAGGGGCATATCAGTGAAGGTCAGCATGTTCGTGAAGTTTTACTGAGCACAGATGTACCTGTCGTGTGACAGTAGCAGCATGAACAGATGCATCTGAGATCATACAGCCTGCAAAGCCTGTAATATTTGCTACTTTAACCTATACTGCAAAAGCTTGCCAACTCCAAATAGGAATGGAAATATATTCCACTCTCCGTTTGGAATAAATTGTGAGTAACATGTGTTTTCTTAAGTTTAAAGGCTAGAGCTTGGTGTTGAGATAAATATAAGTGATATGTCTTTAAAAGACTAAAACACCTGCTCACATTGAAAATAAAGGACTTGCTTTCTAGGGAATCCCTGAACTCTAGGACTTCAAGATTTTAGTTAGCACAGGGATATCTGATTTAAATAACAATGACTGAAAAACGGGAAATGTCTGAGACTCATTTATGTTATGCTAATTGTGATGGAACTTGAACACTCACCAAATGTCCCACTTCTTGAAAGGTGGAGTGGATCCAACAGCAGGTTGTCAAAAAACGGACAAAGAGGGATTATGACTTCAGCCGGGCCCAGTCTACCTACTTCAACGATCCCAAGTGGCCAAGCATGTGGTACATGGTAAGCCCACTGAAGAAGTCTGTCCTGGGACCACCTTGTCCAGTTTTGTGTTGAATGAGGAAAATCTGCTCTATGCTCCGGGAAGGCACAGAAAGAATCTGTGGACTCTGTGCTTTACTTATACTCACTGAATGAAAATAGTTGTCTGGGGCTTTGGTGAACTGTACTCTTTGATTCTAAGGAGAAAGATAAGGAATCTCCAAGTCACAGACACCGGGTTTGAGAGTATGCTTTGCATGTGCTTTCTAATTTCAGATCTGGAGATGGAAAGCCATGCTGAGGTGTCTTTATCAATACAATTCATCGTGCCATCTCTCCTCTCTCTCTCTCTCTCTCTCTCTCTCTCTTTCTCTCTCTCTCTCTCTCTCTCTCTTTTGAGGTAGGGTCTTGCTGTAGCCTAGGTTGACCTAAAGTTTACCATAGGCAGTCTCAGGATGTACTTGAACTCATGGTGATCCTCCTCCATCTGCCTCCCAAGTGCTAGGAATAAAGCCCTAATCCACCACACCCGCTCTCACAATGCCATCTTTATGCATTATACTTTGTTCTCATTAGTCGACCCCCATGTTATCTTCTTTTACCTTTTATTTTAGTTATTTCTTGTTAATGAAGAGTAAGAGCCCATGTCTAATGGGCTTATTTTCAATTATTCGTGCTGGCAGCTAGTGACACAGTGAACGCAGGTGTTCATTTCCTTTGTCCTTCCTCTGCACCACGGTCCCTGCTGCAGTGTCTGTGAGCTGTGTGCTGGGTCCTGCCTCTAGCTCATTATGCTGGGCCCATTCCTTTCATTGTGTATTGACCAGAAGAGAATGGGGATTAAAGGTGAAGTATGCTTCAATATGTGTTTTAATTGATTTGAAAGTTTTTCTCATATCACTCCTTTCCTTGCAAATTGGTATACAAAACCATTCTGTCTAGCCTTGAGGCTTCAATCACTAGTATAGGGAGACAGTGCATTTAGAGAGGTTGTGATAGATATGATAGCTGTGCAATTCTCTCTCTGCTTTCACACATTCTGCTCAGGTTTCTTACTAGGCATTGACAGTTTCAGTCCTAGAAACATACCTCACTTCTTATTGTATCAACAAGCTTCTTCCTTTATCCAATTAAGCATCATGATGAAACACTAGGAATTCAGAAAGACATGATTTGTGCATCCTGAGATGAGTAAAGGCCCAGAGAGAGCTTGTGAGGCAAGTGACTCCTACATCAAAATTTCCTTGTGTCATGAGCATTCAGTGAGCCGCTGGTTATTGAACAATGGTTGTATTTTTTATTTACAGGTTTGATTGTCCCTTTAGAGTCTTGGCCTCACCATCAAATAGAAATGCTTCATGTTTTGGTGGCAAGTAGGCCTTGGGCCATAGATTGGTTCTAATATGTAGTATGCAATAAATGACAAATAAGTTCTAGTTGCAGAAATGGATGAGCAACAGCCCTAAGTGGGATATCTATATCATATCCCCTTCCAAGGGCTAGGGAACATTGTGGAATGTGGGGCAGAAGGATTGTGAAAACCAGAGGATGGGAAGTAGAACTGTGGAATGTTGTCTTTTGGATATGACAGGGCTATTACAGTCATGAGATCAAAGCAGCTGTGGTTATTTACACAAAGCATGCACAAAATTGGGTCTGTCGGCATTCTATCATAGGTAGTGGAGGGGCTCATGATGCCCCCACCACTTCCTGAGAAGTCATTGTTACTTAATGATTGCTGGGGGAGCAGAGAGACGTTTTCTTCAGTGATGTAGCCACTGGTGAGTTCCCCGTGCTCCTGTAAATAGTGCCCCCCTACACCCATACCCATGCATAGGTAATTGAATTTGGTGGATCATACACACAAAAATGACATCACAGTAGAAGATGGACTAGTTGGAAAGAAGAAGAGAGGGGAAGGGAGGAAGAGAAGGCAATGGAGGTTAAATATGATAAAAAATTGTGTGTGTGTGTGTGTGTGTGTGTGTGTGTGTGTGTGTGTGTGTGTGTGTATAGAACTTGTCAAAAAAAAATGGACTGAAGAGATGGCTTAGTGGTTAAGGCACCTGCCTGCAAAGCCTAAGGACTCAGGTTTGATTCCCCAGTACTCATGTAAGCCATATATACAAAGTGGTACATGAATCTGGAGTTTGTTTGCCATGGCTGGAGTCCCTCATGTGCCCAGTGTCTCTCTTTCTTTCTATCTGTCTGCCTCCCTCTCTCAAATAAATACATACATAAATAAAATAATTTTTTAAATCAAAAAATAAAGAAATGAATAAAAAAAGCTGTGATCACTCAGCACAGAAAATCTCCCACATTTTAATGAGTTCCCCATGTTTTGTTCATCCTTTTGCTAAATTCTAGGATGTAGTATACTATTGTCAATGTTTTAGCAGTGAAAAATCATCATCACTACGTTATAAATGAGGAAATTTAAATTTGAAAAATTAAGAAGCTTTTCTTGCTTCACACTGCTCACCAGAGATGGAGCCTAATACTCAAAGCTAAGTTACTATACCTAGAGGCCCAGGATTCCAACTTCCTTGTACATCTCCTAAGCTGTCAAGCAGCAAAATCACATGGAGAGGTTATTGAGAGCGGATTACTGCACATCCTCCATCCCTCTTCATCAGCAGAGTCTGGGAATTAGTTTTTCATACAAGGTCCCTACTGATGTGATGCTGAGTCCAGGCAGGAAGTTCTTTGAGAAACCAATTCTCTACATTTTCTTTAAACACAAGGCTACATGAGTACAGCTTGCTTTGCCTCCCAGTTATGAGATGGGGAAGGAGGGCTTTCAACTTCAGTGGGACATTTGAAAACACATCTTGTCAATTTTAATTTTTCTTTTTTTATTATTAAGTAGAAACTGTATATGGACACATCATTGTTGGTATCTATCATTTCCCTTCCTCCTGCTCCCATTCCACTGAGGGCCCTCCTCAGTGGGATTGCTGGTATTCCCCATGGAGTTGTGGGCTATGAGTTGCGAGGGCAGCAATCAGCCATGGCAGGGCGTGGTACTGGCTCTGGATATCCCCTCCCACCCTGTGGCTCCTAAGATCTTTCTTCGCCCTCTTCCACCAAATTCCCTGAGCTGTGGTGGGTGTGTTTTGAGTCTCTTTTATCATTGGTTTCTTAGCAGCTTCTGGCTTTCTGTTTATATATATTGTGTATCTTCAGTGCCTGTCTCCAACATCCTGGCACAGGTTCTCAGGCTTGCCATGGAAGAAGCACTCTGTTGTTCATCTCTCTAATTCCTCTGTGGTTTCACCTGATCTCTAGCTGATGTTCAAGGGGTAGTTCTCCTGCTGGGGAGTCAGCTATCTTGTCTCGTTCATAGGTTTTGGTTGTCCTCGGCTCCCATGGCTTTCCGATTTTACCCCTGGAGGTCTAGCATGGTTCCACGTTTTTTACCTTCACTGGAAGTTCCCAAGTCAGATTTTTCTTGATCTTATCTTTTTCTTACTTATAGCATTTTCTGTTTGAGAAGCTGGCATGTTTAATATGAAAATATATTATGAAAATGTATTTTTATTTAACCTGTACTGATGGCTTAAACATTCTTTCAAGTTGTTCCAGAGATATAGTGTGTCTGATAGAAATGGTGTGAGGATATGGCTCATTTTAGGGAATTCAGTATGATAGAACTGGTTTTAACTTACGCAGGTGATGTAATAGGCCATTTTTATACTCTTATTTGACTCTAGAGCCAGCAAAGATAAGCAGGACTTGGATCTTAGAATGCCAGTTATATAAAGCATTGAGTTCAACATTATAAAAAAAATTATGACATACAAAAAGTTTAAAGAACACCATAAATACTTGTCCACTCATCCTCCCAAACCTAAGGAATAGAACTTGGTTCATTTATTGAAGTTCCCCATTTTAATTAGCATGTATTCATCTCCCCCAGAATCATCACAGATGATGGTGCATAAGCATTGTGGAAGTTTTCCTTTCTTGGTGGGAGATTTCTCCTTGTGGTGGTGGTAGGGTAATATAATTGATTGAAATTACCATAAAAGACATATTCCTATTGCAATTCAGCAGTTCACTGTTGATAAACCGGTCCAAGAATACAACTTGGAAATGAAACTTGTATGAAAATAGAAAAGTGCTTTTATTCCTTTAGTCACATAAATATGTTAATGCTTAAGGAAATTGAAGGACCATTTGAACTATTGCCTATTGGTTAAGAAATAATATGAATGAATTTTGGAGAAGCTCATAGTAAGTAACTTTTAAAAAATGAGTTTTTCTTTTTTAACCAAAGAAAAGTAATATCGACTTAGAAGAAAAATTGTACAGAGGCAGGGAAGGGGAAGGTTAATTAGTGGGCAGTAAGATATAATTAGGTAGACAAAAGAAATTCCATGCTGTAGATCAGAAAACAGTGACTGTTGTAGTGGTGATATATATCAAAGAGCTAGAAGGAAGGATCTGGAATATTTTACTACAGAGAAATCATAAATGTTTGAGGATATATTAAAACATCACATGGTAACCCATATATATTTAAATTTTAATGTGTCAGTTAAAAATAAAATTTGAAAAGGGAGAGGGAAATAAGAGGAAAGAAGCACCTGGAGTTTCTGGTGTTTGGCCTGTTGACACGAGTCGCTAGTTGGACTGGCACTCTGAACTAACCATCTTGGATCATTTTGTGATGAATGTTGGGTGGCCTGCTTAATATGCATCGTTTCCAGACTGATGGTAATAAACGGGCTCATGTTTTTGATGCACTGCCTCAGATTTCATGAAGGCTCTCTGGGTGGCTCTTTGGAGGGGGAAATCATATTTGTTGATCAGCAGAGTGAAAATTAGCTGAGTTCACTTATGCGTGTGGGGCTTATCTGCCAAAAACGATGAACAAGCCAGTATAGTAATTGCGAAAAATGATTGTAAGCCACATGGTTCTTTCTTAGCCAACTGGACAGTGTTCAGTACTCCAAGAGTTTGAGGCATTGCCGTGTCTGTGGTTGGCACACATTTTCCTCCTGAGTTATACTGCCATTTGACTCTAACAAAATCTGGTCGTGTTTGTGGCATTATTGTCTCAGTAGTTTGGAAATCATTCTTTTAAGACCCCTCATTTAGCTGGTTTAATTGAAAATGCGACATGGCGGAAGACTGCAGTGATGTGGCATGTTTCGATGTAGGCCAGTGGCTTTGGGGGAAGGAGAGCTTGCAGCGAGCAGTGGCTGGTGTACTTGGGGAACTTCTGGGAGTGGAGACATGGTCTTCGTGCAGTGGTATTTTCCACTATCTAGTTTTGGGACCTATTGAAAAGTATTTTATTTTTTATAACCTTAGTTCATCAGAAAAATATGAAGTGTGGATTGATAGTTTCCTAAGATTGTACCTACTTGAATTTTTCTCTAGTTCTACATGTTAAGATGTGCTGGGCATTGAGTCCAGGGAGAACAAATCAACAGTTTTGATTTCTAATCAGGAGTTACCCCATGAGCATAATACCTGGGTAGCATATTTTCATTGCATTTCTGCTTCAAACTTAGTAAGACACTGTATTGGAGGTCCCCAAGACCACCCACAGGGTCACTGAATCACTAGGAGGGCTCCGGTGACTCACCATGTAGTCACATTCATAGCAGTGGTTTGTGTCAGTGACAGGATACAGAACAAAAGTAGCAGACTGAAAAGACATGGGATAGGATGGAGTCCAGAGGAAACCAGTCTCTATCTTCTGAGAGACGACTTTACATGACGTCCCCTAGAGAGCACTGGGAGTGACGACACATGGGAGATCCTGCCTACCAGGGAAGCCTCACACTGCTAGCAGGAGCGTCGAGCTCTCTGCTGCCAGCGCGCCACTGCCATCACTCAGAAAGAAAGCCGGCGCTTCATCACAAGCCACACTGTGCTCAACAAGTTAGGTGCAGTGAGACGTTCTTAAGAGGGAATGGTCAGAATCCTAACATCCAAGACCCCAGGTGCCAGCCAAGGGACATCTTTACAAAAGGCCTTTCAGAGAATACTAGTCTGAAGCCTGCAGTACTTAGCACTATTCGGCACTTTCCCAAACCACACGTATAATTTGCCTGTGTCATTGTTCCTTCTCTCACTGAATAGATAGAGACTTGCATGTCACCCTTGACTCCTCCTTAAAAGCAAGGTCAGTTAGTCAAAGCCACTCTGTAGTCAGTGACCTCTCTCCTTCCCTGTCATGTCTATTAGTATAAACCACTACCTGTGCTCAGCTAGGCTATTGCAGTAGCTGTTGATCTGCCTCCCTGGTTCTATTTGGTTGTCTGTTGTCAACTTGGTCATTAAAATGGCATACTCACAGACCAAAGAAAACACTTCCCCCATTCCCTTGCTTAGGACTTCTGTGTGCCTGCCTTCAGTCTCCACTTGTCTTTATTTGTAGTGGAGTTCCATCTTCCCCCAATTCCTGTGGCTGGATGCTTCTCCCACACACACTTCCCTCCATCTTACCATAATATCTTTCTCAATCTGCCTGGAGTAGCCAGAGTCTTCATTGTTTATGCCAAATCACCGCTTATGTCTGTAAATACAATTAAACACGTTCAGCTCCGTCCGGTCATGTGATAACTACCCTTCCCACTCGGTAAATACTATGGAGGAAGTAACAATGGAAGAAGGTCACGGTGGAATCCTCAGTAACTCAATAAATTAATGGCTCAAAGAAACAACTATTTTATTTGTATTAATGTTTTCATGATGCTATGTCTTCAATTTCTTATGAAATTATTAACAAACCTGTAATAAAGAGAAATGAGTATTTTATAATTTGATTTTGAAGAATTTATGTGCTTATAATTTAACTTAAAAGTGTTTTCTTTTTGGTCTTATTTTTTTAATAGGTGTGTATGTGTGTGTGGGAGGGTGTGCATGCACAGGTGCACATGCATTTGGAAGAGAGAGGTTGATGATATCAGGCGTGTCCCTTTTTTTTTTTACCTTTTTATTGACAGTTTTAATTCAGATATGAAATGTATTTTGATGATAATCCCCCTTCATTACCTTCTTTTGTCTTTCTTCTTTCCACTGAATCTTCCTCCCAACTAGCTCTTATATTGTAATGTCTTTAAAAAGTATGTTATTTAATTTTTAAAATATTTGTTTATTTATGAGAGAGAGACAGAGAGTCAGATAGAGAGAGAATGGGTTGCCAGGGCCTCTAGCCACTGCAAACAACATCCAAATGCGTGTGACACCTTGTGCATCTGGCATCCCGTGGGTCCTGGGGAAGAAAACCTGGGTCCTTTTGGTTTCGCTGGGAAGTGATTAATGCCTATGCCATCTCTCCAGCCTTTACTTACTTTTTCTGAGAGACAGAGTTAGACGATGAATATGGGCATGCCAGGGCCTGTTGTCACTAAAAATGAACTCTAGACACATGTGCTACTTTGAGTATGTGGCTTTATGTGGGCATTGAGGAACCGAGCCCAAGCAGTCAGGTTTTGCAAACAAACACCTTTAACGACTGAGCAATCTCTGCAGCCCTTTGATGTCTTCTTAAAACTATTTTGCCTTCCTCCATTGCAAAATGTTGATGGGCCCAGTGTAACACAGGTCTTGTGCATGTAGTGACAGTCTCTGTGAGGTCATAAATGCAATAGCCACTTCATGTTTGAAAGACAGTGTTTCAAAGCAGTTCTCCCTTGGAACCTTGCACGACATGCTAGATATGTCTCATTCAGTATTGAGCACTCAACAGTCACTTATTCTTAGCACTGTGATGAAGTTTGAGTCTCCTCATTAATCACTGTCAACGGCAAAAAATAAAAGTTTCTCTGAACAAAGATGAGAGCAGCAGTAATCTATGGACATAAACATACATATTTACTATGCAATGTTATGGGTCCAATGTACCATTTAGAGTGCTAGGTTTCCCCCTAGGGCTTATGACCTTCCCAGCCATAGATTTTTGACTGCTTTTTCTTTTTCATTATTTATGTCTTGTATTGCCTTCTTTATTTCATTAGATTGGTGTCCTGCATCTTCTTTGATTCCTTTGATTTCCTCTTTAAGTTCCTCTTTGACTCCTTTGATTTGTTCTCTGACTTCTTTGAACATATTTACAATCATTCTTTTGAAATCTTTCTCAGGCATTTCCTCTAACTCGTTCTCACTGGAGGTCATTTCTGATGCATTAATACTTTTAGGTGGATTTATATCGTCTTGCTTTCTAGTGTTTCTTGTGTTATAATGTATATATTTTTGCATCTTGGATTAAGTTAATGCTTGGATTTTCTAGCTAGCTGGGTATTCTTAGTTGTATCAATTGATTTGATGTTATATATT
Organism: Jaculus jaculus; assembly: GCF_020740685.1. NCBI lineage: Eukaryota > Metazoa > Chordata > Mammalia > Rodentia > Dipodidae > Jaculus > Jaculus jaculus. Next base: position 65,770,510 of record NC_059102.1, read on the forward strand.
TTCAGGGTAGGAGCTTAAGGTGTTAGATGTGGCTCTTAAGACTCTGAGAGTATCTACAAAGGTGCTCCTAGGGGTTGAGTTTCCCTGCTATGGGAGTATTCAAGTAGGCTGAGTGGAATAAAATACAGGTAGATTCTAAAAGTTAACTAAACACTGTACCCATTCAGTCAAAAACAGCCCCAAGTATGTATGCCAGAGTAGTTATTATAACAACCAGATCCTCTATCAACATAGAGGTTAAGATTTCTGGTCTGTTGAGGGATCCAAGTCAGCTTGTGACCAAGTGAGACCCTTCCCTGGTGCAATCCCAATTACCTTGGATGAGTTTGGTCTCAGTCAAGTTGCTGCCTGGGTCGTCGGGCTGCTGTTCTGATTTCTGGAGCTGGGCACTGGCTTTACCTGTGGGGCAAACCAAGCCTGGCAACTGTGGCCCTGCAGATCAGCACCCCCACTGCTGGACCTGCTGCTGCAAATGCTGCCTCTGCTGGGTCTGTCAGCAGCTGAAGCTACTGCTGCTGTTGCCTCTGTTGCTGCTGCTGCTGTAGCTGCCACTTCTGGAGCCACTGCTGTTGCTGAAGCTGTTGCTGCCGGGTCTGCTGTTGTTGCCACTCCTGGGTCTGCTGCTGCTGGGTCTGCTGTTACCGGTGCCAGAGCCGCTGATGTTGCTCCCGGACTCTGCTCCTGCTTGTGTCCCGCTATCGGCTCAAGTTGGCGTGGCCAGGTCCCGGGAAGCTGCTCTGTTCACCGGAGCTGGGCTCAGGCAGTGGGGGAGGGGAGGGAGCTACAGCTGCTCTGGTTCTCTCGCTGCTCCACGTGTTCTTCTACCTCGCGGTCTGCTCCTTCGTTGCTCACTGCCGCTCTCCCTTCCCATTTCCTGAGTTGCGGAGAGTGCGGTGTGAGGGAAGCTCCCGCACCTGGATTTTCCTGTGGCTGGAGCCGAGCCTGGCGGCTTGCTGGTGCGCTGTGGCCGCGGCGGTTGGCCGAGCTGCCGGGGCCGCTTTTGCCGGCCTGTGCGGGCTCTGGATGCTCTGGATCTCTTCTACTTCTCTGCTGCCACTTCAATTTCCTATACACCTCACTTTTTAGTAAAAGTGTGTAGTTTGCTGGTTTTTTTTTGGTCTTTTTTACCGCCAGGCTGCTTTGGCATGGTACCTACGCCGCCATCTTAACCAGAAGTCCCAGCCATAGATTTTTGATTGAGTTTTCAGTACCAGGCTTTATCTCCCTCCTTTGGAACTAGCCTCACTCCACAGAAAGCAATTGATTATGCCCATAGCAGTTATGCCAATATTGCACCAACCAGTAGGTACATCTTGCTTTGCTGGTCAGTTGTGTAGCTCGCAGGGTCTACTGCTGGTTAAGACTGTTGGTTAAGAAGCATGCATAGTACTTTCTAGTATTATGACAGCTAGCCAGTGTGGAGAAGGCTTCTAGCTCAGTTTCCGCTTGTTTTCTCAGTGAGGTAACCTAGGCTCAGGAAGACAGATACCACATGTTCTCTCTCATATGTGGATCCTAGCTGTGGACTTTTAGATCTGTATGTAAGTTGGAGTAAGAGTCATCAGAGGCCAAACATCTACATTGGAGTCATGGGGGTGGGGGCTTATGGAGAAGGAATATTAGGTCAATTGAGGGGCTGTATACAGAGGGTGGAAAGGTGTAAGTGCTGTTATGGGAGGCTGATGGATGAGAGAAAAAAGCTACATGGAAACATATTTCTTTGTTAGATAATTAAAAATATATAATTTATGGGCTGGAGAGATGGTTCAATAGTTAAGGCACTTGTCTGCAAAGCCTAACAACCCCACATAAAGCCCAATGCACAAAGTGGCACAAGTATAGAGTTTATTTGCAGCTGCTAGAGACCCTGATATGCCCATTCTTTCTCTCTCTCTTTCTGTTTGAAAATAAATAAACAAAAATATTTTAAATATATATAATTTATAAAAAAGATAATTAGCAGGGCGTGGTGGTGCATGCCTTTAATCCCAGCACTCGGGAGGCAGAGGTAGGAGAATCGCAATTAGTTTGGTAATTTGGGGCAATAGTAACCTGCGGGAGTGGCTAATGCTGCTCCCACAAGCCTAGGATGTTACAGGAAAATTCCAGTGCCCAGGTAATTTGTTGGTCAGCAAGGCCCCCTGAGCCTCCCTTGTAAAACAGAAAACAATACAGGTTATGCTAATGCTCTCGGTTGCCAACCAGAACCAGATGGTAAAATCTTATTGCTGATGACATCACATTCCTTCCTTTGTTTTTTTCTCTCTCTTTCTGAACCCAGAGGTTAGTTAGACTGGCTTGCTGACAAGCCCCAGAAATCCCACCTCTACCTCCCAGTGCTGGGATCTGCACACCACCACACCCATCATTCACGTGTTGCCACGTTCCTCACTTGGGTCTTACTGAGCCATCTCCTCGGCCCCATTTTATCAGTTTCATAACTTAGCACAGTGTTCCTGAGGTGTCCTTACTATTTGGTCTTTATACCTGGAGCATCGCACTGCCCTGCTTTGCCCTAGTCACAGACATTGGTTCAGCTTGGAACTCTTCTTGTGCTAGTGGCACAGTTTGTTCGTAGCCGCCAGAGCCATCCCCACCCGTCAGATCACACCGTGTTCTCTCATCTTGGTTCTTCCCCGTTGCGGATGACTTCTCCAGGTCCAAGCAGTTGAGTGTTTTTATCATGTTTCTGCCATTGGTTTTCGAACAATTAAGTTCATCAGAAGTCTTCATCATAATTGCATGACTCATGAAACTTCATCCTTATGACATTTTGAAAATTTTCATCATCTTCTTATGAAGTTTAAATAATGTGGGGCATACAACAACTTGACAAAGAATATTTAGGGGCCAAACACATAAAAGACTGAGTGAGAAAAGCATCTTATTTTTGAAAACATTGTGCTTATAAAATCAACAAAGGAGCACAAAATAAAAATGCTCAAACACAGTAACTCTAAGAAAAAGCAAGACTGTGTCCATATATGCCACTGGTGAGGGAAACCCTCATTGATACAGCACATACAAGTCACACTAGTCACACTATGTTCATTCATTCGTCCATTCATTTTTAATTGTTAAAGGTTTGTATGTTTCCTCTCAGCACCAGTAATGTTCCTAATGCAAAGATAAAATAGTAAACCAGGTGTCTGTGTTGCCCTGTTTAATGCAACTTGTGGAGGACATTTTTGGATAATTTTAGTCAGTTTGCCTAATCAATCAATGCTAGCCCATTGAGGGCATTAATTAACTAAGGGTATTAATTAATTAATAAGCTAATACCCTCAATTAATTAATTAATTTGGGATGATTATGTTAATTTTGATTTCATTGTCCTTCATGATCTGAGTGGAAATATTATGAATGTTCAGTAAACCTGTAAATAACTAGTCAAAATACTTTCCAAAGAAGCCAAGAATTAATGTCCCAATTGGGAAAATTACTTTGTGTGTGTGTGTGTGTGTGTGTATGTGCACCTGCATGCGTGTGAACTTGCATGTCACAGCATATGTGTCAAGGTCAAAGGACAACTTTTTTTCCTTCCATCTTCTTAAGACACAGTCTTTTTTTTTTTTAATTTTTTTTTAATTTATTTATTTGAGAGTGACAGACACAGAGAGAAAGACAGATAGAGGGAGAGAGAGAGAATGGGCGTGCCAGGGCTTACAGCCACTGCAAACGAACTCCAGACGCGTGCGCCCCCTTGTGCATCTGGCTAACGTGGGACCTGGGGAACTGAGCCTCGAACCAGGGTCCTTAGGCTTCACAGGCAAGCGCTTAACTGCTAAGCCATCTCTCCAGCCCAAGACACAGTCTTTCTTGCTTTGCTCCTACGTGACTTCAGCCTAGCTGGCCCACAGACTTCTGAATTCTCCTGGCACCTCCTGCTATCGCCATGGGTGCACTGGGGTCGCAAATGTGGAAATCACGTTCTGTTGGGTGGGAAGTGGGGTGGGTAGGCTTGCAGGCAAGTGCCTTTAACAATTGAACTATCTTTCCAGATTAATAACTTTTGATAACCTCAGTTTTTCTGCCAATACACATTACTACAGTTTGTTAATGATTTTCTTGAGCAGGATATAACTTTATTCTAGGGATCTGTGTTTTTGGCTCCTATCAGAGAGTGAAAAATAAATGGGTACTCTAGCCCTTTGAACCCACTCTATCATGATGAGCAGGTCTATTAATAAAGTAGTTTTTAATCAAGATTTTCACCAAGGCTTTAATTAGTAACTAATTTTATATTACAGGGCAGATAGGATTAACCTTTGAGCTCTTTTAGTCTGTGTTTTCTTCTTGAGCATATTGATTTATATTTTGTCTTACTTTTCACAAACAGCTTCTTTGAATTCCTCATTTCTTAATTTGATTTTCACCAAGATTGCGATTAAATGCTGTGACTCAGAGATAGTATTTACCTTATGGTCACTTGTCTCTGTGCTAATAAATAGTTTTCTTTTACAAAGTACTTAATAACTGTTTGTTGGGAAAAAGTAAAGAGAGAATTGGTATAATGGTTCATCTCTGGTTGTCAACTTGATAGGATTTCGAATCACCATGGCAACAATTTTTTGGGAATGTCTGTGAGGGATTTTCTAGATTAGGTTAGTTGAGGTGGGAGCAACCCATTAACTGTGGGCAGCACCATGCAGTGGGCTTGGGTCTTGGAGTGATAAAGAAAATATGAGCTGAACATCAGCATTCATTAATTTCTGCTTCCTTACTGTGAATTGAATGTGAACAGCTGCCTGGAGCTCCTGCCACTTTGACCTTCCCTGCCACAATGGACTTTAACCTCACACTGTAAGCTGAAATAAACTCTTTCTTTCTTCCTTCACTTGCTTCTGGTCAGATATTTAGTTGCAGCAACGAGAAAGTTAGTAATATAATCAGTCATCTACGTTTTAACATGGTCCATATTCAGAGAACTATTTTGGGTATACATAAAAGACAATGGTGGCTTCAAATGTGCTAGGCAATGAATTCAAATTCTAAAATTAAATGAGACAGTGGCATCTGGAATGTTTCTCTTCCTTAATTTTGTTTGGCAGTGAACTTGGCCTGGGAATTAATGGAGGAAAATGAATAATTCCTAGCTGTCTGCTGATGAGAAGAATAAAAAAGATGAAAATGCCTAAAATACTAGGGAAGAGAAAGTCCTAAATATCTATCCTCAAGCGTCTGTACAAGTGTATCAATGTGACTTTTTAGTTTATCTAATGTAAGAAATCTTTGGTGGGCTCTTTCAGTCCAGGGATAGAATTCTAGGTCAGGTATGGGTAAATAATCCAACATGTAAAAATCCCAAGCGGGGGCTGGAGATATGACTTAGTGGTTAAGTACTTGCCTGTGAAGCCTAAGGACCCTGGCTCGAGGCTCAATTCCCCAGGACCCATGTTAGCCAGATGCACAAGGGGGCGCACACATCTGGAGTTCGTTTACAGTGGCTGGAAGCCCTGGCGCACCCATTCTCTCTCTCTCTCCCTCTTTCTCTGTCTGTTGCTCTCAAATAAATAAAATAAAATAAAATAAAATAAATCCCAAGCTGAAGGAGCTGGGAAACACTAGTTGAAGTCAAATTAGATAGGTAGAGCAAGATTTCTGTGACTAGGGTTTTAGTAATTTCATAGTAAAGAATCAAAAATAGGCTTAGAATGCAAAGGTGCTATTTTTGATGATAGATGGTATGGACAGAATTAAGTAAATGCATTCACTGATTATTATTTTTGCTGATCTCAAACAGAAGCACTTGGGCTGGAGACATGGCTTAGTTTTTAAGTTGTCTGTGTATAAAGCCAAAGGACCCAGCTTTGATTCCCCAGGACCCACATAAGCCAGATGCACAAGATGGCACATCTGTCTGGAGTTCATTTGCAGTGGCTGGAGGCTCTGGCATGCTCAGTCTTTCTCTATCTCTCTGTTTCTTTCTCTCTCCCTCTCACTCAAATAAATAAATAATAATAATTATAATAAAAGAAAGAGAAGAACTTCATGAAAACCCAATTTCTTTCTTTATGTTAAAAAAATAGCCCATTTTTCTGGAATGTGTCTGTTGAAATATTTGGTACAAGATACACAGGATAGTCTTAAAAGATTATTCAACAGAAATGTGACCTTAATATTCTTTTTCTCTTTTGGTTTCCTAGTGTTACAGTCAGGTTCACATTGCTGGCAAAAGAACACCTGACCAAGAGCAGCTTGTGAGAAAAAAGGGTTTATTTTGGCTTACAGACTCAAGGGGAAGCTCCATGATGGCAGGGGAAGGCAATGGCATGAGCAGAGAGTAGACATCATCTCCTGGCCAACATCAGGTGAACAACAGCAACAGGAGAGTGTGCCAAACACTGGCAAGGGGAAACTGGCTGTAATACCTGTAAGCCCTCCCCCAACAACACACTGCCTCATTAATTCTGAAATCTCTAATCAGGTGGAGACATAGCATTCAGAACACTTAAGTTTATGGAGGACACCTGAATCAAACCACCACATTCTGCCCCTGTCCCCATAAACTGATAACCATACATAATATAAAATTCAATGCATTCAGCACAGCTTTCAAAGTCCTCACTGATGTTCCAACATCCCCATGGTCCAAGTTCTTTCAACTGAGGCATAATACCAAAAAATATAAAAAACCCATAATGGCACAGAATAAACATTCACACTGCAAAAATGGCATTAGGCATAGCACAGAAATATTCAACCGATAAAAGATTTAAGTAGGGCAAACATCAAAATCTGTAGCACCAAGTCCAACAACTCTAGTTAGTGATGAGTCTCCAAGTCAATTCTTACCAGGAATAAGTATCTGGAATTCAATTATGCCCCTTCAGCTAGGCTACTCACAGTCCTGGAAAACTTCATCTAGGGCTAGCAGCTTTCCTTAGCAGCCATCTTGGGGCCCTGGCATCTCCACTAGGTCTCTGCGACAACCCAAGTTTGATCCTCAAGGCTCCATAGTGTCTCCATTCAGATAATCCAACAAGCCTGCTTCACACTGCCCATGGCCATTTCCAAATACAAAACTGTGTTGCAAATTCAGTGACCCTTTCTTTCCTGCATTTGTTATACTCCGTAATACCAGGTGGGCTATCAATTTGTTAATCCAGGGGAGAATAAATTAGACTTTGAAGAACAGGACACTCCTTCAGCATTCAGACCCCTTCAAAAAAGTCTACATTCTTCCTGTTGCTTCAGTGTAGGTCAAATGGCCCAATCTCAAAGTTTGTAATCTTTCATGCAATTGAAGCTGAAGAGGCAGAAGCTTTGGCTCAAAGATTTCATTTCTATGCTATATCCTTCTGCTCATACCAGTCTATTTATACTCAAAGCAACCCCGCACCAGCTCTGAGGACATTGGCATAACAGCAAACCTCTTTCACAAACTGCTTCTAGCCCAGTCCAACTAAAGCTTTTTCTCACCTTCACAAGCCAAACCTCACACTCCATAGTTCTTGCTGCATTCAGGTGTTCCAACTATGACCAGTAGAGTACATCAAGCTGTATTAACAGCACTGCAAGGTGTCTCTTAGGCCAGCGTTTCAAATCCTTTCACATTCCTCTTAAAAATCAGCTTCAGAGCTAGAGGAATGGCTTAGCAGTTAAGGTATTTGCCTTCAAAGCCCAAGGACTCAGATTCGATTCCTCGGGACCCACATTAGCCAGATGCACAAGGGGGTACATGCGTCCGGAGTTCGTTTGCAGTGGCTAGAGACCCTGGCATGCCCATTATCTATCTGTCTCTCTCTCTCCCTCTTTCTTTGTCAAATAAATAAATAAAAATAAAAATATCTAAAAACTACCAGCTCCAAAAGGCCAAAAGCTACACAGTCAGGTGGCTAGCAGCAGGGAACCCATTTCTTGGTACCAATTTTACTGTTGAAGTTAGGTTCCCACTGATGGCAGAAAACATGTGACCAAGAGCAGCTTGTGGAAAAAAGAAGGGTTTATTTTGGTTTACATTCTCGAGGGGAAGCGCCATGATGTCAGGGGAAAACAATGGCATGAGCAGAGGATGGACATCATCTCCTAGCCAACATCAAATGGACAACAGCAAAAGGAGAGTGGGTCAAACACTGGCAAGAGGAAGCTGGATATAACACCCATAAGCCCGCCCCCAACAATATACTGCTTCTAGGAGGATTCAGTTCCCAAACTGCCATTAGCTGGAGACCTAAGCATTAAGAACTCTTAAGTTTATTGGGGACACCTGAATCAAACCACTACACATAGTGATTTATTCAGTCTTTGTAGGAAATCTATTATTATCAAAGTTCTCATCCAGATGTACTGTATTATTATTCTATGTGAAGCAAAACAAAGGTTACCTACTTAGGCAGCACTGAACTGGACTGAGAGAGAGCTGTTTGCATGGTTCCTGGAATGTAGTTAACATGTGACCTGAAAACTTGTTCTTTGAGTTTGTTGCTAGTGACAGTGAAGTCATTCTTTTTTTAGCTGTAAACTAAAAGAACTTCAGTGTAACTCTCAGACATAGTAAGTTAAGCATAAAATTGATTTTGACCTCTTTCTATTCACTGAAATGAGTTTTGTTTTGTATGACTAGGGATTGAATCTAGAGCTTCAAAAATGCTAGTGAAGTGCTCTTCCACTCAGCTACATGCCTATCATTATCATAATTTTTTATGATTTATTCATTTTTTTATGAGAGAGAGAAGGAGGCAGATAGAGGGGGAGAATGGATGCACCAGGGCCTTCAGCCACTGCAAATGAACTCTAGATGCATGTGCCACCTTGTGCATCTAGTTTATGTGGATACTGGGGAATCAAACGTAGGTCCTTAGGCTTCTTAAGCAAGCATCTTAGTCACTAAGCCATCTCTCCAGCCTCCATATTCATATTTTTTTTTATTTTGAGACAAGGTCTAATCCCAGGCTGGCTCTTGAATTCACTCTGTAGCCAAGGCAGGACTTGAAGTTGCAGTACTCTTACCTTGGCCTGCTCAGTAGCTGGGATTATAATCTGCACCCCCAGGCCCAGCCTACTGAAATGTACCCATCCTCCCTTTCTTTATACCTGACTCTGGTACTTGAGCCCTTCTGCTTTGTGCCGAATCAACTGACATGTACATGTGTTTTCAGTAATGGCTGACTTTGAAGCAGGTGATTTTTTAGGAAGATGATACTGAAAAAGCCCATAGACCACCAAATTAGAATGAGTCTGAAACATAATTCAGGGTATTACTTTTAAATGACGAGAAACATCGTTTTTGTAACAAATCCTTATCAATGTACAAATTTCACATTTCTTTATATATTTAAATATCTAGTTACTGTTCAGATATTCTTACTGCCTCATAATACTGTCTGAGTTATTTTGAGTCAGCTTCACATAAAGCTCATACATTGTGAATGATGGACAGAAAGCTCCTAAGGCTTCTAGGCTCTACAGATGCCTTTCCGTGTTTTTCTTCTTGGAATGATGGATGAATAATTAAAGTTATTTCAGGCTTTGTGATATGGATTTTGCTGGCTGCATTTTAGGCATCACTTAGCCAGTTCAGTTATTATCAGTAAGTTAGTTGGTAATAAGAGCTCAAGGTAAAAATTCAAGTTTGATTTTGTTTTTGAGTGTGTTGAGAACACTAGTTTCTAGTTGGTTGTGTGTTCTTCTGTCTGGAAAAGCTTGTTGTCTCTCTCTGTCATACCAGGTTGACATATTCTCGTCCTGTGATTTATTTTTCCTTTTTTGTATTCCTGGAGGAACTTTTCATCAGCTATTTGGTCTGTAAGATGCACTGCCCATAGGAAGATAAACTCAATTCATTAGGGGATTACTCCCTTGGCATTCAGTAGAGACTACAAATGAAGGTTTTAAAATTGTTTTATTTTTTGTAATTTCATTAAAAATACATGAGATTAGACATGTTTAAGATGTTCTAAATCATTGAATTTGTAAATCCTCTTTGGCCTTTGCAGCCAGGGTCTAACTATATACCCCAGGCTGGCCTGGAAATCACTGTCTGTGTCTAGGATGGTCTTGAATCCTTAGTTCTAAATACTGAGATCACAGGTATGCACACTGGTTCATAAATGTTATTCTTACCTCAATTGTTCCAGCTCCAGCAATTGAGAGCCATGCCTGTTCACTTTCAGATCCTTCAATGTAATGCCAATAACATTATTCTATTCCCTTTGTATTTTATATTTTAATTTAGATATGACGAGCTTTCCCTACTTCTCTTGTATATTTCCTGTTCCAGGCCTGGAATGAAATGTTTCTCCAAAGACCCCTTGTTACTTACTGTTTATATTTTTCCAAGATGACCCGGAATTAACTATGTAGTCTCAGGGTGGTCTCGAACTCACAGTGATCTTCCTACCTCTGCCTCCTGAGTATTGGGATTAAAGGCGTGTGCCACCACGCCCTGCATACTAGTTGTTTTTATTTGGATTTTTGGAGACAGCATTGTAAATACTGAGATAATAGCAGCTGGGCTAGTCTTTAGAAGTCATCAGTAAACATATATAGGGTTTATATAGACATTTCCTATTGGAAATCAATTTTATGGGGTTTTAAATTTTAGCCTTCATCAGTTACGCATGTACATAGTGTTTTCTGTTCTGAGCAATGCTAGCACAAATGTTCTAGTTTTATCTCACCCTACATATACTTTATCCCAGTATAACTGTACTACTGCAAATACTGTGGTAACTATAAATAATCTAGTTGCTCTAGTTCTCAGGAAAACATTTTAGTTGTTTCTTTTCTTTTTTTTTTTTTTTTTGCAAGACTCAGCATGGAAGCTAGGAGCTAGCGGCACACACATACGAGGCAATCACTCCACCACTCCACCACTGAACTCTATCTCCATACTTCTCAGAGCAGTTTTCAAATAACTCTCATGAAGCCCAAATGTCTTCCCTGTTCTTCAAAAATGACATGTTGACTATTACATGACTTTCAGGTCTACCTGCATGTGCTTTTCTTGTCATTGTTGTTAGCATGTTTCACTTATGATCTCTGTGCTGTCATTGGAGGTTTGAAAATACTATTAAGATTGTTTTCATTTGTATAGGCAGTAGATGGAGGGTGTGTTCCAGTAACCTGACACCCAGGAAATAATCCATCTGTTTTGAAGGAGTGAAATTCGTTGTACTAGGTCTGTGCACAATAGCCTGTAATTATTTTCTCTAATGGGCCCACTTTGGAAGAGGACTAAACTTGCTATTCATTATTAAATTGAAGGAAGACGCAAAGCAGGACTAGAGACGGACAGATTAAAGAGATCTGTAATGATCAAACCTTATTTATTCTGGACAAGTGTAGGGATTGTGCAGTGAGCAAGTCATTTGAACTAGTTGTACACACTAATGAGCATTGAATTTGCTCAATCCTTCCAGGACTTAAAAACCGAGAGTTACTGCAGCCTGTTCAATAAAGGCATTAATTTAATGTGTAACAGAAAGGAAAATGAAGGAGAGAAATGAGAAGTTGTAAATCCTACAGAAAAAGTAAATTGGCAATGATTTTATTCATTTAACCACTAAGCACCTCCCAACTATCAGGCTCAAGTCAGCGTGCTGTGAATCAAATAGGAGAGTATTGTACTTTTGCCCTGTCTTAGGTCATAGTCAAACTGGAAAATAGCTAAATTTATGTTTTCTCTAACAGACAGGCATCCTGATGGGTCTCAAGTTTCTAATGTGGAAACAGTTGTCTGTCATGTGTTGGAATTAGGTAATGATACAGGAGAGAATTTCATTGTAAGCAGGTGAATGATTTACACACATTTATCACTTAGAACATTGTTTGTTTGTTGACGCAGGGTCTCACTATAGTCCACACTGACCTATAACTCACTCTGTAGCTCGGGGCTGGCCTCAAACTCACAATGATCTTCCTACCTCAACTTCCAAAGAGTGCTAGGATTAAAGCTGTGTGCCACCATACTCTGCAGAATTCTTTTCTCACTGTCCCTCCTTTCACTCCCTTTCTTCCCTCTTCTTCCTCCTCGTCCTGCTCCTGCTTTTTCTCTTCCTTTTCTTCCTCCCTCTGCTCTCCCTCTTCCCTCCCACCCAGGCTAGTGTAGAACTCACTGTGTCACTGAAGACGACCTTGAACTTCTGATCTGCCTCTGAGAATTACAACTGAGCCACCACACCTCGCTTTCCTGGGAGGAATTGTTTTGTTTATTTATTTAATTTTTTGTATGAGAGAGAATGGACACACCAGGGCCTTTAGCCATTGAAAATGAACTGCAGACACATATGCCACCTTGTGCATGGTTTACATGGGTAATGGAGAATCAAACCTGGGTCCTTAGCCCAGTGCCTTAACCATTAAGCCATCTCTCCAGGCCTCCTGGGAGAATTTTTAATAGGAACTTCCAAAGTTAAGTCATTTGGGCCATGCTGGTTTGATCAAAATGCAAACGAGGGCTAGAGAGATGGCTTAGCAATTGAGATGTTTGCCTGCAAAGACAAAGGACCTTGGTTTGATTCCCTACGACCCACGTAAGCCACATGAACAAGGTGGCACATGCTTCTGGAGTTCGCTTGCAATGGCTGGAGGCCCTGGTGTGCCCATTGCCTCTCTCTCAATTAGATAAATAAAAATAAAATATAATTTTTAAATGCAAATAACTTGTTTACTACAGGACCTCTCAGAGACTTTGTTTACCTGATCTGTTTTGTAACTTACAAAGACTATGAACAGGCAGCATTTGTTTCCCTAATTTGTTTGTTCAGAGGAAATGTTTTACGCAGTATTGTTTTAATTGAGACTGTAAGTGATCTGAAAACTTAATTACTTGCATTTGAGGCAGGGGAAAAAAGAGCGACCATGAAAATATTTCAGTTTATGTAACTCCCAACTTGATCCATGAGAAAATGCAGAGGTCCAGGATCCCACCTCTTTTAGCTACTGTGACATAACTTTAAGTCTTCCAGTTACTGGATTCATTCCCTGATAAGCCTTCTTATCATGGTTACAAGGTAGGTGCTGTCGATAGTTCATAGCTCAAATGTAATGGAAAAAGTACAAGCATTTGGCTTGTTATGGTAAGAAAAAAAATTGGAATTCACACTTTTATTTCTACCTTCCTCATCTCTTTCTGTATCCTGTTCTTGTTTTTCCATCAGCCTTTGGCTGCTTTGTTCGATACCTCTTGGGCAACATGATTCAGCAAGTCATATGGAAGAGGAGGGCAGAGTCCACAGAGGACTGTGTAATTCTTCCCCCAAATCTGGGGGTGGGGTGTATGTCTTTTCCTTGGCCTCAAAACAGAAGCAAACCACAGTTTTCCAGAAGTGCCAGCTGGGGAGCTGCTCAACTATGCCAGGCTTGGTGTTGGTAGGCAAAGCAGCGGATGGGCAGAGGCTCGGCTTCTTTTTAACTCCTGGAGTGTCAGACAGAATGGCCTCTCTTGGTCATTGCCCTGGATACCTCTATTCCATATGCCCCGTAGATCTGCCCTTTAGACAACTGTTTAAAAGGTTTGTCTGTGATGAGTTAACCCTTCCAACAGTTTCCTTTGATATTGTTGAAATCTACAGACACGTTAGAAGAATAGTATAATGAATCCATATATGTCACTTGCCTGAATTCACCAAAAGTTAATAGTCTCTCTTTCTTTGTATACATGCATATGCACAGGCGCACACAAACACACATGGGGAATCTTTTAACTGTCACAGTGGTATTATTGGCAAATCCGTCCTTTTGGAGGCAGTACCTGGGAGAATACCTTGCTATTGTTTGTTCCACCCTCACACAGTCCTTCAACCTAGAAGAGCTACCTGCCTCCCATAGGCAGGGTGGAGAGAGGTCCACCTCAGCCTTCTGTGTTCATGGCTTTTATTGGTTTTGTTTGTTTGTATTTTGGGCCAGAGTCTTATTATGGAGCCCTAGCTGGCCTCAAACTGAAACTGATTTTCTCCTTCTATCTCCCAATGCTGATTGTTTAAGTTTAGACAGGCTTATAGTTCATAGAATAAATCTCACTTTGAATTGGATGAAAAGTCAGGTGAGGAGTTCCATATTTGGGGCACAAACCTACACAGGTGAGAGTGTGCCTCTCTCAGTGCTTCTGTCTGGTGCATGGCTGCAAGCGCCACCGTGGCAATGTTGAGTTTATTCACTGGCTTATTAAGGAAGTATCTGCTAGATTGTTTTATTGAAAAGGCTCAGTTTGTCTTTACAATTAAAAAAGACCAGAGAAGTGATATTTTAAGGTATGAATATACTGTTTCTAGACAATCTTTGCCAAGGTTTTAATGATCATTGTTGATTCCTATCTGAATGAATCATCTTATCAGTGTTGCAAGGTGATTTTCTAAATCTGTGCTCTCTTTCTTACTTCCCATCCTCCCTAAATATCACCACGAATTCATGGACTCCTTGTAAATGTAATGAGTCATTTCTGACATTACAGTTTTGGGGTTCTTAAATTGTCTTAGCTTGAGGAGTGAGTTCCTGAATCCTTTTCAGAAATCTCATCAGGTTGGTTTTGTGTGTGTGTGTGTGTGTGTGTGTGTGTTAAAAAAAATCCCATTATCTTCTTCATGTCTCAGTAAAATATCCCTGTTGTATTTTCTTTGTCACAGACATAGAAGAAGCTCTTTCTCCAATAGCTGTTTTCTTTTGTTGAGTAATAGCATCTAAAAATCAACATATTGGGTGGTAAGAATATACCTCTTCAGTGAACAGAGCTAAGAATACTGTCTTTCTTCAGAATCCTTAGAGGTTTGATTCCAGGCTTCACAGAGACCAAAGTCAAAATCCCTTATATGCAGTAGCACAGGGAATATCACATATTACCTTCACTCATCTATCCCAGTACCCATGTTCTTAACCATCTCTAGATGACTTACAGTAATAACATTGGTGACTAGCTGTTCTGCCTGTGGATTGGAGAATGAGAAGTCTGAGCATGCTCAGGGCATACATAGGTGTTCTCCCAGCAATTTGGATCTGCTGTTGGTTTTCACTAACAGAACTCATATGAGTGTGGAGGGCTGACTGTAAGTACCTGAGGTTTAGAGTGGCAGTTCCATTTCCAGTCCAGTGTCGTAGGGTTTGCCTTTCACTAACCAATCCATGTTTCTCCCACTATGCAAACCATAGTTCTCAAAAATATCAATAAGTTTGCTGTCTTACACTCCAACAGTAGAATTGCCACATTAATTACCAACAGACCTGCCTTAGGAAAATTAAAAATTCCTTTTTGCCTTTAGAATACATTCAGTTGATACAGTAAGGCTCTGCCTAGTTCAGAGGTTACTTAAATACATTTTTTCTTTTGTCCATTATCACACCATTATTATGACATACAGTTTATATAATTTCATTTTTTTCATTTATATATTTAATCTTATTACTTAATTTTATATTGATATTGGCATATTTCTTAAAGTAAAATACATAGGGTCCTGTGTATATGTGACTTTCCAGTTTTCATTTTTCATTTAATATTATTGAAAATCACCTCCCATTATTTTGTAGTATTCTGTTCTCATCTTTGCTGTGCTATGGTTACCATGATGCTACTGGGCACCAGTGGACATTTAGGGTATTATCAGTGTTTTGTCACACCATATCTTTCTTTATGCCTTGGTGCAAGAGAACATTAGTATTTTGGCACAATAAGGTTGATGTATTTTGACCTATGTTTTTGGAGAGAGGGAGTGTACTGAGGGGAGTTGGATTTTGTTACTCTTTTATCTGCTTTTTATTGTTTTATGATTTAGACCTCCATCAGGCATTCAAGGAACAGGCATGTCTGTTTTGCTCTTTTATCCCCTATGATTGCCTTCTCTGCTTCTTTGTGCTTGGAGCTCCATGCAGGTCTAAGGGTTGTTCTCAGTGCTCCTGGGCAGGGGACGGGGCTTCTTCTCTATGGAGCTCTTTATCTTGGCTCCATCCTCACCAGAGGATCACTGATCCCAAGGGCTCCAACAGGTGGTTCTGGTGTATTCTGAGTGTTTACTTCTTGGTACAGTTTGAGGACTGTTGGAATTTTTTCAGTTAGTTATACTGAACTCATTTTAATGTATCTCTTTGGTTGACCTGCATATTTATTCTGAATGTTGCCTGGAAAGACTACAATTTAGGTGTCTTTCTTTACCTGAAAAGTAGTATGGAAGCTTTTAGAGGAGGGGCCTAGTGGGAAGGTCTTAGGTTATTGAGGACAGGCCCATGGAAAGCACTGTGAGGCTGCTGCCTCTCTGGCTTCCTATTTGTTCATGTGTTCATGTCCCCCGTCTTCTATGAGGCCTTCACCAGAGTCAGAACATGCTATTGTGACTTCCCAAACTATGAGGTAAATAACCTTTTTTCTTTATAAATTAGTTGGCCTTAGGTATTTCATTACAGTAATTTTTCACTTGGCCTGTTGTAACTGATACAATGCTTAGAATGGGACTGAGCTCAAAAAAGATGCAAAACATTTGTTGACATAAAATTGCAAACTTAATTACAAAGTTGATGAGCATAACATGTATTTCCTAATGAGATGGGAGAATATAATAAAAAGCAATATTCATTTCAATGTCGTTCAATTTTGATCCATGTTAGATTAAGATATTTCTTTTTCTGGATTACATGAACAGATACTGCATCTAATGTTCTTCAAGTTAGATTTTTCATAAATTAAATTTTGAAGGCAGTTCAGTGAAAGGGAGACGGAGGAGGAAGGAACAAAAAATGGTAATGTGGGCTGGACAGATGGCTTAGTGGTTAAGATGCTTGCCTGTGAAACCTAAGGACTCAGGTTCAACTTCCCAGAACTCATGTGAACCAGACGTACAAGGTGACACGGCTGCTCAAGGTCACTCATACATACAAGGTGCTTAAACATATGGGGTTCCATTGCAGTGGCTGGAGACTCTGATGTACCAATTCTTTGTCTCTCCTTTCTCTCTCTCATACAACAATAAAAATAAATAAAATCAGTGAAAATTTAATGGGTAGTGATTATGATATATATACATTTTGCACATGTATGAAAATTGTCAATAAAAAGCCATCTTCCTCAAACTCTACCTCTCAAATTAGAATAGATTTATAAAAGACAAATATTGCATGTGTCCTAAGAAGTATAATGAATACTCTACTGATAGTATGTAGAACAGTCACAAAAGCTAATATTCATGCCATTTTTCTTTTTAAAAAATTTAATATTTTTATTAGCAAATTCCATGATTATAAATAATATCCCATGGTAATTTCCTCCCTTCCCCCACTTTCCCTTTGAAACTACAGTCTCCATCTTATCCTCTCCCCCTCTCAATCAGTCTCACTTTTATTTTGATATCATGATCTTTTCTTCCTATTATGATGGTCCTGTGTAGGTCGTTTCAGGCACGGTGAGGTCATGGATATCCAGGCCATTTTGTGTCTGGAGGAACACATTGTAAGGAGTTCTATCCTCCCTTTTGCTTTTACATTTTTTTCCACCACCTCTTCCACAATGGACCCTGAGCCTAGGAAAGTGTGATAGAGATATTGCAGTGCCGAGCACTCCTGTCACTTCTTCCCAGGACCTGATGCCTTCATTGTCATCACAGGGTCACTGCCCTCTGAAAATAGAAGGTTTTCTACCAAAAGTGAGAGTAGCATTAGTGTGTGTGTGTGTGTGTGTGTGTGTGTATAATGTTAATTAATATATAGGTATAAACATTAAGAGAATTGCTTACTGGGCAGTTTGATGGGCACAGTATATACACTTAGCCAGACAGCAACAGACGTTACACCCCTAGGGCTCATGACTACCCCTATTTTAGGTGTTTGGAATCAGGGACGTATTCCTCACCATGGAGCAAGCCTCCAGTCTAATTAGAGGGCAGTTCATGTCCACCATGACAGACGTGCCAGTATTGCACTCATTGGCTCATTTGGCCTGACTGGCAAAATACAAAGTATGTAATGTCCACTGTTGAGTATCTTCACTGGTGATTTCTCTTTCTCCCATTGAACTGCATGCAGAATGGCTTCTTCCAGCTTTCTGTCAGCTGGTCTACATGGAGGAGGTTATCTGCTCAGCTCCAGTAGGATTTTTCAATGGCCTTGTAGCCCAAGTACATGGAGTCTTCAGCAATAGGGTCTTAGTTTCTATACCTGCTCAGAAACCAAGGGCCTCAGCAATGGCATGTAATGTTTGGGAGTTATCATGGACCTCCCTGGCCAACAAGTCACTGGAAGGTATCCCATCCCTGGCGCTGAAAATTTTTTAGTGAAAATCTCTGGCTCCTGAGTGTTCTATTGTTCAAAAATGTAGGTCTCCATATGATTTATTTATTCCCCTTAAGATTTGATTAACCCAGGCACCACCTTTCCTTTACTCAATTTCTTCCCCTGACCTCACTTGGGCCTTTTCATCCCCATTAATCTGTCCTTCAACTTACATATATACTGTATAGAATCATGCCATCTGCAAATAATAATAACTTGATCTCTTCCTTTCCAATTTGTATCCCTTTTATGTGTGTCTGTTGCCTTATTGCTCTGGCTAAGGCTTCCAGTACTATATTAAATAAAAGTAGGGACAGTGGACACCCTTGTCTTGTTCCTGATTTTAGTGGAAAATCTTCCAGTTTTTCCCCATTTAGTAATATGTTGGCTGTAGGCTTGTCATAAATAGCCTTTATTATGTTGAGATATGTTCCTTCTATTCCCAGTCTCTGTAGGACTTTTATCATGAAGGGATGTTGGACTTTTGGTGGATTTATATTGTCTTGATTTTTGGTGTTTCTTGTGTTATAATGTACATATTTTTGCATCTTGGATTAATTTAATGCTTGGATTTTCTAGTGAGCTGCAGTATTATTAGATGCGTCAATCAATCTGATGTTATATATCTTCAGGGTAGGAGCTTACTGTGCTAGGTGTGGCTCTTAAGACTCTCCTAGTATGTTCAAAAGTGACCCTAGATGTTGGGTCTGCCCACTATGAGAGTATTCAAGTAGGCTGAGTGGAACAAAATACAGGCAGATTCTAGAATTTAACTAAACAATGTACTCATTTAATGAAAAACAGCACAGATTATTTATGCAAGAGTAGGTATTATGACCACCAGATCCTCTAACAAAGTCTCAATCTCTTAGGTGTGTGTGGCCCTACACCGTTACTCCTGTCAACAAGGAGGTTAGGATTTCTGGCCCGTTGAGGGTTCCAAGTCAGCTTGTAACCAAGTGAGACCCTTCCCTAATGAACAACAGTAGAGGAAACAAAGCAACTATAAACCAGGAAGCAACAAATAACAATCCCAAAATATAGCTTACTTAAGAATGGCAAATCCAACCGTCCATCAGATTTAACATATAATTTGTCCTGATATGGAAGGTCCAATTAGCACTTCCAATTCAAGCCTATAGCAGGCTTATTTGGTGTGTAGTGACCTGGTGTAATCCCAGTTACCTTTTGGGATGATTTTGATCCCAGTTATCCTGTGCTCCTGGTTGGGTCCCTCTTTGGTGCATGTGGGTTCAATTAGGCTGGCTGGGTGCCTGCTTGGGTCCCTCTTTGGTGCTCTGTGGGTTCAAGCAGACTGGCTGGGTCACTGGATTGCTGCTGTGGTCACCGGTGCTGTGGTCTCCCTTCCCCAGGTCTCTGGTGCTTGTGCTGGTGATAGGGGAGGGGAGGCTGTGGATACTGGCTCTATCTCATGACCTGGTCCTCCATTGGTCACTGCGGTCCTCCCTTCACGTTTCTTAAGTTTGTGAGGTGCTAAGGTGTGGGTAGAAAATCCCCTCACCTGGCTTTTCCTGCGGCTCAAGCTGAGCCTTGCAGCTGTGGTCCTGTGGACCTGGTGCCGCTGCTGGAGCTGCTTCTTCCTGCCTATGTGGGCTCTAGATGCTCTGGCTCTGTCCTACTTCTCTGCTGCCACTGGAAATTTCTTATATACCCCACTTTTTAGTAGAAGAGTGTATTTTGCTGGGTTTTTTTTTTTTTTTTTGGCTTTTTTGGCTTTTTCTCCCCTAGGCTGCTTTGGTGTGGCTCCTATGCTGCCATATTAACCAGATGTCCATTGTCATTTTCCTACCTTGTGACCATACTTCATCATTCCTTGCTCAGTGACCCCAGTTTATGTTTGTGTAGCTGTTCTCAGAGAAAATGAACCATTACTTAGCCCCTGGGGAGGCATTGAAGGGGCAGAACCAATTATGTGACTCATGTGCTCATACCCAGAAGTGGGGAGTGAAGTGCCCGGGTCACCCAGTTCAGTGATGCATGGGCCTTCTTCCTTCCGTGTCTTTTGTGTGACTTTCCTTCTGCTTGGGACTCTGGGGAGCAAATACAACATGAGGAACCATGGTGGATACTGTGCTACCAAGAGGCACTGCCAGAAACCACAAGGTCAACAGCTAGACATGGCAGCTAAGGCTTCTTTGAGACCTGCTTGTCTGTGAAGCACTCAGATGAGCTACTCCAGAAAGCTTGCTGATGAGATAGATGGAAGAAATAGCCAGTGCTTAGAAAACAGGCATGAAATACGTCTGAAAAGCCCAGTGAGTGCAACTGTGGGAAGCTGCTACCCTCATGTTGCATTTAATTGTGTTAACAGTATTCCTTTCATTAGTGAAGGGAAAAAAAAGATAGCTCATGCTATAGGAATCACCTTCCATTTTACTCCAAATTTGCCACCGTGAGAGGCAAAAATTACTGAGGAGAAAGTTCAGTGTCCTTGCTCTATAAGTGAACATGTGCCTGCTGTGTTTGGAGAGCTACTTTTCTAGAATTATTTGGCTATTATAGCAAGTTGTTGGGTTATACTTTTGGAATGATATGACTTTTTTATTAATAAGAAAACCATTTATAGTTTCGCTTGCAAGTGGAGGGTAAAAATGACCATGCTTCCTTGTTTATTGTGCTGCAGGCCTAGACAGACTCTCCCTAGGTGGAAGAGGCAATCTTTTCTGTAGGGTCCTTCATTGAGTAGATAATCAGACACATGGAGGAATCATTTATCTCTTCTGAAGCCACTATTATGAGCCACCATAGAAACCCTGAACATATTACTGGCCTATCTGAGCAAAATATTTAATATTCCCTGAAATCAACTTTGTAGATTATTCTTCCATACATCTTCAAGTGGACAATGAAAGCAAAGATATCAAGTATTAATTTGGCTCAGTGTAGAAGGAACAGTATTAGAGTGGTCTTTTAGTCTGAATTGATTTTGCTGACTCTCAGAGCTTATGATTTTTTTTTTTCCTTTTCCTATGGCCACATCACAGTAATTCATGTACACCACACTTTTAAAATTTTTATTTATTTATTCATTTGAGACAGAGAAACAGAAAGAAAGAGGCAGACGTAGAGAAAGAGTCAAGGTGCACCAGGGCCTGTTGTCAATGCAAACTGACTCCAGACACATGAACCACTCTGTGCATCTGGCTTTATGTAGGTTCTGAGGAACTGAACCTGGGCCATCAGGCTTTGCAAGCAAGCACCATTAACCACTGAGCCATGTCTGCAGCCCACCACATCACACTTTCTTATTCCAAGGAAGTTTTATGT
The DNA here is from genome assembly GCF_020740685.1 of Jaculus jaculus. Classification (NCBI taxonomy): domain Eukaryota; kingdom Metazoa; phylum Chordata; class Mammalia; order Rodentia; family Dipodidae; genus Jaculus; species Jaculus jaculus. The sequence continues at coordinate 65,791,990 of NC_059102.1, forward strand.
TCTAAGAAATATATTATTTTTAGTTTTTTACCTGAAACATGAAAGTTTCCTTGTGAATTTTTTCAAATATTAAATGGGAATAACCTCTTCTTTCAGGCTGGAGTTTATTATCTAAGAACTATAAAAGCCACTATTCCAGTGAAGTCTCTGTGATCATGAAGTGTAATAGCAAAATTGTAAAGAACTTTGAAACTGTAAGAACATATTTCTTTTCATGTTTCTAAAGTCTCTTTTCCTTTTATAACCATTGCTGCAATCTGTACCTTTATTTCATGTTGTGGTTGTTTGAATGTGAATGTATGTCTCCCATAGAGTCAGATATTTTTAAAAATTTTTATTTATTCATCTATTTACTTGAGAAAGATTGAGAGAGAAAGAGAGAGAGAGAGAGAGAGAGAGAGAATGGGTGCTCCAGGGCCGCCAAGCTACTGCACATGAACTCTAGACACATGTGCTACCTTATGCATGTGGCTTATGTAAGTCCTGGGGAATCCAACCTGGGTCCTCAGTCTTTACAGGCAAGCGTCTTAACCTCAAAGCCTCTCTCCAGCCCTCTGGTGTTTCATTGAAGCTTGTCACTTGGGTCACCAGTTACTTGGCTGGAGAAAGCGTCATGGAATTGGATCCTAGGATCCAGTCCAAAGATGTGTTTAGTGGTGGATCTTATTACAGCCCAAAGATGTGGAGAGCAGTGTGAGCGTGGGGCTCCTGCTTACTGCCAGCTCGTACTTGCCGCTTTTCGGTGGTTGCTGGCTACTGGTTTCTCTCTGTGCTTGGATTTATGAATGGGAGCCTCCTTCTTCCACCATTGATGGAACTTCCCCTGAATATGTAAGCCTGAACTAAATCCCTTCCTCTCATAAAATTGTGTTTGGCCATATGCTTATCCCAGCAATGAGGAAGCTGTTTACTCCACATGTCTTACTTGTTTAGTTATATATTCCACTTCAGACATAAACTTTGCAAAGGCCATGTGTTTTCTCATTAACTTTTTTATGGATTCACCATTAAGTCTTGGTTGGAAAATAATGTACAGAAAACATACAAAAAACACACACAGTGAATAAATCACATAAATGAGTGAATAAATACTTTGGCAATTAAAAGGCATAGAGTAACTTTGATGTAACTGCCATTTCTCTTACTCTTTGTGGGATAAAATGATTATTTCACAAATATACTGGTAGTCCTATTTACAGTAGCCTAATTTTAAGAGTTTTCAACTTTACAGTGGTACAAAAGCAACCTGTATTCAGTAGCTTTGATGTTGATATTTGATGTTTTCCTGCATTAACGTATTCAATGGGATGTTCTTTTGCAATGCAGTGAGTTACAGCTCCCAATAAGCCATGTGATTACAATGGCAAGCAGCCCATGCTGTACAGGTGTGGTGCTGTGTTAAACTTTGATGTCCATGTTGGTCAGTTGAGAGGTAATATCATACAAATTAGAGAAGCATCTCTATGTTCTTCAGAAGGATTTCCATAGGGCTTAAGTGAAATAAATATACATTGAACAAAATGCTACACAAAGTAGGAAGTTCTCTAGGTATTTATGTGAATGAAAACGCCTACTAACTTCCATGTCATTCAAGCCACCATATATGTGTAGTCTGTCTACAGCTCCATGGGCAGCCGTAAGTGAGAACCATCCAGCTGAGCCTACTTATCCCATAGAACAGTGAGTGAAAACAAGAAATTATTGCTTCTAGCCATAAGTTTTTAAAGTCAACATTTGTACAACACAGGGAAGAGAGTAGCTTAGAAAGTTGGCTTCAGAAAATACTTAGTAGCAGAGGCCAGTAAGTTAAAAGGAGATATAAAGGGAAGAGAGGGCTGGAGAGATAGCTTAGAGGTTAAGCGCTTGCCTGTGAAGCCTAAGGACCCCGGTTCGAGGCTCGGTTCCCCAGGTCCCACGTTAGCCAGATGCACAAGGGGGCACACGCATCTGGAGTTCGTTTGCAGAGGCTGGAAGCCCTGGTGCGCCCATTCTCTCTCTCTCCCTCTATCTGTCTTTCTCTCTGTGTCTGTCTCTCTCAAATAAGTAAATAAATAAATTAAAAAAAAATAAAGGGAAGAGAAAGGAAGGGAGGAGGGTACTTAATAGGTTTGTATTGTATATATGTAAGTACAATGATTGAGATGGGTAGGTAATATGATGGAGAATGGAATTTCAAAGGGGAAAGTTTTGGGGGGGAGGGTATTACCATGGGATTTTTTTTATAATCATGGAAAATGTTAATAAAAATTAAATAAATAAAAAAAGGAAAAAAAAAGAGCCGGGCGTGGTGGCGCCAGCCTTTTAAAATCCCAGCACTCGGGAGGCAGAGGTAGGAGGATCACCGTGAGTTCAAGGCCACTCTGAGACTACAGAGATAATTCCAGGTCAGCCTGGACCAGAGTGAGACCCTACCTCAAAAACAACAACAACAACAACAAAATAGATAGGTAGATAAATAAATAAACAGAAAGTAAATAAATTTTTATCTAGCAACTTGAATATTGATGATTTTCACACTATTGATGGCTCTTTTGCTTGCATAAATACAGTATTTTCATACTTCAAAAAAAAAAAGAAAGTTGGCTTCAGCTATTGATCTTAACAAAATTTTCTCCCTTAGCAAGCAATACATTAAAGGTCTTTATATATACTTAATCTTATAAAAATAGTTAGTTAGTCTAGTTATGCCTGAAGAATTCATATTACTAGGAAAAAATAAGAGTGGATCTAAATGGGCTTCTGAATTGGCAGGGTCACAAGGGGACATTCATGTTTTGTCTGCAGCTAGTTCTGGTTTGTGAAGGTTTTCACTACCCTACATCTTCTGATATGATTAGTTAGTTTAAAGAATAAGATTGTTGGGCTGGAGAGATGGCTTAGCAGGTAAGCCCTTGCTTGTGAAGCCTAAGGACCCTGGTTCAAGGCTTGATTCCCCAGGACCCATGTTAGCCAGATGTACAAGGGGGTGCATGCATCTGGAATTCATTTTCAATGGCTAGAGGCCCTGATACGCCCCTTCTCTCTCTGTCTCTTTCTCCCTCTGACTGTCTCTCTCAAATAAATAAATAAAAATAAAATTAAAAAAAGAATAAGAAGGCTGGAGAGATGGCTTAGCAGTTAAGCGCTTGCCTGTGAAGCCTAAGGATCCTAGTTCGAGGCTCGGTTCCCCAGGTCCCACGTTAGCCAGATGCACAAGGGGGCGCATGCGTCTGGAGTTTGTTTGCAGTGGCCGGAGGCCCTGGCATGCCCATTCTGTCTCTCTCTATATATCTGCCTCTTTCTCTCTCTCTGTCTGTCACTTTCAAATAAATAAAAATAAACAAAAAAAATTTTTTTAAATTAAAAAAAGAATAAGAATATTGAAATATTGATAATGTTATTTACTGGGGTCATGGCCTTTGTATCATGATTGTTGCATATTACTTGTAGAAATGAAAATATATGAGTTAATAGCTTATTGATGAGCCTGGTGGAAACCCTTCTGGTCTTTGGATTAGTCAGAATATTGAGTTTGTAACTGAGACCTAGAGAAAGGTGAATAGATACATATATAAAACCATGGAATGACCTATATGACAGTCCATATCTTCTTTATATTTAACCATTATTCTAATGCAATAATAAATCCTTCTTGCCCTGCAAGGTTGTTTTTACCAATATCTGTGCTTACCAGGAGCTTCTGGGAAACTCCTGTATGTGTCTCCCATTTCCCTGTCAGTGTGCTGGGATTATAGAAGCCCACCATGGCTTGTGGCTTTTCATGTGGAATCTGGGGATTGAACTTGGGTCCTTCACTTGTGTAGTGAGTACTTTATCCACTGAGCCACATCCCTAGTCCCCAAGTGCTTTTCTGTCAAAAATGAGAGGAACTACTGTTAATGTTTCAGAGAAAAGTTCTGGTCCTCTGATGTGGAGCTTAAATGGACCAAATCTCTCTGCTCAGATAAGACAGTTCATATGGAACATACCCTTTGAAATCATAAGGCTCCCAAACGGCACAAGCAGCACTTTACCATGAAAACTTCCTTGTTCCTTCCTCCCCAGTCCTTGTGTCTGTCTTCTCTGTATGGCTCCTCTGTGACTTGGCTTTGACTGAACATATCTATTGAGAGTATCTAATCTATTAGATGCTATTTTTTATTATTATTATTAGTATTAGTATTAATATTTTGGTGTTGGGAAGTGTTGATTCTCTGTTACTGAGTTACATTGTTCAGTAGTCTTGCAGAGTTCTGGAAAGGGATGCAACCTTCTGTAGGAGCTTACGGAGACCTGCGTGTATTCTTTTTGTATGTATTGGCTTGTCTTTCTGCCCTTCGTTGTTTTCATTCACCCTTCTATCTGTCTGTATAAAAGATCATAACTATGTTTTCAAAGTTGAATGACTGAAGTTTGGGAAGATGGTGTATAGGTATATTCCTGTTCTTCACTACTTGTTCTGAAAACTGGCTTATTTTCTCACAAGTCACTGCTCCTACCCTTATGTTCTACAATAATATCATCATTCATGAATTAATATAAATCAAGAAAGATGACGCGGTGATAAATTTATATTCATATATTCTCAAATGATATTCATATTCTCCCTCTTTGACCTCCTAAGTGTGTCCATCTTAGGGGGAAAATGTTTTCCATCAATCAGTATTCTCCTATATTTTCCGAGTGAAAACATAAGTTCTGAAACATGAGCTCTGGATTCAGTTGGTCATGCTTATCTGAGCCATTCTGCATCCTACACATTTTTTTTAAAAAAATTGAAATAATCTTCCAATTCTATTAAAAAAAAACTTCTCAGCACTTGGAGAATAAAAGGAACCCAGGAGGCTCTGAACAAATTCATGTATAGAAGAAACAAAGAGGGCAAAGTGTTCTATGTAAGCAGAATTTTGTAAACAATGTAAACAAAGAGGTTACATTTGAGAAAAAAAAAATAAGGTTTGCTCCATGCTAATGTTTTCATAATTACTAAATAATGCAATTTCACTGCTTATAAAGTTCATTTTTATGAGCTTTAGCATAGGATTTGCTTCTTGACTTATAGGCTCTTAAGGAAAACATTTTAATTGAGATCATCCCTAAGCAAGCAATTCACTAATTTGCTAATCTCAGTACTTGAGGATCGAGAATGGTATATTAAGAAATAGAAGGCTCTTAATTTATGGTTTTTCAGGAAGAAAGTTGTTCAGTAAAACTGACTATCTTTTCTACTTAGAAGAATTTGCTTCATCACTTATAAAGGAACAATTACTCAAATTGAGCTAGCTGCCAAAAACCAAAAAAAAAAATCAAGAAACAGTGGCTTCCAGCATGTCCTGTGTTGTTCCAAAGGAAACAGTTTTTCTTACCTCTGAGATGTCCTCCTGCCAGGATAAATTTCTCACCATCGTGTATGGGGATAATGGTTCACTTGCCACTGTCACATCTCTTTTCACTTCTATGAACAGTAGTGAACTTTATTAGAGGCACAGTGGAATAATTGGCACCCCAAATGAATGCCCTTTTCTTTTTAAATATAATTCCTAGTAAAGGCTTTAACCTCTGCACATTTGCCATGCTCTTTCACTTTTTCATTGTCAAAATTTAATAAGCAGATACCTTGTTGAAAGTCAGTGTGCAGAAGATATTAGTGTACATCTATTTGAACATTTTTATTACTTGCATTACATGGTTGACTATGTTAAGTATCCTCATGTAGATTTTGTTTTTGAGACCGGATCTCATGTAGCCCATGTTTGCCTCACATACACTGTGTAGCCAAAGGTGGCTTTAATTTGTCAGTCCCTTGAGTCTACCTACCAAGAGCTTGAAAATACAGGTATGCATGACCACACTTTGCTCTCCTGTACATCTTGTTTTAGAATTCACTTTGTTTTATTTGTTAAGTTTGTTTACATTAGTCAGGCTTCTTGAAACAAACAGAACTAAAAATAGGTTATATATGAGTAAGATGAAGAGGAGGAGAGGAAGAGAGAAGGAGTCGTGAGGGTCTGGCTCATGTGGTCCTGGAAGTTGACAAGGTTTCAAATGCTGCCTCCAATCTGGAGGCCTAGGAATGCTAGTGGTACAGTTCCACTCCGTGCCTGGAAGGGCTAAGACTAGCACCACTCTCCAAGGTCAGGAAAATACCGATATCCCAGCTCAAGCAGAAAGTAAACGCACCCTTCCTGTGACCTTGTTCGTTGTTCTGGATGATGCTTATTATATTCGTGAGAACAGTCTTCTTCCTCAGTCTATTCAAATGCTATCTCTTACCACCTTATCTGGCTTACACGTGGGTCCTGGGGAATCGAACCTGGGTCCTTTGGCTTTGCAGGCAAGCTCCTTAACCTCTAATCCATCGCTCCAGCCCAGCTTTTACCCTTCTTATACTACCCTTTCTATGTCTTACCCGTACTATAATAACTAGCCTGTGGTTTCAAAATGGCTTCTTTGTCTAAGACATAGACTAGACTTGAATGGTAACAACAGGGGCACTGTCAGGATTAAGGAGAAATGGCAAAAGAGAAAGAAATGAGTTGAGATCCAAATTTCCAAAACACAACTGTGAGTTGAGACCCGAGCATGCTGTGACTGGCAGGTGCAGAGAGCTATTCATGTAAACCGCGTGCATGTTCTTCATGCCATAGTTTCTGAGGTGCTAGCTACCTTTTAGCATTAAGGCCAGCTAATATGGCTGCAAGCAGTTCTCGAAATAGTTCTATGAGAATATGAAGATCTTTATAGCAGAGTGCTTGTTGTATAGTATGCTGGTTTTCTTTTGTTCTTTGAAGCATATCCAAGATGAAGTTAGATTTGGGAAGGTTCAGAGGGAATGTCTCAGTGATGACTGATCATTCTTCCTTTGGCAGTTTTGCCCTGCCTTCATGATTCCCCCTCATGGAAGTTAGAAGCTGTATTTATTCTGTTTTTCACTTGTATGCCACAACTTTCTCCACATCTGTTTTCTGGTGTTTCCTTGGGATTATCTGGAAGAACCTTAAGATTACTCAACTTGAGTAATAATCAAAGTTGTATTTCAACTAATGGAAGCCAACGTTCTAGCTGCATGGGAATACTGGTATAAGTATAGAGTAAAAATGTCTCCCCACTGTCCCATTCTGTCTTCTTTGTTTACACCATTCTCAGTCTCCAATACCCACCTCAGACCCAAGACCAGAGATAAAATATTTGCATCATCCCAGCCATCCCCAACCATGATCAACTGCCATTTCAAGGTTGCTTAATCTTGTTCTCCAGGAAAGGAGAACCACCATCCTCTCCCTGTTATTTTCCAAACTGAGGCTTTTTTCTTTAATCTGCTGGGAATCTGGAGGACTTGTAGGACGTGCTGTTACCAACAGCAGGATCATAATAATATTGCTATTTCTTTATGTTCAAACTACAGATAAAGTCTTAAGCTTTAAGTGACTTCATAAAATCAGCCAGAGAGCACTGGAGGTGGAATTCAAGTTCTCCTCTGTCTGGCTCCCCTTAGCTCATGTCCTCAGCTGTTATTTTTGAGTTTGGTAGTATTGAAACACATGGAGTGAGCTGCTTTGGAATTTTGTGCCATCCACACATTGATACGTAATCCTGTGATCTATTTTCTCTAAGGGCTATAACATATGATAATAAACATGTTAAAACAGACTGACCTTATTTTATATATGGGTTTATCTGTGTGTGCACGTTCATATATGATGTGCAGGTGCAAGTGTATGGGTGCCTGTGTACATATGTGCAAGTGTGAAGGCAACCTCACATGTTGTTCCTCAGGAATGCTGTCCACCTTTTTGAGACAGGGTCTCTGTTGGCCTAAAGTACACAAAGTAGGCCAGACTGGCTGGTCAGCAAGCCCCAGGGATCTGAACATTTCTTCCTCCCCAGTGCTGGGATTACAAGTACATCCCACCAGTCCCAGCTTTTCTATGAGGGTTCTGGGGATTGAACTCAGGTCGTCATATTTGTATAGCAAGGACTTTACTGAATGTACTATCTCCTCAACCTCACAGTTTTTTTTTTAATTTTATTAAAACTTTTTTTTAAAAAAATGTGTCTTATTTTGTTTACTTATTAGGGAGAGAAGGGCATGCCAAGGTCTCCAACCACTGCAAAACACTCCAGATATATGTGCCATCTTGGGCATCTGGCTTACATGGATACAGGAGAATTGAACCTGTATGCATAGGCTTCACAGGCAAACACCTCAACCACTAAGCCATGTCTCCAGCCCAATTTGTTACAACTTTTATGAAGAATTTCAAGTGCCCATACACTTCAATTTGATGATTCTTAATGTATCTTTTACACCGATTTTTATGTATTCACTTTTATCTTAAGACATACAGCACAATGACTATCAATAACAATAAATAACCGATTCTTTTATCTTTGTATGTATTGATTTGCATATGTTACTTACACTATGTAAGTGTGGGCATGCATGTACCATGGCACAAGGATGTCAGATGACAACTTCTAATATCAGTCCTGGCCTTCCACCTTGTTTGGGTCTGGGTCTCTTGTTCACCATTTTACCAGACTAGCTTACCACCCTCAACCCCGTACTTCTGGGGGTTCTCTTGTCTCCACCTCCTTTCTTGCCATAGGAACATGGGATTATAGACACTGTGCAACTGCATCAGGATTTATCTGGGTTTTGGGGATCCAAATTTAGATTGATACACTTGAGCAGCAAGTACTATATCCACTGAACTATCTTCCCAAACCTATCAACAGACATTTTCAATGACAACAGACTATTGACAACATACAGTATGGCAGTTCAAGGGCAGAAGATGCAGTTCAGTGGAAGAACACTTGCCTCACACGTGCTTCCTGACAGAACCAAAGGCTGCTCTTTGGAGTCTGTTAGAACTTAGAGACATTTCAAAAGAATGACATGAAGGACTTTCCCCTCCTAAGACTGAGGAAAATGATGATAAAAGTATGAGATGTTTATTTGGGGTATAAACTACTCCTGTTTGAGCAAATACTATTATAAGTTTATGAAGACACAAGAAGCATGGACACACCCCTAGTGGCTTATGAGCAGACTACCTCATATTCCTGGTGTGGAAAAGTCCATTCCTTGAATTCAGAAAAATCTCATTAAAATTTCATTTATCAAAAGAATATATAAGTGTTTTCCAGAAAAGGTGGGAAACCTTGCTGGAGTCAGCTTTGTTTCAGCAGTGTATTTTTGTATCATATACTCAGCGTTGTTTCTAAGTACTCGGCCCATCGTGCATGAGCCACTGAATACAGTGCATTATTCAGAAGTGGGGGTGCACATGTAAGTATAAATATTTATACTGCGTGCTTTAGCTCTCATATGCTCAAACTCTGTGACTGGCCCCTTGGTGAGGTCTGGTCTGTGTGCTGCACATACATTGGCATGATTCCAGACACCAGTCTTTTTTCTTCCGGGTCCATCAGAGCTCTGCGTTGGGGTTGACTAGTGCTGAAGGTTCATGGCTAGAGTGTATCCTTTGTTGTTGCATCCTACTGTAACATGGCCACCTAGCAAGAAGAAAAGGCCCCCTTCAAAGACCATTTTAATCAGGCATTTAAGAACATGAGTGATTCCTGGGCTGGAGAGATGGCTTAGCAGTTAGCAGTTAAGATGCTTACCTGCAAAGCCAAAGGACTTCAGTTCGATTCTCCAGGTCCCATGTAAGCCAGATGCACATGGTGGTGCATGCATCTGGAGTTCATTTGCAGTAGCTAGAGGCCCTGTCATTCCCATTCTCTCTTTCTCTCTCTGTCACAAATAAATATATAAAAATGAAAAAAAAAAAGAAAATGAGTGATTCCCATCTATGTTGGATGATGTTAATATTTTCCATAGTCTTAGCTCTCTGAATACCTTAGTTATATGAAACAGCTATAGCATGTTTGGAAGTCTGGGATACTTAAAATGCATTACAGATCAAAAGTTCACATGGAGGATTTCCTGCTTAGGGTAGAATTTAGGGTTTAAGTGGCCTCATTTGTAAGAAACAGTTTAGGCTTTTATCAACTCTTTCATCATCATATTTATTAGTATTATATACTATTATTAATTATTATTTTTCCTATGAAATTTTGGCAACATGTCATATTAGAATAACACTTGGGTATCCCCTCCCCCCACACACCCGTGCCATGGTGATGGATGTGATACCAGAACATTTAACCATGGAGTCAGACTCAACAGGAGCAAAGGCGGGAAGAGAAAAAAACGTTGCTATACTTTGTAGAACACATGTTTTCCATAGAGAGCTGGTTTCCTTCAGTTTTCATAATTACCATTTCAGACTGCTCCCTCCATACCAGAATGGTTATCCCATTTGTGGGCTGCCCATTTCCTATGTATTTCCTTCCTCCAGCCCACCTCTTGGCCACATTAGCATCACTTCCTGTCACAGGTGGTCACAGCAGGTTTTGAGAAGAAAATGAAAGGGAGCCCTAATAAGGCTGCCTTGTGTTAATATCTGGTGAGGAGAGCCCACACTGTTAACCACAATGAGACTACTGAAAAAATGGGCGTTTTAGTACTCCAGTCTCATTTTTTTCATCATAATTTCCTTTAACCAAATGTTAATTAGCTGCCTGGGTATCTGGGAATGGCAATTTTGAATTGGAAATACAATTGAAAATAAGAACTCATTCCAGCTGTGTTAATTTATCAATCTTTCTGAAATCCTAGATTAGACTTAACTGAAGTCAATAAGTCAGTCAAGGAGCTTAATTTACAAGATTCAACAGTCAAAAGTAGTTCAACAGTATTCAGTGAGTGTGAATTGGATTGTTTGGGACACATGCACATGCATGTGTGCACATGTTTGTGTGTGTATGCACACAAGCACACGTGCATGGGAAGAAATCAGAAGGTGAGAAAAAGATGTAGATATTCCTAAAATTATAAGTAAACTTGCATTCTCTATGAAACTAATGTCTGTCAGGAATATGTGGGAATGCTCTTTGAATAAATCCTTTAAATTATTCAGGGCTGGAGAAATTGCTCAATGGTTATGGCCCTTGCTTGCAAATCCTGGTGGTCCGGCTTTGATTCCCCAGTATTCACATAATCTAGACATACGTACAAAGTATGTTTCTGGAATTCATTTGCAACCATTGCAGGAGGCCCTGATGCATCTATTATCTCTGCTTCATATATAAATATAAATATAAATATAAATATAAATATAAATATAAATATAAATATAAATATAAATATAAATATATATATATATATATATATATATATATATATATATATATTTGACAGAGGAGGAGAGAGAGAGAGAATGGGTGTGCCAAGGCCTCCAGCCACTGCAAACAAACTCCAGACACATGTGCCACCTTGTGATTATGGCTTATGGGCGTTCTAGGGACTCAAACCTGGGTCCTTTGGCTTTGCAGGCAAGTGCCCTAACTGCAAAGCCATTGCTCCAGCCCAGTAAATAAATATTATTATTTGGGAGTGACAGAGAGAGAGAGAGAGAGAGAGAGAGAGGGAGGCAGATAGATAGAGAATGGGTGAGCTAGGGCCTCCAGCCATTGCAAAGGAACTCCAGATGCGTGCGCCCCCTTTGCATCTAGCTAACATGGGTACTGGGGAGTCGAGCCTTGAACCAGCGTCCTTAGGCTTCACAGGCAAGCACTTAACCACTAAGCCATCTCTCCAGCCCAATAAATAAATATTTTAAAAGAAATTATTCAAATCCATTTAAAACATTTACTAAAAGGAAGCCTCATTTAGGGAATAAATTAATGAATAAATTCAGATCAAGAGGCATTGAAAACACCCCTCATGGGTGGCATTTGACTTGGAGGGACAGGTTTGGAAAGGAAGGAGCATCCATTGAGGACGTCCCTGGAGTGAAGACCCATCCACTGACAGAGCCCCTAGTGACCCACTGGCTCGCCTTTCTACTGTGCTATCTTCTTGCCGTTCTTTCTGGCAGAACCCACACTGTCTATGTCCCTGGGCAGCACTGGCTGCATCCCCAGTGGGACACCTGCTTCGCGGCTCCGTGGCAGATCACCTCCTCCTCAGCAGTGCATTTCAGTTTCTCAGGCAGTACGGTCTTTTCTGCATGTCCCTCCTGACGTGGGGTATTCACACCCCTCAGCATTCGCCACCATGTGACCCTCTTTCTACTCCTTTCAACACAATGAATGCCCTCAGTGGTCTTGTTTGATTCTCCATTTTCTGTGTCTCTACCCTGGGGCTTTGTTCACAGCCGTCCTCTGCGTGGAGTGGACGCTCAGTAAAGTGAGTTAAGTGAATGGCTCAGTGGCATAGGGGTCTCCTTTGCTTAGGGCAGAGAAAGCTTGCCTTGCTTTTTCCACTTCCTATGGTTGTGAAGGAGGAAAGTGGTGACTGGTGACCACCTGCGGTGGCTGCTGTTGCCTTGATATCTTGGAAGTGCACATCTCTTTTCTTTGAGCCTCTCCCACGTCTAAAGAACCTAGAAAACAGTACCGCTCAAAGACATTTCAAAGAGATGAACTTTAAAGGAACAATTGTGTGGGCTGAACAAATGTGAGCAAATTATACCAGGAAAAGCTGCTGGTTTTGTTTCCTGTACAGTATGTTTAGACATTCTAGCTCTTGCGGAATGGATTTCTTTCTGCAATTAATGAGCCATATTGTGTTTAAGCCTGCCCCTTGAAAGCCCTCACACACACTTTCCTGTGTGGAGCATCTTTTAGGGCTTTGCCCTATTTTTTCCTTTCTCATGGTAGTTCTGAATGAGCCTACCTTCCATTGTTAACTTATTGGAGGAAGTTTGGATTACACAATGTCTTTTGTCTTACGGCAGACCACCTCTGGGTTAGTGCAAATGACACCTAAGTCAGTTCCAACTGTGGCTGGAATGGGTCCTAGATGTCTTGCTCACATACTATAGAATATATCTTCTTCACTGGTCTGCTTTGGTTTATAAGTGAAGTGCAGCAATGACCATGTCTCATTAATTCTCATTAATACATGGTAACTGTTTATGATATTCTTTATGTTGTTGATACACTCGAATTTTATGGTGTGCAAGCTGATACCCAATATTGACAGACTTCTCTTTGCTTCCCCATATATCTCTTTTGTGTCTTTCTCAGTTCTCTTTCTGGAGACTGTTTTCTCTTCTACCAGGAAATCTGCTAGATTGTTGCTCACAAAAATACTTTATCTTAACAAGTGAGTAGTCCGCCCCTCCTCGCTGTTCAGTAACTTCAGTGTTCTTTTCCCTCCTCAGCACTGCAGTGACAACACACATCCTTGCCAGTCAGACATGAATATTGAAGGAGCCTGGAAGAGAGGCTACACGGGGAAGAACATCGTGGTGACTATCCTTGATGATGGCATTGAGAGAACCCACCCTGATCTGATGCAAAACTATGTGAGTGAGGGCTGTGGCTGGAGTCTTCCCTCCTTGGAAGCAGGCCTCCTGACAGGATTATCATAAAGGGCGAGGGCTGCGGAAGAAGGTAGCAACAGATACAATAGGCTCTGTGTTTGTTCTTACAAAAGGTGAGCTCTTGGCATCTAGGAAGCACAAGATAACGGTTTCCACTTTCCAGTGCCCTTGATGCTCTGACCTTCAAAAAAAGAGCAGTAAAGTAGCCAAAATCCTGCCACCAACACTGTGTATTACCAACAAAGACTCTTCTTCACAGTTCAGCCAGCCAGCCAGGCAACACTTGCTTTTGTGGAAAAGAGGAGACTCAGAACTTTCGTCCATTTATTTTTCTGGTAACTCTTTATCGCTAGTTCTTTTCTAAAGGGCAGTGGCGGGCGTCAGCTGCTTCCTTAAGAAGGAACTGTAGATTGACTTAGTTCTGCCTGGAGTAAGACTTGTGGCTGACCTCACCCAGCACCCAAGCCCATTCAGATCACATGTGCCTCTTGGCAGGAAATAATTTGAAAGCTTAAAAAGAACTTCAATTTAGTCTCCAGGCTTAGGTGAAGAAATTGAAAGCTGAAGACCAAATATGAATTATCTGGGGTCAGATTTGAGATTAGAACTCCTTGTCCTCCAGCAGGAATGTGTGTCTTGTCACATGCAAGGGGGGTCTTTCTGGGAGCTGTTGCTCCTTGCTGCAGATGACTGAACTGCATTAAGTAAGCATGGATTCTCATCATGACGGAAGTCTTCACCCCTTTGAGGTTTCCCTCATAAAAGCACATTCTCTAGAATTACATGTACAGTTAGCAACCCCGTTATTATCTCAGTCTTCATATTAGAGCTGACAAAAAAAAAAAAAAACATTGGATAAGATGTCAAACAAAAGATGGGCCTTAGACGTAGTTTGTTTTATGTCAAAACAGGATAAAAATCAAACTTATTGGGCCTTTGTTACATATAAGTAAAATTGGAGTCACTCAGAAATCCTTCATGCTCTTAATAGCAACTGGGCTACAGAGTGCCCAGAAGCTTACCACTTTTACATGCACTATGTATTTTGTTTAATTTCCCCAGACATTTCAAATTTTGTTTACTGAGGTTATTTTCTGGAGCACCAGCATTTGACAGAGACAAGAAACCAAGATAAAGCTGACTCTGAAATTAGAATAAAGCACAGGGGACTTAATCACTTGGGCCATGTACAGTGATATGTGTCTGAACAATGGCAGGCACCCAGTGAAGTTTTTTGTGCCTTAGAGATTTTTCACAATGGTTTTTTAAAACTATTTTTGTTTATTTATTGGGGAGAGGGAGACAGAGAAAATGGGCATGTCAGGGCCTCCAGCCACTACAAACGAACTCCAGAGGCACGCACCCCCTTGTGCACCTGCTTACGTGGGTCCTGGTGAATTGAACCTGGGTCCTTTGGCTTTGCAGGCAAGTGCCTTAACTGCTAAGCCATCCCTCCAGCCCCACAATGGCAAATAAGACCAACTCTATTGGATCATTGGAGGTCCTATTTCCTCATTTTGAAATTTTAGCTTGGGAAAAAATCTTGCCCACTGTTTTGCCATGAGTAACAGTAAAAGTCTGAATTGTAGGTTCTTTTATAGCCTAGACAATGCCTGAAACCAGAATGATAGTCTACTACAAAACCTAAGAAAACTGATAGAACAAAAATAGAAAGTTAGCTGGGCATGGTGGCACACACCTTTAATCCCAGCACTTGGGAGGCAGAGGTAGGATGATCACCATGAGTTCTAGGCCACCGTGAGACTACACAGTATGTTCCAGGTCAGTAGAGTGAGACCCTACTCAAAACAACAACAACAAAAATATATAATGTTGATTTTAAGTGGCTTGTCAATTACATGTGAACATTTTTTTCTTCTAAAATCTTTAAAATAGGATAAAGACAATCTGGAAAATAAAATTGCTGCATGTGTGTATCTAAGGAATACTTAATAAAACATGTAGTGATTAAAGACATCTTTGAAGGATAAACATTTAATGAACTTGGTCACACCAGGTATGAAGAGGAAAGTGTGGTCATAATTGTTAGATGTCCCTTTCATCTATGTACATTACTTCGTCACCGCAAAGGAAAAACAAAATAGAGCACTGATTATTATTGAACCAGCAGCAATCCCTCCCTCAGGCTTCCTGACACCAGAGAACCATGAGCGTATCAAGTTAACCTAATTACTCTCTTGCAGAAATGTGTTTAAGAATACATGAGCTTGTGGGTCAATGGCTAATTAATGTCTCTTTTCTCTCTCCTCTGTGGCCCCATAGGACGCTCTGGCAAGTTGTGATGTGAATGGGAATGACTTGGACCCAATGCCTCGTTATGATGCAAGCAATGAGAACAAGTAAGGATCAGATGAGAGGTGGCTGACTGCAAGCTGTCTTCTCCTCATGCTGATGGAGGGATTTTCTATTTTTTATTTATTTCGGTCATTGCTTTTCAAGGCAGGGTCTCACTCTAGCCCAGTCTGACCTAGAATTCACTTTGTAGTATAAGGGTAGCCTTGAACTCACAATGATCCTCCTACCTCTGCCGGCTGAGTGCTCGGATTAAAGATGCGTGCCACCATGCCCACCTGGATTTTCTTTAAGAATCTTGGTAGCAAATAATCCTTAATTTACAGCAAGCTAAACAAGTGTCATCCTACTGAAGTTTATGAATAAGGGGATGGGGTGGTCCCCATAGGAAAAATTGGCTACAGAGAAACTCCTGGAGAATGGCTCAGTATTTCCAAATCTTGACAGAAGATCTGATGTCAGGAGATAATTGGCCCCACCCATTTGTTCAGAGACGTGGGTGCTGGTGGGTGAAGCAAAACAAAGTACCTCTGCCAAGCAAGACTTCCCTGACTGTTACATTCTGCAGACTTGATTCCAGCCAGCCAGAGCCTTTCTTGTGTTCTTCCTCTGCTGCCTGCTCTCTGTGAGTGACCGAGTGCTCTTGAGCACACAGGAAACAGTGAGAAGAAGTATAGTCATTTATGGGCTCATTATCTTTCCCAGCCCCCTCTCCAATCCAGGGTGTTGCAAGAGTGCACAGGAAACATTGAAAGATTTTTTTCCCATTATTTGTGAGTGGCATCATCTTTCCTAGCCCCTCCCCAGTCAAGAGGCACAGTTTCACTCTCCAGTTAGCACAGTGGTTCTCAGAGAATATAAATGAAAATGTACATCCACTTGATGACACAGAATATTGAAATTCTTCAGGGAGTAAGTGGCAGTGGTTTTTTGGTTTTTTTTTTTTGGTTTTTTTTTTTTCCTATTTGAAATGATCTCGATTCTTTAAGAGTAGGGGATACTCCTGATCCTTACATCATATTAATTAACCTTTTTCCTCATTTTATTTCAAATCTCTCCCAAGATAATGACGTGATTTAGATACTGTCATGAGAATTTGCTTTACATATTATAGGTTAGGATCACAGCACTTAGAAAGAGAACCATTTTGACAATTTATGATGTGCTGCTTTCAGTCTGCTCGCTTTCTTTAGGGTAATATTTTTGAGTAATGATAAATCTACGCGTTTAGATACTCCTAGACAATTATTTTTACCAGCTATAAAGAAGTTTCAACAATTAGCTATAGAAATAAGCTACTTATTAATTTGAGCAACCAAATGAATATGACAGGTCAGATTCTGTGGCAAAAGCATTAATTAATAAGCAAATTAATATACATACAGACTTTTTCAGAACTTCCATACAAAAACTGAGGGGGACTAAGTTCACCTGGATAGTTTCCTTTCAAACTTGACTTCTTGGTCTAGATTGTAATTTTGTGTGAATTTCACACTGGGTGTTAGAGTTGCAGGCAATGTGAGCTGATATTTTCTAACCTAATTACAAGCTAGCATAAAACACTGGCAACTGGAAT
This sequence comes from Jaculus jaculus, assembly GCF_020740685.1. NCBI lineage: Eukaryota > Metazoa > Chordata > Mammalia > Rodentia > Dipodidae > Jaculus > Jaculus jaculus. The sequence continues at coordinate 65,809,261 of NC_059102.1, forward strand.
CCTTTGATACTTTAAAATGCACTACTGGTATGTGCATATGGGGGTCAGAGGGAATATGGGAAATCTCTGCTTTCCTTTAAAATTTGCTGTGAATCTAAAACTTCTAAAAATAGTGTTTGAAACAAAAACAAGACTCCTGATAAATTTCAGTCCTCAGTTTGTTCTGATATAATGCAACATATGCATTCCTAAAAATAATAGCACTTGGCAGAATACTAGTACACCAAGCAATAACAAAAGTTGAAGTTTAATAGTCAAAAATATCATTGAGCACACACAGTAGGGAACTAATAAAATGGTTGCCTAGTTTTATGTATGTTAAATAGTTCAGTCATAAAAAGTGCAATAAAGGTGATTCTTTGCCTTGGAAGAAAACCTGAAGGGTGCTTATTTTCTTTACAAACATTCACACCTATTCCCACTCACATGCCTGCATGCAAGAGAGGAAAAAAAAAGAGAAAAACATTAAAACCAAAGGTATAGAGCAGAATGGAAAGGAAAAATACAAATCAGACAGAAGAGAATAGAAAAGGGAGGTGACTCCAGGGCCTCCTTCTTGGGTAGGTGACAACTCGCCCGTGCCTTACTGTGACTTGAGAGGAGGCTGGCCTGAGAGCAAGGGAGGCTGCATGTGTGCCATCGAGCCCCCAAGGGGGCAGCTCTGTGTCCTGTAGGGCTGAGTTCATCTGGAGCATTTCTTGGATTCATCTCAAGTTTCTAGGACAAAACTGAACCACAACCCAAATGCAATTTTCACTCATGCTCAGAATATTCCCTAATCTATCAATCATGTTGGAGGAGTTTTTTCAAAACAAGTAAAGTGGACTGAATCATATCCATTCACTACACTCATTACATCAGTGTTTATGGAGAGAAAAAAAGATGAGGATAATCTATAAGAAAGTCTAGATGATAGTAATGTCCAGTGTCCTTGTGCAGAAGATGCAGCCACTGTGAATAGGAACCAAAAACCTTTGTGTTGATCTGAGCAGCTAGTTGTTTCTGAACCTACTTGGGGTGGGGTTTTTTCATTCAAACCTGTCTTGATGACAGGTACCAAGGACATGTGTGAGTCAGCGCTGCTTCCAGTATGTCTAATGTGCTATAAACGTGATTCTTTGAATATTGGCTTTGATGGCTTTCTGCAGGTGATTCCTTTAAAACTGTGTTCTTGAATATTATAATAAAATAATGTATATTGTTAATGAGTTGAAATGTGAGAATTCCTTTTAAACTGGTCCACTCCCCAGGTCCTTTGTTCAAGAATCGCTGTAGGTTGGTCCCTTGATGTGCCCTAGTGTAGTCCAGTTTAGCCATTCCAGCGCTTCCAGTGGTTTCTTGCCACAGGATGGCTTGAATATCTGAATATCCTGGCATTGCTCCATATGCGTTTGCAGTCTGACAACAAAATACAGAACTTTTGGAGATTCCATACCTGCTTTCTCTCCATCTGCTTTGTGGAAGTCTTTGTTATCAGGTGTCTCTTTAGCTTTTCTTTGTAGCGCAATAGTATATATCTCGGCATTTACAATTGAAATATCTGGGTTCACTAAGCCACACTGTCAGGTATAATTCATGCCGTCATCTTTAACTGTGAATTCTTGAGTAGAAGACCCTGTTTTGATGATAGTCTCTCCTCATTAGGAATAAGAGCGGAATCTACAGCCACACCACCCTGAATATGCCCCACCTTGTCTGATCTTGGAAGCCAAGAAGGGTCAGGCCTGGTTAGTACTTGGATGGGAGAAATAAGAATGAACTTACAGTTGAGGTTAGATGTCTTTCAATCCCAGCTCTTTGAAATTAGCTCTGTGATCTTTGACTCTAAATACTTTGAATTTAAATACTTTACTTACAGACTAGAGAGTTGGATTAACACTTAAGGCACTTGCCTGTGAAACCTAAGGTCCCAGGTTCCATTCTCAGAATGGAATACAATAAAGCCACTTGTACAAGGTGGCACATGTATCTGGAGTTCATTTACAGTGGCTAGCAGTCCTAATGATCCCATTCTCTCTCTCTCTCTTTTTCTGTCCCCCCTCTCACTCTCTCAGATCAGTAACTAAATAAATAAAAATACCAAGCTGCCTACATTCTATGTGCTTGATAACTATAGCCATTATTATGTGAACTATTCATATTTCTAATTCTTTTGTTAAAATATTGATTTTTATATTTATTTATATTTTTACATAGGTTATAATCTTATATTCCTAGTCCTCTGGTTCTCCTTTCCCAGAGGGCCATCCTTAGTGGGGTTATTGGTGTTCACTCTGGAGTAATTAGGGCCTCTGACAGACCAAGGGGTTGGAGGCTGTGCCTCAGGATATTTCTACCACCTTGTGGCTCTTACAGTCTTCCTCCATCCTCTTCCACAAGAATCCCTGAGCCTTGGTAGGTGTGTTAGCAGGTTGTTTTAGTGTTGAGTTCTCTGTAGCCTCTGCATTTCTGACAAGATGCACTTCAGGGTTCATCACAGTTGCTGTTTCCCTAGAGGCCATTGTCAGGCCAGCATTGGGAACTGCTTCCTCTGCAGTTTTTTCTGGCCCCTGGTAAATGAGGTAGACGTGACACATCTCGTGGTGAGCAGTCAGCTGTCTTCTCTTGTCTTATTGATGGATCGTAGCTCTCCCCAGTATTCTCTGTCATCTCCTTTCTCCCCCTATGCTCCAGCCTGGCTCCTAATCCACTGTCTTGACTGGAAATTAACAGTTATCTCTATGGTGTGTGCAAACATTTCAAATCTAAGTGTAGTAAGTCTTTCTCTCTGGGGGGAGAGTTGAGATAGATGTTGCTTCTTTTTGAAGTATGGGAGGCATGCCTCCTACAGCCCATAGTCCTTGTGCAGAATGGGTGCTTGAGTGGGATGTAGGATTGGGAAGAATTTCTTATCAGAAATGTCAGAAAAGGGAAGTTGAAGCACAGACTATGCCATGCTGCCTCAATTAGATGATCGGTTCACTAGTCTTAGGTGAATATTTGGAATTCTCCCATGCTTGGTGGGTGCATCTATTCATTCAGCTACAAAAAGCTTGAGAGCTTGCTTCATGAGTAGCTTTGTACTGTGACTTTATGATGACTAAATTAACATGGATTGCTACTGGGCTGAAGTGGGAGATGACTTAGTAAGTCACCCAGGGCTAGCAAGTTTTCAGTCTTAATAGAAAAATATATCCTCAAAATCTCTTACAAATTCTCTCATTTGGACATGCAAAACTATAATTAATGCCAAAGCTTTGAAGGGAAGGAAATCCCCTCAGAAGGACAAAGTTATGAAATTTGTTTTCTCATCACTTTTTCACGTTCCCAGATGATGATATGTCAGATCTAAGCTACTGAGACTAGAAAGGTAACATAATGAGAGGTGACCACCAAAACCTGGCGTCTGATTCATTTATACCTTCGTTCCTATAAACTTGCATTGTGTGGGCCTAAAACAATGTCTTCTTACAAATGAAAGTATCCTAGTGTTTCGTACCACAACTCCTATTTCCAGTAAATGCATCATTGATGTCTGAGTTAGACCAGTCCTGCCCAGGGTTGCTTCCGGTTGAATGTTTACTCTGCTTAAGCCACAGCAAACTATTTGATAGGAGATGAGAATGGTGCATTTCATTTTGGATAGGTGGTGTGTGGTCTTAGAATCTAATTGCTTTACAAAATAAACCAACCCATAGGTTAAAGATTCATTTTCTAAAACGAATGGATTTTTCATTTTCTTTCTTATCTCCATTTGTGAGGATGATTTAACCAAGGCAGCTGGAAATACATTTGCTCTGGTTTTTAAATCTTTCACACATCATTTCTGGTTTTAAGAACGGATGCCATGTTACACAGAACTCTGTCCTTTTTCTCATTCTTGCTTGACCCTCTTCAAGACATAGTGTTCCAGATCAAAGGAAATGTAGGCAGCCAGAGTTTCTGTTTACAAAGGCGGTATATATATGAATTTAATACTAGAGTAGAAATCCCACATTGGAAGATCTGTGGCTTTAGAAGGCATAAGCCCTATTTCTTCCTTTAAAGGATTTGATCAAACATGCTGTACAAGGACTATGGACGTTATATGTGAATGTGAAAAGCCCAAAAATATTTTCCATAAATGCGTATTTGTTAAGCCTCTTGTAAATGTTTATTTATAGTCCATTTTACATGAATTGATTTGATAATTTCAGATTAAGCAACTATTAGGCAGTTTATATATTTAGAGGAAAATTTCAAGCTTGATGATGATACTTGTTTTTGGTAGCCTACTTTCTTTTTCTTTGTCTAGCCTATTAAGCGATAAGACAGCTCCTCAATGTCTGCCTCCTTCACCCTGGTGCTGATTATCAGTATCAGCATGGAAGCAGGACTCTTGCCCATCTCCTCAATTCCTCTGTGGTTTCAACTGGGGCTTGGATGAAGTGTGAGATGCAACTTATCTCCTTGGGTCTCTCTACCTTCTGACAAGGAAGAACAGATTTGCCAATGGAGTGAAGTCAGCATAGTTTAAATGGGATAAGCATTGTTAATTTAGGGAGAATTTTGTGTATATAACCATAACCCCTCTTTTAGCCAAAGGCTAGTGAAAGCTTGACACTGGAGAGCGTAATCTTTATCTCCATAGGATTCTGATCTGGTTCCCAATTCCAGATAATGAGTTTCTTTACACTGAGCAGATCTCGTAGCCAATCAGAAAGCTATTAGTTACCCACTGAGGCTTTGTGCCACTATTGCCCTAGTATGTACAGCCTGCCAAGGTGTTTGCTTCTGAGCAGCTTAGACCCCTGCTTGCTCACACCATTGCTGGCCACTTCCCTCCACCCCTCATGTAGCACTTTCCAGCACTAGACGGGCTAACTGACTGGGGACTGGCTCTGTTCTAGATTCTAGCCATGTCTGTCCATGTTTTGTGTCGCAGCATATGGTGTCTTCAGCAATGGGATCCTACCTTTTGCCCCAGTTGGGTAATCAAGTGTTTTGACAGAAACCTGTCTTGTTTTGGGGACCTTGTGTGTTTCTCCAATAAACAGCTCACTATGGGTAGCAACTGAGTTCTACTACTGAGAGTTACAGGACACACACACACACACACACACACACACACACACACACACACACACAAAACTTTTTGTCAGCTTAGGCTTTATCCACCCTCTCCAGGGCCCTTCTATTCAGGTGTTCCCCCCTTACTCCTGTTGGGGGTTATATCTTTTAGCCTATCTCCAAGGATAAAGGTTTTTATGGTAACCCATTCATTTTGGATTTAGTTTTGTGGTTATTTTTTTCCCACCCTCCCCTTTTCATCCTCTCAAGCCCTTCTATCCTGATTGTCTGAGCCTTGAGTTGCCTTTCAGGTATGACAGCAACTTGCGCAGGTCCAGGACAGGAGCCACAAATAAGTGATACCATGTGGTGTTTGTCTTTCTGTGACCTGGTGAGTTTGCTGAGTATGATCTGTTCCAAATCTGTCCATTTTTTTTCTACAAATGTATTGTTTTTCTTCCTGCTGAGTAGAAATCCACTGTATAAATGTACCACAACTTTGTCATCCATTCATCCATTGATGGGCACCTGGGTTGATTCCAGTTCATACCTCTAATGAATTGAGCAGCAATAAACATGGTTGAGCAAATATCTCTGTAGTGAAGCATAGTGCATTTAGGACAAATGCCCAGTAAGGTAATAGCTGGGTCTGTTGGTAGTTACATATTCATCCTTTTTAGGAATCTCCAAATTGATTTCCATAATGGTTGTACAAGTTTACATTCCTACCAACATTGGATGAGGGTTCCTCTTTCCTCACATCCTCGTCAACATTTATTGTCATTTGATTTTTTAGTGTTTGTCAACCTTCCTGGAGTAAGGTAGAATCTCATAGTTGTTTTAATTTGCAAGGGATGTTGAACATTTAAATCATATCCTACCTTTTTGCAAGTGGTCTCACATGGGAGGATGTAAGGTAGACCAGAAGCCAGGTACTCTATACTTTCTCTCAGTAGACGTGTTAGTCTTCAAGGTCCAACACATCTCTCCATTCAATTCTTCCTTTCCCACAGCTCTCAAAAGTTTCATATACAATCTTTCACCCATCTGCATGGGCTGTTGTGTCATTGTTCCTTCTTTCTTACCTATATCCCTCTAAGTCTCTTTAATAGCTTCCCTGTTTGGTCTCAGCCCTACCTCCTGCCTGAGCAATCTTTGTGAACCGAAGTAGGAACACCAAAATCCTTTTGTGTCTGGACGTACATAAAAATACAGTAACCCCAGTTCTCCCTCATTGTTACCTCTTCTCTGCTTTGGGTTTCCTCCTCCTTCTGCCTCATTCCTCAGTCCTCCAGAACTTGTGGAGTCCCCTGAAAATGCCATCACTGGCTCCTGAAGTGTTCTGTGTTCCTCATGTCACTTGCCTACAATGCCCCCTCACCCTTCTTGAACTGAGCTGGTCCCTCTGGAAAAATTTCAGTTGCACCTGTGAACTTGCCATTTCTTTTATAAAGTGTTTCCTACTCTAGGTGGGTGACACTTAGCAATTAAGAGAGGATGGCATGAGAAGATATGGAGATAATTTTGATTATTTTGGGATATAAAATGACCAAATAAAATTTGGTCTTTCTTAGAATAATTATGAGTCTTGGCTTTGATTGGCTTGCCTAGGTGAAATAGCCAAATGTGCATACCCCAGGTGAAGCAGCAGCTGGAAGGTGTGTTTATGCTCTCCTTCTCTCCTGCTTGGTTCTCTGGCATTAGATGTATTCCTGAAGATCTTAATTCCTTTCAGTGATGCTAATGGAGGTCTCCTAGAAACTGCTTCTTCTGGGTATAGTAAACGCATCAGTAACCAGCATACTACAGGATCCCCTACTGGTTACCCCAGCCTTGCCTACATCTGTATGTGTCACTCCACTAAACTCAG